>NW_025106642.1:1243846-1865769 GCF_013123115.1 Colletes gigas | reverse complement strand
TACACCGCCCCTCGTTCCCGCAACCGCCGCCCCCGCGACCCCCCGCGACCCCCCGCGACCCCCCGCTCGAGCGTCACTCCTTCAACCGCTCCCTTAGCGAGTTACCTCTTCGTTACCGTCTCTTTAGTATCACATGAACCAATAAACATCTTCTTTGATGTACAGCGCATTAATTAGTAAACGACAAAATTGTATTTAAACAATGGCGGAAGATTCGAGACGGGCGAGCGAACGAGACGAGCCGAGTCCCGGGACGAGAGGGAGAGACAGAGACCAGACGACCGGAGCGAACCGGTGAAGAGACGACGACGACGACGACGACGACGCGAGAGAGAGAGAATGGGAAATGGAAGTAAAGTAAGCGTACAAACAAGCGACGGGAAGCTTCGTCGTTACCGAGGTCGTTTGGCACGATGATTCGCAGTAAGATCTTTGCGACGAGGTGGAGTGTCCTGGAGCTGCCAAGGGAGGGGGAGGCACTGATAGATCTTGTTAATTCACGAGTTCTGCTCTCGGCGTGCTCGAATAATTGTTAACCGTGATGCTGCTCCCTCCGTCGATGCTCGAATTAAAGACTTCGCGTTTACGATCCAAAGTAATTAATGGCTTCCGCCGCGCGGGAACGCACCCCGTCGAATTGACCTACATATGTACGCCTATGCGTCGCGGCGCGTTACATTCAAATCGATACCTGCGCTTACACCTATTCGAAAAAAAATTTGATCTGTTTGAATTTACTTGACGAATAAAGTTTCGTTGACCTCTGGTCCGTTGCAAGCGTATACGTACGACCGGATGATTCGTCTGTTTGGAATTGCCGCGTGCCAGATTCCATTCTTTGCGTCGACCGCGCGCGGACAAGCATATCGCCCTCCTTCGATGACGTTACACGACTTCGATCTCGAAGGACGGGGCCGATTTTTCATCGAAATGGATACAACGGAGTCGCTGGAAGTACGGACAATGCGTTTATTACCCTTATCGGGCCCGCAACCGATCGACACGTCCTATGCGAGTGGATCGGTTCGCGGCCAGATAAACTCGTCCGTCGAACGAAGCGTACGGGCCAATCGACGGTCTTCCTTTTACTGTGCACAGCACCTCTCTCGATCGGCCCGACACGGAATACTGCGACTGTCATGTAAATTTCTCGCGTGACAGAGCAACCGGATCGTTACATTGCCGTACGATACGTCTCTCGGTTCTTCTCCTTCTACGTGTCATTCAGGAATTCCAAATGGACGAATAGAATATGCAAAACTCTTCCCATCGGTGCTCTGGCTCTTTCTCAGTGGCGCCAAGGAATAATTGCACCCCCTCTGCTACAAATACCCATTCTTTAACCTTCTGTAACCCATGTTGTTCTATACTTCTAAGCAGAATTACATATACGGTAGAGCCAAAGTGTTTCATGCCCTGAATAGTCTAATAAATCATAGTTTCTTTTCTAATTAATCTTTAGTTGCACCCCTTTAAATTTCTGGGCGCTCTACTGCTCTTTCCCGTCCCTTTTTCACGGTCTCTTTGCTCTCGATCTTCGTCTCTCCTCCCGTTTCGCTCATTAATTTTCCGTTCGCGCAAAGAACAGTGAACCGGGTCAACCGCACAATGCGCAACACCTTGCTCGGGCATAATGCAAGGGGGTGGATTAGAAAATGCAATCTTTCCTAATGGATCAGAACGAAGGGGAAAAGGCCGTCGCGGGGCCAGGGGCCGGGGAGACAGAGAAGGGGAGCATAATGAATGCAGGATCATAGCGGTGGTAACGTGACGATACAAAGGAGGCTTAGAAAGCCCGATGGAACAAAAGCGCGCGGTGATTGATCAGGCCTCTAGATGCAGCCTGTTGATACTACCGTTCGAGTGCCGATCCATAGAATTCGTCGACAGAACGGGAACGAACGGCAGAGGGACGATAAAAGAGTCCCGAAAAAAGGATAAGAGAGCAAGGGATGATAGGAAGGAGAATTCGAACACAGTGATACGTACGAAGAAGCATCGTCAGAGGAATGGATGACTGAAATGACGAGAAGACTGAGAAGCAGGTGTTGGCGCGGTTCCATCTCTTGGAACTCTCTATTTTGACAATCGGTGTTTCGATAAGATAAGGCAAGATGTGCACTCAATGTGTCAACCGATAAAAATCTCAAAGTTGAGGCGTTTCGTTAAGTAACAAATAATTATATCCAATAACACAGAAGGAAAAACGGAAGCAAAGCTTCGCGTATGAGAGAGAATAATTGGACAGAGGGAGACGTGTGGATTGTGATTTCGTGGATTCATGCGATAATGTTATGCTCGGCCGACCAAACGAAAAACGGGAGCCATAGGGGGATCGCCCAACGGGACGTATTATGCTCGATGGAAGAGAGCAGGAGGCGAACGTTGGCCGGTCCGTGCCCTTCCTGTGTCAATAGGCTCGATTTCCCTTTCAAGTTGTCAACTCTTTTTGTGTGCACGGCAAATTGTCGCCGGCGGGAGAGGAGCAAAAGAGGAACGTCGAATGGGGCACGATCACGGGGGAGGGGGTTAAATTAACATTATTGTTGTGACAAAGAGGGGGGCGTCCGGGGCCACCCAGGATGGTACGCGCCCCGCGGGACTCGTAGCTAGGTAAACAATTCCACTTGATGATCGGCTCGTTTGATGTCGCCTGATTACCCTCGGCAAACAATCGCTGATTCTCCGCGAAAACGAGGATGCCCGAGAGTCGGAGCTTGTCCCCGCTTTGACTTTCCGGCGTCTTCTCGAATTGACCGATCGTTCCGGACCACTTTCGTTTTTTTTTTTATTTTCGCGCCCCTCTGTTGAAAAGGATATCGATCCGGAGCGTAAAAGTAACGCAAGATCGAAGGGATGCTTCGTATACAATTCACAATTGACCGATAAACGAGGCAAATCGAAAGAATGACTTTCACGAACGAAAAAAATATGGTAGCTGTCTTTGCGCCATTCGAGCAATTTCCTGACCTCCTTACACACCAATCTATGATCGCGTCCGTGCAAAATAAATTACAAGTACGGTAAATACGCTAGCGATCGGTTACGTATACGCCCATGTTAAGTGCCCGTCAACGGTTTCTCGAAAAAGAAAACTAGACAGATAGAAAACGTACGAGCGTGTCGCGCGGATTCGCTTTCGATTCGCGTATCCGATGGATATGCCGATTACGAGGCTATCGCGGCGCAAGAACCGCGGCGAAGAAGAGATACGCAGTTCGTATGAAACATCGACTCTGCCCGCCGACTCGACGCCCATATTGGAACCTGTTCTTACGTCGATAACTTCGTTGATCAATCTTATTAATTAACACACTCGACGTTCGCCGGCGGACGAAAGGACGCCGGGCGGGAATTTTCATCGCGTCCCATCTTTCATCCGTTTGACGGGCGGCGCGGATTTCGCGTGCTACGAGGGACACGCGCGGCTCCATTTTTCCGCTCTGTCCGCGGCCGAGGGAAAAAAACGAACAAGAACTCGCGAACCCACCCCTCCCTCCTTCCACTCGTGGAAGTCCTTCGACGACGTCTCAAAAAGGTACCCCCCGGGGGGCTTTCCTTGGTTTTGCTTGTACTCGCGTGCCTCGTTAATTAACCGACTCCGCTCGGGAGTCGAGTAGAAGCTGGCTTGCGTAAGCCCTGTCAGCCCTCGCGCCGCGTCACAATGGGCGGCGATGGCCAATCATAAAGAGATTCGCCGTTTTGCGCTTACCGAGCGTCGCGCAATCTGAATAAAATATACGATCGAATCGATAGATAAAGGACAATGCTCTTTTCACCGGCGGCTGGAAGGAGAGAGCGCCGCCGCGCCGCGCCGCTCGGCGTCGCGCCGAGCCGAGCAGACCCGCGGCCAGGAGGGGTGCACGCGCACCAAGAAACGCGGGAAAGAGAGGGAACGACCGAGCGAGGAGCACTCCCGACTCTCAGCCAGTCGACAAAGAGGCTCCTTCTATGCAAATTAAATGCTGTTTCCATAACCATTCGTCCGTTCCATTGAGTGAGGTTCGGTTCGCCCGTTCGCCCGGTTCTTTGTCATCAAGGTAAAGGGAACTTTCACAAGGGGCCGCTCTTGCTCGCTCGCTCGCCCGACCAACCAGTCAACCCAACCACCCACCCGACCCCCGCCCGTCCACCAGCTACCCTCTCCATTTCAATAACCGAAAGCTCAGCTCCGCTCCTCTATATGCTATTAATCAAAAGAACTTCCCCGATTTTTTCTCCCCACCTCCTCTGCGTCGCGCGCCCTCTGTTCCCGCCATCGCGATTTGTCTCTACTTTACGCTCACCACCCCACATCCGGAAAAACAAACCTCGCGTTTCTACGTCGCGTCGTCCAACATGCCGATCTATTATTTTTCCCCAATAGCCTAGGGACTTTGTCTTCGAGATAAACTTTCATCAGACTCGCGATCGAAACGTTAGAAACTTTACCCACGATTCGCTTCCTACGATCTAATATTCGAATTACCAAGCAGGGAAGATGAACGGACACGTAACTCGGACTAAACGCAAGAAATTATTCCCACTCTAGCTTATTTTCTTCGTCGTTCGAGCGTAAAGAGTTTGCTAATTGGAAACAAGATTTATTCTCGTTGTTGCTGTGATTTCGATTCCTCGTCTAACCGGAGCTGTCGTAAAACGTCCCGTAGTCATTTGAAAACCCCTGTAAGCGTGAAGAGTTCCTACCATTAACATCGTGCATACTGATGAACCTAGCTTATAGAGATACCGATCGCCGGTCATTTAATCGACGACAGTCGCACATAGTAATCGTGTTTCTGGGAGCATTCGTTTCGCGAGGTTCGGAAATCCTATTACAAAAATTGTCGACCATCTCGAAAGCTGAAACCCTCCCCCATTGACAAAAAGATCTAAATTTAAATCTACCACTGGTAAGTATATGTAAAATTGTATTTTCGAGACAGATAAATGGAAATTTAGCAAAAAGAGAATTCTCGAGATCAATCATCAGTCATAGCGTTCTGCACGCTGCGAGCTGCTCTCGGTGAAATCTACGAGCTTAACAATCTCCACTAAATTATCGCGTGCATTGGCTCTCCTTCGCTCCACCCCGGCGCCATTAAATCCAATATCCGGATTTTTAATGCTCATTAACGATCAGGTGTCATAACGCGGCGCGCAATGGAGTGGAAAAAGAAAATTCGGATCAACGACGATATAAACTTTCGTGATTCCGTAATATCTGGCACTTTACCGTCGTTCAGTTTTTGTTTCACGGTTCCGTCGTATTCCACGTTTAATACGTTATCGGTTATCTCGTACGACGCGACGCCGTCATACGTCCGGCGATCGGTACTTAAATTGTCGCGTGTTATGGACGCGACATGGTTTCACGTCTTGCACTATGTATTCTTGTTTCGTCGCGTTCGACCATAAGTTAAGAAAGTGAACCGATAAAAGCGTTTCTGCAGGATGTTTCTGGGTGAAAGGTAGCTCGAGGTTAGATAACAGGTGCAAGTTGTAGCAAAAAAGCGCTGGCACTTTCATGCACGCTCCAACGCGTTTCTTTATGAACTATTCGCTAAAAGGCTTCTTCAATGCTGCGCTATATTTTCTACCTGTCTTCTCGATCATTCCTATTCCATCGCTCCTACGAGCTTTACGTTTTTTTTATTCGATCCCTGAACTCGATCAATTTTCGTGGTAATAATAAAGTTCTCACGAGCGCAAAATAATCCAGCCCCGAGCATCGAGGAGCACGCAATAAGATCGTTTTCAAGGCAACGGTTGTTCACAGATGACGGTACATTTTCTAACTAATTCCGGAGTCTGATGTTTCGTTCGAACCCCGCGAACACTTTCAGATTTCCATAATTGCAATGCGCGACGCCGAGATATCGCCTGCGAAAAATCCGCTACCGAAGCACACGCTAACTCACATCGACCCGCTCGAAGATTCCGACCGGAGGCGATGCTAAACCCCGATATTAATAGTGGCGCGAGTCAACGAGAGGGCAAAGATTTTCCATCCGTAGCGTATCGGTTCGAAGGAGAGGCGAGCCGCGTTCTCTTGTCCGAGCGAATGCACGCCGATAGCAATGAAATTACGCCCGGCACAAAGAGCGCCGCGGGCGCACCGTCCCGTAATGATGCAGCGCGTTTATGTTAAGAGCACACCAGTTGCCTCCGAACAGAAGCAAGCACCTCTTACAGCTCATCGACTCGCCCGTACGTACGGGGAGCCTCTGCACGAGCCTCCGTGAACGCAGCTACGCGTGCGACCACCAACACACACATTCCCGCCATATACAAACGTCCAACTATATTAAAATTCGCCTGTTTTATCTATCTACACCGACAGAGTCGCGCGACTTTTATTCACGACCAACGCATACAGACTTTAAACCAATACTTTGGTGAACCGAGTCCCCGAAACTTTAAACACCGGCGAAGAAAATTGTACAAGACCCTAGGTTAGGAATTTCGAAAAATCTCGACTTCTTTGATTCGATAAAGTAAGTTGACCTCCGTAACTCGTAAAGGTTTACGAGCGCCTCGTAGCTATGGAAATTTCTTCTATCGAACATTTTTGTAACTTGAACTGTTTACGAGATATTCGCTTGGACATTTATGGACGGATAGCGAAATAAAACTACTTTCAGCTATTTGTGCCATTCCTCCCGGGCATTTCAGTAATATCAAAAATCGAAGGATAGTATTCGAAGTGTCAAGACACGGTGACTCACCCATATGTCCGCCATTATGGATACCAGTTGCGTGCGTCCGCGATCTAGCAACACGTCGTCCAACGTCGACAAAACATGTTCCGCGCTCATGCAAAACGACTCTTCGCCCGTGACCGATCGTAAAGAAACCGTACAGTCGTTAGCTATCAACCGAGCTAATAATACAGAATAGTAGCCGAAGAATGGCTGTTCGTTTCAATCATTCGCGAGCACCGCTCGAGTACGCGACGTCGTCCGGGCTCGATCGGCGAGACAAGTGCTCGATAATTAATGGCCGATTGCCGGAAAAGGTCTACGACCGTGAACAAACGAGAAAATGAGACCGGGACGTGGACTCGTCGAGTGGAAGGGTATCGGGGGAGGGGGCGCGTAGAATAGAACGACGGCTCGTTAAGTATCTATCAGCTGACAGCGCGGAAGAAGGACGAGCAGCGGATCGAGGAAACGCGGAGAGTTGCAGATGGTCCGCGGGGCTAAACGGCGAAGGAGCCTTTAACCTATCACCTGGCACGCCGCGGTACCCGATGGCTGCGATAGTATTTTCGATGCGCCGTAGAGTACCGTACGCCAGGTGACGAAAGGTTAACCTGTAATTGGTACGTGCGCGGTGAGAATAATTCGTGCATTATTCCCGTCGGTGATCGTTTCGCGCGTCGCCGCTGACGCGACGGGATGGCTCCATTAAATCAGGAACGCCGCGACGCGGAACACGATCGCGCGGAAATTGACGGAAATTACAGAAGCCCCGGCCAACTATGATTTATTTTATGTAGGTTCGCTCGAGCGTGGTCCACAGCCCACCTCGTACCCTCGCGACCGTCGTTCAGCGTCCGGCCAAATGGCACCGAGGAGTATTACGCGCCGAGGAAACGTTATTAGACACGCGGCGCGTTATGCTTACAGTATCACCGCCAACTTGCCCGTTAACCTTCCGTCGGTAATGTTACGGCCGTTCGTCGGTCGGGCATGTTGGTTAGCAAGTTTATCCGTTTCATCGCCCAAGAAATTAATTTAATACTATTTTAATCGTTTAACCATTCATGTATTCCTTCCATAATTTTGTAAATCCGTAGCATCAACTGTTGGAGCGACCACCCTAAGCGAGTCGTACAGCGAGTATATTACCCGCGTTGGGCCATAAATGATTCTACGCCTCTCTTTAATCGTTTTCAGTAGTTGGTATCCAGTTAGTTTCCTATTCTATACATATACATTGCGTTTCCAAGCGAAAATTTGAGTGGCTATAAAAGTGTAAACACTCCAGAGAAACGTATTGCATATGATAAGCGATAGAAAGAAAAATCGACGCTTTCGTGCGGAATAGCCTAACCTGGCTCCGTTCTCGTACGTCGACTGTTCGATACCTAATCCATCGTTGGCCACAAAAAATGGTGGACACCGAACAACGTCGTGTCTTCGACTCGGAGTATTCGATACCAAATCCATCGAACGACGGCAAAAAATCCTAGTAGTTAAAGAACACCGTTTCTTTGGCTCGCTGCGAATTGTTTCTCAAGCGCAGGAAAGGGGCCGCGGGCGATAGCGAAGATGGGAATCGAAGGTGAAGAAAAAGAGAAGACAGCAACGTTTAGTCTCTAGCAACGATCGTCCCACGAAGACACGATCCAGCGAGAAGTCACTGTTCACCGTCCCCGTTTTTACAGAGGCAGGGAGCAGCTCGTTCGGAGAGCCGCGTCATGTAAATCCAGCCGAGTTAAAACCGACTGCAAACTGAAACGAGCCGGCAAAAACAGCCATAACAATATCTGCATAAGGCATATACGCCGCGACCGGGACTAGTTAGCGAGGCGTTTCATTAGGCAGATAAGGCAATCAAGCAGCTCGCCCGTTTCGTTCGCTGAATTGTGCGTCGGGACTTCGTCGTACGCGTGCACGCACACACACCACCGTCCCAAAGCGTCCGTGTTTATTTCAACCTCAACTTATGTTCGCGCCGGTACTCGTCGCGACTATCCTAATAAGCTCGCGTTGAAGTCGCCGCTACGTCAGTTTCTACACAATTCCCGGAATCCGCGTCTCTAAGACAGCGAATATTTAGTAGTTATTTAGAAAAAGGGGCTTTTTTCCAAATATCGTACGTATGCCATCAAAATCAACGATGTATCAGCTTTGTTTGCATAATACGAGAAAAACTAAAAGAACATGCTAGAAAACCAGAATCGAACGTCTAACGACGAGGCAGCGCGTTTCATCGGTTCGTGTCGTTCCTCGTCGACGAATGGAGGCTTTCATATAAATAAGACACACTCGAATTTCGGTCTTTTATTTGTTCGGACGATGTCGTATAAGGTTGTGCGAGATAAACCTGTCCGTGTCGCGACGTCGGCAAATCGGTAGCCGAGTCGGTTATCCAGCTACACGAAGGCACCCTGTGCGTCCAGGATTGTCCCGATATCTCGAGACCGGCCCACGTGCGACACTCGGAAACTGCAGAAGCGTGTTACGCACTTCGAAGGGCCGCGTACGAGCACCCTGGCCGGATATCTCCAACGTCCCACGTGAAAACTTGGACAAGCTGTACCATTTATATGAACTCGTCTCCTTCGCCGTGTAAACGTTAACGGGGATTTTGTATTGGTGAATAACAGGTTGAAGTTTTAATTGGACGCTTGTTCATTTGTCATGAGTGGACTGTGAATGTGCGTGCAAGCGTAATGCATCGGATGGTGCGTGCAAGTATGTTGCAAGATATTATATCTAGATTTTATATACTTCGGAGGACTTTAAACGATACGTCAGAAACGTTATATCGAACGGATCAGGAAATATTTGGATCTACACGAACTCAAAGAGGGGGACTAACAAAAATCACGAGAAGAATGCAAGATTCCTACCCCCGGAAAACTAAAGACTTTGATCGATGTGTGTTGGTGGAATCGGGCCTTCCTATGACCGACGTTTCATTTTACGCTCTCGGACCACGTTTAAGCGATCACCGTTGGCCCGTTCGCAGCGATATCGCGACTTCGAACGTGCAGGTTTAACGTTGTGGCACGGAACAGGTGCGTGCGCGTAGATACACGCGGCGCGAATGGCAGGTGGTAATCAATCGGGAGATTTACTCAACGCCGCTTAGAATCGCGCGAACTTTTCTAATTAGTGCGTGGACGCGATGTATGCGGCGGAATTGCTGCTTGCCGCACCGTTCCGTTACGGAACCGTGCAATTACCGGGTTCCGTGTCTGTGTATTTATGTCCTGTCAAAGTTGATAGCCGCTGCAAGGAAGACAAATTTCATGGAACACGATATTGTAAAAGACATTTTTAATACTTGCGAGACGAACAACTGAATATTAAAATCAGAAATACCCGCGTTGCTTCGACGCGAAGAAAATTTTACAAAATTATAGGAAACAGTTTGAGTTCTTACAATAAAAAGAAGCTTCGGTATATGTATTTTCATAAGTATGTATAGCTTTTAAGCAGACGATTCCTTGCGCGGTTAAAAGCAACGTAGATATTTCAGGCTCTATCGTTAGGCGGCTCAAACTCTATAATGTATAGAATACTTTATAAAATGAATCGATAAACTACAAATATTTCAAGTGCCCGATGGTTGTACTAAATAACTAGAGTAGATACGTGTCAAACTTTACAGAGTTGACAGTTTGTCGTTCTTTAGAGAGGATCGGTTTACGAGCCAAAAATACGAAACGAAAATCTAAAAGTTTATAAAAGTAATTATTACATCGAACGTCGGTTACTCGATCGAACCCTTCATCGTCAATAAATCGCTGTACCCTGTTTTCGATCCACGTCCGTTACACGAATAACATTTTATCGATCTTCGTGTATCTTCGATAACATCCTACGGGATCGTTCTTTAAATCAACAACCCAGCAGGACGCTCGATAATCGCCATCAAAAATATTATAAACTGTCCCGCGTGCGTTGGCCGATTACATCGATTCCACGATACGCAGTGCGTGTGTCTCCGTTTCGGTGGCTCTCGCGAGATTACGATTGCACGTAGCCATTACTTTTAAAGACGTACTTTCACTCGCCGCGATACGGATCGGTCTTGAATGCCTGTCTAATTAAACTCCACACAATAGAACGAAACGCGGAACGCAACCCATTAAAGTTCCGTCGATTATCCCACAGCCACGGAATAAGACCGTCGTTTTTAATTCTTTCTGGCCTAAGCATTTGATTCGTCTCGAAACGAACAAAGAAGATAACGAAACAGGAATTTCATCCATTATCAGTTCCTCACTAATACCCAATACTGTACGAAAATTTTATTTCCAACCGAAGATAAAACCGAGACACAGTTTTACCGTAACTCGTGTCTCAAAAAAATTAAGACCAACCTGAATAAAAAGACGGTTCGCCCGAATTCGTCGAATTTATAGACGGACGAGGTTCTGGAGGCGAACGTAATTTGCCTTTTAAGCACACCTCGTAATGGGTCTTTAATTACGTGAGATCGAGTCGAGGATCGGTTGAAAATATACCCTGTTTCAGCGCAAAAATGATAACACCGTCTAATTATATGCGTGCGAGCAACCTGCGCGTCCGGACTTTCATGGAAAACGGCAGGTGATTTGTTGATGCGTACCGAGCACATTTCGATGGAATTAATGAGATTGTGTTTTATTTGCAGAGCAATTTGACACGCGTTTGCGCGATCGTCGTTAACGACAAAGAGAAGAGAAGAGAGCATCCCTAATTAATATCTTTGTTCGAGATATTTCGCGATCGCGATCGCGATCGTCGTCTATCGAGTTCCGCGACGGATAAAGATTTATTCGATCGCATGGCCAACTGCGGCGTGAATCGAACTCTGTCGGGTAGAAGGGGACCCGAGCTAGTTATCCATACGCGTCGAATCGAGCGAAACGAGTAGGCCGCGAAATTTCACAATTGTTTCGCCCCGATCGGATCGCCGCGTTTTCTCGTGACTCCGTCAGAGCGGACCTGACACGAATATCCCGAGGATTTCTTTTCGCACCTGACGCGCGCGGCGTGATCGGTAAATCACGCCTCGCACGACACACGTGGGCAATTAACCGCGCGTCCACGGACGATTAGGTGCGTTAAGGATTACAAGCGCCCCCGGTAACGATCGCGCCGTGAACCGGCGTCGTCGAATCGACCGCGTGGGTGTGCAAACGAACGCTCGAGAACCAACGGAAGAAACCTGTCGATCGCTGACATTTATCACCGCGTTATCGCCGCAGATTAAATTCACCGTTCCTCTTTAGCATTCTGAGCATCTACCGATGTATGTATATTGTATATCCAACGATACGCGATATACATATTTCATCGAGTTCTCCTTTTTCGAAATTGCGCGTGAATTGTTGATCGCCTTTGAAACCTGCGCGTTTAATTCGTTCCATTCGTAATAGAGTCTTCGCGTTTCGTCGCTCGAAGTGAAATTCTGATGCGTTCGTAATCGAGGAGCGTGGTGAGTACGATAAAAGACGACACAGTTTACTTCCGTGGGCGGACATAATGCAAAATGTTTTTACCGTTACACGAAAGTCTACGCAAACTTTTATCACGTGAACGTATAGCGCAATTATTAGAAAAACTCAGCCTATAGACACTCATGAATACTAACGGAGTTGTTAATAACCCTCTTGGGTGGAAGTAACTCGAAAAATAAACAAACTACAACCCTTTCGCCGTTCGGTCCACGCTGTATATTAGCAGCACGCGACAATAACAGCCTCGATACATTTTCCCCCGGTGATCAGAGGGTTTCATTAAGTGGCGGAGTTCATAAGCCAGCAACGTCCCCGTAACGTAAACGCGTAAACGTTCGGTGTACAAGGAACGTCCTCGAGGGGGGGTTACTTTGTTCGGGGATATCTTCGACATCTCTGCGCGCATTCCGCGAGCGTGCGTTTTTCGCTTAACTATCCGACACCGGTTTCGTATCCAAGAATCTCATTCCGACGATTCCTCGGCTCCACGTTCGCGGGGCAGACAGCACAAAGTGAGCGCGGCATAAAGGCGCGACCTTCCTCCTCCGGAGGCTTCGTCCCTCGACAGCGGGGTGAGCGCGCGAGCGAGCATCTGACTTCCCCCATAGGTGTGTACACAGCCGAGAACGCACATATATTTTCTCCTGATCTGGAAAACAATACGCTAAAGCGTGGATTTATATGCACCGCGTCCCGAGGCAATAACTTACGCGCGAAACACTGCCTCTTCTTTGGCGTTTCCTTGCTTACCCCGGACGTGTCCCTTCCTCTAAATAAGGACACGACGGAAACGGCTTCCCATTTCTTTTTCCTCCGTCTCCCGCGTCTCCAGACCACCGATAATCCACCGGCGTCGTCTCTTCTCGCCGCTAGGGACAACCATCCCGCCTCCGACAGCCTCGTCGGCTCTTAAGAGATCATCCTTCCGTACCATTCGCGCCGATCCTTCGATTTACCAAATTCTTTTAAACGCCAAATTGTTCGCCTTTAAACCCGATACCCGAAAAAGAGGCGAGGATTGGTTTCGTTGTTCCGAATGGAAGAGAAAGGATCGTAACGACTAGATTTGCACTTGGTGCCACAAACCACTAACGACTAACGACGTAAAATAATTAAGAAGATAAAGGAGTAGCTTGAATGGAAAAGAAGGGGTTGAAGAATTTTCCCCATTTGTTAGTCCGCGATTTCCCAATAGCGTGAGTAACCTTTCACCATTAATCATCCGAGGAAAGAATAACACAATAACCGGCCGTCGCGATCAATTTTCCCCGATACGCGATGTACGGATGCATCGTGAGCGTTTCCTGAAAAGGAAACACTTTTAAACATAAATTCAGATTATTGGAGATATTTATGTCAGCGATGCCCGAGCAAACGGCACGCGATAAATCCAGTGGCGCGCGTTCCACCCTGAAGAATGGAGTTTCCCGACAAGCGTCGATTTGTCAAGAAGGGCTTCGAATGCCTCTCAATGGCAACAAGCGGAAAGCTCACCCTCCGGGCCATTCCGGGGCCACAATGCCCTCAATGTGGTCTTTATCCCGTCGTGGCGGTGAAACTCGAGGCTCGAAGGGAAAGTGGAAGGAGAGAATAAATTCCAGTCTCCTTTTGCCGATCGAACGAAGCCTACGAAATTTACTTACTTACTGGCAGCTTTTTTCCCGCGCCGGACCATTCAGCGCGGATAACTGTATTACGTCTCATTGTACGCGGCGTCTGAGAGCCATTGTCGAGTTCCTTGGCCCTTCGACAAAGGGCTCGCAGTTTGCATTTTTACCGGTGACCCAGTCGTGAGTTCGAGAGACGTACCGGGAATAACGATGTTCGAAATTTAAGGCGTTCGCGGCCAGAGCCTCCGTTAGTATTCATAGTCTAAGTGCAGCGAATGCCGCCGACGTTTCGCGAATGTTTCAATTTGCATCTTCGAAGCTAGTCAGCTCGGCGAACAATGTATAGATCTACCAGAAGTTTTTAATACGTCGACCAACATTTCTGCCTTCCTATATTTCCTTTCCATTGCGCAAACATTCTACTTTAATGTATCATAAAAACATTACGCACGTCCAATAGATATTATATTCAACCTAGCGAGCGGTTAAAAAATTCTAAGGTATAGTATAACCTAGATCCAGTACAATAGGGATTCGTTGCATCTTGCAATTAGATCTATTGTCAGTTAATCAATCGAACATCAATACCAAGCCTATACGGTTTAGTTCAAGTTCAAACTGAATTTCATAATATTGTTCCAACCCACGTTGTATTTCTCACTACTGGTTGAACAAACATTTCTCAACGAATCGACAATTCATCCTTCTCTCATGTCTATTACACGTTCCCTATTACTGCCTTTACAGCTACGGTAAACGATGTTCAGAATAATACCTCTAGAAACTCCTTATTACTCAACCTGATAAATAATCTTTTCTCTATCTCAATACGAACGAATAATAAAGACACCGCGACTGGCTGCAATTATTCACGCAACGAGCATGTCTTTCACCGCTGTTTCCAGATTCCGCGCGCTCAAAAGCGTTGCTAATTTGTTTCGTTACTTTGTTGCATCCTCGGTATATTCGCTTTAATCGTCGCGCGTAGCACAGCAGTACGTATACGCTACCGTCCATAAGTATAATCTGAACAAGTTGAACGGACCAGAGTCGATTGAAAATTTAGTCGTCAGAAGTAAGTCAAGAATCAGGAACATACGTTTCAGGCTGCTGGAGCACCTAACTGAACCACTTCGTGATTCATGGACCCTACCCTGAAAAGCAATCGCGAAAAAATAATCGCAACGCTAAAAACAAACGCGATCAAATTCATATCATTGGCAACTTGCAACGCGATCAGTATTCATATTTCGCAACACTACAACAAACCGAAATTAGTGTTTACACGCAACGCTACCCTGAAAAGCAAACACGAAAAATCGTTCGCAACTCTAAATGGAATCGCGACAAGTTTATAATATTCGCAACGCTATCTTGAAGGCAAACGCGATAATTTGTATTTCGCAACACTAAAAGAAACTACGATTTGCCCAAAAATATTGGACGTTGTGGTACCAAGTACCAGCTGAAAAACTACAATTACTACTACTACAATTAGAGACGAATTCAGTGACATTAGTAGTAACAAAGAATGACTCTCCATCCTCATCCGAAGATGAAAATGAATTGTCATTTGTTGCAGCCCACTCTTGCGACAGTTTGTCAGGGCCTCTTCGACTCATCGAGTCTTTTCTTTCTTCGGCGGTCCTGCCGAAACCTGAAACTTAAAACTAGGCTCGAGATTCCGTGCAATACACAGTTCCGATAACGATTCTTAGAATCGTTGTCGGAACAAGTGTGGAGAAACTCGAGCGGGACGAGCGTTTCGGGGAACCTACCGCGGGCGACCACGACCGCGAAGGGCGACTGCAAAGTCGCGCGATTTCAAGAATCGAAACTAAAACCAAAACAAACGGTACGATCCGCTTGTATCGGCTAACTTTTCAACTCTTAAAATCGAACTACAGGAATAGGTCTGCCACAGAAATAAAATCTGTAACAGCTCTATCCTGACCCTACCTACTTACAACTAACACACATACCAGACAGTTAAGTTACCTACCTACCTAACGCTATATTTAAGAAATTTAAAAACGCATTCTCGCAAACAACCACTCCACGGTTCTCACACATAATGTCCGGGCGCAAGAGCCTAAACTAGAGAGGATTCCCCGGGGTTCCTCCGACACCCGAACATTGCAAACATTCACACTCTAAGGTACGTACCATTTACTGAAATCGGCTGACAAAGGCTAGTGGCCATTGCGTATTTATTCTGTTATGTATATTACATTATTTTCATTTCATAGAATTTTTATTGAAAATATGTTATTATATAAATGGTCGTAATCGATTTTCATTCTATATTCGAAAGCTAATTGTCATTTATATTTCATTAAATATGTTGTATGCAAAAGAATATGTATAAGATGAGATAGAATTTTTCTTGTAAATTATAATAAACTTTTAAAACGACGCAATTCCACAGCCTAACCACACACACACACATATGTGGAAATTGCGTCGCGCACAATACACTAACCAATGTCAGTCGCATATGTGTATGATTAGGAATTATAAACTAAGTCATCGTGCCCATTGCCTTCACTCACTCAAGTAGCACCTGGGCACTTGAGTGAGATTAGGCAATGAACATGGAAAAATAACCTGAAAATCCTGAACTAGAAAAATGATTATAATGAGTACTAACGAATAACAAAATATGTAGTATTTATTTATTTATTTTACTGGATTTTCTATTTGTGATAAATAAAGTGCAAAAGTTTAATATACATCAATAAGGAAAAATAATATTAGAAAAGAAAATTATTCTGGTTAAAATTGAATTATTTAAGAGAAAAGATTTTAATCAAGACTTTACAATAAAAGAATTTACTTTGAAAATTTAAGGTAAGTTATTCAAGCAAATTAATTAAAATATTCAACGAACCTCGGACAATTCTGTCGTCAAAGCATATTTTTTAAAGATACAAATAGAACATAATGCTTGACTCAAGAATTGATCCGTCGCGAAATGTTTTCTTGTACATGGATTAAAACATATTTTTCAATGCGTAAGGAAAGAGTTTGATATCTTGGAACCAAAGTTATGAAATTCTATTTAAATGTGAGACACGAACAATATAAGGAACAATCAATATTCAAAATTATATATTCAATTATCATTCTATAGCGAATGTAATTAATTTAATAAAGTAATTTATCATACTATGGAGCTTGTACTTGTTACAATAGAAATCGCGAAGTACAAGAAAACCCTATCCTGAATCCTAGCCTAGAAAAAATATAATAGTACATGTTACTACTCACGGGTATGATTCATACCCGCGGTCACTGAATTCGCCAGAAATACCAAGTATACAACTGGTCACCCGTGTTGATTCGGATATTTCATCCTACAACATGGTTGGGGACCAGAGGAAACAAAATAGCATGCGACTCACCAATCGTAGAATGCAAGCATCCGGACGACGATGTCGGCTAGCAGGAATCATCAGCGAAGTCATCATCGAAGTCAGCATCACTGTCAGCAGCGAAATCATCGTCGAGTTTCTCTGGATTCACAAGCACGATGATGAGATGTCAGGATTCTGTAGAAAGAAAGAGTAAATGTTTCAACGAAAAGGTTTCTACCGTATTTGAAAACTTGGTATAGGAAAATTTAAGCGTACTCAGAACAAAATACGAAGGACACTCACATTTTTCGCACGTGGCCATCGACAAATACTCCTTTTTGCATAGACACGGGTTTCCTGTCGAGATTTGTTCACAAACTCTCAAAGCATTATGGCGTCGCGTCGATTGAGTGACCGTAGTTTAACCACACTTGAGAGTCCCGTGTCTTGAAACTGTAATTACGTGCTCTAACAGAAATAAAACACAAATTTGTTAACATACACGTATTAATGGTGTATAAATGCATCGATGGAGAATGCCGAAGGGAGTAGAAACGGTTAAAAATGAAAAATACGCACCTAATTAGACGCGAAGCTGTCAACGCACTTATCACAACAGTTTCCAGGCGAAGAATGGCGGACAGGATCGGGCACGTCTAGCGCGCGAGGAGTGGGGAGTGGGGCGAGGGAGTCACGTAGTCCGTCTCGACTCTCGATGTGTATCTCCGAAAGAAAGATTAAGCCTTATAGCTTGTAGAATTGAAAATAACTAAAGGAAATATATAAAATAAATATAATAAATACAAAACGATACCAGACAAACAATTATTTAATGATTTATTATCTTTATACCCTTGTGACGTCACGACGCGAAGCAGCCAATCAGTGGCGCTGCTTGAACATCGAATATCGATATATGTATTATGCGACACGTAAGTAACTAGATCGATAGAAATATATGAATTTTTAATCGAAATTTTAATCAATGCTTTTGAATGCAACAACAACAACAGGCAAACAATACGTATAGAGTACACGAAAACATTAATTTATATGAATACAAATTTAATAAATATTGTTCTATAGTAAACTGGTTTAATATATTAATTATACTTGTATAATATTTCTTAAATGTAATTTTATTCTTACTCTTGCTAGCATTCGTAAGCGAAGATCAGTAATCTGATACGCTTGCGATTTTTTGAACCCTCGGTTAGGTCGTGTTTATATCGATATATTACGCGACATGTAAGTAACTAGATCCATGGAAATATATTAATTGTAACCATAAAAACGTATAATGTATAATATTAACTTTCAATCTACATTGCAATCAATTTCTCATATAAATGTTCTTTTTGTATATATAATAGTATATTACCTGAAATTATTTATTTTAAATCTCACTAGATTTGTATAGCAATTAAGCTTGATTCTCTGTCGATAACATTTGTTTTGAGTATGGTAAGAAGTCTGTAGTGCAGGCATAGATGAAGTGTGGATGAGATGTCGCCAGGAATATTTTTTCGTAACACAGGGTTAGGCACAGACAATGCGCAGTCCAGACGTGCAAAGCTGTTTTCGTGTCACGCGGACGAAGCATTCGTGAGCCCAGCTTCAAGGTGAATTCGAGCAGCCGGCGACCGAGAATATAAACACAACCTGACCGAGCGTTCAAAAGATAGCAAGCGTATCAGATTACTGATCTTCGCTTACGAATGCTAGCAAGAGTAAGAATAAAATTACTTTTAAGAAATATTATACAGTATACCAGAATACTATAGAATAATATTTATTAAATTTGTATTCATATAAATTAATGTTTTCGTGTACTCTATACATATTGTTTGCCTGTTGTTGTTGTTGCATTCACAAAATTTATATCAAAACCATTGATTAAAATTTCGATTAAAAATTTATATACATATATCAAACTATCTACTTACTTACGTGTCGCATAATATATCGATATTCGATGTTCAAGCAGCGCCACTGATTGGCTGCTTCGCGTCGTGACGTCACAAGGGTATAAAGATAATAAATCATTAAATAATTGTTTCTCTGGTATCTTTTTGTATTTATTATATTTATTTTATATATTTCTTTTATTTATTTTCAGTTCTCCGAGATATAAGGTTTAACCTTTCTTTCGAAGATGTACATCGAGAGTCGAGACGGACTACGTGACTCCCTCGCCCCACTCCCCACTCCTCGCGCGCTAGACGTGCCCGATCCTGTCCGCCATTCTTCGCCTGGAAACTGTTGTGATAAGTGCGTTGACAGCTTCGCGTCTAATTAGGTGCGTATTTTTAATTTTTAACCGTTTCTACTCCCTTCGGCATTCTCCATCGATGCATTTATACACCATTAATACGTGTATGTTAACAAATTTGTGTTTTATTTCTGTTAGAGCACGTAATTACAGTTTCAAGACACGGGACTCTCAAGTGTGGTTAAACTACGGTCACTCAATCGACGCGACGCCATAATGCTTTGAGAGTTTGTGAACAAATCTCGACAGGAAACCCGTGTCTATGCAAAAAGGAGTATTTGTCGATGGCCACGTGCGAAAAATGTGAGTGTCCTTCGTATTTTGTTCTGAGTACGCTTAAATTTTCCTATACCAAGTTTTCAAATACGGTAGAAACCTTTTCGTTGAAACATTTACTCTTTCTTTCTACAGAATCCTGACATCTCATCATCGTGCTTGTGAATCCAGAGAAACTCGACGATGATTTCGCTGCTGACAGTGATGCTGACTTCGATGATGACTTCGCTGATGATTCCTGCTAGCCGACATCGTCGTCCGGATGCTTGCATTCTACGATTGGTGAGTCGCATGCTATTTTGTTTCCTCTGGTCCCCAACCATGTTGTAGGATGAAATATCCGAATCAACACGGGTGACCAGTTGTATACTTGGTATTTCTGGCGAATTCAGTGACCGCGGGTATGAATCATACCCGTGAGTAGTAACATGTACTATTATATTTTTTCTAGGCTAGGATTCAGGATAGGGTTTTCTTGTACTTCGCGATTTCTATTGTAACAAGTACAAGCTCCATAGTATGATAAATTACTTTATTAAATTAATTACATTCGCTATAGAATGATAATTGAATATATAATTTTGAATATTGATTGTTCCTTATATTGTTCGTGTCTCACATTTAAATAGAATTTCATAACTTTGGTTCCAAGATATCAAACTCTTTCCTTACGCATTGAAAAATATGTTTTAATCCATGTACAAGAAAACATTTCGCGACGGATCAATTCTTGAGTCAAGCATTATGTTCTATTTGTATCTTTAAAAAATATGCTTTGACGACAGAATTGTCCGAGGTTTGTTGAATATTTTAATTAATTTGCTTGAATAACTTACCTTAAATTTTCAAAATAAATTCTTTTATTGTAAAGTGTTGATGAAAATCTTTTCTCTTAAATAATTTAATTTTAACCAGAATAATTTTCTTTTCTAATATTATTTTTCCTTATTGATGTATATTAAACTTTTGCACTTTATTTATCACAAATAGAAAATCCAGTAAAATAAATAAATAAATACTACATATTTTGTTATTCGTTAGTACTCATTATAATCATTTTTCTAGTTCAGGATTTTCAGGTTATTTTTCCATGTTCATTGCCTAATCTCACTCAAGTGCCCAGGTGCTACTTGAGTGAGTGAAGGCAATGGGCACGATGACTTAGTTTATAATTCCTAATCATACACATATGCGACTGACATTGGTTAGTGTATTGTGCGCGACGCAATTTCCACATATGTGTGTGTGTGGTTAGGCTGTGGAATTGCGTCGTTTTAAAAGTTTATTATAATTTACAAGAAAAATTCTATCTCATCTTATACATATTCTTTTGCATACAACATATTTAATGAAATATAAATGACAATTAGCTTTCGAATATAGAATGAAAATCGATTACGACCATTTATATAATAACATATTTTCAATAAAAATTCTATGAAATGAAAATAATGTAATATACATAACAGAATAAATACGCAATGGCCACTAGCCTTTGTCAGCCGATTTCAGTAAATGGTACGTACCTTAGAGTGTGAATGTTTGCAATGTTCGGGTGTCGGAGGAACCCCGGGGAATCCTCTCTAGTTTAGGCTCTTGCGCCCGGACATTATGTGTGAGAACCGTGGAGTGGTTGTTTGCGAGAATGCGTTTTTAAATTTCTTAAATATAGCGTTAGGTAGGTAGGTAACTTAACTGTCTGGTATGTGTGTTAGTTGTAAGTAGGTAGGGTCAGGATAGAGCTGTTACAGATTTTATTTCTGTGGCAGACCTATTCCTGTAGTTCGATTTTAAGAGTTGAAAAGTTAGCCGATACAAGCGGATCGTACCGTTTGTTTTGGTTTTAGTTTCGATTCTTGAAATCGCGCGACTTTGCAGTCGCCCTTCGCGGTCGTGGTCGCCCGCGGTAGGTTCCCCGAAACGCTCGTCCCGCTCGAGTTTCTCCACACTTGTTCCGACAACGATTCTAAGAATCGTTATCGGAACTGTGTATTGCACGGAATCTCGAGCCTAGTTTTAAGTTTCAGGTTTCGGCAGGACCGCCGAAGAAAGAAAAGACTCGATGAGTCGAAGAGGCCCTGACAAACTGTCGCAAGAGTGGGCTGCAACAAATGACAATTCATTTTCATCTTCGGATGAGGATGGAGAGTCATTCTTTGTTACTACTAATGTCACTGAATTCGTCTCTAATTGTAGTAGTAGTAATTGTAGTTTTTCAGCTGGTACTTGGTACCACAACGTCCAATATTTTTGGGCAAATCGTAGTTTCTTTTAGTGTTGCGAAATACAAATTATCGCGTTTGCCTTCAAGATAGCGTTGCGAATATTATAAACTTGTCGCGATTCCATTTAGAGTTGCGAACGATTTTTCGTGTTTGCTTTTCAGGGTAGCGTGTTGCGTGTAAACACTAATTTCGGTTTGTTGTAGTGTTGCGAATATTATAAACTTGTCGCGATTCCATTTAGAGTTGCGAACGATTTTTCGTGTTTGCTTTTCAGGGTAGCGTTGCGTGTAAACACTAGTTTCGGTTTGTTGTAGTGTTGCGAAATATGAATACTGATCGCGTTGCAAGTTGCAAATGATATGAATTTGATCGCGTTTGTTTTTAGCGTTGCGATTATCTTTTCGCGTTTGCTTTTCAGGGTAGGGTCCAGGAATCACGAAGTGGTGCAGTTAGGTGCTCCAGTAGCATGAAGCGGATGTTCCTGATTCTTCACTTTCTTCTGACGACTAAATTTTCAATCGACTCTGGTCCGTTCAGCGTGTACAGAAATGTAAGCATTATCGCGTTGCAAATACAATGCACTGATTTTGATTACTTTTAGAGTTGCGATCGGTTATATTCCTCGCGTTTGCTTTTGGTGTAGCGTATAGTCTCTGATCGCGATTGTTTTCATGTAGAGTTGCGAAGTATAAAATGTCTTGAATATGTCTGAAATATGAAAAGTACTTAAAAGCCACCAAAGAACTAGGATTTAAATTTAATAGATAATTTATGAAGTATATATTGGATGCTAAAGTTTCATAGAAGCGGCATAACAAAATTTATTAACAGTTTGCAATCATCATTAGGAATGTCGATAAAGATTACACCGAAGAATCAATAATTAACACATCTCGTTTTTAAGCAGTAATTCTGTCAAATAAGCGGTAACACTGAATATTAATTACAAACTAATTATAGTACTAGTTGTTTATAGGATGTCCTTTATGACGTGTCCACTTAATTTTGTTCCTTTTCAATCAATGCCCCTGTTAATTAAACACAATTTATTTACGCGCCGATGCTAATATTGATTTCAATTATTGACTGAATATTCCGCATACCAGGGGGACGCGTAATAAATAAAATTTGATTTTCCGTCGATAATGCTGTTTCGATTAAACTTGAATGATTATCATTGCATTTTCGCTGCTTGTCCACTTAATTTTGTCCCCGACTGTATGCCTAGCGCGCCTTGGCATTCAACTTTCATTAATTACACGTTGAATCTTCGTCATGGTTGGCGTAAACGCGTAAACGTGCATTCGAATCCTCGGCGAACGACAACCGAGGGAGAAGGGATCCATTACGATCCATTGTCCCCGGCCGTGGCCGCCGTCTGACATTTCCGCGTCGATCGACTGGCGATCGATCGATCGATTTCGCGCGACGCTCGCAGCGTCGTACGTTCCACCGAAAGATTTATATCGTGCGCGCCCGATCGCGCATAATGGGTTGAACGACCTCGACTTTATCCCGGGACTTGAACCTCAGACCACGAACAATCGATCTCCCCGCGATCCTCTACGAGGCCCCAAGAAGGACGGGGGCCCATTATACTCGCAGGATCGCCGTGCGTGCGAAAGGTCACGACTGCAGTCACTTGGCGAACCTACGTTTTTTCCACTTTCTAATACGCCGCGACGCGCGATCTCCGTACAGGGTTAACGATAACCCTCGTTCGTGCCACTGATCGGTGTCCTCTCCTTCGTACCGTTAAAGTAACCCTTCTCGGTCCTGCGTTTACCATTCTATCGTATCTATTATGGTTGTTAGATGTGGACCAACTAGACGGATGTACAAAATCTTTTAGTCTTTCTCGTAAATATCTCTAGCAATGAGATTGCCACCCGAGTATTTAGGCAGCACTTATTCTAAACTCTATCGTGTATTCTCGAATGTTAAGAACAACTCGATTCTCCAACGTTGGAATCCGGGAATTACGTCCAGAGTAAGAGGTTTTCAGAATTATCTGGTTCGGTACGTCAGAAAGTCTTCAATAACGTGACACTTAACCCGACGATCCCCATCTTACGGATGAGGGTACACGTCGGGAAAGCTCGGTGCTTAATGAACACGTCCACACAGAGCCGTGCGCGTTTTGTACCTTCTCTTATTGGCGGCAATTACGCGTCCTCGGATCGAAAGCTACTTTCATCGTGGCTAGCGCTTTTGTATTTCCGGGCGTCGGAACGCGAGGAGCGAGTGAAGGAGTCGCGGTGGAACGGCATCGAGAGAAAAGACGCGCGATCAAAGCGCCCCTTGACGGGGGACTAATAAAGGGACCATAAATAAAAAAGAGGAGTCTCGACGTAATAACGAAGCGATTAATTACGTGACGTCGCCGGGAACTTAATTCGAAAGACTCGATTCGGTGTTCGTCGGTCTGTCTGGAACAAAGGTGAACGGGCAGATGTAACCTGCGCTGGCATTCCGGGTTACTTTAAATTCTTTGTGAACGCTAACAAGCGACGACAATTTAATGGTATAACATCGTTACGCTCTCAGGGAGGCGTTGCACCGCGATAGAGATATAATAGGACTGGCGGTAATTAATAATTAATAACCCGGATCCGAATTAAATGGCTTTAAGGGTCGAGGGTGGCCGCTGACACGGAGCAATGAATGCCGCAACGCGTGGTGTATCGGAAATGACGTAGGGGTGGCGCGGAGAAGGCAACGGTGGACGCAAGGGGTTGGAACGAGAGAGCGACAGCGAACTCTCCTATTTCCAAGGGTGGTCCCGGGAACTCAGAATCGCACCGAGGGGTGTTGCATTATTTATGGCCGCCATCGATCATCGTCCGGCTACCAGGATCGCCACGAACACCCCACTAATCGCCATATGACAACCGTATTTATTTTAAAGTCGCCTGCGTCGACGTACGATGCATTAATTCTAATTGTTTGATCCCGCGCCACTCCGTTCGACCCCGTTCGCCCCCGTTCGCCCCCGTTCGCCCCCATTCCTCCGCATTTAAATTCTCGTTACGACGCGAGCCGGCCCATGGGGGGACCGACAGGGCTGTAATTTATTTTCGCAAGTGGAAGTAAACATTCCGGATTGGAATATTTGGGACAGCGTAACCCATACCGCGTTGGCTATCAATATTTCCCGAAATATTATAATAGAACAGAATTTTTCTTTCTTTGGGATTCTTTAAAAGCTCCGGGTTTAGAACGTATCGGTTCATAATATTTCCCCGAAGCTATCAGCCACCTGCCACGCTCGATTTTAATTTTTATTCCGACAAACCGTTTCGCGTAACCGGTGACTCGTTAACAAAACGTCAATACCGATCTAGCGAGATGATCCGCGCCGGGTTGCGAGCTCTTCGACCCGTCCCAGGGTTAGGAGGTAAGACGTAGAAGGAAGGAGGTCGACGATGCGACATGCACGACAGGGTGGAAGCGCATCGCAAGCAGCGCGATGAAATATGCATAGAGAAAGGGCTGACAGGGGCGAGGCGGAGCGTAGAGAGAACTACGAAGAAGAAGAGACGCCGGAGGACGATGGGGGTGGCCGACCGGTAGGACGAGGGGTGGAGGGTCAGGTGGAGTTGCGCTGCATTCGAATCTTGGTGGGTGGGAGAGACAAGGAGACCGCTGCACCTCGACGAACATCGGCTGCTAGAATGCCTGCAACGAAAGGAGAGTGCGGATACGGAGGAAGGGGTCCACAGTTTCTTGGACGTGGAAAGGGAGTTGTCGTGGATGTCTGCTGAAGGAAGCCGGGGAAGGAGGGACCGTTTCACCCACCTCGTCTTACACGTTGACGTCGTGGGTCGTCCGTTGACCCCGCTGGGTTCGCATAAACCCGCCACGCCAACTATTATCTTTTTACCCTCGGACTACGATCTTTCGCCCTCGCGTGCCTTCCACCCTGGGGTCGAATCTGACCCGTCGTGTACTTGCTGAAAATTTTTACTTATATTTAGCTATCGATTAGCTCTTCCTTCTTCGTCAAAAATCAGGACAAAGTAATATCGATAGAAAGCGTAATCTAATGACGAAGAGCGTTTCGAAGGGCGGTAATCGAATCCGTAGCCTCGGATAGCACGAGCAGTTTCATCTTCTCGACAGTCGGTCTGTTTATTCTCGGAGGCGATAATAGAGACGGGGGGAGGAGGACGTCGTTCGCTACCAGAACGAAATCGATTTCCGGGGCTGCATCGGTCGTCTTTCACGGTCTATCGAGCGTGGCCGCGGGTCCGCGATCGACGGAACAAGGACGGGAACCCAATGACCGAGAGGAGAAGGCTACGTCCGCGTTTGCAATATGCACAAGTGCTCGAGACAACCTACGTCTTTGCGGCGAATCGAAAGCCGCGAGCACGAGTCTCACCCGGCTGGCATAACTTGTTCAACACGTTCCTCGCGCGATGGGGTCACCGGCGAAGGAAAGATGCATTGACCAGCGGGGTCACCGCGGGGTTGCGCCGCGGCGGCTGCACACGTGGCAGCCTGCCGCCGGCAATTCGGTTGCCTGCCAATAGTATCCCCGCTGTAGATATTTTGACCGACCAAGGTTGCCTCTCCGCGTATAAATCACTCGAGATAATCGCGGCCGATGGCCGCTTAATCGTAGGATGTATCACCGGGTCGCGAACGAACGCCTATTCGAGACCGAGCGCTGGCCCCAGGTCGACCGATTATTAGGCTAACCGCGGCAAACACCATCGCGGCAATTTTCATACCGCGTGAAACCGAGTTTTCAGGGTCTAACGAAATCCTTCCAACGCTCAGATTTGGGGTTTGGGGTTTGGACAGACGAAACGGAAAATCTGGACTGATTAGTAACAAAGTGTACACGAAACGACGAACGTGACAGGAACTATGTTTGAACGGCGTGGAATGGAAAGCATGCTACTCGAGAATCACCCTGTGTTCACCACAGACATGAGATATGCGTGTCCGTGCACCGCCGCGGGGAAAAGTTCATGGGAGTACTAGACGTTGACCTCCATCGCGAGGCAGGTGTTCGAGGCAGGGGATTACCCACACGATCGGCCATCTTATCCAGCCTAAATCTCGCTAAAAGGGTAAATGATTGTGTTACGTACACGCTAGTGGTTCCACGCGAAATCGCTGACAGGTCCGAACCCGCGTTGAAGATGAAGATCGTACGAAATGGTGATTTATCGACTCTTCGGGAAAGTAAACAGCGATAGATTTTTACCGTGCTCGCGTGTGCAGCGAGAATGCCAGATTGATTCAACGTTTTAAATGAAATTGGCGGTTACTAATGTTACCCGAGGAATCGATAACATCTCCTCGGAGAAAAATCATTTATTACTCTTCGGCGCGATTCTTTGAGAGGCAAACGTTGAATTGTACGATGGTTACGCGATAGATGAAGATGTAATTGCTGGTAATTTCGGAAATGAGTATGTTAACCTTTTTGAACTTGGTTTTGAATAGCTCGTAAGTATACGGTTTAAAATCTATTAGGAGAGATCGTTGTATAGCTCCGCGTGCGTACAAGGGACATGTGGGAATATACAAAGTGTTTCGTAATAACTGGGAAGAAAGCGATAGTCTAAAATAAAATTTCAGATAACATCTATTACATTTAGTTTGATTCTTCAATGTTTCCACGATCGAGGGTGTGGAAGGGTCCCGAATGAATATTCAATCTTGAGTTATTGTTGTTCGATCGTATCTCGCAATCAAGACGAAGATGGTCAGCAGAGGGTCGATGGGGAGAAACGATAGTCCAAAGCGTAGAGGTGTCACGGTAATCGAGTTTTCGGAGTTACTACTTCACGGGGATTCTTTCTAATTTCGTGCCACTCTCTACTTTGCCCCTGCAAATCCGGATAATATGAGAGAGCCGAAGCCGGAGGGCGGCCGCCTCCGTTACTTTTCTAATGACAACGGCGCCAATCGGGGCGACCCGTGACAAAAGCAGGGTAATGAGAGCAGAAGTAAATCATCGGCCATTGTGAGGTAATCTCCGAGTATTGTCTGCCGGTACGCGCGTGATGTATTATGTTATTGGGGCTAGCGAGCGTGCCCGTCGCAGAGACGCCGGAGTCTTCTCCGCCGCCCCACTGTTCCTCTACTTCTTCCGATATCGGGGCATTTATGTGCTTCGACGTTTCCAAGTTCATCGTTGTACCCGATTCGTACGCGTTTGCCGCGTTATTTGCACAACCGAGTCCCTGACATCCTTTGCTCGGACGTGGGATTTCTAGGCGTACGAGTCAAGGGAATTATTTCGTAGCGAAGGCTACGAATTTTTTATAACTTGGATACTTTGCTGGGTCTTCCAAAAAAGTTAATTTTTCGTTATTAAATTTTCTGGTGATCAAACGATCCAAGATGAGATATCAGAGGTCTGGGTTAGATAGCAGAATACAAAACGCTCCTAGATGGCACTCGTCGAGTTAAAAAGTGGTTAGCGTTATAGAATAATTCGTGTACCGTGTAAACGTAAAATTACTTATCGATTTAGCTAGCATAGCAATTTTCTAGGGAATTCGATTACACCTTAACTACATTGTATCTTAACGTTTTACTCTTTCGCGTCCGCAGAGTGCTTGTACTAACGGACAAGCGAACGCCAATCACCATTGCCGTTCCTTTTTCTTTTTTTTTTTTTAATTACGAGCCTCGACGATTCCACGATCGCGTACGCCAAGCATCTGTTTCGCTCCCGTGACACCGACAAGACGCATTGATATAAACGACCGGGGGGGATTGGACACAAACAACGCGTCGTGTTTACTTTAAACGCTCATTACCATGACAGGGAGCAGACGCACGAAACGAGTTACACGATTCGTCATGGAACAACTCCCCGTTGCCGTGTCTGGGAACCCCGTAGCAACGAGAAACGCGACAAGGTGAATTAGCGAATTCCAAAACTCAATAACTCCGACGCTTGTTCGACACTGCCGGAAGTCGTTTACGACGCAGCGAGCTTACGGTCGGAGGTTGGTATCCGCCGTATCCGACGATTTCCACCGTTTCGATAGCGTCTATCGATCAGGGAGAAACTTGACCTCGCAGAAGCTCATTCCGCTCGTCGGACACCCACGCAACTTTGCCTCGGGTTCTTAAATGGGACACGTATTTACGCCGACGAGCCGATACGGGACAACCACTTCCGTATCGCCTCGCGTCACGTGGTAAATCGAAAAGACAACGGCCCCGTACGCGCCATTACCGTATAATCCCGTGCACACGCCTCGCTCAAGATTCCACCGATAAGAACTTCTCTCGTGAAATGAGAATTTCTCCGTTAAGGACATCGAGTCGAATCGAGTTTATGATACGGCCAGGACGTCTCGCTATTATCGCCGGAGCGTCCAGCCGTCGCGTTCTTCGGCGAAAACTACTGGAACCCAATCATTTAACTTTGATCAATCTCGGTGCAAATTGAACTGCGCGGAGTCGTAAACGCTTCGCGGGTAAAAATTATTATTATTATAACGTCTTTATCGCGCGATTCGAGGAAAGAGTGCGTGTAAAACGGCGAGTCGTTTCCGTTAATGCGCGATGGCGAAGCTCGGGCTGCTTTTAATCCTAACCCAAAGTTATTACAGGATACAGGAGCGTAAACGCGATACGAAACGAGGCGTCAGAACTGGGAAGCGTTAAGTAGACGATAGGTAAATAACAGAACGCGTTTTAAGAGAAAGGGATGTGCGTAATAGGTGCGTAGCAAAAAGTTGTTTGGAATTTAGTTTAGACGAGGATTAGGGAAAAGCTACAAGGTTCGATTTTCTTCGTTATTGCCGGGATCTGGTTTCGTAGTACTTCCTGAAAAGAAGGGCGTCGGATTTAAACGTTTTCTCTCGATAATGCTATCCGGTTTTGCATTTTCGTCGCTGGCTTCTCTCACGGATCGTTGACCAAGATACACGGTAGTCGGTCTCGCGAACACCGAGCGAATCTATTACCCCAAGACGCGTATACCGTTTCGGTCGACGGTTTCTTTAACAATTGACAACCTCGAAGGCGTCCCGTTAGATCGAATTCACTCGATGCGAGTATTATGTGCGATCTTTAACGACCGAGCAGATAACGATCGCTGCGTTCGAGCACCGCGCACGCCAGCCTCCGATACCGTTACTGTCCCGGGCAAGAAGTTTTCTTGAATGATCGGCAAATGGAATAACCAACTACCATCTTCTTGACGCGGGACAACGCGTGTTACGGTATCTCGGCAATGTTACCTGTGTAACGCCGTGACAATCGTCGACGACTCGCTCGATGACCGAATGGTTTGGGCAAAAAATCGCGTAGAAGGAAACATAGTGGACGTTCCGTCCGTTGTCGATTCGGGGTAAAACACCGACGAAGGAAAAAAGACGGAAAAGAGGGGAGAGGCGGACGCTCGGCATATTTGCATTTCCCGTATGACTTTTCAGATTAACAGTGCGGAGGCCCGCGGCGGAAGCGCGATAAAGAAACGAGAGATAACTCGAACGGGTGCACGGAGATGAGAGATGAGATACTCCTGCCTTTCCTTTAACGGCGCGTCCTGCACTTTATACTCTCGGTGACGGTCGGCGAGCTCCTCTGTCCGTATCCTTCTCCCCCTCCCCGACTATCTCTCTGTTTCGCATTCTGTTTTCTTGCGATCACCGGCTAAGATTCGAATCTTATTTCGCCAGACGCGAGGCATCGTCGTGGCTCGTTAGGACCCGTTTCTGAGCTCGCAGGTGGAAATCGCAGTTCCGCGCGAGGCGATCGATCCATTTGTACGGAATCGCCGGCACAAAGGACGCTTCCGCGAAGCGAAACGATCCTGAAACATCGCCGTAACCGATAACAGCCAGACCTTGTATCGATAAAGAAAATATGATAGAAATCGAAACCGTCGAGAACGCGTCCGCGAGCTCCGCGTCGAAGTACCTAACGGATCGCAGGGTCGTAAGTTACCGAGCGTCGCATGTGGGAACCAAATGCTGTCCGCGTCGCCAAATTTCTCCGAACCGCTCGGTTTACGACCTTACGGATAATAAAGCGATTTCCAACGGTCGACGCGTCCCAAAGTTAATTCGCAGCGACCGCCTCGGGATGGTTTCTGGCCGTTTCGCGGCCACGGAAGTCGCCGGAGCGCACGTTGCAGCGTGAAATTCCGCGCGGGAGCCAATCAGCGTAGCTTGGAGCGGTTATCGGGGTCGCGTGGGAGTGAAATTTTTTCCCTCCGTCGGCGATAACGCGGCGGGGAACGGTCTCGTCTCGATTTTCACGAGCGACGAGCAAAGTGCGTGCTCGGGCAGTGTCCGCGCGCACGCAGAACGATCGGGTAAATTTAAACCGATGCACGGGATACCGTTACCGCTACTGCGATATAGTCGTTGCTACTGAAACCGCATTCTCCGTCCTCTTTGGCTCTTCTATCCCTATCGCGCCCATTGGCGATTCTCTCGACGCGACCGCGAGCGGCTCACGCACCTTTTTCACTCGGATTATGGGCTCCGGTTATCGCGGTCCCGTCTCCTCCGCGATGTAATGTTACAATTTGTCTTCGCGACGTATACTCCCACTTGCGTTCCGCGCGGGCTCGTTTATCCGCCGCCGGGATAATTGAGTATCGACGCCAGTTAATAAATCGTTCCAACGCGTTCTTTCAGCGTCCGTTCGGAGCGTATTAAGAGAGTCGAGGTGTCCGCGAGGCCGTGGCGCGATGTTTCGAAGGAGTCCTCGGACGAGCCTGGTACCGGGGAGTCTTGACGCTCGATTTACGAGCCGAGAGATGACGGAGCACGCGTGCTCGCGAAGCTTTATCCCAACATCTCGGAGATACTTTCATCGATAGATCCGTAATGTCACGGCGGAAAGGTCGAATCGCGGCGACGACGTACTACGAGGACCGCGCGAAGGTGTCGCGTCGATTCACCCTGGCCGAAAGGGTTAACTAGGACGGGTTCGAAACATTTTCTGGTGCTGGTTCGTAATATCGAGATCCTTGGCGCGAGATTACGAGGACCCGGTGGCGAAGTATGCGCGTACAAATGCCGGTTTATCCGCGGATATATCATTCTTTCGTCGATAGATCGTAATGTTATTGCGACGAGATTCGATCGTAGAAGATTCAGAGATTGAATAACGGTACGTTAATATGGGCGGTGCACAAGTCTCGTGCCTTTTAACCCCGGTAGGAACTCATTGTTCGCCGCAAGGGTTAAAATTAAATTAAATAACCTCGACTATTTTCGTTACTAAAAGTCCGAAAGGAATACTAGAAAGGAATTATTTACCGCAACGGTTAACTAGCAGTATGGTAGAGAGGAATACGCTTGGCAAATCAGGGTTTGAATCGTGTAAATCGAAACGTTCTCGAGGGTGAACGGAGTGGGTTTATGGTATCGAGATTCTTGGCGCCAGATTACCCGTACTTGATGGTGGAATACGCGTATTTATACAGGAGTTTATCTGTAAATTTATAATCCTTTCATCGATACATCGTGATGCTATAAGACGATGTTCGATGGCAGAAAAGTTAAAGATCGAATCACGGTAATGGTATGTTAATGTGGACGGTGTCGATTATAGTCACTGGACTACACTCTGTGGCAATGACTTTATAAATAATAAAACCGAAGGTGGTACGGAATCTGTTAAAGAAATCTAACTTGCTGCTACGTGTATTCGTAAGATCACATATTTCGCTGCTGATTCGATCAGCGTCTTCTAGTATGGAGTTAAGATATCCGAGATTTAGACAATAAAAAACTGCTAACTTATTGAGCAATTACGCACTGAAAGTTTATTCGAGAAACTTAGATTTGCTATGATTCTCTTATCAGATGTTTTCCATCCACGGAAAACATTTGATTCTTTTTTGCAACAACGGGAATATTTTTCAGGGCACCCTAATACTCTTGTTAAATCAGCATACAAATCGTGTAAATCCGAACGAATTCAGGGGCGCCCGGAACAGGTATATGACGGTATATGACGTGTATATACAAGAGTTCATCGGTAGATTTATAACCCTTTCATCGATGGATCGTAATGTCACGACGAGAAGGCTCGACGATAATGGTGCATTAATGTGAACTGTGTATAATGGTCGAGTCTCTGAATCATAATCGAAAGACATCTATCATAAGGGTTACTTAGCCGTACGATGGAAAGGAACACGCTTGACAAATTAGGATTTGAATCGTGTAAATCAAAATATTTTCGAGGGCGAATATATTCGCGTTATCGCGTTGCTCGACGCTAGATTTACGAGGAAACTATGGCGTAGTTCGCGTGTTTATACAGAAGTTTATCTGCAGATCGATAGACCTTTCATCGATAGACCGTAAGGTCATGGCGGAAAGGATCGCTGGCAATGGAGACAAAGGTCGGACTGCGGTAATGGTACATCAGTTAGAGCGACCGTAAGGTTCGCATCACTTAACCCTAATAGAGCCGGAGCTGTCTATCGCGGTCGCTAACGAGCAGACCGAAAGAAAAGGATACCCTTGACAGATCAGGATTCGAAGCAAACGAATTTGAATATTCCCAGGAGTTAAAGATGGAGTGGAAGGTCGAAAGGAAACAAGTTACTGCCAGGGGCTAGGGAAATATAAAGCGATACAGAACTTATCCGAGGATTTGTAATCCTTACGTCTGTTGACAGTAATGTCACTTCGACGAGGTTCGCTGACGGGGAAAATATCCTTTCCCGGAAACTGACCGTTTATTGTATACCTGAATCCAGTAACCACCTCGTCGAAGGAATTAAGGGACCCGTCCGCTCTACGCTCCTTGTAAACACGGCATACCAGTCACGCCACGTTTAGATTTACTGTCTTAACTCTACAACTTGTACGAGCGGATATCTGGTAATTACAAAAATTCGATAACGTAAATTTACTCTCGTGTATATGCAAAATAATGCGTGGAGAGGTGCGATTATTTGGAATCGCGAGAGCAGTAATCGTTCGATCAATTAATTAACCTATCGACGTTCTTGATACTAGGCATGCGATCCTTTCTAGGTCGATCATCGAATAGAAGCGATTTGAGGTGATCGAGTAGTTTTTGTTAAAATCAGTGTCTAGGAACGGGATCGTTCATGGGATGGAAAACTTGTGTTTATAGAATCAACGTGATTTAGAACCGACGACCCCAATTTGTATGTATCTACCGTATAAATTAGGGCCGATAAGCTGGTGTTACGTAGGGTCTTGGCAGCTCTCGCGAAGGTCTGTATCGTAACGATAAGGAAAGAGTACTCCGAGCGGTTAGGATATATTCGTTCCCGCGTGTTCTTATTCGTTTAAGGTGTTAAAACACGCCTTACCATTTCAACGCTGGGATAAGTAATCTATGAAAAACCAACGAGAGATAAATAGGATTTACTAAGATTAATTAATAGAGGAACGATGGATGAAATGGATTTTATACGCTAAAATAAACCTGGAAAGTGGAAGGGATTAGGTGGATCACTCGGTAGTATGTGGATAGTCCGAAGATCTCGTCTCCTAATAGCGTTAGCAGTCAGAGGATCGTGTCAGAGTCAACAATTGAGAAGACGGGGCACGACACGACAGAAGACAAAGCTCACGCTTCGAGGATGGTAAATCAGTCGGGACAATCCGTAAGAGCCACGTCACTTAACCCTAATAGAGAGTGGTGTATAGGAAGGGTTAACGATCGGCCGGGAGCAAAGGGATACCCTTGACAAATCGGGATTCGTCCGAATTCGAGCGTTCCCAGGAGTAAAAGGCGGAGTGGAAGACTAGAGAATAGGGAAAGATAGAGGGAGAAGGAGAGGGGAGTGGACGTTGGTTGAAGAAGGATAAGGAAGAGGGCTATCGTGGAAGAGGAGCGCGGACGAGCAAACGGCCAGGGATAGAAAACGGCAGAGAGGGCAGAGGCAGGTCGGCAGTCAGGCAGAGGCAGAGAGGCAGGGCAGAGGCACGGCAGACTCGTAACGTGGGCTAAACTACACAGCCTCGGTGGGTATAAGTCGGGCTATTATCGGGCTATGCGCTGAGAGCCCTCCGCTTTCATCCGCTAATGGGCAGCTCTCCGCCCGTCTGCTCCTTTACTGCGTCATTAATACAAGTTGCACATGTCGAGAGTCGGTGCGCTACAATAATTTACATGAATGGAATTGAAAATTTTCTACTCCGCGGAGGAGAAAAAAGACACGAAAGAGTGAGAAACGGAGAACCGACATCGGGAGATGGAGGAGGAAGGGGGGAGGGAGGGCGGTGGAAGGAAAGGACGAGAGGGGGAGACGATGCGGAGGAAACGAGACGGAGCTGGCAGAGAGAAATTCAGGGGGAAAGAGAGAAAATGATCGGGGGACCGGGGCTGAGGCCAGAGCGAGGAGGAAAGGAGAGGGCGAAAATCTTCTGGCATTTTATGTCAGTAATTACATGAAAGATGGTATAACCTATCCGACCGACCGACCGGCCGATTCCCTCCTCCCTTCGTTCGGAACCAACCAACCAACACGCGACCTCCTCTTTCAGTCGTCGGCCCGAACCCCCTTTAGCCCCCGTTACTCATCGCTCTGGCTCTGTCTCTTCGTATCTTCGTCGCTTTTCTGCCTCTCCGCGCGCGCCACCGCCGCCGAGGGGCCTTTATATGCTTTAATTTGCGCATGAAGTGTGTCCGGCTGAGTGGAGGATTTACCTACGTGGTACGTCTGAATATCCTCCCCTCTTTCAAGACAGCGTCCGTCTCTACGCGGTGTCCGCGATTTGACCAACCGGCGCTCCTCGCCTATTCGTTGACCCTCTGCACTTTATTATACGGGATACCCCGAGTTAACGCGAATAATGTCGTCGTAAAGCAATCTAGCCCGCGCCATCCCCCTTGCACCTGCGCCAGAGGATTCTCCGAATGATCCTTCTGCCCCCGAGAATCTACCTACGATCATAAGTATCGACGCAGCGTGTACCTAACGCCGTGAATAACAACTGTACAAGCGATTTCTTTTTACCGCCTCGCGAGGCCTTCGTCGGTTTCCGCTTATATCTCCCCCGTGGAAAGTGGCGTTTAACACGCAGACAGAATATTGTTATTTATTTCTTAGCAATTAGCGGGTCTAGACCCTTTGCACATCGATCCCCGATATCAAGGTACAACCGAATAAATTCCTAATTGTCGAATAATTAGAGGGGCCCGATCGCAGGATGCACCGCGTCACTCGATAAAGACATAAATCGGTTTACGTATCCGTTCTCTGGTAACCGCGCCCCGAAGATACTTTACCCGCGGATACGTTTCGAGAAGATCCTTTAATCTCGGCGTTCGAAACTTTCCGTCAATTCTATCGCGTACGTGAGATGCAGGTGTATCGAGCACTCAAGCCCGTGTCTTCGACGTCTGGTGTAGTCTCGTGGCCCCGTGTTACGAACATTTTCGCGAAACACGCGATCGCGGGCTTCCACGAACGTGATGGTACGTGGAAGAGGACGCGTGCCTAGGAACCATCCCCCGACAAGAAACTCCCAGCTAAATGCGGTCGGCTGCCACAATGTATCAGAATGACTTAGAGATTACAGGTCAGGGGGAAACCGTCGGTGTATCTGATTTCGCGAAATTACACGGCGAACTTGCAGTCTCGAGGTATCTGAATAATAACGCGCTAGACACCTCTGGTTCGAAGTAATCAAGAGTGGGCCACGTCTTGGCCCACGGGGTGTCGATTAAAGACGGACTCGGGATTAGACGATACTTTTCGCAATATGCCACCGTTTATACGATACATTAGAGTCGTGAGAACTGTTGTCGGTTCGAACTCAATTTGTCGCTCACGGCCATTTCTCAGACTCTGATTCACCGCGAGTCAAATCAGGTTACTGCTAGCAGGTGGACGCGAAATATTGTTTTCACAGATTGTTTAGGAATTTAAACTGAACTGTTGTTGGGTATATTAACGAGTTCGCAAGCTTGGAAATATTTAACTGTAATTCATCGGGTAGATTATACGCGCGAAAGTCCAACGATCGGGTAGACGACGCTTTACGGGCAATAGAACGGTGTACGGGAGCTTTGCAAGATCGTCGGCCGCTTAATTTGCGGCAGCAACGATTGAAAACGGCAAACACGTACTTCGCGTACTCCCTGTATATGGAAGGTCGTTGGTAAGTACTTCTCCGGCATGACTGTTGGGCCTCGGTAGCCATACCGGCCATACGTCAACGTCCATTACACTTCCACCTTGCCGCTGGCTTTAATGTTTTCGACTCGGGCACTCTTTATCCCACCTTGCAGCTAATTAGCGAGTCGGATACCGGACACGCGCTCTCCCACTGCCCCCCATCCCATCCGTGGCCCAACGTACGTACCCGGTATTCCCACAAAGTCGTCCCGTACTTGGTTCTCTTGCTTTTCTCTCTGCCCCTTTTTCTCCCTCTTTTCTCCAACTCTATCTCCAGGCCTTTCCTCCGCCGCCCCAGCGGTCACATCCTGGCCACGCTGGTCATTGCGAGAGCCGCTCCAGACTCCGCGATTATTCCAAACTCATTTTAACTCATTACTCGGGTCCAACGGCACAGAATGGCGCCCGACAAGTGTGCTCTACCGCGAGCCCGCCTCTCCCGATCCTCGAGATGTCGAAATCTAAAGCCTCGGAAAACTCATAACGCGCGGTCGGCGCCGGTTTTTCGCTCAAATTATCCCGTAAGTGATTATTCCCGCCGGGAAATGCAAGGATGATTCGCGATAACGTGTCTGGGCCTCTGTCTGTCTCTCGTTTTGGTGTTTATTCTTTTTACGAATTTTGCCGGCTGAAAGACACGAACCTCGAAGGGATGAGGAAAGGGGCGAGTGGCAGCATTTCATTCCGAAGGGGTCCGGTTAACGAGGCTACCTAAATACCACTAGCCATCAAAGCTCGATCGAAGGATTTATAATAATAAAGGTAATAAGGGGAAAAAGATTTGTGGCCAGTTTTATTTTAAATGCACAATTAAAATGTGATAAATCGTGTTTTTTTATCGTATACTTTGAATGGATTTTTGTATCTCCGAGCCGTTTATCGGTGTTTTCATCGGTCATTCCCGTTCTTGGACAACTTGGGCAATTATCGTCGTTAATGCCACCCGAACCCGCCTCGAACCGTTTATACCAATCGTAAACTTACGTACAAGATAAACAATTACCATCGTATACTTTTTGCGTCAATGTTTTGCCGAATTTAACATAATGTGTCACGCCACACGTCGCTATATATATTGCGTTAATAAGCGTCAAAGTTAGCGACATAATGGATGGACAGAGTGTTTCGTTAAATTGCCAGGTCGTTGCTCGATCGCCACGAACACGGTGGACGTAAAAATTACACGAGGACCGAAACTGCCATTCAATTTCGCGTTCTTTCCCGAGAGGTCCGTTAACTACTTTCCCGGGGAGGATCTCGAGAAACGATTTCTACTTGAGGAGCACGAGAGTAATTCCTCTCGGATGCGGAGGCCGGTCGTATATACGTGGTAGCGGGATAAGTTTCGAGCTGATCATTAGGTAAGTTTAGAAAAAGGGCCAATCCGAGGAGGTTTCATTAGGAAATGGATGAAACAGTGGATATACGAGGATTGGAAAGGAGGCGGTTCTGTGTGGAAAGGGAACGAGCAGAGCTTTGATGCTCTCGCGATGACTCGAACTGATAATCCATTAGGATCCGTCTACTTAGAGTATAACATCTATTTGAATGCAAATCAATAGGGAATGGGAAAGGACGGTAGCCAGTAATTGGTCCGGCTTTATTGGAGCTCTCAGTGTCTCAAAGAGCATCTCGTTCGGTCATCTCCTCTGGCTCTGCTTCAGCCTCTCTTGCTCCCTTTTCCCCTTTCTCTCGGGGTCCGGCTCTCATTCTCTTTCTCGCTTTCGTTCGCCGGCCATTTGCTCGTTTCCTCTTCCTTCAGCCTCGCGGACCTCTGTCGTTTCCTCTCGCGTTCGGTCTTCTTGCGCAAAATATATACCTATATACGTGTGTATACATAAGACCCGACAGTAATTAACCAAGAACTTGTCCCGTCTGGCCACTTCAGCGAAGTGTGCTGGACACGTACGAACAACTCGAAGAATACTAAGACCGACCGCAGGACCCAGCCATATTCGTTTCGAATTAAACAAAATGAAAGCACAAGCTATCGCGAGCCCCGTTCGTTCGTTTCGATGATCGCGTTCAAAACCAGCAGCGACATTGGCCAACCGTTCGCCGCGTTAACGATTCCCTGACGTAAACGAAGCTTCCAAACAAATTGCTATTACCAGTTTCTGTCGCAACGGCAGATAGTCGATGCTTCGCGCGGGCGGCACCCTTGTCTTCGCCGACACCGATAATGACTCTTTTCTAAGCAGCCGCGGAACCCATTCATCGAACGTTGTTGCGCGAGTGCTGACGACCGCGGCGAGAAATTCTTTTTCAATCGGTTACAATTGCAATTCGTAGCTTTAATAGTACCGAGTATTCGGAAAGTCTTCCATAACGTGTTCATAGGCATTTGCAGCCGGCGGTGACAGTTTGAATACATCCATAAGGTGTTGGGCAAATAGGTCTGCTTTCTCCGTATCTGATCTGGTCCAGCCTTCGCGCGTTTTGCGTAGAAGCTGAAATGTTTATTGTACTCTCTCGAATGTCTTTGTGTCTCTCCAGATGAAACGATCATTATTGGTAGGTGGTTAACATATGCATTGAATGCTGCATTTCTGGTTTCTCGTAATATGTTTCTTACTTTGCGATTCGGTTAACGCGACATTTGCCCATTGGGTTTCGCAATTTTTATAATGTAATCCTTCAATGTTTGTAACTGGTTCACGTATGCGCCTAGGAATGTTGTTAATGTTTGGGGAGGCTTGTTTCTGCCGTGGGAGTTTCGAGTCGTTTCTTAGATTAAACGCGTGATTGTCAAATAATTAAAGATTTAAACGAATTAAAAAATATTTCGAAAATAAATTTAAGACTTTGTTAAAGTGGATCACGTAATGGGCGTGTGCTGTGCTATTAGGTGAGCAATAGTTGTAAATATCTCGATGTTGATCGAGCGCGGTGCTGTTAAGTGGACACCGGCCTTTAGGTCTCATTAACCGATCCGTTAACGATTCGATGACGTAAACGAAGCGTCCGAACAAATCGTCGTTTTCAATATCTGTCGCAAGAAGGGGTCAGTCGTTAGTTCGCGAGGTCGCGATCGTCTCCCTTGTCATCGCCGACGGCGGTAATGACACTTTTCTAAGCAGGTGCAGATCCATTCATCGAACATCGTTGCTCGAGTGCTAACAGCCGCGGCAAGAGCTGAAATTAATTCCAACCACGTCCAAGAGCCGCTGAATGGCTTCTTACTTTCCATCGTCGTGGTTCGTCCCGCGATTCGAGCACCGAGTATCCGAGTTCTCGTTCGGTAATGGCTTGTAAGAGGAAACGGGCGAAGATTTATAGGTTGCCAGAACGAAAATGTATGTGAGTCAACAATACGTCGATACAATATAGGGGGACGATACGGGGGGGAGGAGGATGGCCGCGGTACACCCGAGTTCGCCGACAAAAACGCGTGCACACAATCAAACGGGCGCGATTTCCAATGGAGTTTCTTTTTGCGCGGCCGCATGATTAACGATTGAACGCACTCGACTTCCGATCCGTGCCGCAACGACATGCCTCGAACGGTAAGGAACGATCGTTGGGAGTCCTCGATCGTGTTTGATTTTTATTCCCCCTCCCCCTATTCGTGGTTCGATACCGTTCTTTTTCTCTTTGTCTGTTTCGCGCCTTCGAGTTCGTTGATTTATCGTCAATTCGACGCCTGTCGACGAAATCAAGTGTCGCGACGTCTTAGTTCCACGGTTAAACTTTAATCTTTAAAATATGCTCGACATCCTGTCGAGAATGTTACGTAACTAATATTAGCGGAAGAAGAATGCGATCGCTATTAAAAGCAACCTGGGGATGCGGTGTAACGTCTTTATTCTTGGCGTGACGAGCGCGTTCGCGAATTTTGCGACGTGTAGCGTATTAGTTATGACTTATTAATAGTCGTAGCGACTTCGATGCAGCGATAAAATTAGTATTCCCTTCCGATGGGGTCTGTATAGTTCACGATCCTCGAGGTTTGTGTGCGCAAGATCAATTAGAAATCAACGCGTTCGATTTGTTGTCTCTGCGCGAGACGAGTCTCCGAGTCGCGATTTTGATAGATGAAAAATGTCTTGCAGGAACGGTTCTTTCCATCGATTCGAAACGCTCCGTGAGAAAAATTACAATGGCAGGGTAAAAATCGTTTCTAGGATATGTGTTGGGTGATTGGTTGAAAGAAGCGTTTTCTTAATGTCTTTGACCGACTTTTGCCGCCGTCTTCGGACGCAGATACGCGTAACACAAAGTTAATGTACATAATAATTATTAATATTACTCGAGTTAAGTAACAAACAACTGTCTCTTAATGATATTTTTCAAAATTTTTGGAACAACTGTTTAGAACGAAAGTACACCAGACTCTCACCACGCATCGCATTTATTTTTTTAATCATCCATACGCCAAGTTCTTACGGTTAAAGTTAATAATATTGCGTAGGTTGCAATAATCTGCACTTCACGCGCCAACCCACAATTAATCTTCCGTGACTGATGAGTACAAAATATGTACAATACGTGGCGAAGCGCTAGCTAATGTCATGGTAGAAATGATAGATGCGAGAGGGTTTAAGTAGCTCATTTGCTATCTTCCTAGTTACCGAGAGGACCTTTTTCAGATTTGATCGTCTTAGAACAGTAAAAACCGTTTTTCCCAGATTCTAGTAGCAGGTATACCGCGATGGAAAAAGAAATCAAAGTGCTGTGAGATAGCAAGCAAACGATTTAATAAGGGCAGCAAGAAATTGGAATATGTAAATCTAGATCCATGGGGATAGGCTATATTTGGGAAGAAACGATTGGGATCATATAATATTTTTGATTATAACTCTACTCTCGAGCAACGCTCGAATCATTCGTTATCTTTGCGCAGTTATTGTTCTGCACTTGCGATGTGCTCGATTCGTATTTTGACACCATCGATACGCTTACGTTTGAAATTGATACACTTGTATGAAATCATGCTAAGCAATGTCTTCAAACGATTCGAGACTTATTGAGACATACACGCGACTATCGTATCGATGCCTATCGCTTACACCAAGTTTGATACCTGTTTAATTACATTCACAACTCATCAGAAGTAAAAGGAGCGATAGTTAGACACGACAATTAGTCTTAACGTCGAACATAGTTAGAAATTTTTTAAGGCTAGAGTTTTTTGAAGAGAAAAAATAAAAGTAATTTAATATTTAGAGAACTAGTTGCCAGGGAATACTTTTATTTATATTATCTCCGTCGGGTGCATAACGATAAATGTTTTAAGCTCGCGCGGCCGATAAACTCGTCTTAAACCAGTGATTAATTATGATAGCGTTTCAATTATTCAAAGGAGTACGACTAACATAAATGCCAAGCTTAGGAATAGCGCACAATCGATTGGTGCTCCGCTTCAACGTTAATAGATCGTCAGCAGGGGATCGTTATGCTTGCTCGTAATATCAAAATTGGAAACCGGCAATCTGTGTTCAATATTCCTGATAGAATCAACGGGAAACTCGGTCTAATAAAATTAAAAATATTACTAACAAGCACAGATCCGGGACAATTTACTAAATTTATTTGCCAACGAATAGATTAGGTTAAATATTCATTTGACAGAGGACCTAAAGCTATTGCGACAACTTAGAGTTTTACAAGCTTTGTCGCTTAACAACATAGTCGAGATAAATAAATATCAACACCGCAATATCTACACGGTAGATTGCACGCCTAATTGATTTCGTGAAATCCGTCCATTTCGTTCAGATTTTCGCAGAGTTAGCTCCCACGAATGTATATATTGTAACCTAATTGGCAATATCCCGTTTATAATAAATAATAATTAAGCCACATAACGACTACCTGTTCCATAAATAATGGCGAATTAAGACATTAAAATGTAAATACGGAATTTCTCCAACGACAGGAGCGACGCTATCGTTAACATCAGCGGGTGTCACCTTATTAAAATTACTTTACGAATAATTATAGCGCATAATATCATTACTATACGACGCTTTCGCGAGCCACGATAGAAGCCACTGTCCGCGAAGCTCGGTAAAATGCGAAAATTATTCACCGCGCGAATCGACTTGTTATACAACGCGCGCACGCCTAAGTAAAACAACATTCGAATCGAGCGTCGAACGACAACGATGCAGGTAAATGTCTTTAAGCGGTCCCGCGAAGAAACCATTATTTCCAGCTTGTAATTTGCCAGTTACGCAAGTAACACCGACTACCTGGAAATCTTGTCATCGTCGAACGCATAAATCATCACAATTGCACGCCTCTCGCACCTTTTCCTGTCCGGGGCAGACAAGTAACCAATTCCTAGTTACGCGTGATTTCGACGCAACTTTTCTAGCAAAGTCGATTCGTTTATATTTCTTCTCGAAAGTCTAAAAATTGTTTCTCTTTGGGCCTTTCTGCTTGATGGAATCTACAACCACCAAGAGCTAAAGATCACAAAAATGGGGAATCTACCCCGTAAGACTGCGTAATCTTGGTTCCAAGACCAATTGCATCTAAGGACGTTTTCTCTGGAGTCTATAAATTCACAACATTGTAGGTCCATGACCCAGGTAGACTCTTTTGACACGAAGACTTTTTAGTGTCTTCGCAAACGAAAATGGTGATTGGTCGATGTTGGTGCTCGATGATTTTTGTCGAAGGGGGAAAAGTGAACGTGTACGCGACCCGCTGCTAAAGATTCGCGCGTTATACCCCGACGAGGTTATCTCGTGCTCGTCTCTCGTAGATTTCTTCGACGCCAGCGTGTTCACAATCGACGCGGCGCCGGTGGAAGTGAAAGTACGCTTACACGGGCGGCCGGGAGTTATTCTTTTTCCGATTGTCTCGTCACCGGCCGCGGAGCCAGTTATCCTATCGCGACGCGAAGAAGGAAACGCCGAGAGAATGGATGCTGAAACAGCGTCGTTGATCCCGAACGATCTCTTATCCAGTCTCCGCGAGACAAATTCTCACGCCTCGAGGCCGCGCTGGCATCGTCGAGGCTCCGCGGCTACAGGTTAATAACGCCAGCCACCGCTTCGTTATAAATTAACGGCTCGACCCCGTACAGAACGATCCTCCGCTCTACGCGTTCTCTTCTCGTGTCCCCTGCTTTGCGCGCGATTCGCTCCGATCGTTTCACTTTCACGCATCGGAGAAAAAAAAAGAATCGAACGATCCCGGGACCCGGAGTGGAACGTGGATCGTTCGGTCGACCAAACCGATTCGATCGGCTCCGCTGCGCGAGATGTCCACCGACTTCTGGGCAACAGCCGCATCCCAGCCGCAACAATCATGTTTCGACGATAGTAAAATGTTTATTTTAAAAGACGGTCTCAACAAAATTATCTCTCAGAGGCAACTCATCTTCCCTGAGTGGATGAAGCTCTCCGCGGTAACGCGTGTTCGATCGCTGGTATTCCGTGGGTACCGATACCACAATTTTCTTCAACGCGATCCAAGGCTCGAGATTAACAGTTTTGACTTCGATTGGTCTATCATCGTCCGATACTCGTATCTTAAACGAACCTTGTCCGAGAGGTGTTAGCATATTCTCTGACACGTTCCTTCGTCTGACAGACGTCTATGAGGGAAACGATTGGTATACAGACGCCTCGCTACGACTGAATCATATTTAGCAAGTCCATACATCAAATGCGCGTTTACCATTCCCTGGCTTGAATACTTATTCATCGCTTCTTCTTCTATCCTGGCCCGACCCGATCCGATCGTTCTTCGGACTTAAATCCGCTGTTAAGTAGAAGGTGGCCCTAATGTAGATCGTTATGGTACATGTAATTAAACGAATAAGTATTGTGAAGTACTGACACTGGTCATACCCTGGAATACGATTAGTTAGATATGGACGTAACTACCGGGTAGAGAGTATCGACGATCAATCTGATAATTAAATAATACGGCGAACAAGCTTCGTCGCTTAAAAGCCTGCTCGAGTTCGGTTAAGAGATCTCGCGTTTCTGGTCAACAGAAGGTTAACGTTATTTCTGCAGCGGCTATGCGGTACACTGCACTTCTAATTGATTTCGTAACTTCCGCACGCTTTTTCGCATTATTCGCTGCGGCTCTATAATGACTGGGTGATTAGAAAATACAATGGCTTAGACTTTAGCAATCAGCAGATCATGATCGAGCACGTTGAAAGCATTAAAGAAGTCAAGCAGCGTGACAAACGTAAGGCGTCTCGTGTCAGTGGGTTCTACAGCCCTTCGAATTAAAACGTAAAACCATTTCTCGAACGCATTGCTAATATTCCGGTACTAAAATGTTGGGAAAAATGTGCACAGCATTCAGAGATGTCCATTAGTAGGTTGATTGGAAGCGTTGCAATTAGGCATGGGCACAGCTTTTCAAGAAGTTACGAGACGAGCACAGGTTACGAAATGGGACGTAGCGATGTTAAGGTTGGGAGATCAGTAGATTTAGAAATAGAGGAGATTGTAGCTTGTTTCCAAATGGCAGGAAGGTACGGATGCATACGGAGTCATTAAACGTGTGCAATAGTGAATCAAGGGCATAAGGAATGTAGTACATGAACATATAATTAGGTATATATCGTACAAACCAGAAGCATCGAATTTATTATGGTTGAGAGCAGAATACAAGTCACTGAAATTGAATGGAGCGATAGAGAATATATTGGCATGACAAGGAGACTTGAAACGTACGCGCTAATGAGCGTCGGTGAAGTGTGAGTCGGAGGTATCGAGTCGATGATATAATTGTTAATGGTTATTAAGTCAGGAAGAATACGGTGTGAGACGTTAACGCGTTTGGAACGATGAAAACCAGGAAGAGAAAGGTAGTTCGAAAATTGGTGGAAAAAGTTTGTAGAGATTTAAACGCGTTATAATGAAATTTGAGATTAAACGCGGGGTCTCTGTGGCTATTATTTGCAAATGGCTGACGTCCGAGACGCAAAAGCCTCGATCGGGTCAGTCCTTGATCCCAAATGTAACCAACGTGGCGGAGGACACCGATGACACGCGACTCGTTAGCTCACCGATAGATAATCACCCCGAAGAATCTTAGGGCGGGCAGGGAATCGTGTGATGGTCTGGGTTAGCAGTAGTACCCGAACGCAGTCCCCTAACGATCCACGGCACGCCGATAAGTTTTCGTCGGGGGATTTTTATCTCGGCCAATCCTAGAAGCGAGAATTCCGCGAAACAAGGTTTCGCCGTTGAACAGGTCTCCTCGTTGTGCTCACGGTTCTTACGTGCTTTCTAATGTAAAGTATGCGCCCGGCTAATGGCTCGGAGGGGAACAGATATTGCATCGGGGACGCCGGAGCCGTGGTAAGGTGCCACGGAAGGTAATTAATTCCTACGGCAGACTTCCGTATCGGAAAGAGATAAACGTTGGACGGTCTCGGTCGGGACCTTAGGATCGTATATTACGCCGCCGGTTTTGCGAGGACTTTTTCCAGCCGATCGCCGCGTGTTCCTCGCGGTGAGAGCTGCAGTTTCGAACGGGAGGAAGCTGAAGCGACGCGTTCGTCGTCGTCGTCGTCGTCGTCGTCGTCGTCCTCGTTGTCGTGCTCTCCGGTCCCCGTGTTTCTGCCCTTTCCTTCTTCGACAGCGTATAGAGCGTGTCGGGATGGTACCGTCTTGCAGAACGAGTGGACTGGCGCCAAGTAGATGTCGCCACTACCTATTTGGTCACACAAGGACGCGATTTACACGCGCGCGAACCTCCCGGCCTATCCCGTCTTCCCTATACCCCGCGACACCTCAATCGGATGCCTTAGATTCCATTCGGCTAATTAACTGCGCGTTATGCTAAATCTTGCTAAATTTAACTAGGCGCGCGAGCCCCGTACCGCGACCATATCCATTAATTACAGTCCATCCTAAATGGACGCGACGCCGTGGAAAAATCTCCGGAACTCTTCAGAACTCGTACCGACGCCGTAATTGCTCCTGCCGCGTAATGTCTTACTTCGCGGTGATCTGAATCACTAATCGTTCTGCGCCTTGAACGAATCGCGTTTACTGACGGACGTACGTGGATCGATTAACAACGCGCGTATATCTACGGAACCATCTCTATGGAAGAAAGGGATACAGTCCTGGGTCTCACATATCGAGGGGCCTTATTTTCACAAAGCTCCAGATCAAATTCTATCATTGTCGGTAATTGTGCAATTTTTTACAACAGTCGTTTAAGTACCCTTGTAACGAGAATTGACTTTAAGAATAGCAGCGACGCGAGATTTCAAGTCCCGATACATCGAGTTATAATTTCGAATTTTACCGCCTGAGGTATCGGCGCGCGTCGTCGGTGCGTGAATAGACCGATATGGTTTCATTCAGGTAGTCGACGCGGGATGCCGGTCGAAAAAGGTTACGAGCTTGCTTCGCGGATTCTTTTCGTGACTGTTGAAGAAAATTTACAGAGATTATTTAAAATTTAAAGCATCGTGTGTGACAGCTAACAAATCAGCGCTAGTTTTACGTTGTCGTATCGGTAGTCTGTTTAATTATTGATATATAAAATCACGAGGTTTCATAATGTCGCGAGTGCCTGTTGATTCGTGCGTCGAGATATCTAGTAGACTGTCCACGTGCGCATGCGTGCGATGGTGTGTACATCGAAAAAATGGAATGTTTAGAAGCAAGAGACGAGCAGAAACTTCCAAACTGACGAACATCGTTGTTCTACGGTAATCGTTGTGAGTTGTATACAATTTTTGTTATATTATTATTATCGAATAAATGCTAGATGTAATCTCGATTCACTCGGAATGGATTCCAAACATTTATTCACACGTTAAAACCTATTGCTCGGAGCAATTGCTTTCTCAACTCTCAACAATATACAAAATAATAATATCGACGTTCGTGCCAGATTTTCTTTAACACTGATAGCTAGCGAACATTTATTAATGATCCTTGTATGTAGAAATACCGAATACCCACGTTCTTCACGCTCGGAATAAACGATCGTATTATCAGATAACAAACCCGTAACTTTGTTAGAAGCGTGTGTGCATAGAACTAAGAGGGAAAAAATTGTCGGTGAAGAATATACATCGATATTGACGAGTCGATTCGCACGACAGTAGAATGCAACGATTGTCTCGAGGCGATGCGCCGCGGTAGACGTTCGCGAACATAACTCAGCTGCTCCGAACAAAAGTCAAGGCGAATTATTGTGGAACGTTGGCATTCAGTGAGGACGTATTACCCACAGGGGGAGAAACGTTTTCACGCGGCAACGTCCTCGGGATATATTGCGCGAGCTCGTCGATGAATTGGAGAATCGCCGCGGAATCGACGCGAAACGTTATAGAGTCGAGAGTCCAGTGTCGCTCGGCCATGTCGGGAGTTGTCAAAACTCGTGGCAGACGAGCCGTTCGGCATCATGATTAACGAGTTACAGCCATTTCCTTTCAACGGCACGGCAATCGCGTTAGTTCCTGGTCACTTTGAACCAGAGCCGGGACTATTCGAACAACTTCACAATTTGCTACGTTATAAATTAGATCGGATAAAGGAAATTTATTTGTTAATATGTACCGCGTAGAAAAGAATGAATCTACGCTAACATGGGACTCGGGCCTAGTTTCGAATCTCGTAATTATGAAACGGGAACGCTTTGGGGGGAGGAAAAGTTGCAAACCGCGAATGCGGTCGAATTATCGCGCCTCCTCGGCGTTCGTTGTATATAACGAGATGCACAGATAAGGAGACACGCGTTAAATGTTTCATTACCGGTTGGACACGCGCAACATTCGCTAGGATTGAATGTCCGAGAGGTTAATGCAACTTACAGCGAATGCTGAAGCTAACGCGCGCGAGCACATGCGTAGACTATTCGCGATACTGGATTTTTAGCGAAACGTGAAAGTTTGACGCGATCCTCGGATAGAGAAATGCATGCACCTGAGAAAATTACGAATTTAGAGTCTGATAGGTTCTGTCGGGGGAATGTAGAGTAAAGTTATGTGTAATAGTAAACAGGAATAGGTAAATTAGTTGTTGAAATAAACGTGGAAATGAAAAACGACGTCGAGTATAGTGAAATGCATTGGAAACTGAAGGAGCTTACTTGCAGTTTAACGGGATTTTATAACAGTAATTTATATATTTAACGCGTGTTTGTTCATTCCGTGTACGGCTACACTCTCGGTGATTCGTATAGATGCTCTGACTATTTGTTTTCAATTCTTTTGCGAGAGACCCGCGAATTCACCCCGGGCTAGATAGAATAATAAAGATCTCGAAGCACCGGGGAACCGGTTACAGGGAAACAGTTTACAGCCGATATAGAGTAAGGGGTATTTGACAGTGTTTCATTTGGTCGCGGTTAGAGGTCCCGAAGAGGAACGGCCGCGAGCGGTCGGGGCGTATATTTCGCTTTGTCTTATCCTGGCGCGGCGAGGGTGTAAAATGCGTGTGGAATACGTGGTAAGACAAGGGTCACCGATCCACCTGCCCCGGAGCTTCTAGAGCGCGATAATATAGGATTCTGATCCGACAACTGCGACCGGTATCTTCTTCTCCCCCTCGGCTCGTTCCAGCCCATCCGTGGAACATAATGCCGTGCAGAGCGGGCCGCTCATAACGTCCGGGCCGTGGCTGTTGAGATATAGCCCGGGTAGTGTTTCAATCGCCAGGCTACGGAACCGTCGACAATGATACGCGCGTACCACGTATGCAAAACCTATTACAATATTGGATACCCGGCCCATGCATCACGATAGTCGAAATAAATCAAACTCGAACAAGCACCGACGCGGTCAGCGGGGAGAGTCTTAAATAATTTACTAATTTTTCAATAGGCCGACCCTAAAGGTCGACGCCGAGTATCGCGTAAATCCCTTCGGCCGTGCTTTCCTCTCTGCGTTGGCAAGCGTTCGACGAGTATTCCATGGGTGTTGGAAACCGTCGGGGAAATCGCGCGGTCGTCGGAAAAATCGGCAACGCGCGTATCCCCGTGCGTGGTGTACGAGCTGCAATAAAGAGCCATACCTCTCCCGCGGCGGGGTTCTCTCGCCGAATGCTTCCGCAAACCGAGCAACAAAACAACCCCGGTCGTTGCCGGCGAACATAATGTAAACATCCGAACGAGCAAAAATCGTTACTTATTGCCTTCCAGTTTCTTCTCGCTGTGGCCAGGGTCACGGCTGGTATCCCTCCGGCGAAGACCGCCGCGCCGCGACATTAGGTAAATTCGTTTGGGATGCTTTATCGTTTGGTTCAACGGTCCTCGCACTGTCGGCTCTACGCTGAACCCACCCATTGGCACACGGAACTCGTCGTCAGGATGATTCTCTCGCTAGAGGCCACAAACGTTGCTACTGTCTTTGATAAAAATAAGTATATACGCTTATCGTAAGCTAGTGGCAAATCGTACGGCGCAAGGAGGGCTCGTAAGCGTTTAGAACGGCAAACCGAAGGTACCCGAAATCACACAAAAGCGAGGGCATCCCGAAGGTGGACAATGGCACTTGATCCCTCAGCCAGTGGCTCCTTGTCTCTGGTCTATTCCCCTTCCGTTCCTTTTTATTCGGTTCGTCTCTGTCGCTCGGTCTGGTTTACCTCTGCGTTTCCTTCTCCCTCTCGTTATAATGGGCAAACACATAATAAAGAGGGTAAGCGCGGAGCGCGTACGCGATATGTGGGGCGTTTAACAATGGAGCACACCTGAGCACGGGCCGGTGCGTTTGAGGTGGCTTTAGGACGGTGGAGGAGCGAAGGTACCGCATGGTGCATCGGTATGAAATGTGGTGGGACGAAAAACGAGTGGTCCGCGAGGAACGGGGCGAGGGGCACGGAACAATGCTTTCAACCTCTTCTTCTTCTTCTTCTTCTTCTTCTGCTGCTGCTGCTCAGTGCCTGGCTCCCTCCCGTCCTCTCTTCGCCACGGAGCCAGGGTGCCGGCACGATGCTCTCCCATTTGTTCGCGAAACACCGAACACAGGCAGTCACCTCGTACGCACGTCGTCGTAGCGCAGCCTGGCATTGTCCGTAACGCTGCGCCGCTCCCTCTCGCACGAGGAACGCGTGTGTGCGTGACGTATCTCTTTCAGCTGCACCAGGTATTCCAGCGCGCTGGAAAAATGCCACCTTCGGGCCCCGACGTTCGCCGTCTCTCCCTCGTCCCGTTGCCGTTTGGCGGTTTAGCTTTTTTGAAATCCTCTCGACGGAGGACTCTGTCTTTCTTGCGGTCTCCACCTTTCGACTATCGACTGCTGGTGTCATTTGCTCGGGGACCGCCAGTTTTTGGGCGGGCTTCGAATCACCGCGATTCTTACCCATGCCGACCTAAATAAATTCTTTGGTTTACACCGGATCTTGTCCCTACATAACACATACTCGAATGGCTGGTAATTCTAAGTCTAAACCCCTTGGTTTTCATGCGTCGATCGGAGAAGATGTATACATATATGTGGAAATATGATTTGTTGGAACTTTTTTCTCGGAACGAATCGAACTCAGACGGACTGTTCAAATGGCTTTTTAATTATACCGTTGTCAGTCACTCGAGTCAACAGTCGTACGGCTGAAGAAATATAAATAATGGTGAGGGTGATTCCCTAATTGAAGCAAGACGCGATGCAACGCCGTAACGAAGATTCGACCATTAGTTTAGATCCTTTTCTAAAGTTGGACGTTGATTTAGGCTTTCGTCTTCCTATGTCTATGTCTCTCTAGTATAATTAATACGTCCGTTACTATGCGTCACGTATTTATGGCGCACCGATTATCGTGAAAGACCAATAAGCCAGAGATCCGAAGGCGCGTTTAGAAGAAGAATAAATGATAAATGTAATTACAGCTGACATAATCGTATTAACAATGACGTAGTGGATCCGATCGGTAGATAGTTAGGAGACCGCGACGATAACGCGTAAAATTTGCGCAGTGCAACGAAACGAGCGCGGATTACGTCGGCCCTCTTAGCCGTGAGCAAGTCGTTAACTGCGTTTGTTTACGTGACAACGGCTTATTAGTCGCTTTGATCGTTGCGTAACAATGATTGAAACGTACGATCGTCGATCGTTGTACGTACATTAACGGAACGAAACGCTTCGCTTCGCGTCGCTTAAAGGGAAACGGATAATGAACGGTTTCGATCTCGCGAACGGATTTTTTCCCGGCATTACGCTAGCGCCCCGCCTTTTATTTGCTTTATCCACGCGAAGAATTACTGACCGCGCGCCGATACACCGCAAACACGTTCAAACTAGGGTCGTGGTCCCTATTAGCAGTCCATCCACACGACCCTTTATATTGAAATAAGTGGTCGGCGGAATCCTGCGAAAAGTGAAATATTTCTTCCACATGGTGTAATATTAAATTTCATCGAATCTATAAATGCAAATCTAGTTTCCTTATTCAGGAAACGTGTCCATTAATTTTCTTAAAAATAATCCAATCTGGATGAGAGTTAATCGTGATCTGATCTTTTATCGATCTACGAGATCAAGAATGGGCGCTGAACGACAACTGTTCCGACGATCTCGTTCTCGACGTACAATAAAAAATGGTGTTTGTCGCGTCTCGATGGCCGCGATTTGTGCCGCTCGGAGATGTTCGCTTATTTCGTACCCGCAACGACGAGTACGTATCGCGTCGCGTCGTTTCACGTTCGACAACACCGGGTGACGACGTTCAAGCCAGACGTTTCGCTTTGATCTGCGCTGGGCACTTTCAGCGTTAATTTTTCTCTCTGTCTCTCTCCCGCACCGTGACGAGAGATCATTAACCACCGCGGACTCGCCGCGCTCGGGCATTAGAATTTAAATCGTCGCTGATATAATTACGAGCAAAAGCTGGATCTCGCCCTCAGGAGGAATTACGACGGCGATCCGCGCACCGCGCCGCCGCCAAAAATTAATAAGGAGATCCACGGTCGTTCGTTCCCAACGAGTTCGCCTTCACGATCGACGCGTCCCGTTATTGACGCATTCGCTCGCCATTCTTGGCGATTACGCGTCCATCGCGTCCTGTCGAAGCTACCGGTCTCCCTTAGCCTCCTATACAGGGTGTTCCTACGATAAGAAGCCGAGCTTGGGGAAAATATTCTTTGAAAATCCTATTATGCAAAATTTGACCGTGGAATCATCCTCTGGCCGATTGTACCACGAATAACGACGAGTTGTAACCTGCGAGGGAGGTAGACTAAGCGCATCGTCCGATTATTCCGGTTCTTCGGCTACTGCTTGTATCGGAGACAGTGAGAAACAGTGACAGCGAATAGGAAATAGTAAGAACGAATAACACACGTTTAACGTTTAATCGTTAGGCGAGTTTCATGCCTATAAATACGTGTCGGATGAGCTATTAGTAATCTGAGCCATCGTTGATCGCGACTCGTAGATAATGTAGCGGCTTGCTCTGTGCCGACAGTTCCAGGAAATTGCGAGGATAACTTGGTTGCAACCTGCGGGGAAATACCGTATATGTATTTATCTATTTAGTTTGGTACAATGGAGTCGCGTTGTAACGTGGCGGACGGGGTTGTAGGTTCACCACAAAAATATCGTCAAACTAGTTTGCAGTAAGTTAGTACCGAGTGCAATATATATCCTAAGCGGTACGATTCTGAGAAGCCTCCCCTACAGCAGAATACATACGCTCCTTAAATTGATCCCCTTTTTCTAAGAACACGCCGTATATCTCGTACCACGGGAAGTCGTCCTTAATGATAGCAAGGCCTTCGACGATAACCAGAAGCGGTTCCTAAAACGATCAATCTGTAGGGCATTAAATTCAAAGCTAATTAGAGAGACCGGGAGCAGAAGGAACGATCGAACCGCGGGAAATAACGCGAACCCGTTCCGGCGCGAGGAATCTTAATAGATCCGTAGATTCGCATTATCTCCTGAGCAGAATTTTCCAACGACTGACATTGTATCTAGCGCGTTCAGCTGTCGCGAATTCTGCCGATCCCTTTGCTCGCGGCCGTCCCGCTCGAATTACGATAAACGAGGATCGCCTGCCACGGAATGTTAGGCCGCGAATGCTTTTCACGGACTCGCGCTGCTTCACCGGCGTCTCTGCTCGGGAATGCGTGTAATCTAATGTCCGTCGGCGAGACGGGCATGGCTCGCCATTGAAGTAACCCATTATCGAGCTAATGAACGCGCCCAACGGAGACGGCGAACGTCGGCCGCGATTTTTCGAGGGCAATGAATTTCGATATCGACTTTGCGGAATTATTCCGCGGACCCATTGGCCGACAGAATGCTTCCTTGAATCGACCAGTCATCCTTCGGAATTGTACATTCTTTCTGCGCAGATCTTGATGCCGACAACGAACGTACGAGTATCGAATCAAAAGTAATTTATGTATAGGAGCGCGTACCGCGATACGATAAACATGCAATATTACCGCGCTTGTTGACCGAATCTCTTTCCCGCCGCTTAGACAGCTCCGTTACCGTAGATTTGAAAATCGTGTAGACGCAAATTTCCAATGATAAAGTTTAGAATCATAGTAATACCACTATGCAAGTTGAGGAAATTAAAATCAGTGGGTCGAATCCGTGCTGAGATCGTGGCTCTTCAAGTTACGATCTCCGAACGTAGCATAACTGGTCGGGAATGCGTGTAATCTAATGTCCGTCGGCGAGAGGATTCTGCTAGCCAGTGAAATAGCCCATTATCGGGCTAATGAACGCGCCGGACGGGAACAGTAAGCTTCCAGAACGGTTTTTCGACAGTGAATTTCGACGTTGACTCGTGGAATAATTTCGCAGACCTATTCACCGACAGACGTATCCAGGAACTGGCGAGTCATCCTTCGGAATTATACCTCCCCGTTTCCCTGTTGTTCCCCGTGCCACGAGCGAAAGTGCATTATTACGTTAACACTCGTGTGCATCTATTTCTACTAGACTTCCAAAGATATTGTTCTTCTCGTTCTAATTATAAATCCATCCGATCTTGGTGTTCTTGTCATTTCGCGATATACACGCGTTCTTTTTCGTCACAACCAGAAATCCCTCGTCGCGAGGTTTGGAGAACGCGTCAGCCACGTTAAAGGTCCTCCTCTTCCAATCCATCTCCGTTCGAATTTCTTGTTAAGCTCTTGTGCAGAGAATCGCGATGGAGCACCATCCAACTGGAAGTATCCGGTATTCCATATAAGTGTTAACGTTTTTTTTAAGCACCCTGTACTTTTCTCCGCGGTCCTGACGCGGGAAAAGAGACGACCGACCCTTAAGTACCGTTTCTTCGTTCCTCCTCGACACGCTCGAATCGCGCGCGCTTTCATTGCCGGTGGAATGCGATGGTTACTTCTCGTTCGCCCGTATGCGCCGTTGGGATCGTTCAAGGCCGACGCGGGTAAGGTGAACGCATGAATGGATTTGTCAGATGAATGCCTCGGTATAGGGGCGCATCTTCTTCAATTACCACTCGCGTGTGTCTGTCGGTGGCACGAAACGAGCGTGTTTTCTTCTCGTCGCTACCTAAAGGTGGCTCTTACGCCAAGGGCGATCGACGAAGGACGTCGACGATAAATTGAATATGGCCGATCGGACCAAGGTCGGAGGTCGCGGGTCCCGCGAACCTGAATCGATCGCTGAAAGGCTTTCCGATCCAGATATCGTCGTTCCGCGTCAAATCGATCATCTTTCGATCGTCAAATTGGGGGACGATTTATGTCACCATTTTCTATTTATTATAGTTAACTTTATCGAATCAGGGCATCGACTTCTTGTTAGCGATTAAAAATAGCACATTCTTACGCGATATTGAGCAATTGGAAAATTGCTGTCAAGGATATTCTTTTATTTGCCGAAGACAAATCATCTATTTGGGTCAGGTACCAATGGACACGTTGGTGGTATCGACTGTCTCTGTGCTTTTAATATATGCATAATTACGATTTGAAGTTGTATACATCGTTATTACAGTTGTAAAAGAAACTAATTGAAAAAAATGCACGACTGCCATAGAGTATCATGCTCGGCGCTGTTGCAATTCTAGATAGATTTATTGCTTCCTTACTGTTTACAATCTTTATGACATACTTTACATCGAGACAGCCGTTGCAATTGTGAATGAAAGTAATTAAAGAAAAGAAAAAGAACTATTCGGTAACAGGGACTCGTTTTATGTCCTCGAGCACGTGAACTATCTTAGCTTATGCCATTTCCACTGCGGCGACTTCGATGACAGAGATTGATATCCATAGTGTACGCGCAGGGGAAGCCATAAATCGGTCGCCGCGATATTTGAACTGGTTCTGATAGTTTAACAAGAGTTCATTTGTACCGAGCGAAGAACTAATTGGTGCTAAAGCATACTTGAAAACTATCTCCTCTCAAAGAAACGCCAGATCGCTACCGCGTTGGTTCCAATAGAACGTCACGTGCGGCAGTCTAACGCGTAATGCGATTACGAAAAATCTGAAGGGCTAAAAATTCCGCACGGTGTGACGCCGTGTGCGGAACGAGCGGAACGGACATCTGGCTGACGGTCCGAGGCTGATAGTGGAAATCGGTCGCAACCTGATCCGAGGGTCCGAGGGCCCTGCGCTAGGGCTGCATAATGGAAGCTGCCCGTTAACAATCGCGTAGAAAGACGCCGGCCCGTTTTAGATTGAGGAATATTGGGGCATTGTGGAACCGGAGCGACGAGAGCCGCGTGTGTGCGTGCCCCGTTGACAATGGGAAGCCCAATGGGTGCGTTAATCCGGGCATGTAAGGTTGCTCTGTGGGAATATTTGGCGAGGGGGTAGGGGATGGGGGTGGCAGGACCGAGGGAAGACGCGGTGAGATCTCGAAGGGGAGAGAGCGGGAAGAGAGGCTCGCCTCTATTGTTGCATCCTGGCGATATTATCTGCGGTACACGCGATGCCTCTGTCGGCGAACCGACAGAGTTGACTCGCGCTCGAAGCCTCGTGTGCGTTCCATCCTCGAGCTCCTTCGTAATTGCCGCGAACGAATGAATCGCCGCGGCAATCGCCACGGACAGATCTACGTTCGTTTATCGGGACTCGCGGCGCACCTTTGTTCGAAATCGATAAACACGTTGCCGGGGAATCATTTTCCGTTTTCCAGCGACGGATCGCGATGGATCGGCCAACTATGCGAGATACCCGCGGCTCGATAAGGGTCGTCGGCCAGGGGGGTTTACGCTTACAGGCGTTTCACACGCACTTTTTCTCGCGAACGGCATACCAACTTTCACGCTATTATTTTCGAACCCATTTTTAACCCGTTGTCGAGAAATGTTAGAAAAGTTGTAGGATAACGTTTGTCTTAAGTCTTCCCATACCCAATGTCCGCGTAACTATGTTTGACACGAATGAGTCAACTTTGTGTGGCACAAGCACTGGGATGTTGACGTTTTATTGACATACGGTGATAGATCGGCAACTACGACTTAATTTGTAGGCGATAGCCAACGTGTCAAACAGATATCAATTGCAATTACTTTATCGTTCAGAACATAGTTGATACATACCGATTGATTTCTATCTGCGTCTCGCGAGTATATAAAAATTACACATTAACATCGCTCGGAACGTTTCGTGTCGAAGTTGTGGAGACGTATTTATTGACTTGGAATCGAACACTGCCTTAGAATTTGCCCTTGACGTAATAATCATTTTCTTTTCTTCTTTTCGAGTAATTTTTACAAAGGCATAATAACCTGACGCTTAGGTGGAGAGACTATTTCTAAAGTACATATGACCACCCATGCCGCTGTCAATTCGTCCGAGGGTCAAATTATCCTAAATTACGATGCTGACTGTAATAGAGTTTTCTTGCGAGATCTTTGCGGTAGTCGAATGCTTAATATACATCGTCACAGTACGTATTGTACAATTCACACCGCGTATTACCGAGAAGTGTAAATCTGTGTAATTTACCAATCGTCTACCTTAATATCTTTATTAGCTATGGTTGTGTCGTTCCTTTTCTTTATTTCACCTTAATCTCTCCTTATGTAATATGAACTCTGAGGCAGAGAATGAAATACCGAAACGGATGAAACGTGTACTTCATGATGGCTGGTGGGAATCTTTACAAAATGTATTTGACGAATGTACGCGTTTAACTGTTCATGGTTGACAGATTCTGGGTTGCTCGATGCAACGCAAAAGATAGCTATTCTATTATAGTGGTAGAGAATTACTCCTATCGGTCATAATTGATACATGAGTCTGTCACTCTGAACGCTGACTTCTGGAATAATAGGATATTCCTACCTTTCTATATTTATACGACTAACATTAACTGGGTCGTTTCTATCCTATACCGAAGTGTTACTATTCTACAAGCGATATCAATTCGTACGCGATGATTGGTCGATATCACTGGATACAGTGTCTAATCACTCACATCATCGAATGCAAACTAATCCGCAAGTAACGATCCGAAGAAAGTGAAACATATATGTAAGTGATATAGACCGATTATCAGCGGAACGTCTATGTCGTAAATAGCTCGTGGCATATCTATTTAGATTATTAATGCAAATTAACTTGTACCACGACATTCCGCATCTCGCGAACACTGCGTACTACAGATAACGTGACTGAACCTTCCGCTAAAGGATTAAATAATCGAAAACAGTCTAATCGTTCACACCATCGAGCACAGAATAATCCGCCGGTTATCCGGAGAAAGAATTTTTTAAGAACAGCAGAAGCTAAGGACGTTGATAAACAACCTCGGTTTATTATTAGGACTCAGCCTTATCGTATTCTAGATCATTGGATCACCGTGAACACCCCCGCGAGATTTTGGGCGCGCGTCCAAAATCGCGAGAGACGACGTATGAAAAGCAGCATTCCGTGGCGGATCGGTAACAAGGCTCGTCCTTCTCTGGTAGCAGTTTCAGAGTCCGTGTCCTTCCCTGTATCTCGCCTGCAATTTCATCCTTTCGGTCGAGTGGTTTCGAAATTCCAGCACTGACGGGCGACGCCAACGACGCCGTTCTGGCCGTTAAGAGTCCCGGCTCTAATCTCGAGAGCGGATATCGAGCCGGTGTACGGTGTCGTCGGTGATCGGTCAGGGGATCGGTCTCTCGGAAAAGTGGCCGGGCACTTTTGTAGCCGTTGAACGTGGGAATGATTTTGAGAGAAGGGCAAAGCTGTGATCGGGATAGAAAGAGAGAGAGCAAGGGATCGAGGTAGGGAGAAAGAGGGAGTCTAAGGTAAGAGAGAAAGGGGGATAGCACCTGGACGCCTCTTCGAGCCAGTTCCGCGGTGCCTTGGTGCGCGGTCTCCGTTGCGTTGCATGCACGTAGACTCGCGCGAGCGCGCGGATCCAACACTCGCGTCGTCCCGTGTATAAGCGTTCATGCAGTTTGTAACGCGCGGAACAGGTATTCCCCCATTGAAATAAGGTAACGTCGCGAATATGAAATATACCCCCTTGTACAACTTGATAATCCGTGGTTACCATAAATCCTGAGTGATTATCCGCGTGTCTATTTATAAGCCTCGTGGCGTCGCCCTCGCCTCTCTACCCGCCCCCTCGTCTTCGCGCCGTGCATGTACCTCCCTCCTTATCCCTCTTCCTTCTTTGTTCGGTTATCCCGTCCCTCCCTCCGCGCCCCCACCCCCTGCACTTTATTCTCCTTCCTCGGGTCCGGAGAGAGGATGATCGCGCCCAAAGGACCTCGCGTTTCTACCTATATGCGTGTCACGGCCTTCTATCCTCCGCAACAGAGGAGAGAGAGCCCTTCGGAGATACGCTCGATAGGATTAATCGGCTTACCAAGACACGCTCTTCGCGGCTCGCCCGACCGCGGGGAATGATTTGTTGCTGAACATTCGTCCGCACCTGCGACAAAAATGCTCCTCGCCTGACGGAACCGCCACGAAGCCGCTCGAGGACGTTTCGTGGGCCTCGACGAACAATAGAGTAACTGTCCCCGGCAATCGGACGGGTCCCAATTTTTTCTCAACCCTTTCACTGTACCATTATTTAGGGATTATTTTTGTTTAAAAACAAGGTACGCGATACTATTATCACACGATAAACCTGTCACCAGCACCTGTACATTGACTTCGCTAAAAATTAGGTCGCCCTCTCGTCCACGGGAATAAAAGATAATAACGCGCGATAGAATGGGAATTACCGATATTCAATTATACGAAATGGTGTTCGTTTGGACAAATTTCCACCAAATTAACCGGGCAACGAGAGCAATAAAAGCCCGTGTAACAGACGTACTTACAACGCGTGGATACGTTGGGACGCATCTGGAGAACTTTGAAAACCGGAAACATATGGAACGCGAAGTACGTCTGTGCCCTGTCGGATTAATTGCACCCGTTTCGTTGGCGCTATCTCGCTCAATGGAGATCGCACGAGCATTAAACGCACGCACAGAACGAATTTACCGTTCGCCTTATAAAAATCGCGATAACGATCTGATTGGAACGGGCCCGATCTGCCTCTCCCGTGATGTCAGACGGAATTTCTCTGGATCGTGTTACGGTTATGCGAGCAGATGCGCACTTTCGACGGTAACAGGCGCCCTTCCGGTTCTCCGCCCGGAAACGCGTACATCGTCGCGACGATGCACCCTTACAGAGGGATTAGCGGCGTTTCTCTTTTGTCAAGCAGGAAACATTCGTGTTCCGCGAGCATAATATTATATCTGCCCAGAGAAATCTAATCTTCGTATCGCATCTGCAATATATCATTCCCGACAGAGCATGCCTGGTTGCGTAATTCCGGGTTTCTTGCGAATGGAATTGCTCGCGATCTTAGCGAACCAACACACGTTTCCCGCTACACCGGCGTAACTGATTTCTTCATTAGCGCCTCCCTGAATTCATTCGAGTTAGAAGTCGGATCCAAAGCTGTTTCAATGGGAAAGGAGTTCGCGAGTAGTGCTCGGAGACGATTAAAAAATTCTGCACAAGAAACTGTCCAAGTTGAAGATTTCAAACAAATACAATAAATATAAGATACAATATCAAACGCTTATGAACTCGTAGGAATCGAGGGGGTCACTCTGTATAATTACTATCGATCATTGCAAAGTCATAACATACATGCTCGAATCAGAATGTTATTTAAGCTCTGCTATCAAAAGTGTTTCGTAAAACAAATTATTTTTTATACCGTATCTATTCAAGCTCAATGTTAATTCGATATATTAACGATATCGTTTCAGAAATAAATAACATAAAATTTAAATTTGCAAAAGGGTTTGATAGAATAATAATTAGCGTGGAATATTATTCGTAATATATTCATATTATTCCGACAAAAATTACGAATCTAATCATTATTCCATGTTATAAATCATTACTTAGGAAAGAGGGACGGTTGCGAATAGAAAGTAAAAGTTCACCTCGACATGGTCGTAATTTATAATAGTAACATTAATTTCAGTACGAATGTAAATACTTAAAATTTATGTTTGAAATAACGACGCTTTGAATGAAACCGTTAACTTTTATAATTAAAAGTTTTGTGCGAACTTTTAACTTTTAAAACACTTCTTCTTCGTTTTGAATTAATATTTTTTATTGACATTTTAAATTTTCGCATAAGTTCAGTTTCAAAAGTTATATTTTATTGGATTAACGGGAGTCCTGAAAAAACTTGTAGTTTTATATACAGGGTGTTCGGCCATCCCTGGGGAAAATTTAAATGGGAGTTTCTAGAGGCAAAAATAAGACGAAAATCAAGGATACTATTAAAATCAAAGTAAAAATATGTTATAGGAATAGGCCCATATTGTATGTGACCTATTTTGCTCAGAACCTGCCACACGTACCGAGAACTTTCTCGAGTACCTTGCGAGACAACCTGTACAATTTAATTACAAGTGCCAGGTGTTTTTGAAAAACGATTACCTGTCCGACCGGCAGAACTTACGCTGTGGCCTAATATTTATATAGATCGGTGGATTTGGCGTGATGCAGATGTTTGTTGATTTCTTAGCTTGAAATTGTCGCGTGAACTCGGGTCGTCAAAAGATTGCAACAGGTTAAACTTTATGCACTCTCGTTTTGGGAACTCGCATTATAAGTTTTGAGTAATTGTATTTCTTTCCGGGTTCGATTTACTGCATCGTCCGAGCAACACGAAAAGAAACAAGATTATAAAGATGCCAGGAAAACACAGAATATTTCGGTAGATATAATATTAGCTGGAAGTAAATTTTCGCAGAAAAGAAATCGAATATCTATATATGGTGGTAATCCTATCGAGTTGTAATTATTTCTGGTCGACGAGGAAAAGATTGACCTATCTCGTTAGCTCGATAGAAATGGAATTTTTGTTAGGTCCGAATAAATCCGGAAATATAAATTTCGTGATTAAAATTTCGTTCGAAAAGATGATAAATAGATAAAGATTGAGGCAGTTGCTATTGAGAGTCGGGGGAAGAGTTTTAGACGTGATGATGAAGAGAATAGTTTGTGTCGTCGAGGGGACGAAGAAATCGGGGCTATCCTCGAATGTCGCCAGAGGCGCTGCGCGTTGTGCTGCGGCAAGCTATTAAAAACCCAAGTTATGAATGAAAGCCGAGCTGAAATAGAATGGCACGCCGTGCTCCGCCCACAGGAACAGGTACACAAACACTACGACGATAGGCTTAGCTCAAGTCCAATGTCAGAAGATTCCCCAGAGGCCAGAAACGAAACCTCCTCGTCGTTTCGGTTATTGTTTCGACCAGAAACGAAAATCATTGGTGCCATGGAGTTCGACCAATACGACGAAGACCCTCCAAGAGCTACGATTTATGACATAATTTAAGTCATTCCTTCCACCGTGTGAATCAACCCTTATTTTCCAAGATAATTATTTGTCTACAAAGGACTTGGAACCGAGGTCGAAACATGAAATTATTTCGAATAGAATACAATTTTACATCGACTCTAAAGAAACCTGTCAAAGAGGAAGATCTCAATGGCTGAAGACTCCATAAGTGTTCTCGTGTTCATGAACCCACTCGTGAAAGATTGGTTAGAGGAATTCGCTTTCATTGTTCATCGCACATAATTAACTGTGCTCGCTACACAGAGAAATTATGTTTCGAAAGGTTAATATGTGACTGCGTCGGAGAAACATCATGCAAATTGTTTTTGAGAGAAGTAACGAGGTATTTGATTAATTGTACCGTAGGTGGACACGGCGAGAAACGCTAAACAGCTAATATAACAAAAGGCTAGAGTAAAGGCGATACGCCTGCATGTCGACATCGGCAAAAGGGCAGTTCGTAAGGGATCGAAGTATAGACGATAAATAATTACTAATGAAATTAAGTTTTTAACCGATCCTTTAAGTCTCGGAGCAAAAATGCGAAATGACAAGTTCGAATCCCTAAGCGTGAAGGTATCTGGGATTCCCTGGGAGTCCCTGAGTGTGTGGGTCTTCGCACGCCGTAAACCCAAATCACGGTCGGCCAAATTATGCGTAAACGAGCTCGCCGGGACGATGGGCAATACATCCGAAACGTAAGGCAGGTCGCTGGAAGTTCGACGCGAAGGGATTCTGAAAAGGGCACGATGCCCGACTGTCTGTCACATTCTTGATGTCAGCGGACCAGAGAAGGGCCGGTAGTCGAGCATCCTGACGATTCAATTAGGATTCAGGCATGCAGTAGAGGCCCGGGTCTCTCTCTCTCTCTCTCTTCGCCTCGCCCCTCGCCGCCCACCCTGTGCCAGCTTTCTTTCGAGACCCTCCTCGGGTATAATCGATAGCCGATTTCACGAGAGATCCATCGTTCGCGTGGCCGTTGATATATGAAGATCGCGGGAGCCAGCGAATTCCTAAACGACTCCCACGTTCGTGCACCGGTTCCATCAATGTTGACACTGTTTGTCGAGATTTTACAAAGTATCCTATCCCCGGAGGGTAGCTCTATTAGGCTCTGGTAGATAAGGTCAAGGTACAAACGCTACGTGTATCGAGGTCTTTGGTATATTAGAAGCTTCTTCGAGTGTAGGTAGTCGAAAGCGTAACCCTCGGATCGCGATTTTGCCACGGAAGTCCGATCGTTTGGGTGGCAAGAAGATGGCGAGACGGTAGGAGAGGTCCGAGGAAATTCAATAGGCGGTCCCTTGTGTTCGGTATGATTAACGAAGCCACGGCAGGTCGATCGATACAGAACTATCCCTTTACGTATGGAAATATCGTTATAATCGTGTACACAAACGAGTCGGCCGGTGAGACTAAGGAAGAGGAAGCAAAGCGCTGAACCAAGGGGTTGAAAGCTTCGACGAGGCCATCGCCGAGAAGCGTCGCGGGACAATGGAGCAATCAATAGGGTAATGTGAGGACACTTTATCGAATTATCGATGCGGTCGACACTGGCGTACCTACGGTCAATGGACACGGGTACCCTGCTTTTCGAACGAACCCTTTCTCCCCCGTCACTGTCTCACTCCGTCCCTTTCTCCTCGATTCTAGCCCGTTACCAGCCTCTGTAACATCCTTCGGCCCGCTTTCTATCAGCCTATCCGTCTCTCTTTCTCACGGTTTCCCGTCAATGTTCGGCCGCTGATAAAGTGTACCATCCGCGCCGTAACAAGCTCAGTCGCCCTTGACACTTTGCCCAGTTAATGTCCAGGAGGCACGCGATAAATCCGCCCCCGAGCCGCCTTAATAACCCAGACCTGCTAAACACGCGAGTGTCTTTCGCCGCGGAATCCATTATCCCGTTCGCGTACGTGGTCTCGATCGACGCGTGATCACGATGGACCGTTCCTGGCGTCCTTGTTGACGTCCGCAGCAAAGTGTCCTGGATACATCGCTCGCAGGACACGATGCTCTCCCTGCGTTCCCGCTGTTGCTTCGATCGCCTTCGGTAAGAATCGACTCCACCTTTCTGTGCGCTAAATATTCGCAGTCTTTGGTGCTTTCAAATTAGCGGAATTTTCTGTATTCTCCGGGTGTAGCGTTCTTTTCGAAAATCCAAGTACTTGTTGTCTTTGTACGTGTAACAACCCCGATGGGTTGTCTACCTACGTCGGAGAGAACGGGAGTGCGTGCCGCGTTGTACGGAAAAATAAAGAACCGTGGCACGGGGAGAGTCTCGTTGATTTATCGTCTCTTCCAGTTGCGGAGTCGAGAGCGGCGGGGCGGGCGTGATCGGTTGCGCCACGTCGCGTTCCAATTTTGACTTCCACCAGCGCATAATGAATCGGTATGCAAATCCTCGAATAAGGATCATAACTCATTCGTGCGATATCGTGTTCTCACACGCGGTCAATCGGACATGGCTGGTGGGATCGACGCGAACGGACGCGACTCGCCTCGGTTCGCCTGTCGTCCGACGCGCGGACCAGATAAGAATACCCAGGTCCGAGACCGCGTCGGCAATTACAACTGCGTACGGCAACCGTACTGTACACACGCGCGGTGATGATATTCGATGTAGAAGCTCCGGATCGAGAGGCCAAAGAAAAAACCCTCGACCGAGTCAAACTGACATGAAATATGTGATCGCGTCCGCGTAAAAGTATCGGCCCACCATCGTCCCTGTTAAGTGTCCGCGAGAACCCACTCGCGACCGGGTTTTCTAGCCTGCAGTCGCGTCTTTTGCGTCGCAAACACCATTTCAGCTCGTCCGAGAATACCACCGATTTACCAACGTTTCTCTCGAAATTTACAGAAATTTTTAACCGAGTTATTCTCAAAACTTTATTACCACATCGCGTAAGTTATTCGACTTCCCAAGAATCTCAGTTCACGATACTGCTGGTAATAAATGATCTTCGAGTCGGCAAATACTTGATTCGCGACACTATCAGCTGTCTCGTCTTCTGCCCGAAAGCTTTTTCAGTTACTTATGAAGCCGCGTGTCACTTGTATCAATCATTATTATTATTACTATAACGTATTCATTGCATAAGCGAAAGAAAATGTAAGTTGCAGAAAGTTATGTTGCGTAACAAGTAACCCGCATTATGATCGCATTGCGTACTTAACCCAACACACAGGGGCACACGCTCGTGTCAAAAATATCGCGAGCATCCTTAGAACGTACTCGGTTACACACTTGGCGCGCAAAAGATCCTCGGGCTCGATCGCTTCCTTGCTGTATCAGATACGCGCCATTGACACTCGCCATACGAAAACTTAATTTAGTCGTATATGATAACGTTTGCGTCCCCCCGCACCACGCGTATGATAATTCATTTTTACTTTCGTTAAGTGCGTCGATCCATTTGTAGATATCTTCGGTTGTCCAGCAGCTTGTCCTATATTAAATGGTCACCTGTCTGAAAATTTCTTCCTCGCTATCGGTACAGGACTTACGAATTTATCGACAGTTTATTCGCGACGCGAATCCCGCAACGAAGTGGCAATTAACGTTATATTAAGATTCCCTTTGGATCTAGATAGATTCGTCTCGTGTGGGCCGAATAATCAGGATTTTTGTATCTTTCTTTATGTAAATTTCACTGCTTATTTAATGCCCATTCGATGTTAATGGGAAACTACGTATCAAGTAGCGTGTTTTTTTTTTTAAAGAAAGGACTTATGAAAAGGTAACAGCGTCGTTCGATTCGCGATAACACCGTCGACTACAAAACTTAATTCCCACGCGAGAAATGTTACACCGTGCAACAATGTGACGCGTGGAATGTGTGCCCTATAATGAGTTACTCAAACGAGGCAAGACCGTCACGATGATTAATTTAAGAGATGAACTGGACCGAACGAGATGGTAAACTACTGGTCGGAAATACTGTCGGATCATACCGCTACACGACAACGTTCGGTTACATGATGCCGAAGCAACGAAGGATGTCGTCTTCAGTTTGGACAGGCAATTTCGTCCACACGCGCCGTATTCTCCAAACTTGATCTCGTCCGATTATCTGTTCTTACACGTTCCTCTTGTTTCAATGTTACTTCGTCTACTTGTGCTTCAACACGGTCGACGGTGTTTGAAGATTCGTCGATAAATAGTTGCTGGTCGATGAGATCTCTTAAAGTTTGTGGAAATTTGTACGATACTACATAGTCCAGTTCATTCTAACTCCTATTCTATTAGACGTAGGGTGGTTAAAAGTGTATTCGAGACATCTTCCTAAACGCGTAGGTTTCCTCGCGCCAGTTTGCGTTGGTCTGTTTGAATTTGATATTCGAACGAGACCAAGCACCCTTTGCTACTTATGGCAAAGATTGTCGAGTAGAGTTCTGGTTGGGTTAGACCGATCAACCCTCTCGGGATCGAGAAAAGGCTGTTGCCGTTCCGTGAAAGCTAACGGAGCTTTCAAGAACGTCCTTCGCGTCCTGGCGCGCGAGGTTATTATCACGAATGTGCCTACGAATGAGTCGGTGAAGGCCGTGCGCACAGATGTTCTAAATCGCGCGCAAACAAATCACTTTGGTACCATCGACGCGCGCGCAAACACAGTTGTGCAATGACTCGGAGCGACTGTTAGGTAATTCGATTTATGTAACGGTGCCGCTGCTATTGTTGACGCGTGTCGGTCTTTTGCGTGGATTCTCGTACGAACCTTGCATCCGAGAGATAGCCGCCCAGCTGTCAGGCTCGTGGGACGGCGTTTCTCGTCGCTGAGGACGCGGTAGATTTATTTTCATGGGAGCCGCGCGGGGATATATCGGTACAATTAATTTCACGATCGTCGGCGGACCTGGGGACCGCGTCGCATCGAGACGAGCAAAAAGGAGCCGTGGAATGAAACGAGAGCATCACGAGAAACGAACGGGAGACCGTACCCCGAGAAACGGATGAACGGATTGTCCGAGATAAGAAGAGATGACAGGTAATTCGGTCGATGGAAACGAGACAGCCGGGGCTGCGGTGCTCCAAATGTACCCACCGATCGTCCTCTCGCGTCTTAATCCTTCTTACGCTTCGTTCGTTGGTTTTATCGATCCCTCGTCGCGATAAGACCGATCGGTGGAATCGAGAGCCCCTCGAGCTGGACTAATTGCCGGGCACCGTTTAGGAAAATCGTTCTGTGTATATATGGGCGGTAGATATGGGAGGAAGCGACGACGCGACGTTCGGCTCGATCGAAGTCATCACCTTTGGATGAACTGTTCGATGAACTCTGGCAAAGGTGAGACAAGCGGCGACACTCGCGACCCAAACGAACGCGTCCGATCAATGAACACAGAGAGGCCGATACGTCCAGCTCCGGCTTACCCCACTTTCATCCCCAGAACAGAAGTTCTAGAAGGTTGGGAAGCCGATGGGCGGAGGGAGGAGGGAGATAATACTCGCGCGACTGCCTTAAAGCGTGCGTACTCGCGGCTTAAACAGCAACAGCAGCATCGGCAGCACCAGCAGCAACGGACACCCCTCCACGGGTACCTGGTCGTTTCTTCTCCTCTCGTCTCTTCTCTCTGGTCACTCTGTTCTCTCAGAACGCTAGTGGTTAGTCCCCGGCTCCCTCTTTTCACCCCGTCCCTTTCTCTCAGCCTCCCGGTGGCGTAAGTTTCTCTCTGTCGGTCTGCCGGTCTGCCGGTCCGCCGATCCGCCGATCCGCCGCCGCCACCGCCGCCGCCGCGGGGCCGTCGCTATCTCGCTCTCCGGGTTCTCCGAGTCTCTTTAGTTTTGTGCGCTACCTGCCTGCCTTGTAGCTCGCTCGTATCGTATCGTATCGTATGTAAGCGAGGCGAGGTGCCGTGGCGGGACGAGGCTGGCCCGATGCTGGGGTACCTCTGTGTGGCGCGGTATGGCGTTGTCTCCTCGCGTGTATCCACGCACACGTGGCTGATCGGGCGCACGCATTCACGCACGGAGCCACGCACACGGTGCGTCGCGAGACAGAACGCGAAAGAACGAGGGAGAGACGCTCCGAACGGGGCCCGGAGGAGCACACAGAGACTTCCTACGGAGCTGTCCGCCGCGCACAGCGCAGCGTAGAGAGCCACGTTACTTCTCTCGCGCTCGCTTGCGCTCGTTCTCTTCGCACGCGCGCGCTCGCGCGTCTGTGTATGTGTGTGTGTGTGTGTGTGTGTGTGTGTGTGCGTGTGTGGGTCCGTGCCGGAGCGATTGTGTGTGGCCGGTGCACAAGACCGTGGCTCCCCTCCCTCCGGAGCCACACTCCACCACACTCCTCCTACCTCTCAGCCTCTACCTCCTTCTTCTACCTGCCGGCCCGGCCGACACACATGTGTATGTGTACCTTGGTCTTCAGTGTAAGATCTGAACCAGCGGAGAACGCACGCTATTGTTATATCATTATCATTGTCATCGTCCGTGGGCATTCGCGCCAGTCCCCGCCGCGTCGCGACAGTTTCGCCCCTGTGTGCCGTTGTCGCCGCTACCCCGAATCCTCGCCGCGAAACCCTGGGAAAATCCTGGCCGATCCGGCCGGAAGAAACCGCGCGAGAAACGATCGGCAGGGACCGCGCGCGTGCACGCGACACCCGGTGCATCCGCCGTCGACGACCTCGTCGGTACACGCTCCTCGCGGGGTCAAAGGATGACGGGACGCACGGTCTCGCCGCCGCGCCCTCTGACAGCAAGCCGCGCACGGGGCGGCCCGCCTCTCTGAACACGTGGGAAATTGCTAGCCTCCCTTTTTCGCCCGCTCTTCGCACTTCACCCTTCGCCCTTCGCTCTCTCCCTTCACTCCCCGACCTAAACGCTCGACCTAAATCACCGATCCACCTGTTCGCGGACCTTCCAGTGTTTATCCGTTTGGTGTTCATCGATCGGTCGACGTCCGCTCGAGCTGGATCGCGATCGATCGTCGAGCGTGGTTGTCAGGCGTCTCGCGATTTCTCGTCTACCGTCAACGACGGGGTCCAGGACAGTCGTCGATCGTGAACGAGCATCGTGGTCGAGTGTGGTCGCGATCGGTCATCGAGTGTGGTCGGTGGACGGATCGTGAACAGTCGTTAGCTGTGATTAGCGAGATCGCGAACAGTCGTTAAATGTAAATAGTCAAGATTGGGAAGAGCCGCGAAACGTGAACAGCAGGATGAGGAACAGTCGTGAAGTGTAAACAGCGGAATCGCGAACGTCCGTCAACCGCGATCGGAAAGAATAGTCGATTTTGCGTGGCCGATCTCTCTGCCGGACAAGAAGAAAGACGTCGACTCGTCGATTAGGATCGCGGGGACCCGATGACGGGGAGGAAGAGAAGGAGGACTCGGGACTCGACGGACGGGATGGGCAGGATCGATCGGAAAGAGGCTACGGCCGACGCCTAATTAAATCGATTAGACTTTGGGGTTAATTGTTCTGGAAGGTTGGTTCGGTTGCACGTACGTCGCCGCTACTGTCATCGTTCCGCGAGCGAACGTAAACCGTCATAGTTTCGAGTGGTCGACGGGGAAACTCGGTTGGCAAGCGAGGATCCCGAAGGGTATTTCCCATCCGCGTCGGGCGAGCAACCAGTGTCGCCTCTTCTTCGCTTCCCCTCGGGTGTCTTCTTTTTCTTCGTCTCCTGGCTCCTTTGGCGCTGTTCCTGTCCCGTTCCTCTCGCTCTCGTTCCCCCCCCTGTCCGTTTCTAATCGTTCCTTTTCTGCCGGCGATCGGATTGAACCGTCTGCAGGCGCGGTTGTCATCGCCGTGCCCGGCTGTGAATAAAAGTGAACCGCGCGAAAACTGGTGTCCATTGTTGCGTCCCGTGGCCAGTGCCGTGTTATCGCGTTTCGTTGACAAATAACCGGGGCTTCCGGTCCCCCAGAACGCGGCCGGTTGCTTCTGGTGACTTCGTCGATTGCTCAATTAGTTGTAACGGACAGCTTGGCTGTTCCTGTGATCGTGCCGTGATCAGTGCGAGGTATCCTCGAAAAATCTCGGTGTCGAGCGTGGACCGTTTGTGCCGTGATATCATCCCCGAGCTCCCGCCAGGAGAAGCCGATTACCGTACGCTCCTGGTGATAAATGATTCGCGCGACCGACGCTCCTGTTCCGCGGAGGCTACCAGTTGGAATTGACGGTGAGTCGCTATATTGTTTGAAAGCTACGAGGGTCGCTTCGAACACCGCGTGCAGAGGACGGCGAACTTTGCGGCGAACAGTGTCCGATCCGTGCTCCGACTCCTGTTCGGGGTCTGGTTCGACTCGGCAGAAAACGTGTGCTCGCCGGAGTATCTGTCGAAAGGTATCTCCTAATAAAGCTCGCCGATAAGTAAAGAGGAATTGGCGTTCGTGGAACCGCGGGACGTGTAAGGAGTTCCCGGTTTCGCGGCACCGCGAGACTCCGAGCGGAGAGTCGTGCGCGCGAGGCCAGGCCAGGATCCGAGCGAATTCGAGCGCGCCGGCAAATGGAACGATAAATCCTTCGATTGTCGAACGTCGATAATCGTTCGCGGCGGCGCTCCGTTGTAGACACGGACGGAACAAACATCGTCGGGCTCGACCTGTTATCGCGAGCACGTGATCGCCGGGGACCTGGCTTGATTTCAGCGCTGCTCGCGAGAAGTGAAAATATTGCCCGGCTGCTCGGTCACGTTTACAATGTAACGCGTCGATCGACAACCGCGACAGAGTCCCGCGAACCTCTCCAGTGAAACTTCGCCGCCGGGTTATCAGTCCGCGAGGAGAGACTCGCTTTACACCGTTCTTTTATTTATTCGACCCACGGTGATAGCAAAATCACTTTAATTTTGAAAACACGTAGGATATGCATACAACTTACGCAAAAATCTCCTATTTACGATTCCAGTTACGGACAGTCGACTCGTTAACCCCTTAAATCGTCGACTGCCACGCTAAATTCGACGCGAGGACTAGGACATGGTTTTCTGAATACCGCACGCGTTCATTACGTACGCGCGTTAATTAATGAAAGGATTAACTGCATTCGGACATACTATCCTACGTGTCGATGTCTGAACCGTAATCTTAATCAATTCTAATGTAAGCTACGAATCTCGTGTTTTCTCGTTTAAAAGCATCCAGCACGAAGGAAAGCGCAACGCGTAATGAGTACGTGTTTGTTCTTTTTTGGAACGGACATGCGCTTAGCCTGCAAACTGTAACGAGTTCTTGATTTTATAAAATAATTCTCTTCTGATACTACATCCAGTTACAAGGTATTTACATTTTTTTTTGTACTGTGCTCCAGTAATGCGTAAATATTTTATCAGATCTGTAATGGATGGAATCGCACGGAGCAACACGAGATGGTAGATTATGTCAACTTATAGTTCCCAGAAAGTAACACAAAAATATTAGTTTTCATCGACGTTGCGTCTACCACAGACGTTAACTCGTAAGAACGAAAGCGATTTGGCAGCGAGTAGGGTGTTAGGCTGCGGAAATTATCTTTTGGACGAAACCGGTTCGGGACCCGGACCTAACAATTTTTTTGTTCCCATTTTTCTCCTTGTTTATCTCTTTTACAATAATTTAAGAGTTCCTTTTAATGGTGCCGTTGAAATATGATATTTGTTGTGATTGAAATGTTTTCAAACATTCTACGTTTCTGTACATCTCGAGTTCCGTTGTACCTAAGCCCCTATTGTCTTTTATTCGACCCTTTTTCGAATAGTCGACGTGCTTGGGATTTCCCGTCATTTTCTCCTGACATTCGTATACCTCGACTTGGGTATTTTTCCCAACTTTGGGTGTTCTCGTAGTTCGAAGGAGAAAGTAATAACGAGTTTTACGAAGTGCGATTTATAGATTGTATGTATATTACGGAGTGTGCTTTAATGGATTATTAATGGCGTATAATTAATTTATTCAAGTATTCTCGATAGTTCGTTGTACTCGAATTTTATCGAATCCTTCGTAACGAATTGGTTTACTAACGTTTCATTATCAAATGTTAATATTTTTCTGGTTCTAAGAAATTTTACTAATTCGATAAGTAGCACTCAAGTGTTGTGAAACAGGTGTAGTGCGGGAAGAAAGTTGACCAAACCTGCGCGTAGAAAACAATCTTTGAATATGTTAATAAAGGTACGCGAGCATTCTCATTGGTTGTGTGTGAGCAACGACAATTATGGCGTTTCGTCCTAGATTCGATAGAGGTCTCATTGATACATAAAACGCCATAATTATCGTTCCTTTTACGACCAACGAACGAGCTCACCTTTATCAACATAGGTCTGTTCAGTAACGAGAAAATATCTCGAATGTAGTCTGAAGCAAACCTTATCCCGTACCATAATACTTGTTCTTTCCAAGCACAAGTAATTTGTACCTGGTAGAAGTAGATACGCGTGATTCGTCGATAGATCCGGCGTTAAAGATACAAATTGGATAAAACTACAATGTTTCGAACCGCCTTGTAAAGCGACAATCGACAGCGGGAGTACAGATGTACGAGATAACCGAGGGTGAAGTTTTTGCGAAAAGTGGCTGCGAACATTGTTAATTTCGCGGAATTAATGAAATACGCTGCGCGTAAACTGACTGAAAGAGAGGCAGGCGCGGAATTCGTAGCAACGATCGACGACAGAAGTCTCGCGGGAACCTGTTCCCCGTTTTGGTAGGTTGCTTCGGTAATGGGCGGCTAGCGTAATTTCTGATTATTTTAATTAAGCCGACAAAAACGTCCCGCCGTTCGCGGAACAATCGTCAATGAAATTGCTGTTACGGGCGGCGGCGGCGGCGGCGCGCTTTGGCCGCCGCGACGTCCCAGCACGCTCGACTTTCTCGAACGGATCGGTTTTTACGTACACACGGTAGCTGCGATTGCAATCATCCGCGTCACCCAGCTAGATGACGACCAGGAAATTACACGCTTCGGATCGCGGCTCTCCGGGGATTCACGAATATGCAAACAAGACGCTCGATTTTTCATTTTCAAACCACATTTATTTCAACCCCTTCGAACTTGAAAGCGCGCTGTCGCGGTATGCGTCACGTATTCCAGGGAACAATAGTTATTCTGTAATTTTTTATTCGGTGGGCAGTGTGCGTTCGAGGCCTTCCGATTAAATCGATGACACGAAAGTTAAAATTAATTCCAATTGCAGAGACGTAGCTGTTTGTATAATTTGAATGGAAAGAAACCAGTAATATAATGTTGAAACGTACACGGAGGAATACATGAACACCCGTTTCAGTAAAGTAATTTACAAACATAAAATATAAAATATCTCGCGAGGTGTTTCTAGCAATCGTCGTTTAACACTTTTATACGCGGAATGATAAGATTAATTGATTTATGCGAAAAAGATGCATGGATCTTGTATTGTTGCATAAAAAAGAATATGATTATCGAAGGATAGTATCCATTATGGGATTTGATATAGCATTTGTCCCAATTTCGAAAATTATTCTATGCAATTTTGAATTCGATTACATTTATTGAATCCCGAGGTACGCGAAGGATATTTTTCTTCGACCAAAGAAGACAGTTTAGAACCGAGGAAGCTACTACATCAACTGCAACGTCATTCATTTATGCATGACATTTAAATTTCAACAATAGAGTGCTACTCTGCCGTACAATGTAACCAATGGATTAATAATACGTGACACTTTGCAATTACTTTTGTTGCGTTGTCATAGAAATAGGCAATTTGGCGTCGTCGTAATAGACGATTCTTTCCTTTGTTATTTGCTTTGGTTCTATTTAACGCTTGTTACTCGCTTAATTTTTATTTCAATAGAAAAATTCCCGTACGAACTCGTAGAAACAATCAATCAATTCTTTTTCCATATAACTATCTATTTAAAAAATCCGTACCTCTTTCCTATGGCTTTAATGATGATTCGCAAGTTAAAACTGAGCCTAATGAATGTTTCACGGTGATTTCCCGCAGAATTCAAATGTCATGTTCGTTTGCCGTTTCAATTTGCTGTAAGCGTAGGGAAAAAACTGATTTCTGCAGAATGCTTGATATTCTGCAAATACTCGAAGTCATGTATCACGCATCATCTTCTATCGACACGAATCATTAGTTTTAATCGCTCCTCCGTTCGGTTTTGTGTCTTCGAAATCACCATCGTTAGATACCTCCACCCATTTTGGAAATGTATATTTGTCGATTGCATTGTCACTGTGTGTATAACAAATTTTCGTTCTTCGCTTGCAACGTGGCCGTTTGTTCGTAGAAATGAAATATCATTAAACGAGAAAGATGATTATTTCGCTTTCTTACGTACAAGACCAACTTGATTACTCGCAACATAAATTGATTCCGACAGATATCTCGTAAAAGTACTTTTCAAACATCTGCTACTTGATCTGCTCATAGAAATCAGCACTAATAAGCAACGTTACAAGCAAGATCGCATTGAGACGCTTAGAGATCCCAAGCACATTCGTCTTCTCAGGCCTTCCATAGACAAAGTAATAATAATGATTTCCGTGTTCTTCCTCTTGTAAACTATTTACTTACACATGATTTCATTTAACAGCAATTATGCCATAAATTGTAAACACCGTTTTGTAGGTTTTAAATAGCACGCGTACCTTACGTGACGAATCATCTTCAAACAAATTATATTTTCACACGTTTAATAAAATATATATAAAATTGCCCCTCTCCATCCTGTGGGTCGTACGTTCCGTGTTAGGAAACGTCGGTCCAAAGATTAAAAAAACCGGTTATAGTGTTTAATACAATGATGCACAAGACATTTGTACAAGTGTTTGTGAATGCTCGGCAAGGTGGCACACGGTATCTTGAACGCTGAGTGTAAATAACTAAATTGAATTAATTACGGTCGCTCGGCTCTTAGCGAACGCTATTGTAACATTAAAAGCACATTACGCTAAACACCCTGCGCGGCAGGTGAAAAACAGTTATAGCAAAAATAGTGTGTAACTTAAAAGAAAATACAGACGTACGGCTCATAGGAATGGACGGATTATAATTTAAAGTGGGTAGCTCGATTCGAAAAATGATCGCGTATGAGATTGTAATGATAAAATGCAGAACCTGTCGCCGGCTACTCGTAAATTAGTCAAAGCTGAAGCATTCCCCTCCGCGTCGTATTTAACCGACCAGATTTCTCGTGCAAGAGGAAGAAAGAGAGACCGCGGAGAAGGACGCGATCGCACATTTACGAGCAGCGTGCAAAAAACACGGACAGGAATTTCGAACGCGTTAAAGACAGGAAGCGAGACACCAGGAAAGATGTGCCATAATATAAACGACATCGAAATTTTTGCCACCGAGATTCGTTAACTCGCTGCCTCGCCGTGGTTTCTTCCTCCTCGTATTGCGGTATTAAACGCTTCTGCCTCGTTTTCTTATCGACTTCGGGCGACAAAGAATCCCCACCGGAGAAAGCATTAATTCTCCCAACTATATGATCCTGCTTACCGTACTGTAGGCCGATAAATTATCAATCAGGAGCTAATTACACGTTTCCAAGCCGGGGATGGAAATTCCGTTTGGTATCCTTCTAATCACAATATTAATCTCCAGGTGCGCCAACATTTTCTAATACATTTAATTATCGCCGTTGCACCGGTTCGATGCGTTCCCGGGACAGTAGCTAATGGCGCACTCTAAACATAATGATTCTGAGACAATTTCCTAGCAAATCGATTTTTTTCTAATTTCAAGTATTTTAAATTGTTTTCCGTACGGTCCATTTTCTTAGTCGATACATGGCTGCAGATGACAGCTATGTACAATTATTTCTAATTGTTAGCTCATAGAAATCGATAAGCTGCTTGATTAACGTGTCTCCATGCTTTCCCTTGATCATTCTTATCCTCACAATATTCACATTTTTTTAAATCACGGTGATTTCACTTCCATAATATCCAATCAAAGAAGCTCGAAAGCTGCTGCAATGAAAATCTTCTTTTCCTAGGTGGCTCGTAGCATCCTTTCCCTGTTAGGTAAGCGACACGCGTGGTCTGCGTCGAATGGGGTTGGTTCCGACACCTGTCGAAAGTTTGCGTCTACGAATTCCGGACGTGGAGGGATCCCCGCGGCGGAAATAATTTTTGTACCCCCAAGTTGGACGCGCGTACGTCGGGTGAACGGTGGCCACCTTTAGTGGCCATATTTCCAACTTAAAAGGAGTTGCTGTCAGCGGTGATTTGGGTGGCGAGTGAAGTGCCGCTTTTATAGTACGCACGGGAGGAGACAGTCCAATTAAGGGCACATTTGTATACTTAAGTGCACCCGATATCGATGTATAAATCGGTCCGCGGACCACGATTTATGGCTACGCCGAATGTCGTAAACCGTCCGGCAGCCCAGATACAGAGAGGCCCGGGCCTCTCCGCGTTCTTGGAAGCTGAACCCACGTCTTCGTGACGTTCGGAGCGAACGAACGCCACCGGCCGCGCCGGCCTTCTTTTTCCTCGTTTTAATTGCTGAAAAAGTCCATTCCCGTGGACCGGTCCGCGCGACTCACGAATCATCTCTCGTGCTCTCGACGTCGTGAATGAAATATTCGAGACGAATCGGAAACATCGCCGACACGCGACTCGCCGACGGAAGAGAAGGAGAAGACGCACCTTTCGTCGCTTTCGACACACGGTGGCGGCCATTTACCCACGTACGAGTCCAATTTTCATTTCTAAATCGCCTACGTTGTTCGGGGAAGCTTGCGTAAATATTTTACCTTGTATTCCTTGACGAGAAAGTCTTTATTTGTTCCAAGAATTTTTACAAGATTGCAATTTCCGAGCAATAGTGTGGGCTATAATGTTTATGGGATGGAAGCAAACAATGATGCAACTCATTAATGTTGATGAAATTACGGAAGGTCGATTAATCTAGTTATCGGTTAAGAGGGTTAAATGCGCTATAAAAAACCCCGTTATGAATATATTACGCGTCCAAATTAAAAGTTATTGTATTTTAAGGAGCAGAAAACACCGTGCACAATTCTGTATACAATAGAAAACAGAGAAAGGAATGTTCTCATAGGAAAGAGACTGTTTGATAGTGTCTGGGAAAAAATACCTAATTTTCCTTGATAATATTATAGTGGCAATGGTATATACTTAAAAGTAATGTTTCTCTGCATCCTGGAAAATTAGACAAAGGATAAAATATATTACAGAATTCGTTATGCTTCCGCTTGCACCGATAAAAAGTGGAGAAAAACCGAAGGTACTAAATTTCATTCATATTGGAAGGTATTCCACGAGCGTCCGCGGGGCGTAAAATTTCTCGCTTTCTAGGGACTTTCTCCGTCGGTAGTAATATTTTAATTAGAACGAGTGACTGCGCGATATTAATGTGTAGTGGCTAGGTTCTTCGAGGAATAACGCGATATTTTCCATTTTTTCTTAATTTCTTGCCGGTTTTCACACGGTCTCCTGCGTGCGTTTTATGCACCTGCGAGTGTTCTAGAGGAGTCGGGCCCCAGGGTTACGGGCGAGGCGTACGCACGGTAATGAGTTTCGAGTCGTTCCGGCCACGAAGAGGCTTGAAAAGTTCAGGAAACGGAGCCAGTGTCGGAAACATGCCGGCAATTTGTCGCTGGTCTGCGCTTTTCAGCGTCGCGAGACCAACCACCGGTCACCTATTTTCTAATCCGTCTATTTATCGCGGCAAGGTGCGAGTGATTTGCGCAAAGATGGCGTGAAATCCGAACGAGACGTATCGTCGATGCTTTCTATCTGGATCCACGAAACCAGACGCAGGCAACATTTTATTCGAATAATGAAATGCGATGCGCGGAATGTTCGTTCTGTTTTCAATTAAATTTCCCGGCTATTTTGACGATCCACGGAGGGATTCCGGGGCTCGGCAGGAAAGAAAAACGGGAAAAGGGATGCACGTTCGTGCGTTGCTCGAAGAATGAAAATCGTGAAAGCGTAATGACGGTACGGTTTCTAGAAACGATGACTGAATGCGTCATCGTTGTGTCTGGCGGTTCTCTTCGCGGCAGAGTTGATTTTCATGCGAGAAAGCCCTGCGGGATGAAAAGGGCGTCGTTCGTGGCGCAATCCGTCGACGGACGCCCTGCTGAAAGTTGTCAAGGAAGCGTCTCCGCGTGGATTTCGCTCGCGGAGCAACCGACTCCCGAAGCGCGGAGGGTTAAAACCCTTTACGCGCTACGTCACAAAGGAGTAGCGAGTTTGCGGCCCTTGTAGCGCGAGCTGCACCCCTCTCTCATTCTTCTGCGACGGAATGTGCACGCAGACAGCACGGGAAGGTATATTTTCCCTTGTCCCGTAAATCTTCTTCGCTTGTTTCTCGCGTGCTCTTCAACGATCGCCGTTGAGTTACGCTCCGCGCGCTGTCGCTGTGCCAGCAACTCGTAAACGCTCCAAATGAAATCCCTTAAAACAAGGGTCGGCAAACTTTATTCGAGAAGGGTCGAACCATACAAATTTCGAGTTTCCCGGCTAGGAAACTCATATCGAAAAACTTGTCTTCTCTGATTGGTTGCATCGACAACCCAAAATTATTGTGTATTTATGTGTTGGAATTCATATGAAATCTTTCGAATAAAGCAGATTTTATGAGAAAGTAAATAAATCACGATGAAACTTTACTATCATCTTCTTCGTGTTCATTCATTTATGACATGAGCGTCGGTTGACTTCTCGTTGGCATGTCGTAAAAATGAATCACGTGTTGCAAGAATCTAGTATCGGAGTACAGTTGAAAAGTGTAGTCAGAGCTGATCGTTGTAAAATGATATGATATTCTCATGCGTTATCGATCAATAAGACATTCGAATACTGGAAAAACCACAATTTTTGGTTTATCCAGGTTAATATATCCGCTGTAATACATAAAGAAGGCTGTATCGCATTAATGATACTTTATGAATACTGGAGCAGCCACTTCTGACGTGTAACGTAGCTGAAAAATTGTTCGTAGCTCGCGGGCCGTGTAATAATACGTGACGGGCTGGATCTGGCCCGCGGGCCGCAGTTTGCCGACCTCTCCTTTAAAACACAGTGTATTCATTTTCCGTCTAGCGATTTGCATACAAATCCGACACGTTTGCGTCCGAGGCTCGCGGAGAATATCGACGTTCCGTGTGCGCCAAACTGGACGCCAGTGTCCACGACGCGTATGCTAATTGGCTTCTTCGCACTTTTTTCCGTGTACACCAAGTGTCCTGTAATTCGCGGTACGACCGAAACACGAGGTGGGAGTTTCTCGAGAAAAAATAAATCTAAGAAATAGAAGGACACCATTTCCCATACAATTTGTAGTTCGCCCAGGCTCTGAATTTCAAAATACGAGAAATTCGATACATTTAACTTGGCAGTAAACGTATTAAATAGTGGATCACGAAGAATGGAATAAAGATGTCTTACTTACGGTCGCTACAAGATCAGTTGTCAGTATAGATTACTGTTTTTATCCGTGCCGCGTTTACAAATATGGAGATGAGTCAAAAAATACAATGTTAATAATATATATACGAGCAAGAATCTTTTAAGTACTAATTAGTCGCCCGGAGCACGTAATTATGCTTATATATCATCGTTTTTGCTTCAGATTGTATGTTCTAAATGCCACCTTTTTTCCATTCCACTATTTCATAATGAACTATTTTTTTGTCCTTATGTAATTCTGACAACATCGTTCTCTTATTCTCACAATAACATTTTTAATCTGCATCCTTAACGCGCATCTTTTCCTTATCATTGAAATCGATTAGGCGTACGGTATATTACACAATAATTTTTCAATTTGTATTTATATACTTTATTCGTTTCGATCTTGGAAAAAGACACATCCGGGATTCATCTGCCGATACGCTGCTACAATTTATATAACCGCATGAGAATTCGCACGGCTTTTCGCGTAAACGAATCACAAACGCCGCGTTATTGTAGCAAAATCACTGGTCGGTAATGATACTTATAAATATTAAACGATCCAGTTTTATTCCTCCGCTGCGTCGGGTGTGTACCTAAATACGTCGGTCGTAAATTGCGAGCGCGCAATAAACGAAACATAAAATAATTAATACGAGCGGAAAGCCATGTTTCGACCCTCGTTCGAGTCGCCGGCCAGGAAGCATTCGTTGCTAAATTTAATTTAAAGAATTCCCCTGGCATCGACAACTGACCCTTTCTCGTTATTTATCGCTACTCACACCGCTTCTCGCCGTAATAACTACTCAATACTCTTTACGATCCACGCATTACTGTAAGTCATTCGGACACGTTACTCGACGTTTTACAATTCGTCCGATCGCAACAAAGTACGCCTCGCCGAAGAAATGGACGCGGCAGAGGGTATTTTTCCACCGACGAAACGCAAATATTAATTATCTGGGATTGGTCAGGTGTGATCTTGAAAAACGACCGTGTAATTCTGTTCAACGTTACGTCCTGTTCTCGTTATACTTCGCGCCACGATCAGATCTCCGGCTACGATACGCGAAACACGCGACACAATTAGGAGTTAGATTTATTTTAGTCGCTAACACGTTTCGTTATGACATTTCGAAGCATTTTCGTTTCTTCATCCGGGCGTCGAATAATATAAAAACTATCTTGATCGTAATTCCGAAATCAACGTGCGGCCGATTTTGATCGTGAATCGCCGTGCTAGCGCTGTCGCGGATTTGAATATGTTTACATTCTTGTTTTGTTTATCGAGTCGCGATCGGCCGGTGAACGAAGCAAGGTGCATCGTGGATACAGACGCCGATGGCATCTGACTTTTGCGAAACAGGTGGTTTTCGCCATATAGGCCGACGACAGAACACAATGAGACGCGTCCCCTCGTGGACCATAATCCATCTTGGTAGTCAATCCAGTTCGCCTTGGCATGGAAAATGCCTTGTCTTCGACGAAACTCGCTATTGTACCGGGTATTCGATGTAGAACAATGTCTCTACAAGCGAACGCGAGGCCGACGATCGCGCCACGTTTCGGATCGATCGATCAATCCTGCTCGGAACGATCGCAATTTAACCGATTTGCATGAACGAGGCGAACACCGCGGAGATGGTTAATCCCCCCGTGGAATTCGCGCATCTGTCTTCTTTATGAAGACGTCTCGAATCGAACGAACGATTTTCTGCACAATTAAAAAGCTACCGTGCAATTACAAGTAGATAAAAATTTACATATTGGCAAGTTTAGAAAGAATAAATTTTTAGACACTTTCATCCTCCACGGAAGGATCTGGATCGTCAGCAAATATTATCACTTATGTTCGTAGGAGCATTAAAGAAATAGTCGTCGGAAGATCACGTTTATCATTTGCGCCATATGAAACAACACAGTTGCGAGACATCTGACCCGTTCGCCCACTTAGGCTCATCGAATCGCGATTCTACGAAACAAGTATAAAAGATCAAAGAGTTTTTCGAAGTTTAATGCTCGTGGATTCGGGGCCGTAAAACGGCCAACAACTGAGAAATAAAGTAAGGCAGACGGTCTGCCCTCCTTCGAGCGATTCTCATTTTTAATTTCGAAGACAACACGCCCACCGAACTGTTTACGAGTAGAAGAGGATAGGATCTTGCGCGTTACGCCGTTCGGATTAAATCGAGTCTCGAATAAACTGTTATGTTATTTCTCTTTTTTCGAACGTCGTGCTTTGATCGCTCCTTCGCGAAATATTTCGTCGAGACGATGTTTTACGTTGTTGAGTTTGACGGTGAGCAAGCAGGAGCGCTCTTCGGGTTTTCACGAAAATAATAGAATGTAAAATAAAAGGAGTAACGTGAATTTTATACGAGGAATTTTTTAATTATATCTTGAGAAGAGAAATAGAAATCCCCAAATCACAATATCTCGATCGGTGTTGGGGTTTTGGGGCGTCTCGTTCGTAATTCCTCGAAATTTCCATCTAAGAGCCGAACATCTACCTGTGAGCCCGAAATCGTTACCTGCAGCTGCCGTCGATGAAACGGTCATCGACCCAGGGCGAAACACTTTCGGTCCTCCGACTAGTTTACCTTTTAAGGTCTACGAGAGGTCTACGAAGCGATTCTAGGCGTCATTCTATACCGGGTCGATGGGATTCTCCACGGAATTATCTCCTAAAGCTACTCGGTCTCTAATTCCGCAGACATGGTTTTCGACTTTGAAAATCGCGGCTCGCTTTGTCGAACGATCGTAAAGAGGGAAGAGACGCGATCGGAAGAGGAAAGAACGCGACCTGGCTCGTTTTCGTAAAAGAAGTAGACTGTTTCATCGGGTGTTCTTTCGTGGGTGCCGTTGTGTTGGTCCCTTGTGCCCGGGCAGGTCCCTCGAAACGATGTTCCACCGGTGCACCGGGAGAAACACGACGATTTCTTCAGGAAGAGACGGCGAATTCCGATGGGTGGGAGGTCGATATCATCGAAAAGGGCGACTGGCGGCCGACGGGGGAGGAGGGAAGAGAGTATAGGAAGGGGGCAGGGCGACGGTGGGCCTAATTAGTCAGGGATATATCTGGAATCTCATGGAGGCTGAGTTTTGTAGGCCTCCTTCAGTTTTATGTACGCCAGGCGGATTTCTCTCGTGGATTAGCATACAAATCGATTTAAACTCGAGATAAATAGCCACTCAAAGGCTCCTCACACGGAGCCGACTTGGAGCATTATCTTGTCCACCGGTGAGATTAACGCTTAATGCTTTATACTTTACAGCCGAGAAGTCTTCCCCCGCGCTGCCTCCCGCAGTTAACCACTATATATGCTTAAGTACGTAGCTACGTTTTGTCGTCGCGATCGTCCCGGAGGGAACCTTTTATCTTTCTCCGATTCTCGGTTCCTTTCTGTTCCCTCCGTTCAGGCCAGACTCCTTTCCGATTAATCGAAACGGCAGGTTATCGTTCGCGCGGTATCGAGCCGTCGATGCCCGGATCGTTTACACTTTACACCCCCGATGGATTTCACGGGAGTACCTGTGCACGGTGGCGTCATCGAGCCAGAGCCGAACAGCCTGTAAACCGAGAACGATAAAATCGCCACTCGGCCAGGGCTCCCTCTTTCTTGCGCCGCGCGATGATCCCCCCGCGAGCCTATCTCTGCGCCCCGTTCAAACGTATGACAATTAACCGCGGTATTGCCTTACCTCGAGGTTACCTTGTCTCCAAGGTGGACGCTTATTAAAGGGCGAGTCTCCAAACCAGTCGGACCGTACTTTCTTTAAATACGTTTATTAGAATCTACGGTCGGTTCGCGGAGTTCTTCGTTTACCTTTTGGGATTTCGCTTCTACCGCGTATCGAGAGTCGTCTTCTCACGGAATTACAAAAAAATATACCACCTTATCTTACGAATCAAACCTATTGTTGAAATTAATCGTGACTAACTTTCGATCGCTTTAATATCCGGACGATCGTGCGTATGCAAAAAGTGTCTCCACACCGAGACTCTCTCGTAGCTTTTATGAAACATCGAAATTACGAAACGCCTAAATTTAACCTCCAATTATGACGCGTTGTAAAAATGAAATTTATAGCGCGTCCATTGTGTTCGCGACGAGGCCTTTGAATCTCCAGAATCTCCGTCGTGGTTTACGATTATCACGCGGTCGTTAATTTATTCTTCCTCTCGCTGACGGTCCGACGATCTATCGTTCACGAAACTATTCGTCGTACCACGTCTACCGAATCTTAGAGAAACGAGTTTCGGTTACGCGAACGACCCTCGTAAATGCACGAGCCTGTCTCTGTGTTTTATCGGCGTATTTCGATTATTCATGATTGCTCAAGGTCTCGAGCGACGGACGTCTGTCGACTAGTCATTAATCGGCGACCGTGTCCAACACGTGGACATCGCTGAAAATCGAATCCCACCGGAGGCTCGGTTGTATCGTCTCCTGGTGCTCGTTAATCCTCGCCATTTTATCCTAGTTTATCCCGTTATCCTCTCCTGCAGAGCTTGTCGTTTTTAATTGGCTCTTGCGCAAACATATAAATTAAACGCATTAAGCAACGATTTGGTTTTCGATTCGGCTTTGTTCAGCCAATGATCCTTATACGAGCCACATTCTATAATTTTATTTTTAATAAATGGACATTTCGGTTGGGTAGTGCGCGAGGAGATTGTTTGACAAATGGTGTAACAAGTTACCCAAGGTTTTTCTCAACACAAAAAGACAATATTATAGAGAACACTGGGTGATGGTATCAATTAAAACTATTACGAAAAGGAAAAGGAACGAATAATGTAAATGATAATTACCGTCCGGTCTGAAAGGGTTCACGATGAAATATACAGAGCGCTCGTCCGTGTAACCGTGGGCTTGTTTGTTCGATAGTTAGCGTTAAAACTGGCGTTTTAAGTAATAGCGACTCGGGGAGCAAAAGTTTATTATATAAGTAGTTTATATTAGGGGTCCGTAATAATTACGCGTTCGTATAATGCTTCATTTCCATTAAGTGAGACATGTACTGCGAAACCTTCGCCAGGCGAGCCCCTCGACTGTTTTAGCAATTACCATAATTTGGTTAATTAAGAGGCATTATCGGGAACCGAAAGCAGCCTAAAGAGGCATCCAGCGGGACGCAATGCAAACGCGTATCGCTATGCTTATCCGCCGTAACGATACACGGCGTTCGTTATTAAGCAGTTATCACTCTAATTACGTCTATATGTTTAGCAACAGAGAAGTTTCATTAGGCAGATACACGGCATACACGCCTAACCCCGGCTGTTCATTGTTCGTTCAGTTTTTGTCGTCATTAATGACACGGTGCGCGTCGATCGGCAAACAGAAAATTCGTGCTCGTGTTTCACACGACCGCAGAGCCTCCGCTCTCATTAACGCGTCGCACTATTCCCGCGAGCTTAGTCCAATTTAACCCCATTTCTAACGATGCAGAATTTCATCCAGGATTCGTAATAAGAGACCCGTTCCCAGTTGGTACCCTGCTTAATGCGTTTTAACGAGCGCAAATCGACGCGTTATCGTGATCGATAAGCGTCAAGCACGAGGAACCTTCACCCGTTCCCGCGATATATTCCCTCGTTTCGCTTCCCCCGACTGCGTCCCGTCTTATCTATCGTTACAAATTTATTCGAAACGTCATGTCCAGCTAACAAGCCCGTATACAAAACGGTTGCGTCTCGATAGCAGGGAACCAGGGTAATAAAGTCACCGCGCAACGACTCCCCGATCGTGTCCGGTAACGCACGCGCGCGCAAACCGGAAAGAAGGCCGCGCAACTGGGCTGCTCTTGAAACGGATGAACAGGTGAACGTGCGTAAATCAGGGTGGGCTCCGGAGTCGTGGTCAACGAGAGACCGAAAGAGAGATCCGGAGCCCAACGAACAACGGAGAAGGAAATTCAAAAAAACGCCCGTTGCTTGGAATTTTATTAACGTTCGTACCCTCCCCCGCCGTAGCTAATTAAACCGACGAACATTGCGCGCAGCTGTCTCCGAGGAATAACGCGTTCGAAAGTCCTTAACAATAATAAGGATGATAAAAAGAAATTGAAACGGACGAAGTTAGAACGGAGAAAAAGAACGCGCGCGAGGCACGCGGAGAAAATGGAGCAGAGAGGAGATTTCTCGAGAATGCCTGTCGAGAATCATCAAGCTCACGGAGGGAGTAGGACTCGGAGCTGGATCGAGACCAGCTGCTGTCACCGAGCAGCCAGGCAACTCGCCAGATCGCCGAGGTTTCTTCCCATGGGCCACGGACACGCGAGCTCCTCGCTCGTCCGTTCGCGCCGATGAAAACGTCGTGGCCCCGGCTCCGAAGTTTTCCTTTCAATAAAACTGATTTACGGCCGGATTATTGTTACATAACGCGGCGACGCGGCGACGGGCCACTGAATAATTGCGAGTGCAAGGACCGCGGACGCGAGAATTATGGCGCCTAAATCTTCGCTGCTGTCGTTATTTCGGTTGGCCGAGAACCCGCGAACGCCCGGAGGAACCGTTCCTCCGCGTTGCGAGCGTCGATGGCGACAAAATACGCCGATCGAGCGCGACAACGATACACCTGTCGGATGAATAATTTCGATTTGCCCCGCGGACTGGTTCCGTTGCAATTTTAAACTTTCTACGCGATCTTGACAAAATTTTTCAAAGTAGTCGAATTTAAAAACGCCTTCCGAATAGGGCGCCCTGATTTTTAATTCAATCGTTGATCCTGGGATCGTGGGTATCGATAAAAATGTTGATTGCCTGGTGACCTCGCGTATTTAACCTCGCTTTTGCGTTGCGTCGTCGAGGAAGCGTAGACCGGCTACTTTCATACCCACGGACGAATCGGCCGACTTCATGTTAAATCGGTGGAAACCGTCCCGGCTAATAAATCTCCCTGAATACATTCTCGGCTGTAACGCGCTCCCGGCCAAGAGTTATGTGCTATTGATAAGGCATCGCGCAAAAGTGTGATTTACGACACCGTTTACGCGAGGTGTAATTGACTATAAATGAAATTGTAGAGAAGACGCTGCTATTTTCAGTTTTGGACTAAGTCAACGACTGGTTTAAGGGTTAAACTGCCTCTATGCGTTAACAAAATATCGCTCCAAGGGATCGTGTCGAACCCAAACGCTTCGAAACGCATCGAACGTTAGACGCTGCTAGATTTTGACCAGAATTGGGTAAAATGAGATCCGATTACACTTGCCACGGTCCGATTACATGTAATCGCACGGTAATTACCGTCTAATTGCAGTTTAAGCATAATCGTAAATCTTAACAACGCGTAATAACTGTCTAATTATCGTATAATTACTATGTGATTACAGTGCAATTATAGTGCGATTATATGTGATGGTATCGTGGCAAATGTAATCGGATTCCATTTTGCCAAACTCTGGCTTCGACTGGTTCTAGTTCCAGACTTCTTACGTTTAATTTTTAGTTTCGATTCAAATCTCGAAAATGGAAAATGAAATTCTTTAAACGGTTGATTCGCTATTATCGATACTTACGATTTCGCCCTTTCTCGTTCTCCTTTACCATGCAAGCTATTACGTTCAAAGTGCTCGTTTAGAGTTGTCGCGAAGGGGGCCAAAGATAATTGTAGCCAAAATGTCGTATTTGCGCCAATAAACAGCTTAACCGGTTGCTGCTCTTAAGAACCAAGGGTTCCCCGATCAAGTAAGCAACGGATGCGCGCGTAAAAAGCTTATTCCCGCGAAACTCGGTGCAGCAAAGGGCCACTCGCAGAAGGGACGGTCGAAAAAAGTAAAAACGAAAGAAAACGATCACGACCGATTTTATATCGGACACCGTCCACTCTGGATGCTTGTTTTGCGCGATGGAACTTAATTTTAGAATGGCCGTGCCCGGCACAGCGAAACGGTGCTCTCGCGTATGGGTAATGCGTGACACTGTTGAATCGCCGCTGCGCGGCAAGGTGTTGAAGCTAAAGGCTCGTATTTTTGTCGCGGCGGGCTCGTCGGCACGGCAAAACCCTTTCGGCCACGCTGGCGATAAATCCGTATCTTTATGAAACGACGTCGGAGCTTTCCTGCCTATAGGGGCGCCTTTTGTTCGGTTAAAACGTTCCGTGGTCTCCGGAACCGGCTGCCCCCTTTCTCTTTCTCTTTCACATTGTACTGTCAATGGGATCACCGATACCGAACCGAAAGAACGCTCGATCCGCCGCCCGTTGCCGCGACCAGTAAAATCGAATTGGCCGTCGTCGAGCCGTAAGCGCGTTTCCATATTGAATTTTCTTCGCCGCGGAACGCACCGGGGGATTAATAGATATCGTTTCCCCGCGGTTTGCGTCCACGGTGCCGTAAACGCGAACGATAATCCCTATTCCGGGGCATTGTGTGCCCCGTGCCCTTTTTCAGAGACCCAACAGACCCCACCAGCGTCCGGACGCTAGAGGAATTTCTTTATCGATCCGCGAGCGGTCGCTTTCAAGTTTAGAACCAAAATAAAGAACGTTGTACCGGACAAAACAAAACAAAAGAAGATATCGCAGGTACTTTCTACTCGAAATCATTACGTTAGCTTTGGGAACCACTGACGCGGCTAGGAAAGGACACTTACACTTTCCGAAAGCATCGTCGATATCGGTGGTTTACTTTTGCCTAAACAGATAGATGCACGGGTCGTAAATCGAATTTTGAGATACAAGGAAAACGTCGATACGTAGAGTCCGTTCGGAATAAGTACCTCTATTCCTTTGTGAGGGCCTGTTATCCGGTACTTAGGTATCTGGTGTATCCGTGTAAAGGCCCCTGACGATCCAATCTTATCGTGACGAAGGGCCCCGGAGCCGGACCGGGCCCCGTATAAATTATCGCCACGAATTTCGAAATGCTCCTCCTTCTACGGCCTCCCCTCCCACCCTTTCTTTCTCCTCGTTTTGCGGCTCATTCTCGGCGTATCCCCTTAAAAGTGGTAGGAATTTCGACGCATTGTGGTCGCTCGGGAAGTAACGGCGGGGGCAGGGCACGGGGGAAAGGGAGATTGAAAACGGCTCCTAATCAAAGAATGACGGTAATCACCGAAAGTAATGACCAGACGTTTCGTAGGCCTTTAAAGCCTACGTACGCATCGTCTTGTGCAACTACAACGGCCGATGGGCAATAAATTGTTGGCTCCTACGCGCGAAACACGCTCTCCTTCTATCCTTCTCTCTCTTTCTATGGTTATTCCGTATCTCGATCTCGCTCTTTCTTCTCGTCCGTTCGTACAAAGTGACGCGAGCGGCTTTACTCTTTCTCTTTCCTCGGCCATTCGCTCCGTTCCCTTCCGACCGATCACGTTCGAGACACCTTAAGACAATAATAAGGGGGATAGCTCCGTTGTTAATGCGTTTCCTTTCTGTGCGAGACGTTCTGGACCGTGACCAATGAGAATAAATTTATGGTGGCTGGCCACAGCCGCCGCCGCCGCCGCCGCCGCCGCGGCGAGCACCGTCGTTCGCACCAAGTGATTACGGTAATATTTTGTTTATAAACGCGCACCGCGGATTGTGCTTTATCGTCGGTCACGTGTAGCCTATTGATTGCTACGTTTAATGCCTTATCGTAAGCTACTTTTTATCAATCTAGGATTAAGTGTTTTTCTAAGCACGGGACGTGACGCCTGACGGAGGCGTGGAGGGAACTTTTTAACGTAGAAACGTGCAAATAACTTAACACGTTCCCTGCCACCATTCCGTTGGAAAACGTTTCTACGCTCGATTGTCTTATAACACAGCTTTCTGGAATCACGATTCCGATATAACGCGGGGCAAAAATCGCGACCGACCCTCTGTAACACGGTTTACGTATAGCACGACTTGATAAACTTGGACGGCTGAAATTTTTCCATCGTAATCTATGAACTGTTAAAGTTATTAAATGCACTTGGAATAAATTTATTTTATAGAACATTAAACGTGTTATAGGAGGATTGACTGTAGTAATTTTACTCGGTGCAGCTATCAACTATGTGTCCCACATAACGTGACAATGAACGATGTCGTTTGTTTGGATGAATATAAAATAGACGATATTCGATGTCTCACACATGTGACCCTGGTCTCTAGCGAGAATCAGTGCGTCACAAATACACTATCGTTCAAAAGTTTGGATGCTCTTAACTCGCAGTACGTGCAAGCATTTAGAACTTTTTTCTAAAAAACCTTTGCAGTAGTTGGCACCTAGCGATATAAAAAATCCTTCTAATTGACATACTTTCTTTTTATTAGTCGACCGCTTTACTCAGTAGGTTAATGGGTGTAAATAAAGCAAGAGGTATTAATGCAATTTTAAAAGAAGCTATATAATTTGAAGAATAAAACCATGACCAGCACTTTCCAACAATAGAGAAGTTACTTATAATCCCACAGAAAGTTCGACGCAGGCACGGAAAAGACGTTTCTATGCTTGCTGACCTTTGTGAACTAAACCTCGTTGGGGTACGGAATCGGTGTCGAGACGATGCGTTTGCTGACGCTGTCAGTTGCTTGGAAAACTGGCGGAGAAAGTAAAATAGAAAAAACCCAGTTGCGTCATAACTTGACCAACTCGGTCGACTTCTAAGAATATCCTAAATGTCAGACTCTGATATTGACCAACAACGGAAATTAAATTTTCTTCAAAATTGAAATCCATCCGTAATGATTCGTGAAGATCTCGTAAAGATTCGCTGAAATATTTACCAAGGAAAATGAGATTATAATTATTTTAAGCGAAGCGCATAAACGAACCTGAATAGGCGTAAACTCGATTGTAATAGACGCGTGAATGATTGTCGCGCTAGCTATTCCAATAACTTAGACAATGCGGATAAAACGAACGCCGGCTAGAATTTGAATTTCAATCGAACGTTTGCGTAAATGTAATTTATAATTGTCACTCGTTTCTTCACGGCGGAATTGAGAGCTTTTACAAGCCACGGTAATTATTCTCGGCCGTACCGAGTTTCCGTGTTTTCTGGCCGCCGTGTATTGTTCGAACGCTCAGGAACAAAAGGATAAAAGAGAATCTTGGTTGAAACGAAGTCGCGCGGCGATATGTTTGCGCAAATGAAAAGAAGACTTGGTTTTAAACGCGTCGCCGTCCAACGCAATGCCCATTGCATTAGAAAGAAATTACATGAAAGAGCACAATCCACTGTGACATAATTGTTTGACAGGATTTGTTCTGCAACATTGTAGAAACTGTTTTTGTTGCTCGAACTAGCTGAAAGACGATAATCGTTTGAATATGTTTCAAAGAAACTTTGTAGAATTATTTAAATCGTTTTCAATGGTTATCGATTTTAAATAATTGCACAAAGTTGAGGTTCAAAATTCAAGTACGGTATAATTGATAGTCGTCTGTAGTCCAAAGAGGGAAGACTCGTTTCATGTTTCGATTCTACCGTGCACCTCTGTTTCTTCGCATTTAATTTATCGCTTGTTATCGATTCGCGAGGAATAATTACAAGAACCAACAAATTGCCCGAGATTGGATCTACAGAGGGAAGTCGGATCGAAACCTCGCAAGAGGAGATAATAATTTAGAGCCGCGACTTTTAAACGACGAGGACGACGTTGATACGGCGGAAGATTGATCGAAGTCGCCATAAAAAATTAAATAATGTTTACGAATAATACCACGATAAATCAAGAAAACGTACTTAATAAATCAAATTGCGTTGAAATCAAGAAACATCATGTAGGGTGATTCTACGAAGTGGAACGTGCTATATCTCTTTTTCAAGCGAAGACAGCAAAAATTGGCAAGGAACACGTTGCACGATTTAATGAGGTCTGTCTTCCCCTGATTATACTTTTTCCCGCGGACGCAACTCTGCACCTGCAAATTGCAACTGCAATTCTTTTTACATGGAACTTGTAACTCGCATTCTTCTGCGCGTAGAAGTGTTGAGCTTAAGGCATCGACTAATGAGTGCTTTACGAGGCGCTCCCGCAAAACTTGTATGGTTTCATTAAAAACAAATTCCAATTGCATTTTCAGTCACGTTGTTGTATTTCAGAAAACAATGTAATCAGACGGGCCTCGTTAAGGGTCATCACTATTAGTCTTCATTTTCTGTCTACCCTTGGAAAATACCTCCAACGCGACCCAGTTTTTAAAGTAACCTTGCTCTTATCTTTCGCTATTCAAGTGGATGAACAGGTGAACGTAGCAACGTCTCCTAATAAATGTCGGTATAAAATGTAAAACAACAGTGACTAATTATTATATGTATATATAATTAATAATTAGTAAAAAGTCCTGACACTCGTTCATTAATATATTAAATTCTTCTTTTGTTGCCAAGATAATTTAATTCGTACACGATGTACGAGATCGTTAACCCTGCTCGTCCGGTTTGACAGGATTAATTCGGCGCGCGTAAACAATTACGTTTCGCTCGAAACAAATTCGAGGGGACACGTCGATAATAATATCATCCGTCGTTGGGTTCGCTCGTGTTCATTAACAAGTCAAAGCCAGTCCAGCGGGGCATCGTTCCCGCGCTCAGTTCCGAACCGTTTGCTTGTAATCGCGACCGCATTCTTGCGAGGTTTTTTCCCCCGGTGTGTTCTTCCGTCGCAATTTCGCGTCAATTAAATATACTTTACGCAGGCCACTCGCCGAGGCTCTTGTTACGGTTACGTATTAATATTTATCTAATACGTCGAGAATCCCGGCATGGAGATGAGGGTCCGACGAGCTGGTCTCTTTGGTCGCATCGCGAACCACTTAAGATACGCAATTATCGAACTCGTTTCGAGACCGCTCTCGACGGTGGAATTGATAGAAGAATTCGCGAGTGGAACGCCAGCAGGGCCCAGGGGAGGCACGGGGGGCTGAAAGGGGCGACGCAGATGCGACCGATACCGTTACCGGGGCCTACAATAATAAAGTAAATAAAGAGAGCCCGTTCGACAAGTTGACTCGGCCGTCGAGTCCGTGGCGCACTTTTATTTCCTTCCGCTCGCAACCTCGTGGCGGGCAACGAGCTGGTGAAAAAAAGGGGACGCTCACACCGGGACCAGTTTCGAGAGGCAGACGCTGGCCCTGTCGATCCTGAGCTCGTTACGCGCTATCATCGACGATATCGTTCCTTGATTATGTAATTGACGTGCTGAGCCAAGAACCTTGATATGTACTAATTCAACGGCACCTGCCGATTCGGTCACCGACACCGTCATCGATGGGATTTATCCATCGTCCCTCCATTTCTTTTCTCGTCCCTTTCGTCTTTGTCAAAACCTCTCTGGCATCGTTGATTGTAAATTCAGTTTATAATACATAGAAGGGTACGATCGAGAGGGGGGTAGTCTTACGTAAAAAAACAAATCGAAAAGCAAGGATAACATTTTTCCGTTCAAGATAATTGGGCATGAAAATTTGTCTGTCCATTACCCACTGTTTCTTTCTGCTTGACAGAAAATTTGATTTTTCCGAATAGGAAATTTATGGATTCAATTAATTTTCAATGTGCCTGTCGATAATTGAATTAAAGAAGGTTCTCATTATAAAGTAAATCGTCGAGGAATGTTTTGTTTCGTTGTTATTGGTCTACCCATCGAAAGGAATTTTTCCCTTTTATTTTTAATTCGCGTTATCTTCGATAATTCGATGGCTCCGTCGATATTGCGTTCGTTACGCGATTTCATCGCCGATATCGTTCGTTGATTATGTAATTGACGTGCAGCGTCAAGGACCTTGATCCATAGTAACTCAACGGCACCTGCCGATTCCACCGGTGCTCCGCGACGACTGGATTTCTCGATCGTCTCTTCGTCTTCTTCGCTTTTGATCCCTCGTTTCTTTTACTTCGTCTTTATTATAATCGTCGATAAACATCGTCGCACGCTTCGCAGATACGTCCGTTAGATACGTCGACGTACGAAACGATATGGCTGCTCGATAATCGTGAAAACGTCCGGTCCGATGACGTTTCGTGGAATTAAGACGTCGTTCGTTGTACGGTATGAGCCCGGACGGAGTTACTGAAGCGAATTTATTTGCTAGGCACGGAGAGCAACTGATAGTACGCTTGCAAGAATCGTGCCAACGTGCATGAAAATAAAGCCGTATCGCTTGTCGGAGTAAGTTTGAAGAATACGACGCTAAACTCGTTTGGTTCGAAGCTCAATAGAAATCTGAGAGCGTACTACTCCGTATCGAAGCACGCAGGCATTACAGTTCCAGTTGTTCCCCCAATTTAAGTGTATACTCCTAGGTGCCCGAAAGAATGAAAAATGTACGTGCAAACATTGTTGATACAATATAAAAAGAGGCCTAGAAAAATCATGATAGAGTCTGTTGAAAATTGCATGGCGCTCGAATAAATTTTGATACCAGATAACAAATTATTACGCCACGTGTCAATCTGGTAGCAAAACGCTGGTAAATAATGGGTCGATCCAATTTTAAAGACGAGCTTGACTTCGCTGAAAATTACGATCGCGTAACAAACGAAGCGAAACCGTCTTCGCGCGAATCGCGCGTAATTAAGGAAGCGGGTGATTCGCGTGTTTCGTTTTTTCACGTCTAGCCGCGCGTGTGCAACAACAACAGTTCCGATTGCCGTATCTATCATCGCGTTCCCCGTCTTATTTCGTCGCGTTTAATTACGATCCCGCGATGATAAGACTGCTCGCTTTACCAGCGCCACAATTTATTAATTAAGAAATCAACTACGCTGCTAAGCGGAATCAATTTCACGGACGTCGACCGTTTTCCGCGGAAACGTTGGATTTTGTATGTTTATACCATATCTTGTACGAATGCGTGAGTGTGCGTGTCACAAACTCCGTCCGCCCGAGTATCTTCGTCCCAAAAATGTTAAGTCTTTTATACACTTACTGGACGCTCAATTACAATTTAATAAAACGACTCTTTTCGTTAAAAATTGACAATTTTGTAGAATAGTCGACGACTGGAATTACACAACGCAAAGGTTAAGCAAACCTTCTCGCTCTCTGTCTTCGGGCTCGTATTGTTTCGCGTTTTAATATCGCGGATGGCAAAACGCACCGGCGTTTATTAGCCTTTCTATATTACTGTCATTACGATATACCGGCCTCGTGGCTCGTACACACGGGAACACGCAATTTACAACCATGTTGCGAATAGTCGTGTACGTTTCCGGGTGAATAAGTCAGATGGGGATAAATGTCGTTAGTCGAAAATTACGAGTCGGTCGCGCTACCGGCTTATCACGGTCTGTCGCGTAATTCTGATCGCTTAACGAAACGGTCCGGACCGATCGGGGCCGTGTAATCGCGACCGCTATTGTAAACTTGAATATTTTATTCGTCGTTCTTCCCAGTTAATTAGCATCGCTTCTTCGGAGATGCTCGATTTTTTTTTTTTTTTGTTCTCTTGCTCCTAATTGGCAGCCAGTCCAGGAAACGCGTTTCATCGTGGAAAACGCAGCGGTCAGCCAATTGTCCTATAAACGTTGGATATCTTTGCAGATAACAATTTAGTCCGCGAGGTTTCACCAAGCAGGAGCGTTTAAACGTTTCGCGAATATTTTCTTCGATCTGATATCTTTCCGCGCGGACGCGAGCTTGGAGCCAGGCCATTTATTCCGTACATCGCTACCGTTTGATGTTTCCGGTGAAAATGCACGGACAAGGAAACATTTGATACGCTTCTGTGCCCGGCATAAAATTCCATCTCGTCCTGGCTCGACAACTTTTCACTCGATTATCATCGATTTGTATTGAGTCGTAACGCACCGACGTCGGAAAAATGTTCACGCGTGCACGTGACCGCCGCTTGTCCACGGCGTTTCTCTTTACGTCGGATTAGAGATCTGTTTGCGACTTTTTTTTCCACGCTAAAGAAGTGCCATTGGGGTTTAGAAAGGCGTCTGTTCTTCTTCGTCGCGTTGCTCGATCGTACGAGGAAAATTATTCAAGTCGTGAAAAATACCTTGTACATTATTTGCTCGCGAAAGAGATGCACCGTTCTAATTGCAAACGCGATAGATTTTAAAAAAGCTAAACCAGAACCGGAACGACTCTCGTCGATCGACGTCGGATCGGGCCCGAAGAAGGTCGCGATGTCGAACGAAAAATTTCATTCCCGGCGCGTCGCGCGAGCAAAAAAAGCGCGTATTTCCGAGAAAACTCGTAACGAGTAGACGTCGCCGTGGTCCGCGAAGGCAAAGACTGCACGCGGAGCGGACGGGCTCGCAAGTCGCGAGCAAATGGTCACGGCGGTAGCGGCGAATGCCCTTAGCTCGACGACGTCTTCCGTTTTCCAGCTGCGCGCCAGCTGTCGGGGCCCGCAATCAGGGCCCGAGGCCCAATTATTCCTGACCGATGGCACCCGACGGGCCACGCGACGCGGGAAAACGTCTCCGCGCATTGTTCCGATTGGAACGGGACGACAAGTGTATCGCGGGCAGCGATAATCACCGCGGAAGGGCTTATCTGCATACAAGCAGCCCGGTGACAACGGGTAAGGGAATCACTCCGTAAATGTAAAGTTGAACGAGCGGAGCAAAAACCGCGAGACTTCTGCATCGGGCAAGGGGCCGTTTGTTTGGCTAGAAGCTGGAACGAGCGAACCGTTTTCTCTCTCTATCCTCCTCGGCCGTGTATAACCCTGTGTTCCGTTCCCCCCCGGTGCTTTCTGCCAGTTGTAGTGTCTCCTCCACCTCCTCCTCCTCCTCCTCCTCCTCCTCCTCCTCCTCCTCCTCCTCCTCCTCCTCCTCCTCCTCCTCCTCCTCCTCCTCCTCCTCCTCCTCCTCCTCCTCCACCTCCACCTCGTCCGCCTCCGCCTCCGCCTGCTGCCGGCTCCTCTTCTTGCGCGTACTCTCATCTCCATTCCGTCCACGCCGGCTCTTCTTTTTCCTTTGGCCGCGTCCACAATCCCGGAAAACATGCTCGGCTCGGAATCGGCTCGCTTGCTCGTCCGCTCATCCAACGGCGCATTATCCTCTCTCGCGTCTGGCGAGACTTTCCCCCGGAGGCGGAGGAGCGGCCCGGGCTTTTTTTTCAAAGAGAAAGCGAGCCAGCGTATGAAAACAGAGACGAGGAAGATTTTTCACTATGTTTTGCCCAGCGTTCTTCTCTCTTTTTTCCTTTTTTCCCGTTGGACCGACCGCCCGCCCGCCCGCGCGCGGTGATAAGTTCCCGAGGTCTCCACCGGCCTGCATTAATAACGATTTCCCCGAGAACGGAGCGTGGGGAGGCATCAGGCTGTCCCAGCAAATATCGAACCCATTCAATTTTTGTTTAAACGTTTTCTGTCTACCGAAATTTGGAATTTTGGTTCTTCCGCAAACGTGCAAAATTTTATTCAAATTGGAGCCAGACCGTTTCCAGCATTTCCCTGTTAGTTAAGAGGCTGCGTGTACACGTGATAAAAACTCGATGACTACCGTGTACACTTAAATTGAACGGCGCTTGGTTACTCAACTTAAACCGGCATAATTAAAGAATTTTTGTTCTCGACTTATTTCAAACATTTTTCAATCAATTTCAACCAGTTTTTTTGATGGGGGAAAAAAGAAAAATTCGAGAAATAGATGTCCGGTTTTACGCAATGCGCGAGAAATGATTGATCGCATTAACAAGCTACGGGACTCATGGATAAGTACGCAGGTATACATCACGAAGTGAAAGCTTTTTGCTTTAATACATGCATCGGACCATAAAAATATATATGTACCTCCGTTTAAATACGAGACCTACTCTGCTTTTCCCTCGTCGGTCTAAAAAGTAACTTGGAACGAGAGTGACTAAAACGTGCGATATTTTGTGGGACACCCTAATATGTGCGTATGGAGCAATGGCTGCTGGAGAGCTTTGTGCGGAGACGAAGAATCGAACCTCTTCGCGCCGCAGTCCTTAAGCACGCGTGAATAATTACTTCGGATAAGGAGCGGCCTTGTTGTCCAGCCTTTTCTCTTTACACACTTTATTAACTCTCTAGTCTGGGACGCGCGAAGGATCCGAACAGAAGAGTTATTGTGGGCCCAGCGTACTCGAGGCGTCGCGTCGCTTTTTCTTCCGCGACTTCCGGCTGCCAGCATCGCGAATGGCGGCTGCGATCGATTAGTAATAAAAAGTGTCATAAAAGGGGTAACGGAAATTTTATGACAGAAATTTTGTAAATGTATTTTCGTAACTGCCTCCAAAAGAAAAGATATTAAGATACCTTTCGGCCTGAAAATATTTTATTAGTAATTAGGAAAGAATGATTCCAATAGCGAGTAGCTAGGTGATGTCTCGTAGGTTCGATCTATAAATACACGAATTGTTCAACAAATAAAGACACGATTGTTAGCAGCCTTGAATATATTTGTTTTAAACAGATAAAAACTCGATCTTTTTCGTGATGTAGTATTCTTGAACGATAGAGTCACCTGTTCTACCATTGTTCAGCTGTTTTTTTCGTCCGACAAAAAGTTCTTTAGATTTCTTACTGGCCCAGAGTCGAGTGGCAAACAACTGATGACAGTCATGCATTCGTTGTCGTGCTTCGAAAGATACTGTTTTACGAATACATAATTATAAAATGTGGCCGATATTATGTAATCGTAAAAATGAAATATATCACAAGACAGATGTTGGAGTATTTACATTAGTATTATTTTCGCGTCGACAATTCCAGAACCGTCTTATTCGTTTCGATAATCACATTTGGGGTTAAGAACAACAGCTTGTTTTTTTGCAAATTTTATTTTCTTGTGCCTGCTATTTCGGAATAAATGAATATTTATTGTACTGTAAATAATCATATTATTCTGAGAATGTAGGTCGGAAACGTTAAATGTATACGTATACGTTTCTCAAACCAGTATGTTAGTGTTTAAATTACCAACGTGTTTTCAGATTTCTTTTACAATGAAAGTCTTTCGACCCCGAAAAGTAGAAATCTACCGTTCGTAGTTCAAATTCACTCCTGCTATCTGTCGATGTATCAGAAAGGAAAAAATAACCAGTTAATTACCATAAATTACATAAATTCTACTATTTCGTCAAACCACCCAGCATCGAATACAATCCTTCCCAATAAAAACCAAGAAAAGAATTAGCCTAATCGCCATAAATCACGGCCTCGCGGCGCGGCGGTAACGTAATCCGTAATCGATCGCGCGATCGTGCATAAAATTCCATACTAATGAGACTGGAACTGAAGTTGAGAGACAAACAGAACCAAAGAGTAGGAAGATTTGTTTGTTGCGTGCTTCGGGACGAAGCATCTCGAGAGAAGTTTTGGGGTTACGAGAAATGTAGAAATGTGATTGAGTTTATGATTATTCACAGTTCTCCCGTGTCTCGAAAACTAACGTGGATAATTAATGTGATCAAAACTATTGTATAATAGAGAGGGGGTAAAAGGTAGAATGATGAAGAGAGAGGAGGGGAAGGAGTGTCACGTGGATTGTTTCGGTTTATCGTTCGGTGGATCGTCCACCCCGCGGATCTTGTTCCGTGGAGGAGGCAGCAAAAGGCGACGCCAGGCGGAGGAGGAAGCGTTCGGTGAATTGAATTATTTAAAGGCCGCGCAAGAACAGGCGCCTTTTATGAGTGTCCCGCACAATGGCGGCTTTGTGGGCCGTCGGGTACACGTGTTGCGTACACGCGCTCACGTACGCGGCCGCGCGTCGCGCCGCCGTGAATGTGCTAATAATGAAGGTAAATTTGTTCCGAGGAGTCATTAATTAAAGTATTTTGTAACAAGGCGACGTCGGTGGCGGCGACCGCCACGGCGATGCGTCGTCCCTGTCTGCGCGGATTTTCCGCAACCACCCTGCCAGCAACGTGTTAATATAAACAACCCCGTGTGGGTGCGAATAGAGGAGAAGCCTGGAAGGTTGCGGAGGCAGCAGCAGCGATGCCACGCCAGAGCGGCCCGTATAAATAAAGGTGGCGATCATAGAATTGCTAATGTTTCAAAGAGAGATATTATTCTTTTCAGAAGATGACAGGGCATGAGACTCGGCGAGAGAGCTTTCAGAGGGTCGAACAGAGGGTATGGGAGGAGCTGGAAGAAGGACGCGGAAGAGGACAGAGGCGGCCGGGGGACAGAAGTCGGTGGCGCGGTCGGATGATGGTTGGTCGGGTAGCTCGTGGCGCCTTTTCTGCTCTGTACCGACTTTGCCCGGATTCGCGTGTATATAAGTCCATACAGGCGGACCTGGCTCGCCATACTTATATATTACTCGCTGAGACGCGAGGCTGCCCCTATACGAGCGTCCTATACGCGTCCGTACACACAACGCCGGCCGGGTCTGCGGGTGAATACGTATACATTATGTGTCTATACAAAACAAGCAGCCAGCACCAGTAATTCAAAGGCTCCCATTCAACGCTCCATCTCTATTCTTGCTCCTACATTTGTAAACCATTTCGTTTGCTACCGCCCCTCTGAGTCCCCCGCCCACCCTCGCACCAGCGAGTATACTAATAACTAATAAGGAACGGCTCGGACCTTTAGCCACTGCGAGCGCTTGCCAGCCGGGGCTGCCCTCATTACCCGGGAGGGGAAACGCGAACGCGGAAAATAACGGCTTTGATATTGTCTCTCCGACTCGGTGCCGGAGTAATGGACAATGAAGATCGTATAAAGTGATTCAAAGAACGACGCGCGATCCAGCTGCGCGAGATATCAGACGCCCGAGCGCGAGCCTCTACCCGCGTGGACAATGCCAGCCGGAATGAAAGCGGCGGAATAATCTTCGCGGGCTGAATTAATCTTCATTCCGAGCCGCGCGACCGTGTAACGTTGTTAAAATATTGGCTACGACCGCCAAGCAGTCCCGTGTTCTCCACCTTTTTCCTCTTTTGCCGCCGCGTTTCCCACTCTTTTTCACGGGGCTGCGTATTGTGGTTTAACCGCGGGACAACGACCAACCATCCGATATCCGATGGTCCTACACATATCGATCTGTGTTTCACAGTTTTAAAAACCAGATCATGTTTCGAGAGTTAATTAAGCGCATCGAAAAAATGAAGTAGGGAAAAGTCAAGCGTCTTTCGTTCGAAGATTTCGTCTAAAACCAGAACCAGATCCGCTAATTTCTTCGTTATGAATGAAACGTCAACCGCAGGGAAAAACGTTCTCATTAATTTGTTCGCCAACGAGTGAAAAATCTCGCGACGAGGTTCAGCGGTAAACGAAACGCGGCAGAAAAACAGCGTGTCCGCCGCGGCGGAACAGTCCCCGTCCACTTTTACGGGTCGTCGGAATCCGTTTCAACGTCTTGGCTCGGGGCGGGAATAAATTTCTTTATTACTCGGCGGCGAGAGGCCTAATGAAACACTTGATAACAACGTCGAACCGGCTAACCGTGGCGGCTCGGAAAACGCTCGCGACGATAAAAAGTTGCACGCGCGACCCGGTTTCCGTCCGCGGAAAAGCGACGCCGCGTCGCGCCGCGCCGCGCCGGGGCGAAAGGTTTCCGCAGTCCGGGAGGAAAAAGGAATTAACGCGTAATTAGAGCCGTCTGTTCTGTCGCCGATAGAAGAGGGATTACGTGCTCGCCCTGCAGATGGTTATCGTAGCGTCGGATTAATGAGAATCGGCTGTACGAAACGGTGGATGGCTCAACCCGTGATACACGTAGGCGATTATCGGGCCCAGGGATCGTCGTTTCCACGTGTCAGGTATTTTAACGTGCAACCAACAGGACGGACCAGCGTAAAAAAAAAAATGAAAGAGAAAAATAACGAATCATCGCGATAGCTCGGGTTACGTCAGCTGCCAGACAGAGACGGAGACAAGGAGGAGAGATCGTCGTCCGAAGACGATCAGCTCTCACGGGCCAAACGAGGTGTCCTTGGTGGACACCTGTCAACCTGCCCTGTAGACAGAACGATTACGGAGTGACGAACGAGACGACGCACGCTTTCGTCCGAAGGGTGGGGACCCTGGCGAACGAAGGGGAACGGCCGTCAGGGGAGTCACCCTCTTACCGGGCTCGAAGGTCGATGGAATTTCAGAGTCGACCGAGAGAAGAACCGGCTGGTAAATTGGTCGAAGGGCGAACGCGCCGCGGGCACCCTCCCACTCTTCCTTGCACTACGTTTTCCACCCTGGACGGGACTGCAGCTAGCCACCTCTCGATCAGATTGACGTCAGACAGAGGAAACGGTCCCGCGGCCTAGTGATTGTCATTTTCCGGCCTGCATCCGGACCGTGGACGCTTTTTCTCCGTCGGCGCGTCTACTTTTCAATTATTTTTTACGATCAAGTGTCCTCTCCCGTCGTCTGTTCGCCGCTCGTTTTTGTGCTCCGCGCTGATTGCAGACGCGAAGCCAATCGTCGGACAACGCGCCCGACCTACGCTCTGTCGGACCTAATCGACTTCTAGTTTGCTTCTCGAGGCGCGTTGGCGCCGAGACCAGCAGCAGCCATAATCGAAGTCGTTTCTACGCTATTATTTAGAATTATTTTAACGTGTCCGTTGTGGTCAGCGTAGACTTTGAATCTTATCGCGTACATTAAGAAACTCTTGAGAACGTTGGCGAGTTAACGAATATTTAATGTCTTGGTTTAATTAGTTTTATTACATTCGTCCAGGCAATTTCATCGACGTGGATCGAAGAAAAGCTAGAAAGAGTAGGTTTCCAGTATCCGCTGACCCCGACGCGAGAGTCACGAGACGTTCACAGCTAGCTATTCCACCTAATCTCTCTTTCAAGGCTGCTTCAGGGTCCGCATACTCTAACGATCGTTAAGCCATTTAGATTAGATTTTAATAACGGCATTTTAGCTGCACCTCACCTCGTACATTCTTTTGTCCTTGTTTTATTATCTTTATATTCTATCCTACGTTCAGGCACGATAGTAAAGTTACACTTTGTGTTCTTACCCTTGTATGCAACAGAGACGTTGAGTAATTAAATCGATCGTGGAAATTCTGGAAGCTGCAGAAGTGCAGAGTGGACTTAATAGAAGCCCGGAACACGGTCGATGAAAGAATATCGAAACTCACGTTATCGACGAGTCGATTATAATCGAAGGCCCGCGTTTGTTGTTTGCTGGGTTTCATTGAAAGATTCCGAAGACTACAAGGAACCCTCGGAACAAGGGCTAGCTCCCCCTTCGTCCGGTTCATTGTAAATTAATTACCTGGAAATGAGAAATCTCCGGTATACGTTCGCTTCCGCGACCAGACGAACTCAATGGGAGGTAAAAAATGTTCTTTGAGCTGCTCTTCGATGCTCGATTGTCTTTTCCGTTCGCTCGTGCCTTTTCATCGGAAGCCTGAGCGATGAATCTCATTATACCACCGACGGGATTCGGGATTTATCGGCACAACAATGCGGTATTTACATATAATGTAGAGCAGTGTTTCTCAAACCGTGTCTTCGCCGTGTTCTCTCCGCTGAAAGTGCTGTATGAACTAAGTCCGTAGGTGTAAAAATAACCGTTGCAAAAAATTGGAAAGAAAGCTGGGGCTCGGTGTGCCATTCGCGCCGAAAGGCACCGAAAATTCGCGCGGCGCTTCTAATTGGCTTAGAAAACAATTGTCACGCGATGCACGCGCGTGTGTGTGTCGCCGGGGAACGTTATTCGCGTCTCCTACGCAACGGGTCCCTCTGGCCACGGTGGAATTTTCACCTGCTCAAACAGACGCCCGTAACCCGACGTGTCCGTCGCGTCATTGTGTTTGCATTATTATGTTAATCACAACGAAGCCAGTAACAATGCGTCAACCTCGATTTAGGAAGCGACTCGAAAAGGAACATATAAGCTGAGCAAATATTAGCTAAGCAAATCATTAGTTGACTCGTCGCCGAGAGGGAAGAGCACTCCTCGCGGCCACATGCACGCCGATGTCTGTCTTGTGTACTCTCTCGCACAATACGCGCCGATTCCGCCTCGCTTTCGAGGCTCACGGCCCACAAACTTGCAAATTGATTCTGGCAAACAGCCTCGCGATAGCTAATTCGCGGCGAACGTCACGCGATTTCCATCCACTTGCGAATTTCCTTGAAATTAACGTTTACGGATCTATATTCCGTCACGATCGGTTACGCGTCAAGAAAAATAAGGATGTTCCCAAGAACGGTGACTTTTCGACCGGAAGAGAGCGACTACCCCCTCGAAGAAAACGCGTTCAGGAGTCAGGGTCGTAGTCGCTGTGAGAAATAAAGCCACGAGCGACTCCCTGTCGGCTTTTAAAAAGCCAACAAAGCCCCGATCTAAGCCGAGCGACAGGAAACACGCCGCCACGCGATAAGGACCTCGGAGGTCCTAAAGGCGAAACGTGGCCGAACAAGGACCGGTGGCACTAATAACGTTAGCGTAGCGCCGCTGGTCGAGTGGAGGCATCGAGGAGAGCCGGAAAGTGCTCAGTCGAGGCCACTCGTTCCAACGACGCTACCCCTAATACGACAGTAGTCGCCCCGACGCGACGACGCGACGGCGTCCTGAACGTTCGAGTTCCCATCGGGCCGACATTCATCCTCGCGCTCGTTCATCCCCGTCGACCCTTTCGCCCCACTCGTTCCTCACCAGTCCCCCCTCCCCTCTGCTCGTCCCCCCAGCGACGCGTAACGCAATTACGATTGTTGTTTGAATGAACAATCAAGCGCCCTCGAGGCGCGCGCTCCCAATCATTCAATTTTTGTTCAATCGACTTGGAGCGTCGCCTCGGCCACCCTGTTCGCGTCCCTTCTTTCTCTTGGAGAACGCTACGACGACGGGCGTCTCCTCCCAAAGTAAAAGTGTTCCGAGCGAAGGAGAAGAATTAGAGAGAAAGGGGAGAGAAAACGGTTATTGTTGGTTTCGGGCAGCTGACAAAGTAACTACGTTCCGGGGACGCTTCTTGCTTCCTGTGCCTGACAGGGCATGTATTACCCGGGGAAAAAAGAGAGAAGCTAATAACAGCCGCGCGACCGTCTGTTTATCGGCTACCTGCCGTTTGACGTGCGCCCCGCAAAACCTATCGGACGACACCCACCCCGCGTGTGCGTGTGCGGATGCGGATGAATCGTGTTCGCGCGCTCGATCACGGGGTAACGCACGCTTTCTTCGCGTGCGCGTGTACCGGGACACGCCTTGCGAAACCCGGTTATTAGTTCCCTGCGGGAGGGCTGCGTGCCCCTTTTCCCCACCTCTCCTATCCCCGGGTCACTCAACCTTCTCTTATTCTTTCCACCTCTCGTTCCCGAACCTTGGTACCATAAACGACCCCTCGTCGACCCGCGAACGAGGCCTCCTTGTTACTTCATTCGTGACGTCACTTTTGCCGGATTTCACTGCCACGGAATTCGATCGGTATCTCGGCTAGGAACTGCCTAGTGTGCGAAATATTACGAAAAACTTTCTAATTGGAAAGCCGGGATATTTTTGAGACGCGGCGGTCGGGTGGACTTTTAGGAATTCTTGGAAACGGACGGTGTCAAGGAGTCAACACGCACGTTAATGCAAAGTTTCGTTCGAGAGTTCCTCGTCGAGTGCAAAGGGTTAATAAAATAAACGTTAAAGCCGCGGGCAATATTTAACGGAAGCGTTAATGCCTTTTCGCGGATAAAAATCTATTATGCAGCTTCTCCCGCGGCTGGTCTGAAATATGAACTGCGCGGGGATTGCATGTGAATTACTGCGATCACTGTGGCGCGATATATCGCTTTCGCGGTAACGTCGTTGGAAGGTCAGGAGGAAGGAGCAAGGGATCGTTCCGCTAATGCAAACGAATCGCCAACCCTCGCGCCGGCGCCATAATCGTCGTACTCGGCGCGATTCCGAGATTTATGCGCATTCCTGCTAACGCTGTTAACGTTTATGCGAACAAATTAATGGCGGATCAACGGGAAACCAGTTCCGATCAAAAGTATCGTACCTCGTCCACGGGGATAGGACGTAACGAGCGAGTATTTATTAGCGACGTGTAAACACGCCTCTTGCCAAGAGAAAGTCTTCGAGAGGGTACAGCATCTTGTAGTCCAAATAAATAGGGAAATTAAAACCATTGTTACTCGGGGCTTTTAGACACTCCCAAGTATCGATTAGCTAACTCGAACTCGCATGATGAATCGTCGCTGCTGTGACCCCCATTGCGCGACGATTTCAGCTAAGAAGACGTTACCAGGACGAAAAGGGGCCAGAGTGGGGGAGGGCTGATCGGGACACGAGCGTTATCGGCGAAAAAATGTCCGCGCTGGTGCAAAAAGCGGAGCGTAACAGGCCAATTATCGTGTTTACACGAGCAACGCAGTCCGGTAACCAGCGATTCCTCCGAGTATAAATACCGGTAACTTAGTTAAGACGGTGCTGGTGCGTTCGAGATCTAGAAGGGGGTACGCGCGCTCGAGGAAAGAGGAGAAACCGGCGAAAGAGGGAGGCAGAGACGGTTGGTGGGGGGAGGAGAGGAGTCGATAAAAGAGAAAAGAGAACGAGACGCGGTTAGAGAGAGGAGGAGAGGATCGTGAGCATGAGTGGAGCAAGAGAGAGCAGCGACGAAGAGGACAGCGGAATGGGGTACAGGCGAAGAGGGGCGGGGAATGGGTGAACGGGTGAACGGCCTGCCGCGTCCTTGCGAACCACCTGACCACACCGGCCGTGCCGCCACCACTCGGCCTCTCCAGCATCCTTCCAGCTTGGACTCGCCTTCCAACCGGCAAACGGCTCGCCTACCGGACTCCTACCTGACCGATCGCTTGCTTTCGCTCCGAGCCTGATTTCCGCGACTACTCTCCGCCGATTGTTCCTGAATCTTCGAACCGCTACTCCCTTTCCGCCCGATCGGACGCTCCTTAATCAGCTGTTCATCTCCTGCCGCAACGTCCGCCGTCGGGCTGCTCGGGACCAACCATCCAGGGACCCCGCATCCTAGCTCGGCTCTCGCCTTCCCTCGGGGATCCTACCTTTGTACTCGACAGTTTATGGAACTGATCGATATCGATCGTTAATCGGTGTCTTGGTTCAACCGACGAACCGTCGATAGCAGTCGGAAGCTGCTGAATGACCATTAAAGAGGATCGAGTATAGTGGGAACATAGTGGGGTCGTCGAGGTAGATTTGAGAACTGGTACCCTTGACGATTCCTCGATTCTGACCTGTATTCTGTCTTTGTTATCCGGGGAGTGGAAAAATTGAGTAGTGGGTCGTTTGAGAAGGTTTGAGTATCCCTAATGGGTATTCGTCGCGTAGTCTATGTTCTCTCCGATGTCACCTGTGCACTTTTATTCCACTCTACGAGATTCCGTACATCGAGTTTCCGCAAATCGTATCGTCTCGAGCACGCTTCGCCCACGCTTCGTTCGCCGCGTACGAAAGTACAATAGAGGCAACAATGACGTCGTAAATTGTACCAGTTCTTCGCGCACACGCTAGAAATCGGAGCGCGACTAAATTCCACGTTTACTAAATGGCGCTTTGTCTACCGTCAGCGAGTAGCGACGACGTCAAGTTCAATACGTACTCTCGAGTTTGAATCAATTTCAATATCGAAGACTCGTTTCGTGGGTTCGAATATCACTCGTAAGAAACTTGAATCGCCTTGGGTGGTTTGAAAATTACTTCGACCACTCAATATTCTCAATACCTGTCGGAATGCGCATTCGAAGTAACTCGAATACCACTTGGAATAATTCGAAACGTTCATCCCCTGGAATAGCTACTTATTAGAGTCACTGTTCGTCCAACATAGCATTTGAAAACTCTTGGCCTCCACCTTGACTCGACTTGAACCTTTGAGCATCGCGTTGCTAACCTTTGTCGCATTACCTATGCGCATCTACGTGTTTTATATCCCTCGCGTCACCTCCTGCACTCTAAGCATTCCTTCTGTGCCAGTCACTCGCAATTTCTGTATTTGATTATCGTAATATCGTGTACGGTCTCTGTTCATTATCCTAGCCTCGTGTCTTTGAAAATATGATCGCATCTATCCTCCGTTTAAAAAATCTCTATGTCTACGCGCGAAGCAATTTTCCATTTGCTACCAACCCCCTTTTGTTTCGAATAATTTCATTTCGAGTCTAGCTGGAAGCATTCTGTGTCTGCGTGGTACACGGTGAAAAGCTCGCATGGTGCTTGCTCCCATCGCTAATCCCGGGACGATCTCGAGGTACCGTAACAACTGTCCGGACTGATAACGTCACCTCGGGAATGAAAAACCCCTCGATACGAGTCGCGGAGTTTTCTAACACCGCGAACTGGTCGGTTACGTTGAACCACGTCCAAAAATGGTCGGCTCGACGGGTCGTGGCGCACGCTTCCTTGTTTCTTAAGAACGCCCACGCGTTATTAGCATATTAATGCAGTGGCGGAAACGAGGAACGCGCGTTTCTGGAGGACCTAAATGGCACGGGACAATCCTCCGGCGCGCTTTCGATTCGATTTTGATGCGCGCACGCGGCGTGTTATCATCGCGAATTACAACTTCCGTTTATGCACACGGTCTACGAATAAAGGCAGTGGTCGGCGGAGGAGCTTGCAATCTGCGTGAGATACGGTTATAAAGTACGATTCTTTCGTACGGCGACGGCGAGAACGTCGCGTTTATCGGGGAATAACACTCGCAGTGTCCAGTCGTAACGAAGGATAAAGGGAAAACCAGGAGGTAGTGCATTACCATTTGCGTTGATTCGCGATTCGCAGATGGAGCCTGGTCGAACTCCCATTACCGCGGACGCTTCTGTCGGCAGCCAGGACCGTGAGTCTCTTATCCGACGATTCGCGCGTAATACTGGCTGAGTTGGCGCATTTTTTGTCACGTCCGGTATGCGGCTCGGTCGAATCTTATCCCCCGCGGCTGATGTTCCAGCGCCACTTTCTTCCACGGTCGAAAGTGGCTATTTAGCGCCTTTATGGCCGCTCGCTACCTAGAAACCTACCGCGCTGCCCCGAGGCCTCTCTCCGCTTCCATGACCACGAATTTATCAGACGCTCTATTAATACAGCAACACTGGCTGCATTCTTCCGTCGTAACGAGAATTGCCCACGCTTCGGCACCGACTATTACCACCGGCACTGTTCGCGCCTCGCGTTTTTAAGCGTTCGAGAATCCGCCCCACCTCCCTCCGCAAGATGATTTATGAAACGGGAGTGTGTAACGCCAGGAGTGAACGCATGCAAATGATAAAACGAGTTCGTCTACCGGAGAGACCACATTTTAGGTCTAAATCATCTCGTGATTTTTATTATATTAGCGTTACAAGCACACGTCCGTTAGCTTGCATCCAGGTTAGCTTAATAACAGCATATAACTTTCCTTTGCCTCGTGAATGTATATTGACTCTTACCTCCGCGTTCCACATTTTACTCGATTCTGCGTTTAATATTCTATACAACTCCGGTGCGATACAGACGTATTATTAAATATAAGCAGTTATATTTGGCTCGAATTAATCGCAAAGTACAGATCAAAATACGTTCTTTTAAAGTTACATATTAAATGAAACATTCACGGTGGTTCCAGAAGTCAAATAGCTTGCATCATCCTATTTATTGTCGAGCACGTCCGAAATCTCGTGACGTAGAACGGATACTAATTCGAATCGCAAACTTACGCTGTTATTTTCACGGTTGTTCGAATAATGTTTGCACGTTTAAACAATTTTTTCGAACATCGAAACCGTATCACCGGGTATTATGCAATCTGTAAGTGTCCGTAACTATCAAGGAACGCATAGACGCGTTCGAAGGCGGTAATTTCGAAGCAACGCGGTCGTTTCGAGCTGTTTGTTTTCCCGCGAAACGGTGGTATGCGAGACCACGGACCGTGGCAGAAACTAACGCGGGGAATCCCCAGGGCTAATGATCCATCATCTCCTTATTCCGAAGTCCGAAGTGGCTACTTAACGACTTTACGGCTGCCTGCTACCCGGGAACGCCCACGTGCCGCAGGTATCCAAGCACAGCGACTGCGAATTGATCAGCCCCACTATTAATAGAGCAAAGACTACCTGCCGTCTTCTCCGTGGAAGAACGGAAAGATGGGGACGGTCAGCTAGGAATGTCGCTCGCGGAGACACCGCTAATGCAACGCCGTATGTCACTGTAAACCTCGCGTAAGATCCGCCGTGGTTCGAGAAGTTCACAAAGTATCTAACCGAAGATACATTTCAGTCGCCGTGGAACTAATTTCCCGGCCAACTGTTTCCTATTCGGTCGACGAACAGGGATTGTTCTGCGCGGTATCTGAGACTAATTGTGCTCGAAAGCAACGGTATTATCCCCGACGTATTCCTGTTTCGTCTGGGTAACCATTATAGAAACGAAGAAAATGTCCCGAGGTCATACAGGTTTAAGAACTTACCGTTATATCATTGTCGATGTTAATTACAAAATAGCATAGACGCGTTTGGAGATACGTCGAAACGTTTATCCACGATAAATCTCTCCTTATACAGAAGACTATACTTTCCACTTATTTTTACGATAGGAGTATCAAATTGAGTTATCGGTCGAATTTAAATAATCTACAGATTTGTCGTGACACGAACAAAATGGTTATTAACACATCGAAATGCTACATTCTGGGTTATGCGCGCGAACAAGATCCTTTAAATAACACCTTGGCATCGTATTCACATCCACTCTCGAATTCGTTGTACAAATATCCTACATCTTCACTGTTGCCTCCAAATCTTTAGGATTTCTATTTGCATTGAAACTTTTATACGGTACTCCCTCGCATCGAATACGTTTAAATTGGTTTTTGCAAAAATATTAAGTACCAAAAACAATTAGTGAGGCCTCGTACGTCTAAGTATAACCGTGATTGTTCGTGGTTCGCACGTGCTCGAACTACGTAGAGACACAACAGGTGTTATGTTTCTTTTCAAAATTATGAACTCTAAAATTGACTGTTCATTCCTACCAAGTCGAATTTCCGTTAACATTCCTGCGAGACCGCTTCAGTCAACCTTCTGTTTCCTCTATTCGTAGACATGAGACCAATTATGTCTAATCTGGTATTATCCCCGCTATTCGCTTATCCACGCTCAGGCTACTGAACTATACAAGTTCTTGTGCAACGGAAACAAATATTTTCTTCGTCTCAACCTGTAGCGAAGAGTGAAAATTGCACAGCATAGTCTATATCAGTGGTTCTTGATCCGAGATCCATGGAAAATATTATTCTTATTTAATTGTATATATTCCAAGTCCTGAAATTTATTATAAAATATTCTAAAAAGAAATAAAAGTATTTCTATTTCATTTTGCTTTGGGATAATTGCTTTTCTGTGGCCTCTTTCAAAAAATGGGCCTTTTTTGTTGCGGTTGAGGAGCGCAGTTCGTGTTGCCATACGTTCCAGACGATTGCATTCGGTTAGCACCTAATAATCTAATTTCGATACCGCTTCCAATCTTTCTTGGCTATCACGGATAGTCAACTTTCGAACATTTAATTTACCCGTTCGATCAACGTGTTAACATTTCCAATCGAACCGATAAAGCGATCAAGTTTTATTAGAATTCTGATTTCGTAATCGATAACGTGGCAAATAATTTGTACAATTTTTAATGGAATTAATTTTGTTCGCGATTCAACATCGATACAAGAGGCAAGAAAATGGTCGCGTCCGAAGCATCGAGAAGTTACCGAACGACCCAGTATTACTACCATATAACGGACCCAAGTTTCCATTCTCATCAGGACGATGGTCGTTTGGCCGATCGGTCTCGACGCCTGGGCGAGTGATTCAAGACGATTTCGGCCGGCCATAAATTTCGAAAACGGGGAAGAATGTTCGGTGGACATTATATTTTCTCGGGACGGTTCATTTAACATCGCCGGATTCCACGCGGCGGGAGGAATGCCGGCGTTTCGAGTTGAAAATGTTTGAACCGTGGGTAGGTGCGCGCGAGACGGAGAATCCGCCGGGAAGCGGAGAAGAAAAAGACAGTGACGTAGTACCCACCTTCGTAGGAATCTCGTGTCATCTACCAGGTACTTCTCTCCTACTACCTCTGAATCATCGTCCTTTGTCTTCTCCCAGGATCCTTCGTATCTGTCGGTTCCAGTCGCGGGCCGCGAGTCCTTCGACCTCCATGCAAATCCTTCGCGACACATTCGCGGTTCTTTGTTATCAACTATCAGGAACCTCGATAAAAACAGACCCCCACTGCTTCTACAGGGATGCAACGTTATGCTCGTCGAGCACGAAGCACATTGATCGATCTTTAATTGAACAAACTAGTCCTGAAACATCAAGCTTACGTCGAAGTTCCCGCTCTTACAGTTAGGATAGCTGGTAAAGATCTTTTTATCCTGGTACAGCGAGCGATAGAATACATAGAAATTTGAAACGGCAACTGTACGGCGACCCAGTAAAGACAAAAAATCGAAAGATGTCAGTTTGAATCAATTTAACATCGCTCGAAGAGCCTCTGTAGCAATTCAGTAAAACACCTTACTCACGATCTTCAGTTTCAACCGATTACACGCTTTTCATCCTCAGCTCTTACATCACTCGTAGAATATTGTCGCAAACTTTTTTTTTAAATGTCGTATGAAACGACGCCTTTATTCTACGACGTACGATGACAACCCAAGAGCCGAGTCTTATTATATTACTCGCGTATTGTTCACTCGAGGTTTATTTATGTAGAGTGACTGGCAAATTTGTTCGCACGCTTCGGAATAACTGCGGGAATTACTGTCTCGTCCCTCGATGGTACGAGAATATCGAATCGGTCCGATATTTCTATTATTCTGCATTAATTTCCCAATAGTACGAATGCATTTGTTCTGAAATTTTGTGGACACATTATAAGTTCCTGCTTCGTAATTGCTTTTTAATTTCCAAGATTCCAAATAACGATGATTGCAAACAATGAAATTACGGTGTTTTAAAGCAGGTATTTTTTATTAGACTGACGCTATTGAAGAAAATTGAAATGTCTATTTGCTATTGTGATGCCAACCCCCTTGTAAAGCACCGCCAAAAGGCTGCTGTGACGCTTTACCGCCCAAAACAATAAAACGATCAATCTGTTCGCAGAACGGTGTACTTCCTGATGTTCGCCGTAATTGTCCGCCGGTGGATGGGGTCGTCACGGCCATAAACTCGATCAGCTGGAAGGAGATTCGAAGCCGGTGAGTCGAGAACCACCTGCTTATTGCGCTTATTCATTCAGGCCCGGTTGTACTCCCGCGCTGCGTTCGAATAAACATTCAAAGTAGAGCCACCGACCCTTTACGCGTGTTAAAATACACGTGTACAGGTGTCGAGTGCGCCACGAGAAAATTATCACAAACACCACAGATAAACTGCAGAGTCTCTTATTTCACGTGTCCACGGATTCAGAGACACGAGGTAGTGCTTCTTATCTCGTGTATATGATATCGTGAATATGCATGCATGCCTCAGTGATTGTCTACCATTAGCGTATGCGTTTTTATACTTGTTTCGTTCGGAATTTTTTAGTTTCGCAGCGTGTTTCAAAGTTACGAGTTTGTGGACGTTATTTATTATTTTCTCAACGCGATCCGTTGAACACGGACCACCATAGTGGCAACCAAATTCAGGTTTAAATCGTTAAATGGTCACGGAATATCAGAAAATTGTCTTCCCGAGACTTCAAAGGCGCGGACCCGCTTTCTCCGCGATATCCGTCGCCATGCTCGATAACGTTCGCGAATAAATCTCGAGGGGAATTATCAAAAAATTTGCCTTACATCGGCCGGGGTCCGTGGAGGTCGCGTTTCCGCGATCAGTAAAAATCTGGGCGCACAGTTTTGATCTACAATCGGGCACGATTATCCGCGACAAGGTTCGCGACAAATCTATTATACGACGGCGTGACAGAGTTTACGACAGTGGTTCTTAATCTGGGGCCCACTGACCCCAAACGGGTGATGTGACAGAAAGATATGGGATACAGTTTAGATGCTTTATTCGTTATGTAATGTACGTGTCGAGGGCCTCTATCCCTTCCTCGCTACGTGACTTTTCTACGACGGTACTTATAACACGTTTGGACCTCGATCGTTTGACCCTTTGCGAAAGATAGGATCGCGAGAAAGCAAAGTGGGGCCCGTTGGGCCCGCGGCGCGGCGTTCTAGGGTTAAGAACCACTGGTTTACGAGAAGGCCCGTGCGCACGCGCGATGGCGGGGTCGCGTGGCGGAATCGAGGCAACGCCGGACAGGAAACACGTCGATCCACGTGAAATCGTGTACGGTGGGGCACATGGCGGGGCTCGGGCCCATCGGGGCTAAAAGGTGCCGAGCGAAAAATCCGCTCGAGTTACATAGAGTAGAGGGAGTGGGGGGTGGAGACACGCGCGCGGACAATTACAGCCGTGCACCGGGACACGATTTTACAATAACTCAATTCATTTCCGAGCCGCGTAAGAACGGGCCCGCAAAAAAGCGCGACTGGATATAGTTATTGCGGCCGGTGCGGCGCGTACACGTGAACAGGTCAGTCCGGTCGGGCTCACCAGGAGAAAGACGGTGGGCCAGCAACGGAGGGAAGGGGAGGGGAAGAGGTCGAGGAAAAAGGGGGAAGATGGAAAGGTAAAAACGGGACGCGGAGAGCGCGCGAAACCGGGTGGGACTGAAGTCGCTAGATATACAGGGTGTATCGCAACACGTGGGACCCACTTCGACCGGCGGATTTAAGGACGCGAGAACGACGAAGAAAGTTCGTGCGTGCAACCCGGTTGACCTTCTCTACGAATTCTAGCCATCTTTGCGCACCTGTGGTTCTTAATCACGAGCCGAGATAGTGTGATTTATTGGATCGGGTTAGGACATTTTTCTTTTTGCGTTGATAATGAAAAGAGTTGTGGTCAGGAACTATGGTAATTGGAGTACGTATACTTTGGTTTTATGAGCCCGAGTGACAAATGGTTTAAGCACACGATCTTGACTCTAGCAAAAGGTGTGTCAGTATCTACTTCGGATGTAAACAAAATTTGAAATCGATCGATTTAGAAATTCCCGAGATATCGTATCGATAGTCCTGAGAAACATAGTTTACAGAGAAACGTATCGACCTCGAACAGTCTAACACCGTCTTAAAAATATTACGTATGTTTATGGAATTCACAGGATACGTTTTCTGGAATGAAAAGTGTCCTTTGATATACAGGATCTTCTGTCAGGCCTGCTCGCATGATTCTTAACGTTAACGTTACTTCGAAACGTTTCTTTATTCGATGCTCATTTCCAGTGTCGAAATACTTCGGCAACGTGTACGAGCAGGCTGCCAACGAATTCGACAGATACCTGGAATATTTGAAAGATTGCGAAACTCTATGACAAGACAACTGCAGGCTTGCATTCGGGGCCGAAGGTGGTCATTTCGAGCACTTTCTATAAACGTAAGCAGCTGCATATTACCGCGGTGTAAAAACTCGAGAACAAATTGAAATAGGGCACACATTGTTCTCGAGTCCTTAACTCTTCGTTCCAGTTCTAAGATTCCTTGTATCCTTTGAAAAATTCAAGTGACTTTGGGTGACACATGGAGGGACAGAACGGTCCCCGCGAAAGACGGGTGGCAGAGGAGGGGCAGGCGAGAAGGAATCGGGCAGAGAAAGGGAAAGGAGAGGAGAGGTCGGGTTACAATAATCGAACGGTCTCCGCGTAGTGCAAGGCAGTGTTTGCAAAAGTGGCGATATCTAATCGGCGAAATGCTCGTCGAAAAGTAAACCCGAGAAAAGAGGGTGGAGCAGCGATCCATGCATGCACCGTCCCGGTTTGGTCGTCCGTGGCGTTTTCGTTCGGCGCTGGTCGGTCGGTCGCATGGGAGCGGACGGGTTCCACACACGGGAGAGATTCTTCTCCGCGGGAATACCTGCCAGTGCACGCACCGTGGCTCGTTCGTTCGTTCGGTGGACCCCGTTCGCTTCCACTTGCGTTTACATAGGTGCGCGCGCGCGCTCACCCGTTAGTCCCGACGCGCACGCACACAGGTGCTCGCGCGCACACCATCGGGCCCGGTATTGTATAATGCAGCCATTGATAGCCGTCCTCTCTTTCACGCACGCGATCTGTTGCAGTCGCTGCAACCCGTGTCCGGTGACAGCGTCCAGTGTCCAGTCTCCCTCCCGGTGAGTGTCCGCAAGATTTATTTTCCCATGCGATATACGGGGTGGCGCCGCGAAAACTGGACCCCGAGACACCGGCGAGGTTTGTTCCGTGAACGAAATCAGCGAACACGTTTCGGAGTGGTGCGCCGCGTGTGCGCGCCTCACGCGCAGAGTTCGCTCAACGACGATCACAAACACCTTTCCGTTCGGGGCCCGGACCCATTCGCCGCATGGATCTCATTGGGTACGTACACTGGTTCCTTCGTATCCATTCGTGTCTCTCGCAGGTGGGCCCATTTGTATTCGATCGCAAACTAGCTCCGTGTGGTGTTGTCATGCAACAATTTGACTGGTTGACTCGCAGTTGACGCCGGGACCCACTTTCCCCGGTTGTTAATTTCATCGATTTCGTACACTCGGTCGGGGACTCGACGCTGCGTGATTACGTTTGTAACAGAACCGTAACATTACGAGTGGACAGGTAGGCGAAATTTGATCGGTGTTATCTGTTCGGCTTGCTCGAGTTTGGACAGTAGGGCGAAGTTGTCGGACGGTGACAGGTGATTGGGATAACTTTGTAACATAACGAGAGGTAGATACTGTCACATTACGGGATACTTGCTGACAGAATGGTACGCACAGTCGTGTTGTATCCGTTGCAAGGCCCAAAGTCATTCGATGGGTGAAATTCCTTCGATGCAACAAGATGTGGCTGAAAAGTTTCTTCTTACCGATTGATTTATCTCTCCGTTAAAAAAAAAAGACAAATAATTGTGTTAGGACCCAATAGGTTGCCACAGAGGCGATAAGTTTGCGACATCGAAAACGAGGATGGAAGACACACCATAGATCGCAACGGGGAGAATAATTCAGCGTAACTAGAGAAACAAAGGTTCGTGGAACAGGTCGCTTCCGCCATTAATTGCAAGTGCGTCACGTTTCGTCGTTATTTTCCTCGATCTCGATCTCGATCTGCGCCGGATCACTTTCCAGCGCTGTCTTTCTCGGAGGCTGCGGTACTTAACGAGCAGATCGCTTTCAGCCTGGACGCGGCCGCGATCAATTTACAAGCGCCGTGCCACGGAATCGTACGAGCACGGCGATCGCGATCCCCGATCCGACCCGGGGGCCCCCGGGCACGTTCGAATTTCGCGCCGCGATCGCCTCCGTCGATCGTCTTCGCGCGGCACACCCGTTGCCTCGCAGCGAGCTTCGCGAATGGGAAACCGCGATTCGTACGAAATTGCGTAAACGGAATCGGATTACGCTCATTCGCCGGCCACGGCGATTCGTGGTGAATTATTTCAGGTTCGAGCGCGATTTACGCATTACTCCGTATCGTGACTTAACTCTGTCAACGAGATAGTGTGTGGTGCAACCGTGCAGTCGTAAAACCGTGCGTACTATTCGGATGTAACTATTTGGATTAGATATTTCGATTATACCGTTGCACCGTAAGTGCACTTAAGATTGCCACACTCACACCACCGTTAATAAATATAATCGCGGGCAAACTCGAGGTTTTTTAAGAATTCGAACGACGCATGCGTGCGTCATCCGGAGCCGATGTGTTATAATTAACATTGAAAAGTCACTACGCTTTCTGTAGCTTGCAATTCCAGTTTCTCGTCCTTTAAATCTTTGGTTGTTCGTTCAAAAATGCTTTCGTGAGCACGCTGTGCACCGTAGTCCGATTAGTTACGGTATAATCTCCTTCCCATAGACCCATGACAGCGCGTCGGTAGGAAGGAGATTATACTGTAAATGATCAGACTCGGTCGACTCATTTCTGCATAGTACATTGAGAGCCAACCGGGAGAAAGTAGTCGGTATTGTTTTCACTCTCAAAGCGATACATTCGTTACAAGTACGTATCGAATTTATCGAATTGTTGGAGCATACATGTATTTCGTAATCCTTAGACGCAACTGGGTGAGAGACTTTGATGGCTGGTACCTGTAAGTTACTCAGATTTACGTGCTTCGCGAATTTACGACTCGCGAAGCAATTTCTAAGGAGCACGAGGAATTGCTGTATACATGTTAATGCCCGTGTTCATTAGCAACTTCGCTCGTTTAATATTTTATGAAACACTTTACAAAAAAAATTGCCACAATCGCTTGTCTGCAATACCATTATATGTAGAAGTAAAAGAGAAGACCTGTTAGTTTAACTATGCGCATTGGGAAATATTGATTCTTATTACTTTATGTAACTGGCTGTTTAGTAGACGCGATATCAGTCGTAGCCAATTATACAGTGTGATTCGAGAATCCACACGGCCAAGTATTTCTTTCTAGGTTGCTATACATTTACAAGATGCAATTCTTCATTTTGATTCATGCATGAACTTCCTTCTCCTTGGAGAACATTGGATTCACCCATCTGACGTACCCCGCGAAGCTATGCTACGTTTATTTGACCCCTTTTTTACTTGGAAATGCTACTATCTCTGTGTACTTTTATACTAGTATCTCTATCTATATAAACGTAAATCGAGGTGACAATTCGAAGTACTTAGCACCACGCATTAATTAAATACATATTCAGTTCGCGTATGATGGAAAGATCACCTCGTTCCAGTGTACAAAGTCGACACAGTGTTATTGTAACAATTAACGAAATTCGGGAGGATGATACGTAACTCTATTAGCATTCACAGTTTATTTGCTTCTCGATCACAAGCATATATTTTCGTTTGATTCAATTTTTGCTCCTTTTAAGCTAACAATTTCAATAATAATTGTTAGAGAATCGTGTGACTTGGCGTGTAATTCGAAGAACACGGCCTTACGCATTGGAAGGCCGTGAATTTCGTGACTAACCACTCCCGACGCGTGTAATTCACCGGTTCCTCAGGTTCTACCAACAATTACGCGCATCTCGTCGATGCGTAACTCTATTAGCGTTTCCACTTTGTTTGCTTCTCGGCCGTGTATCGCTCGACCGGAGAAAAAATTTTTTAAATCGAAGAATAAGAAGAAGACCCACTGTTTGTCGTTGCAATTTGAATGTTCCCAGCCCCACCTACCGGAAGTCCCGACGAAAGCGATGATGTAATGCGAATCGGCGCGTTTGCTCGCGGCTATCGTTTCTCATTGAAGCAGGGATGTTGTATTCGTAAAGATATTGACACGCCGCTACCAATGGAACATCGAGCAAACATCGTCGGCCAGCCGTGGAGTATATCTTGGCTCGCTGTGTTCGATTGTCAATAAAACGCGTATCGCGTATCGCGCTCGAAGGCGAAACCGAGGCGATAAAATCTGCTCGCGGCTCGCGTAAAATTTTCGACGGTGGGAAAGGTTTGTTCCCCTAATCTTATCTTTCCTACGCACAAACGATCGTGGATGGGGTTCACCCAAATCCATTTCGTCAGCCATTTTGCGCTTCTAAATAAATCGAACGACAAAAATCATATTTACATTATCGTAGCAATTTGTATTGTATTCTATCTTGCATTTCTTTGGATTCAGGATCGAAAATTCATTTTTCTCTCTTTTCGTCTCCCTTTCGGGACAAAGAGACGGAGAAAGCACGGACAGAACGGTTAAATCCGGAACGATTCGGCCGCGACGCCTTGCGTCGTCGTCGTCGTCGTGGTAGCGCGACCCGAAAGAAATTATCCCGCTACCGCCGCATAAACCCCGACAAAAGATGTTATTTTTTACCGAGGTTTGCCAGTCATAATTCGCGAATTCCTTCGCTCGATGCGCCGAATGCTCTCTCGGCGCCCCTCTCTCTCTCTGCCGATCTTTCCTCCTCGCTCTTATTCTTGCGTCGACGAGGGGGACAGGTGCGTGTCCCCGGTAATCTGCTCCGCTGTTTTGTGTCGGCTTAATAAAAACGCTTTGAAGCGGCGCGAGCAACGGGACATAAACTCTCGGGACGAGGAACGCTAATAAAACGGAACGATGACGAACGAGTTCGATCGCTCGCGTTATTGTCGCGACGCTGCCCGGAGCATCGGGGCACGCGTATTTTCGGTGCCTCGAGGAGAAGCCCGTTGCCATAAACTGCTCGTAAAGTCTGGAAAAAGTGTTCTTGATAACTCGACTTTCCGCGGCGGCGAGGATAATTGAATATCTGCGCCAGGGTCCCGAGAGAACGTTGGTCCTTCGTTCGAAAAACGAATGAAAAATTTTCGTTTCGTTCCATTTACGTAAATTAATATCCAGTAAAGGATTTTTCGAACCGATATCCAGGCGAATCAAAAATTTTTCATCAAATAAACCCTAGTGTAAAAATAAATCGAATTTGATACCGGGAAAGCTGTCATCCTATTATTGGAACACATATATCAGGTCCACCCATTTTTAGGCAAATCACTGTTAAATTTCGGAAAAGTCGGGTTCTTCTTGTATTTCCAAATTAAACTCGTCCGGTTCGGATCGTGTCCATACAATAAGATTCCTGGACGGAAGACTGTCTATGGATTCGAGGGGGAAGCTAACGGAATACGCGCGCGGAATGCTGTCGTAAATACGCGCGATCGCGACCAACGAACTCGCGACAGCGTCGAGGGAATCGAGACTATCGAGAAAAGAATCCTGCGGAGCGCGGGTAGAAAGGACAGGGAGAGAAACGAATGCGCGCGCAGGCGCGCTTTTGTCGGTACGTCATTACGACATCCGGTCACCGTGCACGGTCGTCTCGACCGACGCGAGCGGTATTTCAAAAATATCAAATAAAATACGAGCCAGCTCGAGAACAGAGACGTTCTCGTTTCGCCCCCTCTATTATCTTCGTCGGTGATCCGCGTATTTCATTTTTTTATTCGAAATATCGTTACGACGGATTATTTTTAGCCGTTTCTATTTCGACGTGACAGTTTTGACGAAGAGAGAAATGCGCTAGACAACGATACCGAGTTCGCGTTCGCGTTCGTGACGAGCTCGACCCTTGCCACGAGATCTTTTCGTTTCGTAATTCCATCGTTCATTTTCTTATTATTAACGCACAATATTTCCGGTCGAGGGAAACACTCCGTCGAACCAAAGAAGACATTCGTAGTTAAACTTGCTACCCTTTCCCTACGTTAATAAATTTGTCGGTCGATTCATTTGTTAAAGTACCAGAAACAAGTATCGCGACGAGCCGTTCGCGGCTGGTCTCGCACGATAAAACAACGGGGGATAATATACCGACTTCTCTCTTCCTCGAATAATAGAGATTACCTGGAAATTGCCCTCGGGATGGAATCGATACGTGGCGATCGGTTGCTCGAAAGCTTGCCTATTTAATTCAACGATCTCGATTTACGTGGAACTCGCCGGTAGTCGAGTCGTCTCGCGACCCGAGCCGATCGTGAATCTGTCGTTGACACCGACAGCCACACAGTCAGCTTGACAAACAAAAAGAAAAAGAAAAAAGAGTAGGCAGGCATAATCGTAAAGTGCGAATGTTATTCTCTGGACGACGAGCGGGACCCTGGTAGAGAAAGAACGAGGGGGGACACGCGGTGGGTATACGTATACACATATTTTTCATTTTTATTCTCCGTTCTCGCTCGGAGCGTATAATGGGGCGAGTCGGGGACCAAGAATTCGTAGCGGAGACAAAATTTTCGAACGGGTCCCCACCGGCGAATTAGGACGGTTCAACGATCCCGCGGAACGATATAATTGCGTCATTAGCAAATTTCGGGGCCTCGCGGCGGATATCAGAACCGGTCGTCCCGCGCGAGAAGCAAAAGAAGCTGAATACGCGACCAAAGAGAAAGAAGAAGATCCTCTTAAAGATCGCGAGACGCTTTAAATCGCCCGGGCTTTTCATCGACCCCGACCGGATACTTTTGTTTCGACGATATTGCTCCAAGGTACTCTCGCCACCCTTCGATGTACGTTCGAAGGATTCTATCGAGCACGGCAATCGTGAACGATCGCGGCGCAGAGACAAGCGGTACAAGGGAGAAATTCGGTGGCTCGAAACTGTACAAGCGGATTATACGTTTTCCTTCGTATTAAAATACGGCTGGTCTCAAAGGGAAAATAATGTCTCCCTGATTACTCGCTTCGGTTCAACTCCGGGACCAAACCCACCCCTGGCCGCCCTTCGTCCGTGTTCTCTCCCCTCTGTCTCTCCGCTTCTAACCCTCGAGTCGCTGTCCCTGTTCACGACCTCCTCAGTTCGCCGCTTCTTCCGCCAAAACGGGGATTAAAATGATGTTTGCGTGAAAGCCAAAAGCATTACCGACTTTATCTTCTGAAGTGCGTCGTATTACTCTCCCTTTTATCTGTCCTCGCTTCCATAATATTTGTTTTCTTAATTTCCGCGAACAGGGGCCGACGATTCCGTTTCCCCGGCCGTCCTCTTTTTATTTATTTTTTTTTTTCTCAAACGCGTTCCTCGAATGATGGAATTTTTAATTGCTCGTGGGGTGAGACTGTGCAAACTATCTTCAACAAAATTGTAAAAGATATCAACCCGTTTGAAAAATTTGAGTCAAGATAGGCTGGACGATTTGTTTAGGTTTCCTTTCGTACACGAGTTTCTCAAAAGCGAGCAAAATTTTATTGCTCGCGTTCGACTCGTTTTTCGTCCACGAGGTATCGGTTGCATCGCAAATTACAACTTTGTACAAATTCCAGGGGACCGGCTACCGGCTACCGGCTGTTCGATGTTTAACAGGTTGCAGCAACGTTGCAAAAATGCCTGGCATAATGACGCGGTTATTGGTTTACCGGGCCAATTATGATAAACCGGTTCATCGGTGAATGCGAAATGCCACTTTCTAAAGTCGGTGCCTCGATGAAAAGAAGGAACTCTTGTTCTCCGGCATTTTTGTTGCAATCGTCGGCTCTGTTTCTTTCGATCGACTGCTCGTTACGCTGATTTCGACCTCTTACGACTTCATTACGCGCGGCAATAAAGACGAACGATGGATTCACCGGCGTGCACTCCGCACGGTGAGGCTATAAATAACAAAAATGTATATTTTAAACCTCGTCGCGTTGTTCCGTGGCGTGCTACCGGTTTATTCCAGCCGAAGAAAATAATCCGGTCAACGGTGATTCCAGCTTTTTGCGATCCTTCCTTCTAACAACGACGAATAAAATTTAACGCGTTGTACGAATGTTTCCAAACGTTCTCACGTATGTATCCCAGAATCGTGGCATTGTATTACAAACTTCGACACAGTATATAAAACTCATTTTATCTGCTGTTTGTCGAGACCAGTTTGTTGTTTATTCACTTACTTCTAACGTTCGCTTCCTAAGTCACAAATCAAACGTAGAAATGTAACAAGCGAGTACAAGGATTGGATTATCGATCAATAGATACGTGTGATAGGTTCGGATGAAAGAAAAATGAATCGAATATGGTAGTCTGGTGCTGGAAAACGTAGGGTGAATGTCTCGAGCTTCAGCATGCAAAGCAAACGTTAAAACACGGTGGAAGTTTCATCATGATATGTGGGTGTACGACATCTCGGGGAACAGGTGCGATTCTTCGTATTAATGGTATTATGAATCAGCATATGTATAAATACATTCTACACTGCCATTTGCCAGAAATGGTGGAAAATATGCCGCGTCTAGAGAACGAAACCATTCATTAACGAGACAGACGCCCCAAACATACTGCAAATCAGTTCGAAACTGTTTGCATGTGCAGGCGTACGAGATTCTTGAATGATCGATACAAAGCCGCGATTTAAACCACGTTGGAAATTTATGGACTCGTACGAGTGGAAATTATATCGTGGATATCACGTTTCATCGATAGACATCGATAACTTTTGGAACAGAGTGCTTAAAGGATACCATAAAATCAGCTGTGATTATCGAGAAAGATTTATGGAGACTGTCTCGACGAATAAGTCAATATTGTCCTCGGTAAACAAAAGACTTTGACGAAAAGTTACAACATTAAGCGAGTTAACATCGAAAATTTTTGACAGACAATACACACGATATTCATAAAGAACATCATCGACAAATTCCGACACGAAAATATTGAACAGTTGGATTAAGATACGGATAAGCGATCGATAACTTTCGACTCGTGGATAGTATAGTTAAGATATCGACAATGTAAGCAGAATGTGCGAAGGTAAATTTGCACAGAGCGTACTGCGATGAATGGAATCACTGTGTTGTGTTGGTGGTTCTACGTGTAAAACTAAATATAACGATCGAACAAAATTCGAGTCTAAAACGTGCATTTAATTCGTGAAGGATTCGAACGGTTTCGCAGCATCGGTATTCTCGGTTTCGAAAATAAAATTTCCCAAGACCGGAAATCAGTGGTCGAGAGCAGACGCGGCACAGAGGGTTGATCGAAACGGCGGGGACGGTCGAGGGGGGTTGGTCGTTCATAATATATGGCGGCCGCGCGAACATAAAATTCTCCAATTGCAAAATTGATGCGGCTTATGTTACTTGGTCTTTCTTCGTCCCCCAGTCTCTCTATCTTTCCGTTCGACGAGAGCTCTCTGGCCCCGGTGTCCTCCCGTTTCCAGGTCCGCGTAGTCTCGCGGGTCCCCTGCTCGTTTTACTGTAAAGCAACTCCTCATATTGTACAGGGACGCGTAATTCATTTTTTACCGGACTCGGCTCAATTATTTATAAATTGCTGCTCCCTCGGGGAGGACGGAGGCGACCTGTCATTCCCCTTTCCGCCTCCGTTCGCATCCCTCTCTTGACGGGGCTCGCAGTTCTTCGATGGCACTGCTTCTCCGTTGTCGAATAAAAATAAGAGATACCCGCGAACAGAGAGTAACAAAGACGGAACGACGGAGGACGAGCGAATAAGAGAGATCGAGAGAGATAATGAGCGGAGAAAGAGAGACAGATAGGAGCGAGTACTTCACGAGAGCGAAACGCGCTCTCCGAGTACGAACCACTTTGGACGTTCGAACCAGAGGTACAATTTACCGGTTTGCCTCGTTCTGTTTATTTTGTTACCGTGCTAATGGAATGGTTACGATTCCGAACGTAGCAGTTCCCTTTTCCACTGCCGATAAGGCGAATTATAAAGATTGTCGCGGAGTAAGAATTCGACAGCCACTAATGGCGATTCTTCCGAGTCGCGGACGTCTATTAGGAAGGCCCGAGGCGAACGATGTCCATTCAGGAGGCTAATAGCCGCCATTGGTTTAATTTTAGAGACGCGTTTCTCGCGCGAGAGCGTTACGTGTGTGCCCGTTGTGTTCGTCGCGAGGTACCGAACCCGAACCCAGGGCGAGGGCGATGAGCGATTCCCACCGTCCGCGATGATTTATACGCAATAAAAGTGAAACGTTTCGTGTACGCGGTAAACGAAGCCGTTATGCCTCGTTTTATTCGTCGGATCAGTGGAAGCGTTGTATACGCGATAATGCGAATTAACGCGTCGCGCGCCCTCCACGAACGGCGTTCAATGTCTTCTACTATTATTACGTTTTGGTATTACCGTTAAGTTCTCTCCCTGTTGCAAAATGTTACATCAATCAACTGTGCAAGTTTGGCACGGAGTCTGAACGGTTATTGACACAAAGGTTAAGTGAGTGCAGACTTGGCGCGAGCAATTCCGTCGAGCGTACGTTTACGCGATGGGAGAAAGCGCGAATTCTCCTAGCGATTAGCGCCGTAACGTGTCCGATTAAAACGAATAAAACGCGAGAAGTTTGGGCATCGAAACGGCGCGAGGGGGGTGGTGCCACCGGGACGGAAAATCTGCTCGCGAGTAGCGAAATAAGCGACGGGGAAGTCGCGCGTTATCTCTTACAGAGTTCGGGATCGCGCGTAATTCGCGATCTTAATGACGCCGCGCTCTACATAAACTCGCGGGTAATTGGAGTCTTTTTCGCGTGCATGTAAATTTAAAGCCGCGCGATGCACCGACGGCGTCGCGTATCTCGTTTTGCTCCCGTTTCGCGCGGCGAACGAGGCCGCGTCTTTGAGGAACTAAAAATCTCGAAATATTACACGGCAGGTCGGAAACGATTACAGGCCATCTGGAGATTTTACCTGACAAGTCGAGATGCGTGTTCAAACGATTCCAGACACTCCGTAGCACCGGTTCGTGCTATACAGGGTGCGTCGTTAGAAACGAAACACTCGATCCTGATTGAACTTTTAGATACGTGTGTATAAATAATTTCGATATCAACGAGAGAATATTACAAACTAGGTCTTGTTAGCGATGTTTTCGATTTTTATCCATCGATGGAAACAGTGCGGGACGGTCCAAATAAGGCAACTTTCGGCCGTAAGATTTGCATAAACGGTATCGACATGCAATTAAGAGTCACTCTGTATAGCGAGTATGAACGAGGTTTAATGAGAAAAATGCAAGATTTCTTGCCAGCGACCCTTCGTCGCGCGATTACGTCCCGGAATCGCTGGCGCGCGAACCTAAGTAACCAGCCAGCTGAAGTCGGGATACGCGATAATCCGCGTAGCCATCGCATCTTAATGAGACTTCTAATGCGCTCTCAATTTATGTAATTTCAGTCACTTCTAGCCCTGTGCCGTTGCGCAACGCGTTAGATCATGCTTTCTTTTGCTCGGTCGCGAGCCCTGCGTGCACGTTTGATAATTAAGCCGCGCGATTTTATACTTCTCCCGTGTTTCTGATCTTGCGGTTGCACTGGAAATGTATTAGGTTCAGTAATAAATACGGTCAGCATTTGAAGATTAATGCAACGCCAGCCAATTTATCATTATTAATTGGAATTATTCTGTTTTTGCTACTTTTATTTTGTACTGGGTGTTCGGCCACCCCTGGAAAAAATTTTAATGGGAGATTCTAGAGGCCAAAATAAGACGAAAATCAAGGATATTGATTTGTTGATCGAGGCTTCGTTAAAACGTTATAGAAACACTTCCGGGCACAAAGTATATTTTCGGTAAAGAATTTTGTTCTCGAAAGTACGTAAAATTTCGGGGGTATGTCTATTCACCAAAAATGATTGTAATTGACCCCCGAATGATTTGAAATTTTCTAATTTTCCTTTTTAGTAACTTTTTAACGAAAGTTTTTCTTATTTTGGCCTCTAGAATTTCCCATTAAAATTTTTCCCAGGGATGGCCGAACACCCTGTACATTAATCGGGTTATAGCCTAAAAACAGCTGCCCTAATTCCGAACCTTGCATTTTCTAAGAAGTAATGGTTCTGGAAACTATATTGGAAATATAATTTTATCAATAAAGAGCAAAAATAGTCGGTCGGTGTACCGTCCATTTGAATAATGAATTGAACGTGATCTATAATATTGGATTTGTATTTTTCCGAGACTTTCTTTTATCGTGAATTTCTTAGAACGTGTCTTTCGTGTACATCCAATCTTATCTTAAAAGATTGGCGTTCGGTCGGGCTCTTCTTCATTTTCTTGTGAAGTTATATTTTTATATCGAGACTTCGTCCCCGCCAAATTTCGTTCAGACAGATTTCCGTTTACTTATCATCGAGTCTCGTAAAAGTCACTCGGGGTGGAAAATTGCTTCTGGTGGGTGAAACGTCGATTCTCACGATTATCTAATTACTTAATGAAATCATAAATTTGAGAAATAGTTGCGATACGAATCAACAGATGCGTGATAATTTCCTACCAATTGCTCGAAAGCTTACAGGAGGGTTCGTGCTCCAAAATGTCTGCCTGTAGAGGGTTGAAATCTAACCCCACGTTAATTGACATTCTGCCGAAGAATTCGACCAAACTCGTTACTCGGTCTAATAGAGATCACCGTATTAAGGTGTTCATCGCGTCGATACTGAATAGCAATGGGAATGGTTATTAGAGACGCTCCATATCCGAGATCAATCGAACGTTTCCTCTTTGTTTATCCCTTATCTAAGATCGCAATCGACGATGCTCGGTGTACTATAATACATCGGGCAATGTCGGAGAGCTTCAGTTTGTTTGATGCTACGGGATCGTCGTGACAAGGGCGACGTTACTTTGACTACTCCCCTGAGAACAGAATCTCCCTTTCCGCTTCTACAGCTAGCTCGTCCCTTTTCTCTCTGCTTTCCACTCTTCTTCGCCATCCATCCACGTTTCTTCTCCCCTTTGAGTCGCTCGCCGATACGCGGCCTTGTTTGCAAATTGCGCAAAGGACCGCCCATCTTATTTTTTTAAGGGAGCCATATGCCTTTTAATTAATCCTCTTGCTATCGTTTCCTCCCCTTTCTCGCCCGGAAAAACCCCAAAAAACCGATATTCGTCTCTCCCCCGAATGTCTTCCGGCTACACTATCGGCGTCGCATAATTTTATGCACCGCTGCATTCTTCGTCGTGGGAATAAAATCGTATTTCGAGGAAGCTCTGTTTATTCGATAAGGTATCGTAGGGATTTTAGGATAGCCAGACTGGTTTCGATGCTTTGGAGTTTTCGTTAACATGTCGAACGATATATTTTAGTTGGAATTTAAAATTGTTACTCCACCAATTTATTTTATTGTCATGCTTGGTAGAAAGTCTTGAGTGAAACTCGTACGACCGTAGCTCATAGGTCTCGAAGAAGAAGGCGGTCGAGATGTCGCGTGTCGCGTGATCCAACTCGGCGCTGGATCTTCGAAACGATAAGTTGGGTCGAGCGCAGCGAGGAAAACGCATCGAAGGACGAGTCGGTGCAGGGACGCGGCGCGGATTCCGCTCGGCTCGCGGTCTCGCAGGCTACCCTTCAAACAACCTTGATATTAACCAGTCGTGGAGAGGCCATTGTCAGTCGGGGACTATGGACATTGTGCTCTTTGAGCGTCCCACAAAGAAGCGCAGCTCGCACGCTCGGTGTGCGTGCGGCATTCAGCGAACTGGCTATCCGTGCACACAGAGACCCAGCCGTTAGATTGCCGCTAAAAGCGCGCAGGCTACGAGGCGGCGCGTCCATTGTGACCGACGCCGTCTCGAAAACCTAATGTCCACCGTCCACTTGAGAGTATTCGCTCTTGAGAGTCGGTATCGAAAATGAAATGGTCGCATCTTCGAGCGGCTGACCGGAAGACTCTTATACTACTCGCAAAGGGCAAGGTGGGTACTCAGCGTCGCTGGTGGGTTAGGCTCTGACGACGGTTTAATCACAGCCGTTTGCTACTTCCACCGATAGTTGCGTATCAAGAACGAGGAAGTGTCTCTCGTAGAAGATGGCGTGTTCGCCAATAGGGGGCATTTCCTACAGGCCCTGCTCGCCGGCCGTAGGTGTCACGAGCCAGTGTTTCGAGCCGCATTCCTCCCAGGGTTTCTCTCCGGGAAACTTAATAATATCAGACATGAGATATGAAGACTCGAGAAGAAGAGGAACGGCGTGTCGTCGTGTACTTAATCAACGGGGCAACTTATCCAGCAGACCTCGCCTTCCATGGTACAGGTAGTCGGTAGTTAGGACGATGACGAAGTCCTCCGACTAAATTGGCAGGTGTATTCTAGACCCTGGGACCAAAAAAGAAGTTACACCGAAGACGATAGCGAGCGTTTGCTCGGAACGGTCGTCGAGAAAGAAAGGAACGAGTCAGGAGGCGCGGAACTAAACGGGACACGGTCTCGGAAATCGGGGCCGCCTAGGGTACCATTTTTCAAACGCTCGGTCCGCCCACGCGGCGAAACAGAGACTCGTCACAATGGGGCGCGAGGAATTTCCTGCGCCGGGAGATTAATCGGTCACGAGGATTTCGTAGCGAGCGTGAATTCGAGGTCGGGCCCGAATCGGTTCGACGATTCGAGGAAGGTGTTACGTGGGCCGGCAGTCGGTCGGCCGGAATGGACCGACGAAAGAAAAGGAGACGGCGGGAGGAGAGAAGTATCAACGACGTTCGCACGAAGCTCACCCTAATGCCTTAAGCTCCTCGACCGGGGAACGCGAGCGCGCATGCGTGCGAGAGACTAATGCACCGTCGGTAGCACAATGCCGTCGTCGTGCTCGCGATGAATGTGAGCATTAAATGATTATAGCCAGGGATTTGTACGAACAAATGGATGACAATGGTAGCGCGAGCACGGAGCCTCTCGTTCGCCGACACACAGCGGCCTTGGGTCTTCTTCTCTTTTCAGGCCCGCTCGATGCCCGCGGTAATTAAGGCGAGGGTATTGTCTCTGATGATATCTCCGGTGCGCGTTGTATCGGGATCAGGAGCCGCGCAAAACCAGAATGGTACGCACGATGGAACCCCATTTATCCGAGGGAAATTTTATTCAATGGACCCGATGTGCTAGGCTCAAGTCAGGTTTCAACCTGGAATGATATATTATAATACGAGGATGGTTCCAATGTAAACGAGACTTCTTCTACCAATTTATTGCTCGAATATTGTGGCTATCCGATCGAGGCTGGCTTTTATTTCGCCCGACGCGCGTTTGTTCAAGCGATTGTTTACGTAAACTTACGTACTCGACCATCATCTTGCGCTCGAGGCGTAGGAGTGGTCAGGATCATTTTTCCGGAGTGCCTGAGGTCACCCATATGCACATATGAGTGACCTACAATTCAAGGTCATTCGACACCCATGAAAGTTATACGTAAACAAATCTGTTTATACGATTTTCCAAGAGGATAAGAACTATTGTTGGTTTAAGGCAGTTACATCTCACATGTTTATTAATACAGATTTTTATCAACGTAGTAGTCACGGTGTTTGCTTGCGAGCATCTTCCAGCTTATTAGTTTCAATCTGTATTTTGTAATAGTTGTGTGGGATTGTGTGGTGATTCAAAGCTATGAAAATGAAATACAGTAAGTGGGAACTAGTGTGTAATTCGAAATCTCGGATAGCACGTGACATCATAGATAGCGATTCACTATCCGAGGGGGGTTAGAATATTGAATTGTCTTTTTATAGATTAGATGCAGGTCTGGGTCACTCTGTGTTTACGCATAAATCCATACTTAATACAAATCTAACCCAGACCTAGCACTGGATTAAAACAGTCTTATCACAGACCCAATCTAGGACCGACATACGTACAGTTCAGGTCTACTACAAACATAACTTAGACATAGTACTATTTTGCGATAGCTGATAATTAGGTCTGCATTTCACCTAGACATACACATAATATTCATCTATCACAGACTTAATATCTAACCTAGACAGTCAAAGATCTAACACACGCACACGATATAAAGCTGACCTAGATCTAACACACAATTAATCTACCCTATCGCAAACCTTCTGTTTCTCTTGTTGTTTCTACCTTGTTGGCCTGGCGCTGCTTAGCATATTTCATCAGGCTAACCGGGGATGCATCGTCAACGACGATACCATCTCCTCCGTCATGTTGAGGTGTTTATCTTCTCGCTTCTATCTTCTTAATTCGTTGGGTAGAACTTCATCTTCTCCCTGTTGCGAGTCTGGGTCCTCGGGGATCTAGAGTAACTCGCGCTTGCCTTTTTATCATACCGTAGGCCCAGATCCAACTCGGACTAATCGTAGATCCGATAGAGCAAACCCAGACCGAGGGTGCTCGGGAAAGCATAGTGTTCGTTGACGGCGGAATAGCGACGGAAATCGCTCGGCTCAGCCAATAATCGGTTCCGCTTTGAAGCGCCGCCAGAGAGGCCGAGGAAAACGGCGACAGGGCTAGTGATTTAGCAACGGAGGCAAAGGCTGCTCGCTGGTGGCGTATGGTCGGCGGTAGCTCTTTCCCAGATGTGTTCCAGAAGGTCTTTTTTTTCCCCCCTCCGTCCGGGAACCGATAAACAAACGTTCCATCAGCGAGTTGGTCGATCGGGCAGAACCGACGGAGCCGAATTCCAGCGCGCGTGTACGCCGCGCTTGCGTCCCTTTTCTCGTTGCTTCCGCGAATAAATGCGACGATAACGACCGGTCCGCAGGAGTAAAAGAAGTCGGCTCCGTTCGAAGAAAGAGCGGACGCGGCGGATGGAATCGGTCGGTCCGGTTGGGACCATCTATCATGCAGCTGTTGCTTCCATTGTGTTGTTAGTCTTACGTTACCGAGTTGCTAAAGAGAGAAACGCAGAGATCGTCCAAGAGCAACGAGGACCTTAACAGCGAATACGACGAGGAGAGAAAGAGCGGCTGGATGAGAGAAACCGGGATAGAGATTCTACAACCAAAGAAGCCCAGCTTCCCCAACGACGAGTGTGCAACATGTGTTTGTCTCCTGCCGCCGTCCTTCCTCTTCCCTCTTCCGTCCATTCTTCTCCGTCTTATCTTCCGGCTGGCTCTCTTTCTCTCTCGCCTGTTATAATGTTATTCTTCGGACTAAGCGGCTAAGAATACGCGGCGAAGGACGCGGCAGACGCCACCGGGGCTGATACAATGCCTTCATCTCCATTTCGCCCGGGCGCGAAAATTTACCGTCCTCCAGCCACGGGATCGGCTTCTAACCGGCTAGGATCTATGCCCGTCTCGGGTCGATTCTCCGAGTCGAACCGCGGCGTTCCTCTTAATTCGACGGGCACGTGTTCTTTGTTAAGCTGTCCGGATTGTCTACGAGACAATCTCCGGGCAAACGCTATTCAGCGGAAAGACGAGTCGCTCCGTCCGCGAACAATGCGTCAAATTTTTCATTTTCTCTTTTCTCTTCCGCCTCTCTCGTTCCCCGTTTCGGGGCCGCCCATTATTCCGGACAGTCTCATAAATAATACACGCGCGAGAGCCGTGCAAACCGCTCGGACAAACGATCGCGACGTCCACTTGCTCGGTCCGCTGGCTGCCTAAGTATCGATCCTCTCCTAACGTCGGTTGCTCCGTTTTATCGTTACAAACGTATCGCCCGTAATCTCCATCGTGTTTCTGTCTCGAAACGAATCGGCCAACCTGGAACTTCATTCCGTCCGTGGCTTCCTGAATAATACAGCGTTCGTACGGCCAAGTTATAAGAATACACACGGCAATGATTCTCTGGCCGCGCGGGTATCGATCCTCCTAAGGTCGTTGGTTCGTTTTATCACCGTAAGTGTATCGTCCGTCCATAATCTGTATCAAAGAACCGCGGTGTAATTTACAAATGGTCATTTCTCGGAGGCCGAAAGCCACGCGCGCCACGGACAGAGCGAGACGAGACCGAAGGCAGAGAGGAAGACGGAAGCGAGCGAGCGACGACGAGGAACAGGCTGGAAGGAAAGGGGGGAGGGATGAGGACGAAGGAGAGAGCAACGAGATCTCCGCTGGAGTCAAGGGAAGAAGGAGAGAAAGAGACCCGAACAGGGAGAAAGATAAGTCTTTGATGTCTAGCGGAGATATGATGATAATCACGATGTAGGCTTCCGCTTGCATGGTACAGCGGAATCCGCGCCTCTGCTGCCTCCCTGCCATCGGCGTCGCGCGCGCGCACGTGGTTTCAGGCCAGGTATCTTGTGTTCTCGCAATCAATATAGCGGATGTACCGAGACGTTGATGTATTCGAGACCGACTTCGCGGACGAACAGATGCTACGAGAACGGACGAGTCAATTCTCGGGCGCTTAACGGCCCGGCTATCCCGCTAAACTTAACGACACCGAGGATAGACCTGATCTTTCCTTCATAGACCTACCACAAAATATGGTAACTCCAAACGCCAGTCAGCTGGTGTCAGTTTCGAGAGTCCTGTGTAAAATTTTCCATTTGTAAACCGTGTAGAAAAGTACGGTTGGGTGAGATATCCGTGGACGTCAGCCACGAATCGACCTGTCCTGTAGATCCCTGTAGGTGCATGGGAACAGAGCAACGCGACACCGGAGCAGGCTCGTTAAAAGCTCCGTTGTCCGGCCCGTTTTACGATTTCGATCGCCTATAAAACTTATCTCGGCTTTCTATTCCATTGGTATGTATAAAGGCGGATGGACCGACTACTTTCTCGTGCCCGCATTGGATTGTCGTGAAAGCAGGACGCACTTCTTGCGTACGCGCGCATACTCCGCCGCGAGTCATCGGCGTTTATTGTGCTTCCCGTTGTATCTTCTCAGGCTGGACGAGCAGCCCGTTGCTGGACACGTCGCCCACGGGTATACGCGCCGGGGCCGGTGTGTGCGTGGACCGTGGACGCTGACGACGACGTTACAACAACGGGGGCAAAAAGTAGCCCGAGGGATGAGAAAAAAGAACAGAGCAATTTATTGCTCACGATAGCGGACTCCCGGTAGTATCTCCTTCCGTATAATACTGCCAGGCCTCACGGCCTCTACCTCTTCTACCATGTATACCGTCGCTATCCCGCGCCTGTTCGAAAACTCTTCGACATCCTTCTGCCGGAAACGTACGCGTCCCGCGATAATGGAGACGAATTCTGCCCTGGTCGATAGCTCCGATCCCCACGGACATTGCAACACCGTTCCTCGAAAACGATCCTGTCCTGAAAACATCTCGATCGAATTGGTTCAGAAGCGTTTAAAAAATTGGTCCCCGAGATTATTTTCGAAGGAGAAGAACGTTTGAGATCGTTCGATAACTTTTTAAAGAAATATAATTTATTTCCTCTGTACTGTGAAGAATCGATAAGAGCCACCGTTTTGTAATTTACATCATTTCATAGTGACAATCCGTTTTTATTCTGCGTTTACCCGTTCGGTGACTTATGAACGGGAGTGTACGTACATACAGAATTTCGTAACCGGTTTTCCATTATTTATGGACTCAAAGCACCGCAAATCACCGAGAAGTGCTAAAAACCGAGCCGGGGTGGGTTAAATTTTGACCGATTGCAACACCTCCTCTTTATTATATTCAATAATAAACCAGAAACGTGAAAATAATAGCAGATTCCTTAAAATTTAATGCAATCTCGCACCGTATATTCGCGCCACAAATCGTGTTCTTCGTTTAATATTCTTCGTGTAATTTATGATCTCTCATCTTTTTTAGGTTTGCACAATTTTATAGCCATTTCATTTAGCTTTTTGGTTTCAGGCTACCGCTATATATTTTGCGTTATATTTTATTTTTTGTATTCAACGTTCCAGTTATATAATAAATAAATAATTAATTTCCGTGGTTTAAACGAAACATACAACTTCGAGAGTAATTGACTATAGCACTCGTAACCGTTAAAGGTAACATTAAGATTCTGACATACCGGTTCAACAAACCTGTTAATCCAAGGAAATTTATTTATTTATTACCGAACTGGTACATTGGAATCTTAATTTTTTCCTTTGCAAGTTAGAAACACTATAGTCAATTACTCTCTTTCGACGTTTCGCTACTGTCCACGCTTATTTTTTAAATGCTCGACCCGGTTAACTCGACTCGACTTATAAGCTGTTGGCTGAGAAAATACCTTTTTATTATATTAAATTTCTAAACATTAAGATGATCGTAAGTTTGATCGACAATGCCTCGCTAATGAGTCCAATTAGTGTACCTAGGAGTGAATTGCAAAACAGTTTCATACACTGTCGTGAATGACATAGTTATTACGAATGTTATGAAGTAATAATAACAGTAGGAACGAAGGTACCACTGGATATGCAAATAAAAGAAGATTGGCAGTTGTTGATTCTTGACCAGACAATCATCAGCAATTTGACGGGAGTGGCTCTTGAGACCGCAAAGTGAAAAGACGTGCCATGTAATCAGTTGCAATCATTTGTCATATTTATCTTATATTCATTATAGTTACTGGTGTATTCCCATAACGATGCACCGAAACCAACTGCATACGCTCTAGCGTGTATACATGAATATGTATACATATTATTCAGAAAGCAGAAAAAAAAAGAAAAGTACTTTATACAATTAATCACTTATATACTCGAATAACAAGTTACGAAACAAGTCGTGTTGGCCTACTTGGTTCATTTAATTTCTTATTTATTTAACAACTTCATCGAATGAAACAAAATGTACGCGAACGAGGTGTATCGATCAAGGTGAAAGGGCGAGGTTCGGCAAATAAGACTATTTCGCGATCTAGCCTAGATCTAGCGTCGATTAATACAAATTTACTTAAAAGCGACCGCTCGGAAAATTTCCATCGCTGAAATTTCTAGTATCCAGGATCGAGGAATATAATAATTACAATTAACGATCGACGAAGAATGTTTGAAAAAAAAAATAACCATAATTATTCCGATGGAATCGGGGTTCCGAGGACGAAACATGGTAATTAGTATTTCGGATGAAGAAATCGAATGAATTCTTCGGCGCAGCGCGATGAAACTGGTCAGCGAGTCGCACGCTTTCATCGAATCGATGCCGTGTACTCGCTCGTTTGCATATCTATAGATAATACGTATTTTGCAGGCCGAATGTGCTGAATGCTTTCGCGCGCGGGATTGCTGAATCCGTTTCCGGTGATTTCTCTCGGCGTATGGGATTCAGCCCATCAACGACTTAATTTTTACGCGGCGCGTGTGCCGGCGTCCCGCTTCGTTTTCTACTGTCCGCGCGCGAGCGCGCAGATTCGTACGAATTATAGAAAGTATACTTTCGAGAGAGGCAGCGCGAGGAAATTCATGTTCGTACGCTCGTTTTCACACGGGAAAATCTCCTTTTTTTTCGAACAGTTTAGGTCAACGATTACCAACAGCTGCGACGCGACGCGCCAAACGCGACAGTGTAGAGGTGTGTCGCGAAACAATTTGTTACAAACTGACCCCCCCCCCACCCTGAATTCTTTACTCTCCCACCTACGAGATTGAAATCGCAGGAAAGTTTTCATCGCTTAGAAACATGTATTCTCGTAGAAAGTTTTCATCGATGACGAACCAGATTATTTTCCAACATCATTATCTGTTTGCTTATTTCTGATAAAGCCAATAATTTGTGTCGAATATTAGTCGCATACGTGCGTGGAAAAATTGCGGGAAACAGGATACCGTGCGAGTAAACAGAAGCAATGACCAAGCCAAAGGGATATTTTCCCAGGAGTTACTACGAAGGCCAGGAAATATTGCAACACTTTAATAGCTTCATCAGAGACACTGGTTACCGCTCGGAGACCATCTGGAGCATCCTCTTGCCACTTTTTTAACCGATTAGCTGACCAATTAACTCTTTGCGCTCGGAGCTCTTACGGGATCGTCAGCGGACTCGGTAACTATTTTGTCACATGCAGAAGGTATACATTATACGCGCGGAGGATCGTGTATACCGAAGAACTGGTCGCCAAGATCGAAGGATATAGATATTACCATACGCGCCTAGTAATTTTCGCCTAGTTACTGCAACAAAGACAATTCGAACGTCAGAGTCCACGAGACGAAATAATAGATCAGGCAATAAATTTGACTATTTTTTCTATCACTTTTAGTTTACGCGAACGATTAAATTCATTGCTGCAAGCGACGGATTAGTCACCGTTGCTTTGAAGCACAGTGGCGTTACAGCGTTCTTTTTTTCGGTGGTAACAAGCGAACATTCCCTTTGACACGACGCCTGAGCGCAAAGGATTAAAAACTATGGTAACATTTTATCATTTTCGACCAGCTATTTTGGCATCCTTTTCAGAAATAAATGGCAATGGCTAGAATAAAAAATAGTATCTCTTCTAACTAAAGGGGATAGACGAATACGCAATAGCGGTTAGTGAAAGGGCTCGGAGATAAATGGTAACACCTACCAAAAAAGACTTCTTGGTAAAAAAAGAATAATTCGCGTGTGCATCCTTTATCGTTTTCGGTCGGAATTTATGCAAGTACCAAAATGGAAGTTACGGGGCGCGTGCACGTGCACCAGACGTCGTTGCCGAAACGAATAAATGGCCGCAATAATCCGGCGTTTGGGGCTCGCGCCTCGATTGTAGAGTAAAAATTGACGGAAACGCGTCGTTCTTCCCCTCTTGCCGCCCATAAATGATCGTTCTTCTTTCTTGGCCGCGTTTTATACTCCACGGGCCGATAAATACGGGTCCGCCGTAGGGCGGAGGCGAGACTCGCCCACGAATTATAGGCGTTTTAAAAATATTGTTCCATCACTTATTCAGCAGCCCGGCTAAGGTATCGCTTTCCAATACTATCCTTCGATCACAATTTCCTACCGTCTGTATTATTGAAGCCTGCCCCAAAACTTGGATAGGATAGACGCTCCGGGGTGGATCGTCTATTTAGCTGGGGTAGGTCGAGTGGATAAACGGATGAAATATGACTATTGAGAGGAACGAGTCGATGATACTCCGGACTTCGATTGTGTCCCGTTTCAAAATGCATTTCTTTCCTGGCTTCTTTAGACGGTCTAAGTAATTTACTGTGGTTCACGATATTCAGGATGCGAAACAATCTTCGAGGATACAGAGTTACTCCGAATAAAGCAATCGATGCCATTGTCTTGCGATTATCATCGTGACAAGAATAGAAAACAGTTGATTAATTGATCAGAGTCAAATTACCGCGATATCAATAGTATTAATAATAATAACCACGATAAAGTACAAATAAGGAGATGGACCTCTTTCGCCTTTAATGCCACAGTGTCAGGTTTAACAATCGCATAAATTACCTAACTTCATAAATCAATTTACCACGGATGATCGTTGGACGATACGCAGTAACGAAGTAATCATGATAGAATGTTTTATGTCATTGGGTACAGAATAGAATGTATCTACAATTTATTGTACATTTGCGGTGTTTAATGGCCTAACATACGTCACGGTCCATTGAGTTTGTCCTGAAAACAGCCGTTAGCAAATAACATAATGCATGGAAACTTCATTCAGAGAAACAAAATTAACCCTTTGACTGCGGCGCGCTCTAACTCAGAACCATCAATATTGTGCAACGCGATGCTAGTAATCGATTGCTATTCGGTGTGTAACCAGAGTATGGCGAATTCTATCTATTACCGACGAATACAAATTTTTAATTCGCCCTCTAACCAGCTTTTGCCCACGATTTCGCTCGCTTGAACGTCGGTTTAAAAAAACCTCTAAATGGATATTAATTTGCAAACGAAACGCAAACGGAAGTTTGCAAAATTTGTATTCGTCGGTCAAGAATAAAATTTATCGATATACGCCTTTTGCAGTCAAAGGGTTAATCCTAAAATCCTCCCGACAACTTCGTTTAAGTAATAGTTTCTTAATGTTGCCTCAAACTTTGATACTCGAAGTCATCATTTTCTACGAATCACTACGTGGACCAAAGAAGTGAAAGTTGGATTTTGAAATGGACGATGACAATTTGCTTGGATTAATTTCATGCTCGAACGAACGCAATCTCTTCGTGAATTCAAGATTACTTATTTTTGACGTAAACGCGCAGACTATTCCCCGCGACGGCGCTCTTTGGAAAAGGATCAGAACCTCCTATTGCGTTTCGGTTCGACGTGTTCCAGCTACCGGAGATAATCCGCCTCTAATCTCTCGCGAAACCGAAAGTTTTGATGATTTCATCAGAACTTCAAGATCCTGAGTGTTCCCGATCGTCGTGTACGCTTAGAGCGCTGAATCTCTGCCATTCCATCGATCATAATCGAACCACAAAGAAACATAATGGGTCGATGCTGCCTTCTCTTCCACGATAATTATGCTAAGTGTTGTGCATTGCGTTTGACGTGTGCCGTGCAAAAAAGATTGGTAAAAATAGGATTAATAGTGCAGTTTATCGGGCACAGGGAATACAAAGGCAGACAACCTCAATCAGAGTCGACGTTTAATAACAGGGAACGGGAACAAATGAGCCGTAATTATCCCTTTCTGGATTATCATGCGAACGCCTTGTTACCGAACAGAGTGAACTATTAAATCTTATTAACGGTTTCTTGTTACTTTTCGCTCGTATGTTAGCGCAGGGGCTTTGTAACATAGTTGTAACTCGTACGCAATGCACCTAAGTGCATTTTATTCGTCACGATGAAAGATTTTGAAGTATCTGAACCTTATATTCTTGGCTCTAGGTTAATCCGACCTGGTGTCTTCGATCTAGTCTTAACCTTGTGTTCATGGCACTACTGCAACCTGGTGTCTCCAATTATATCTTAACTTCACCTTACGTTCGCGGTTGCATCCTCCTCGTATCCGAAGAACCTAATCGTATCATCCGTTCCACCGTGACGCCGTATGGAGAATGCGATGATATGCCCAACGAATCAGTAATGGGAAAGTTCGCCATTTAGAATCCGTCGCTGCAACTTCTACCCAGCTAACCGCATGCAATCTGTAGACACACTATGCAGAGAGTTGCAGGAAAAGTGGAGTCGAGATTTGCACAACCGTTAGAACCAGGCACTGCACGCACCGTACAGTTGGTTCATGACATATCAGTCACTATTAAGGATAAAGAGCGAGACGCTAAAGGCGCAATACATCAACTTCCGAGGCCTCGATTCCTCGTTCAATTACGTCGATTGCTCAAGAAATGCTTCACGAACGGTGCCACAAGCCCAGATTTTTGAAGATAGCAGGCAAAGTCGGTAGCTGCGGAAAGAGGTTGGGTCACTTGGAAGGTATTCTCCGCGACGGGTCTGAGGAGGGTAGTTTACGATCCGGAGGAGAGTCTTTTTGATATAACCAGGCGCAAATATCTTACACAATTGTCGAGATTGCTGACAATTTTTCCCCAGAATCGAAAACTCCCTAAATATCTCGAAATCGCTTTTCAGGGGATGGCGGGAACCCGTTAAAAAAGCCTGGAGAGTTCTCGAGAGAGGATCCTCGAGCACAATCACTGCTCGTGAGGATTATCGGGCATCGGTAGCCCGACCCCGGGGCCGGTTTTATTTGCGGGCTTAAAGAGCACCGATACAGGGCGAAGGACAAACCATGAGGTCTATATTGGTGTTCCCTTCTCCCCGGCGATCGGATGGACCGGTCCACCGAGCCGAATACGCGAACAGACGGCGTTCTCGGACGTTTCTCCATCGATGTGTGCGACGGTCTGTTCTCGGTCGGGGCGTTAATGAGCAGAGGCGGTCCACCGCGGCATTACGAATACATTAGGAAGCTGCGATCACGGCAGTAGAGATCCCATCGAACGGTTAGGGACGATCAGCTACCGCGATCGCAGCACCACCACCGTTCTACGCGGCGGATACCATCGACCATCTATAGATGCACCAATAAGTCCCTAACAAGTATTTGGTTGTTCCTCAATTTTTCGATGATTCCAAGAGATGGAAAAAAGCTATTCGTGTTTTCGGGGCAAACCTAAATATGTTCGTACTCCAAAAGGTTATAGGTAAAGTCCACGAGTGTTTAAAGGTACGATGAAACGTATTAAAAAGCGAGAGTTACACCTGCGACTGTCCGTTGCCGGTCGGGGCGTTAATGAGCAGAGGCGATCCGCGACGGCATTACGCATACATTAGGAAGCTGCGATCGGATCGAACGGGCAGGGAGGATCGGGCACCACGGGTCCCGTCGCGATCGCAACGCCGCCACTGTCGTACGCGGCGGACGCGGCGGAGGCGATCAGGCCCCGTTGGCGTGCAGCTATATAGAGAGGTGGCCGGATGAGAGTGCCTACTGCTGGCATCCGTAGCAGCCAGAAGCAGCGGGAGCAGCAATAGCGGTGGCACCAGCCGCCGGGAATGGGAATGAGAAGCTCAAGCGGCGCTTTCAATTATTCCCTTCGAACAATCCCGCCGCTTGTTTCCTTCGGCGATTACATCTCCGAGTATTTATTCGCTGCCTCCCGTTCCCCTCCGTCCCACACCTCTTTTCCTCTTGCATCGTTCCCTCGCTATCTATCCTATCCGCTCTCACCCCTCTTTCAGTTACCGCCACGGCTTGCTCCTCTTTCCTCCTTCTTCGTGGTCTTCTTCTCCTGCGGCTGCTGCCTACTCGTTCAGGAGTCACTGATCCTTCCGCGCGGCCCACAGAACACTCGCTCGCCTGCAATCTATCTAATCGGTTCGGAGGGACTCTAGGATTCCTCCGGACTGTCCGCGGACGATTGCTCGGCTCCTCTGAGAGCGCGATCGCCTGTTTTGCATCCAACGAACAGGTTACCGCTGTTACGATCCTCCAACTTATTGCTACCCTTACCGAGCATGGGTTACTCGAGAATTTTCGCCTATGAATCTTGATCGATGGGCTCCATGCTGATAAGTATCGGGTTCCCGAGACAATAATGGACGTTTCTAAGTTCAGTGTTCCCTTTCTTATACCCTGCGAGAACAAGCACCCGTGGAGTCGTCGATTTTGTTCAACCTTATCCTATTGATTCTAAGTAGAATTTAATCAGTCTCTAATGCGACTTCTGCCCAATCATACACTAATGGTATTCACGAATGAAATTGCATGGACTCAAAAATGTAGAACTTTATTATTCCCTCCGGGCGAACGCAAGAACTATCCGCGGGACCTGATACACCTTTAGTCGCCACAAGAATGACGTCTCATAAATATTCACGCGTCTTCACAGCTCCGACTTTATAATTCAAACTTTGCTGCACTGTTCGCGCGTACACGTCTCGTCACACTCATCCGTCTGTTCGTATTAACACTGATTTGTTATTCAATTATTATGCTCCTTACGCAATAGCTCACACGTTTAACACAGCTATTACTATCAATTTCTTCTCTACGTCTGATCTTGGATAAGCAAATTTTCGTCGCGAATAAAGAATAAAGATTTTACTGCTGCATCCCTTGCTTGGATTTAAAAAATCTTCAAAATACTAACCTTGAGTTTTTATTTATGTTTCAGGTAAGCATCCTCTTTGGCGTTACGATAACCGTATTAAGGATTCGATCGTGAGTATGAATAGAAATTGATTCTCTCTCAAACTCAAAAGTTCGTTTCTATACTCGAGTTTGGGTAGATCGACGATCCGGTGCATCGGGAAAGTACGAAAGGGTGTGTTTTCCCGACAGGGAGCAGAGTCATGTTTTTCAAGTGCGTTGTACGGCAGTGCTCAGAATTTTAATGCCGGCCGATTTATTCTCGGCCCGATGATTTATTTTTGTTGCTCTTGGACGGGCCGAGCGTTCGATAGCTCGATCGCGGTCGGTAATCTAACTAGCAAATAATCAGTAGTTATTTATGTAGTTGGCCGGACAATTTATGGGGTCGTTACACGAGATTTACGAGATTCGGTAACAATATGCAGCGACTATTAATTGCCAGTTCCAGCGGTTTAACGCGGGAACGGCTAACGAAGTATGCAGTCCGATATTAAGCGTACAACGAATTGATGTTCCATTAAACACCGCCCAATAAAGCAGAGACGAAAGAAGAATACCACGGCGTCTCGTTGATTTTCAATGCAATCGTTATCCTTTGCGCGATTCATTAACCAATTGCCCCTGTGCTCGTCCGCCCGCGTTTGTCTCCCCGAGCGAGCAGGGATCGCGAGATCCCCGGGATCGATAAGGGGATTGCGAATTATTGAGGGTTAATTGCAACCTTAATTAAGATACGTCAAAATTCGAGGTCGATGCTGTACCAGGGACAGAGTCTCGTCTATAAACAAAGTTGCGATTCGTAAATCTCGAACACGGTATAAGTCAGTTCTGTCGATGGATAATCTATTCCCACGGAGCAATTTGAGAAACATAGCGATTTATTTTTATGGCTATTTCTCTGTGTCCCCGTGTATTCTAAACGCATCCATCTTGCTGGTTTTTTGCTTCGATATTTATCTGTTGCGGTTAGCGATACCTCTAGCCGGAAGCGCTCGAACTTAGCCAGATTCGTTTTCTCCTCGGCGCGTGTTGATCGAAAACGGACCGTCATTTATGCGCCGTCCGTAAGTCGAGCATTAAGCCTAAAGCATAACCGAACGGTAGCCACGGCGTTCAATCCCCGTTGCGTCTATCTATCCTCGGGCCAGCTCTACGAGCACGTATGGTCCACACGTGTCTAAATTATTATTGTCTGAAATATACCCGGTGCGCGTATAGGTAGGCGTCCCGTGTCGGTGTCGAACGCCGTTTAGAACTGGTTACCTTGGTTCGTGGTAACCATCCATCTCGCGGTCCTACAACGATGTTCCATTAAATTATGACATCCTCGATTTATATTTCGCGCGAAGAACAGCAGACCGTTCCGCGCTTAGAAAAGGCAACCGCGGTCGCCGTGCCACCCCCTCGCCCACCCTTAACCTGTCGACGCTCATTTTTTACCGCCGCGAACCGATGCTTCTTGTAATTTTAAACGCGGCGCGGAAATATGAAAACAAAACGAAACCGATCGAGAAGGTTAATGCGTCTCGCGAGAAGTTGATGAATCGTACACCGCGTAAGGAAACGGGGATCACCCGCGAAAGCTACTTACGCTGCGCAGAGTGCTCTGGACAAAGTATTTTTCGGACCTTTTCAGAGAATTGGTCCGCTCCGGGTTCTATATACGACATTTATAGTGGCAGCTCGTTAAACATCGTATACAGATCGTAGAACTTTCATCGTTTTGTATTCATGAACAAGTTAACGATCATGATTTATGCAGTACCCCGATACAATCGTATTTTTATTACTGCCATTACTTCCGCTAAAGCAAACAACGTTGTACCGACGATATCCAGCGCGATAAAGGCACACAATCGACGTTTAAAACAAGAAAAATATACAGATATTAGCTGCACGAAAATGGTCGTAAAGCGAGCGCATTTATTTTTTCTACTAGCACCGAATAGAATAGGAAATACACCTTACGGGGACGATGGCCATGACCTAGCTCAATTCAAGCGGGTCGAATCCTTTGCCGGAAATAGCACGCTCAAAGACTCTGGGAAAGGGGGAGAACGACGCCGCGACGCACCCCCATCGAGAACTTTTATACTTGTTATCGTACTAATTTGTATTAGAAAACGTTTCATATTTCTAATTGTTATTACGGCGCGCATCCTGGTCCTCCGTCGAGAAGTTTTCATCTTTTGGCACGCACGGCTTCACGGTGCACCGGATGCTGAGCTCCGTAGTGAGGGTTCGCGGTGTATTATTGTGTCAACGGCGAGGCAAATGCGCTTTATGACCGCAAAGAGGAACAGCGTCCATGCACGCGCGTCCCGTACATCAAAAACATCGACGCGTCGCGTCGTTGCTGTCCTAAATTTACATCGTTACATTGTATCGCGAAGAATCTCCTGGCTGTGGCTCTCCACGCGCGTTGCGTGGGTGGTGTCATTATCGCGAGACTGTGACTTATCGAAATCTATAAATAGCGGGCTCATAATGATTTCCATTGCATTTGGAAATTGCATAGTAACCGCGACGAAGTCTACGACACCTCTATGACCAAACGAACCGCATCGAACATTGTCGCGTAAAATATTCATAGTCGATTTCCCCGAAACGGGAGGCTCGGGATCGAGAAAAAGCGATCGCAGACTTTCGGCTCCATTTTTGGCATCGAATCGATCCCCGTCGATTATAAATCGAATTACACGGCGCGGCAGCAGTCGGACACCGTATCATTAACCCACATCGGGACGAAACTCGCTCGAGGAAGCGCGTACACGGAGCAAAGAGTGCCTCGTCCCGTAATTTTCCGGGTCAATTTGATTGACACGTAAGGTTTAATTAATCGGGGCTTGATTGATAACAGCGGCGCGCAGCTGGAGCACCGGCCGGAAAAAGTCCAGAAATTCATCAATGATGCTTCGCCGCATCGAAGGTGTAATTTATATCCGAAGGCATCGTCGGCCGGGCAGTTTTCACGCATCGTGCGCTATATGCCTTAAGAGACTGCGGGCCGAAGTCATTAATAATGAAAGCGTATTTGTATACACAGTTAATAACTCACGCCGCGATGGTCATACATCATCGTCGCGGCAAGCGTCCCGCTTTATTCGCTCGATCGCTGTACCAAGCCGCGGCCGATGCAAATTTCCTGAACGTCCTGTGCACCGTGTGCACCGTGTGCCTCCGTCGCCTACCGACGGTCCTTCCGTCGCGGCTCGACGCGTCCTTCGACGAAATCGCGACCGATTTTACCGTTATTAATCGCTCGGGGAGCGCGCGGACACCGTTAAAGCGCACCGATCGCGCGTCAATTTTCCAATTACGCACGCACGCGTTCCACATTGCACTTATCGAACAACGGTATACCCGGCAGCAATGAGGAAACACGTCTTCGCGTCCAGCGCGCCGCCATTACGTCGCGGCGAACTTCCACGGTTAATGATTTCCGTCAGCGAGCTCTTCGCGGTGGTATCGGCCACCACAACGCGTCTCGCGTCTCGCGTCTTGCATCCAACGGCCATCGATGTTACAGGGCGAGTGAGTTTTTCATTTCAAAGTACTTTGTGCAAACGAGTTACACGGCGAACTTTAGACTCAAGTTACAAGCACATACTTTTGGTATTATATTGAAACATTGCAGAACTAGTAAATTCAGGGTCCCTGATCGGAAACGATACGCAGGAGGTTCTTGTAGCACGTTGTAGCAACCTGCAGCTCCTAAGAAAAGAAAGACAGAAACGATTCGTCTAATGACTTAACCTTTGAAGCAGACTTGTAATCGAAACGAATACTATGAGAAACGATTCCATTGTTCGGAGCTAATGACTGACTCACTGACTCGACCTTCAATAGGTGTGTTTAAGTTCCAACTTACAGAACAGGCTGCCAGCACTCGCGAACCACGCACGTGCAGCACGTTGGATAAATCTAACATTCAGCAATTGTTAATTGCTGTTAGATGTATCTAACACTTGTAAGTTAAAGGTTAAACGTCTGAGCCGAAGTAGACGATGATATTAGCGAACCTGGAGAACTCAAACCAGAAGACTCTAACGATGAACTATGGATTCAGTCGAGAAGCGAAATTTACGTTATGCAATTATTTTGATATTACATATTTTGTTGCGTCATTGAGAACGAAGGAGATATGTGACACCCTGTATACTCGCTACAGAGAGGAATTCGCACTTCGTCGAGTAGTATTAGCTATACTCGATGCACCTGAAGGAACGTCATCAATTTAGTCCTCGATTAAGCGTGTTTCAAACACGGAACACGTTCCGATACACGTAAACAACTCTTCAAATTCAAAGAAGTATCTCCCGATGGCCAGAGTGTGGTTGAACGAAACGTGTACCATAATTGCTTACCAATCAATTACAAATACATCAAGCATAATCATATAATCAAATAATTCAATAGCTTTGGCGTTCCCGCGTACGTACACGCGAGGAACAAACTCTCACGTCCCTCGAGGGGAAAACTTAAAGATTCCGTCGCTGTCGACCGGCGTGGAACGAGGCAGGATTCATGGAATTATAGAAACCAACGTCGCAAGACGGAACTCGGAGAAGATTCATTAATATCGCCGGCGATACCCAGAACAAGAAACAGAAGTTAGGTTTCTAATAGTTCTGTAGGATTTCCACGCTTCTTCCTCGCCTTGCGTGTACAAATGTATACAGTCTTGCAATAGGAAATCCTTCTGCACCTTACTTTCCAGACATTGCCACATTTTCACGTATTCAGCTCGGTGGAAGCTGGTGTATCTGGCACACGGTTCAGAATTATCGATGAAGCCTGTAAACCTGACAGGATCTACTACGTCTCAAAAAGTAGCACGTTCTACCGATGTAGAATCACTGATTAATGGCTGGTGGGTGGCAAAAGGAAAACAAGTTAATGAAATTTCGTCTCCATTTTGAAATAAAAAAAGGTAATTTTAAATCGAAGTGTGTCGAAGACATTGTGTAGAGCTGGGATGAACGCTTTGGACTGTATATGACGCAGCATCACAATACGGGACGAGAAACCGCTTCATTAATATAGCTGACGATACCAGAACAAGAAACAAAAGGTCGTGAGAGGAAACCCACGAGATGCTACTGCGCCCGAGGGGACTGGAAGGTGAAAGAACGATGGCCCCGAAGGTGCGATTCAGTGGCTGGTCTTTGGCTTTCGTTCGCTTTAACGAGCAATCGTCAAATTAAATTAAACGACACGCGAATCGTTAAGAGCGTCGCGCAGTCAAGTTTGCGAGTGTACGTCGATGGTTGTGTGGCTGTGGAGCCGATAGTTTTGCCGCTGTCGCTCAATTAGTGACATCCTACGGACACCGGCCAACAAATCACGTCGATCCCTTCGGGGTAACGCGGACTTTCGCGATCGTACGCTCGGTTCTATTAATTTCACCGTGTCCGTGGAAACACGCCGCGCCGAGTCGAACGATATTTTATTCCCCGTGTAGTTGACCCTCGTTTGCAACCGTCGGGGGAACACGCGACGACTGGCTCCCTGATAATGAAGATCGCGTGTCGGTCGCTCGATGTTCCTTCTCGCTGTAGAACGTCGAGTTTGACACGAGATTTTTGCACAAATATCGACTGGAATAGACGTCGATTCGATTCTTGGCTCATTTGTAGCTCATTCGCACGCCTCTTGCACCTAATTGCTAGCTAATGTATCCTAACAGAATTGTATTACCCAACCCTAGCAACCCCGTACTATGAGGTCAGGGACTCGAAATAGCCTTCCATACTACGAATCATCGAAGAAATTTAAATGGTTTCGATATCTGACTCCAAGCAGTTCGAATTTGCAACACTTTGAGTTTTCCGACGTTGAAAATCTCAGCTTAGGTGCCAATTAGCTTAACAAGCTCTACATTGTGGGCGCATTTCGAAAATTATACCTCAGGTTTGATGCATCAAAGGATCTTGGTATTATGTCAGAATGTTGGTCACAGTTGCCAGATAAATTTGGATCGTGCTGCACATGCTCGCAGACACTTTCGCAAGTGAAATGTATTATTAATAGTTCTCGGAATTATCTAGCTATAGAATATTCAGGCTACATTGTTCGCTCGAAAATGACCAACGTCCGTCCAAAGATCAGAATATTAATCACACAGGTACCCGACAGATTTTCAAACGGATTTTTCTCGAGAACAAATCCTCCGATGCAAATTTGTTACTCTTTATTTTCGTCATATCTGCACATGTACTATATTTAAATAGTTAACATCTCGCATGATCTACGAACAACGCTGTTTCGAGGTGGGGAATGCAGCGGCATCGAACTTTGAGCGCGTATACTCGTGGGGTTTCTTTGTGGTGGCAATTAATAGTAGATTACCGGCTCGTAGGTGGCGGAAGAAGGGCGAACGAGCGCGTCTAGCGAAATCGCGGAGACGGAGAGAGACGGACGTGAAGGGATACGCGTAGCGAGTTGGGGAAAGGTCGAAAAGGGGGTTGCAAAAGGGCCATGGGACTCTCGGTGCAGGGCAGGAACGGAAGAGGGGATGAGATTACACGCGCCGCCTCGGGGATTACCGCACTCTGATTCTCCGATAAGAATGTCAAAATAAGCTGCCTCTCGCAACGCCACGTGTAATCTCTCCCCGTTTTCTTCCTCGTTCTCGACGCGTCCTCGCTCACGAGCCGCGTAATTACATTGTGACGATTCCGACGATCAGTCTCGTCTGATCCGTCGGGAACGATCATTCCGGTTGACGCGATGCCGCGCCGTCGCGACGCGACGCGACGCGACGTTCCTTTCGCCAGACGATGACTCGCGTCCTTTTCCTCCGGGTTCTCGAACGCATCCGGCGTCCTCGGGAGCCGTCGAGAGGGATTAAAGCGGTCGTACCACCACGTAAATTACGTTTAACGCGCGCGCGTCCGTACATGGCGCTTCTGTCGTGCAAATAAGTCGGGACTCTGACCTTACGGTACGCTCGCGGAATTCGAAATATCCCCACGGCTCGACCGAGCCTCCGGGCTAGACGTCGTCGATGCTGGCCGAGGACAATCGCGAGCGGAGGACGTGAGCGCGTTCTCCGGTGCACTCGACTGACAAGGGAATCGCCAGTGGTCCTCATGGACGCCTTCGAACATCGATCTTCCACCGACCATCGCCAAACACCGAGAAAAATGTCTACGATTAATATTCATAGCTACTTCGTACCTTCTCGTTGCATCAAGGGACTCTTCTATCATTTTTTTATTCGAGCTGAATATTTATAGCTACTACGTATCCCTGTTTATTACAATTTCCGTCGCGAAATATTCAGATATTCACACGTAACAAGTATACCTCCTCTAAACGAATCGTTGTGAAACGAAAACTTCTCAAAGATGATGACGAGTAAGCCATCAGACTCGTTTCAGTATATACCATATCCTGTACGCCGGTGGATCCCGAAAGAATCTTTCATCCGATATTGGATGGAGCACTCGCGAAGTCAAAGGAGCCCACCGGTGGTGCTGCGTACGCGAACGCAATCTCTGGGAGTTCAATTTCAATCCTCGAGTTGTCTCATCTCCCGGCAATTATCGACGTCCTCGTGCAAACTGTTGTGTCGGGCTAGCCCGAAGTCGGTGCCAGGCTAACCGCAATGAATACTTCTAATAAGAGGACATGTGCATATAATACCCGGCCGCGCGTACGGCGATCTTCACCCCAAATCGCTCGAGGGTTTTACGAGGAAACGATACAATGGTTAGAGAATGGCGATTATTCGGGTTTGGGGTGGATTATGGGACGCTTATTGAGGCTGGCTACTGTCCCCAGCGGATCCGGCGACGGTGTGTTCGGACGTACACGTTTGCGGAACCCGTGTACGTTCACTGGCGTCGATATAGAATGGCAGGGCGATGTTGACATTAGCAGATCTGCTCGCGGATTAAAGCTTTGTGTCGCACAAAGCGTCGTCACAATGGCCGGCCCGTTGTATGCGCGACCTTATGTACCCCACCGACGCAACACCCCGCTAGCACCGTAATAACTCTGTCGATTTCCTATTAAGGATTCAGGCGCACTCGAGGCGCAGATAACCATCGACCAATCCCTGGTCTATCAACCTCCAAACGCAGCTTCGTGTCTTGTCCGGCTCTAGCTGGACCTCGTCCTATGCAAATCATCCACCTCGATGAAGCTTTCGTGATTAGAATTGGGTTTGGACGGACTTAGATTTTTGCGAAAGAATTCAACGTCTTTGTAACTCGAGAACTTTTATCACGGTATTTGTGGGGTCTTGCTGATCGAAACGAGATCAAACGCGACGTAATTTGGATCAAATTTGAAAAATCCTACTATAGAACATCGATGACGTATCTTTTAACCGTAGTTTGAGAAACACTGGAAGTATCCATTACCTGACCCAGACAGAAACCTGGTCCAAGAAGTCCTAGTAAGATTAGCATTCCTAACAGGTCATCTGGACAAAAGAGTAGGCAGCGCATTCAGGAATGCTAGGTTACGTGTCCGGGTAATCGATGATCCAGGATTAATTTTGGTACAGTTGCAACGTATCCGTCTTTGACGGTAAAATAAGAAAGATCTGTGTATCGTTTATATCCCGGAATATCCATTTAGAATGTCCACGAGCAACGGTTTACCTCCATAATAAGACCTGAAGGTGTCAACAAACTCGTTCGTACACATCTAACGCGGAATGCAGTTGTTTACCCACGTTATGTACATTGATCGTTCGAGCCAGCAAGTAACGCGCTCGATCTAACGAGCCGCTCGGGAGGTTAAGTACCGCCTTCCGTGGCTTAGTCTCGCGATCCAACGCACACCATCCGAATAATTGCTTCCGTTTCATTAGCAATAACGCACCGTACGGTTTGGTCATCGACATTATCCCAACTTTCGTAGCCGTGGTCGGCCATAATCTTATATACCCGGTCGTTCCTCTACATCGGGGTCCGGTCGAGCACGTAGAGTTGCAGCGTCTTTTACAAGCGCAGACCCCCTCGCCGGTCCATATCACAGTCAAGCCTCTCTATACGACGTCACTAATACTCGACCGTGTTCGCCAGCGATGGCCGTTTCCTCTGTATTTTTAGTGTTCTCCGAAATGAAGTTGCGAAAAGTGAGGTCGGGTCTAACGTCTTCGATGTCGCCCGCTGGCAGGCGTGTAGCCGGTACGTAATATCTCCGTAAGCTCCATCTTTTATGACAGGACCAGAGCGCCTCTCAAGGATATTGGTAATCTTCGGGCTGGCTGTAATATTGGCGGCGCAGTGATCTCTCGCCCCGAAGACCTCCGCCACCCTTTCCTGTCGTCGTTGCCTCGCCACCCCGTCTGCTCACCGACTCCTCTGCCCCTCTCATCCCGCCCCCGTGAACCGTCTCTCCTACGCTCGCGCCTCTGCCACCGTCTCGCATCGGTTTCTCCTCTCGCACCCCGACCCTTTCCCTCCTACACCCGACCGTATTGACGCGGCTTTGCAGCCACATTCCGGGTTAAGGACATGGAACGCGGCTCCGGGTGTGCGTACCACCCCCTGCACAGACTTACACTTCGATCTTTTATCGCGCCTTCCGCCTGTCTTGACCAAACCGAGTCCTCCCAACAACCTGGAACCTCCCTTCGATCACTCTTTGTGCCAAACCTCTGCTTCCCAATCTCCATTTTTGTCACTTTGCTTGGATTTTCAGAGTAAAACTATGAACATCTAGAATCATAGCAATGTCTTCCTTCGCGCCTGAAAATTGGAGTTCGATGTTCGTGCATCGATCGAGGCGACCAGTGCAATAACTTCCAAACTAGTTAGATGGACACATAATTCATCAGTAACTTTCGTCCACCGTTTATCGATCTGATGTAGAATTCAGGCGCGAAAGTGTTCAGTTAAAACTAAACGGAGACCGAATTTAACGAAGTAAACATTCGGTACGATTGCTTCAACTTCGTGGTAGTATTGAAATTCAAACAGTCTGAAGACATCTTGAATCAAAGAGCGAGACTCGAGAATCCTCGAAACATCTTGCAAGCTCGATGCGATTTAATATCTCAGCGATCTTGAATCTGTTAAAATTATTTTCGATTTTTGAAAGGAAATAATAAATGTAATTTTGGTAAATGGCTGAAAGTAACCGATAGACTCGTTACAAATTGAAAAGCAGATTTCGTGGAACGCAACCTTACGACTATAATATTTTTATTAAATGCCAATCATAAGCCATCGCGTTTCTGAGCCGCGCCACGAGCTTGCAAAGGTTAACAGTCACTATTTTAACCCTTTGCACTTGGAACTCTTGCAGAATGTTCTGTCAGCTCGCAGCTACTTTGCACGTATTCTGTTCTCAGACCTACGTTGCCTGTAGCTCACCGTCCGACAGCAAAGAGTTGCTTCTTCATAGTAGGTACGGTCAAAGGACCGTATATCATTAGAGAACGTTACTTTCAGGTGGAATGTACTTGCGAGTTTATGTCGAATCGTAAAGACTTTCGTGAATGTTTTGACACCGTATAGAGAAAATATTGACCCACGTAGTCTTTCGATCGTATGAACCCTTGAGCCTGGTAACTAATCGGAGGCTGCTTATTTTGCAATTTAATATCTCTCTCGAACATGACGGCACTTTTGTTAATATCAATCTTACGCTACTGCACATTTTATTCCAGCAACTTTTAACAATTTATTTCCGTCGATGTATCATCGAAGCGTTATATTCCACGATTCGTTACAATCATAATTCTCGATACAAAAACTATGGCCTTGTTTCGAGCCACGAATAGACCGAACTAATTGTGGCTATCTCGCAAGATAGACATATTCATGTAGATATAATCGAATGTAGCGGTACACGTACATCACAGTAGTTGGTTAGATCGCAACTATGTGAAACGGGGTCAGTATGGCCATATTTGTAGATGAATAACCGAGCCTGCACATGAAAGCACTCGATGAAGATGGAGTACGTTAATCAGTCGAATAGTTTTCGAGTTTGCTGCATTTCGTGAAATTGGAGCGTAGAGTTCTTACGGAGTTTCTTGACTCTCGAGAACTTAAAATTACCACGACCATCGAAATTATTTATTTTTACAATGCTCCCGAGAACAGGGGACACTTTTTGAAACACACCCCTGTCATTCCATTGAATACGACCGACATTTTGAAACGGAGTATTAATTGTAAGCGATTAATAGAAGCGATATCGATCGCCCTCTACGATCTCTGCTAATTAAGACAGATTGCATACAAACGATCCAGTAATGCATCGTAATGTATCACCAGCAAACCTATTACCGCCTTCTAATTAATTATGATTTGATACTTTTGTTAGAGTTTCCTTATCTCCGTCAACTTATAAAAGTACCTCAAATGTGTCTCGAGTCTCGTACTATCGGTTAAATAGAATCGCTTAAAACAGGCATGAATTTGCTAATTTACAAGCGTGTTGTACACATTCACCTATTACAGAGATTACGACAACGGGATAGTAGATACGCCGTTGTATGCCACGAGTGCAACTCGTGTTGTCACGTTTCGATCATAATCTGCGCCAAGAATCTGACTCGACGTTATTAGGGTTAATTGATCCAATTCTACTTTCTAATGTCTTCGTTAAATATCGACAATCCTGAACCCGAGACGTTCTAGAAATTGTTCAACGTTAAGGCCGTTCTATCGCCCGATGCGACGGCGATTAATGGAAAAACGGTGACTTTAAGCCGTTCTTCCACGTACGGTTTTGATTTCCGTTGAAACAATTTCACCCGCGCCTGGAATAAGACGTCAGTTTGTTGGTATCGTTGGTCCAAACGTTACACCCCGTCGTCCATAACGGGCAATAAAGCCATCAGAAAAGTTGAAAGGATTGTAAATATATATTTAAAGCGTAGCGAAGCACGCGGAGAATTATTTTCCCAGCCTTCCGATCTTAACTACCTCCTAATGCCCCGCTCGCGGCAACCCGTACACAAATACGCGCGTTGCAATTCATTTCGACAAGCTTATTGTAGACAAGAATTATGACCAGGCCGTAACGAGGCGTCTATCGGTTCGTTATGCGGCTGGCGTGCCGTTGAAGATAATTGGATAGTGCTCGTCCAAGTACTTACAGGGAACAACAATGGCCGCTGGAATAGGAGGACTCGCGGCGTTCTGGTTTTATTATCTGGAGGCCGCGGAGGACGCGAGGCGTCCTGTTAAACGTTACTACGCTCGACGTCGTGAGTGAATCGGTTACGCGTCGGTACGGTGAATAGGGAGGCGCGCGATCCGGCGTCGCGGTGCACGTTCGAAGAAAAAGGTGAATTGAAACGTTTTAGGAATGCCATTAACAATGCACCGTGAAAGAAGAAACGACGAAACAGCGAAGAAGAGAAAAGAAACGTGGAAAGAGCGAGTCGGGAATAGCGTACGCGTATTTAAATTTTTCACGTATGAAAACCATAAGTTCCATTCAAGGCTTAAACCCGGTGCGCTTTCAGGCCGTCCGTGGCTTTTGTCCGCGGTAACTTTCCAAACCATAAATGTTCCACGGGTATCTTGAGCGTTAAGGAGCAACGCCGCGCGAAACGAAAGATCTAGTTATTCAAATAGTCTTTGGTTAATGCGTCCGCGCGGACGTTTATTCGCATTAACGCGCCTCCTCCGTTGCGGACAAGTTGTAGGCGCCCGGTAGCTGGCATTATCTCGGTCGCGATTCAACGAACAAGAGGCTTTTTCTTCCCGGGCGTCCTCTCGGTCGCGCGACCCTTATTTAGCCGCGAGACAGGCTGCCTGCGCCCGGGTCGCTTAATTGCAAAAATTAACGCCGCGCGGCTGTCGCCGAGGCCTGCGCGGCGGCCGATTGTTGAAAACTAATTAGGGGCCGAGATTTTATTACGCGGGAGCGTATAATACGCTTTCCGTTTGATAGCCGCGCCACATAAAGGTCCGACTGGGTGGCTCTTCCCTCCCTCTCCCCTCTCACGCCCCCCACCCCCCCTCCGTCTCTCCCGCTTCAGACACCCCTATCGCGCTGGGCTTCCATCTTTCGCCTCTTTTCTGGACTCGCGCGCACCCGCGAGAGAGCTCCTCTTGTGAGCGGGCGACAGTGTGTGAGGCCGGTAAGCCGAAGGAGCGCGAGATTAACACGAGAGTAAAATAAAGGCTATTGAATCCACACCCCCCTCGCCGCCCCCTCGCCGCCCCCTCGCCGCACCGATGCCTCTCTGAACAAAAATAGCCTCCAATGAGAAAAGGAACCTTACAGTTTCTTTTCAGCGCTTTCATAAAAATGTCTGAAAACTAATTTTCCTCTTATACGGACGACGCAGCGGGGTGCTCGCGTATATAAGGAAAGGAACGGAACCGGCCTTCGCTCGTTCACCCACCCCCTACCCCTTCACCGCCGTCTTGCTTCGTCTGCTTCCCCTTCCTCCTTCCCTCCCCATCGTCGCGCGATCTTTCTTTTCCAGCTCGCTCTTTCTTTCACCCTTTGACTACCCGCCACCTCCGACTCCTCCAACCACCCCCCGCCACCGCCCCTCGCCAACGTTGCCACCTATCTTTTACCCCCACCCGGCTCCGCCACCTTTCCCTCGAGTTTCATTCCCGCTACAGCACTTTTATACGAGGTGCTAATCTTCCAGACAAGCCCCCAGCATCCCCCTACCCCTGTCCCTGCCACCCCGCGCCCCACCGTTCCCGTTCTCTCTTTCTCCGTGGCTCTTCCCGCCTCGCGAGCAACCCCCGCGACTCGCCTCGCCTCGCCTCCACTCCCTCGCACCCCCTTCCGTTGCCTACGGTAAAGTCACTGTCGGGATTATAATATAATATTGCGCTCGCGAGGGTGAACGGCGAACGCCACCCCCGAGGACGCGACGAACCAGGGGAGGACCTGGCAATCTGTCGATCGTATCGGATCTGTTAACGTTTCCTTTTGTACGCGTTTCGTCACCTTCGTTCTGCTCGCTTTGCTCGCGCCAGGCGTGAATACGAAAAGGGTGGACTCTTATGCCCACGTTGGCGCACAGGATCCACGATAGATATTCGTACAATGTCGAACGAGTGGAATTTCCTTTGGTACTCTCGAACAAGACTTCGGAATTGAAATTGTACCGAGTGTTTGCTAACGTTTATCAAGATACTACCTAATCTCGCAAACACTCGAAGGAACGATAACTTGGGCTTTGATTTAATCAACGACACATATTTATCTTCTACTCCTAGTTTTCGCTAATTGAACTTCCTGTTCTCCAAGTTTTTTCGATCCCATTCGCAGAATAGAAAACAGCCCCCATAAAGACAGAGGAGAAACAACATCGCGCGCGATATTACACGGAGAATTCGTCGTTTCGTTCTGGCCGCAACACCGTGACGGTGTTCCGTCGTTTATTATCAGCCGGGTCACATAACTCGTCATCGTGTTGGTCGTCGCGGTCCCGCGGGACGTAGCCCGGATGCGCGGGAGGAGCGGGAACAATGTGGCCGCCTCTTGAATTATTCCCTTTGATTGCTTGCTTTCGTCTCGCTTCGCCCGTCCTGGCCTGTCTCGTTTCGAGCCCCCCCCCCCGGTAAAAGAGTTTCGCCACCCCCGCGCCTGCCCCCTTGTCGATCGTAACGTCGCTGTTAGGCGAACTCCGGGACTGACACCGATTACGACCTTGTCGTCGGGGAAAGACAGCAAAGCTCGAGGGTTGAACGGACAGAACGCCGATGGATGGCAGGCCATCCGTGTGGCTACCGTGGCAATCAACCTCCCGTTAACACGGCTAAGTGGACACGGACCTCTCTGCAGTCCGGGTCAACCTACGTTTCCACTCTTTTTTCCTTTTTTTCCTTTTTTCCCTTTTTCCCCTTTTCCGTCGCGTTCGAACGTTGATGCTTGTTTCGGGACACCTGCCTTTGATGTCTCCGGAGTGTACGAATTTCGTGCTCGTCGCGTGTGCCGGATGGTCCTCCAGCTACCCTGGATTCCCAGATACGCCGATTACGTACCCGTTTATAGCATTTGTTGTTACCACGAAATACGTTTTCTACAAATTTTTTAATATTCATAGTTTAATTTTAGCCAAAAACGTGGCTCCAATTTAACTTGAATTTCGTCCGGTAATCAAAGATCGTCGTGTTCTTTTACTCGACTCGGTACCGCGTATCGTTTATTGATACCAGGGAGGAATTAATGGCATCGATTAGACTCGAGGTGTACAGCCACTTCCGGCCACGTAAAATTTGCCCGCGTAAGCTGGAACCGCCAATTCCGACGGCAGGGTACTCCATCATTCGGAGCACAAAAAGACCTTTATTGGTTGACACTAGACCTATTATATTGTGCGTACGCGTGATCCATCTCTCGAGGACAGCCGGACAATGGCTCGATAACGCTTTAACGTTTGATCGTGCGACGCTCTGTGCCCGGGAGGGCCGATCAAAAGGGGAAGAACGGAACTGTGAGTATTATTCGCGCTTCTCGCGGATTTCACAGGCTTTCCCGACAGAGCCATGTTACGCAGAACGACACGCGACACGAAAACGCCAAAGCACTGATTCGAACGGTGGTCCACCGACACGGAGCTAATAAATAAAACAAGAACGAGGTTGCTGCAACCACCGCGATCAATGATTTACTATTTAAATTTGCCGATGCGTAACATTTTTCGAGCACTCTTTTCTCGATTTACCCAATCTCGTTGGTCAGTGACTAGCGATCACCAAGATGGTCAACGGTGTACAACTAATCAGAGTGTTGGAAGTGGAAACGTTCTACGTCGCGTAGAAGTGAAAAGTTGGAAGCATCTTTCAGCAGCGTCTTCCGAGGACTCATTCGGTATTGAACATTTTTGCTTCGATTCAGTCTCGTCGCGTCGCCACTTCTCGCTGTTCCAGATTTTCACGCCTAAAAAACCGGCGCGCAAAAATCCGAAGCCGCTCGGGGGAAAAAAAACATCTTTTAAACGGTTACCCGTGAAAGGTGGCTCGTTCTTAATCGCGGCCCTCCCTTTAGAAACGAGACGCCTCGGCGCAGCTCGCGAGAGTCCTCCCGGATGAAAGGCCCTCGTCGTGGAACGCGTCTAATTTCGATATCGCGATAACGATCGGCTGAATCGGTTCAAGGGCCGCCGAAAGCGAGCCGCTGAAAGCATTTACGCGATATTTATTGAACGTTGTTGCCACAGGCGTCGCGATAACCCGGTGAATGGCGAACGAAGCCAACGGCTCGGAGAAAGATAAAGGTGCCGAGGAACAAGAGAGAGCCAGAAACACGGACAGAAGGGTGAAAACGATGAGGAGCGAGGAAGACAAGTCCAAGGGTGAAGTGGTGTACGGGGTGCCGCCGGTGGAAGAAGCGAGTGAAAGCACAGCAGAGCGCGAATAGGCGAATCAATCATCCTGCGACTCATTAGCCCCGCCGGTGTGCTCGCCTCCCTCTCTCTGACACCCCCTGTATTATCTCCTCCTTTCACACTCTCCGGTTCGGCCTTTTTCCCCGCGTTTCACTCTTTTTCCTGGATACCTGGCTTCTTCCATTCGCCTCCGCTCCTTCGCCAGACGCGGATCCTTCCTCGGTCTTTCACCAGCCCCTGTTAGAAGAACGCTGTTTCGCTAACTCATTATGCTCGGTTCCCATTGCCGTTCGCAACCCACCGCCCCGGACGGAACAAAAGGATAACCTGGACGAGGAAAACGACTCGAGGAACACAGAGGATATCGCTTCTTTCACGGGCCCCGGAAAAAGCGTGAGGGGGCAAATACTGTTATTGCATGTTCCGTAACGGGGTCCCCTAAGAGCAATTAGCCGAAAGACAAAGTGCACGCGGTGCACGAGCGTGCGGATGGAATAACAATGCGGAGGAGATTAACGAAATCCGCAATACGCCGTCGACGAATAATCGCACACGGTCGAGCCTCGATTATCGCGGAAAGTCGGGGTTAGAAATTCCTAATTCCTGCAACGATCCGGATAACCGATCCAACGAGTACCAGCCCCATTTACGCAATCTATTCCAATTTATCGCTACGTATGCAATAGTCGTACAAGATTTATTTCCTCGATTAAAAAGGGCACGCATATTACGCAATATAGATTAGGCCTAAAGTAGGCTTGTAAATATTTTCTAGTCGTAGATTATGAGAAAGTCGTTGGAATTGGGGTGCGATGCGTTGAACCACCCTGATAACAAAAAGAGAGAATCCCCGGTGATTATTGAAATATTAATTAAGGAGAAAGAGGTGAATCGACCTTCGGGTGCTCGCAATTAACCGTACGGTACACGTTTCGAAGGCTGCGGTGGTTCGGCAGGGATCTCTGCCTTCCGCGGGAAGGAACGAGTCCCAGCAGGTGATTACACCTGCGTTACATAACGCGTTCGTTAGCTACGACCCGTTATTTCCCGGCGATTTGATCGAGCGAACCGTTTATCGCGAAACCGGTAATCTCGCGCCTTTTTCTTCGGTTTTCAGCCCCCCTTCCGGCCAAGGTGGCCGCTGGAACTTTTTTCCGACTCCTCGATTTATATATCCCGCGTCGGGTCGGTCTCCGATCCTCAGTTAACGGGGTGGACGCGCGGTACGGGTTTAAAAACGAACCCTCGGTATTTGTCGCGCGACAGCAGCAGGATTCGACGCATTTTATTTGATGTAAAGTAATAATAATTGGCGTGTGCCCTACAGAGGGGAAAAGAAATATAATTTCGCCGTAAACATTAAAATTACATTTATACGCAAACATTTATCGTACGAATCGTGCCAATTAATGACAGTTTGAGTTCTAATATTTAAATGAATTATTTACTATTTAATCTGTATTGAAATTGAATATTTGCTGCACAACCTGTACCGAAATCAATTAAAACATTAGGTTCGATAAAATCAACCGTGTTTGAATCGCTTTGACACGTCTCGCGAGCCGGCCTGCAGCTTGGTTATTTTCGGAAATTCGATAAAAATGTCGAGAGGTTATTTTTTAAACGAATTTAGCCCCGAAGCAAAGCGATCCCCGAAGAATCGTTAACGTTGGCGAGTAATTGCTCGTTAAGTTCGACGCGTCCATATGGCATCGTCGCGGGGGGTGGGTCGAAGGGTGGCACCGATGGACGATAAATTGATCATACAATAATGACCTTAATGAACTGCGAGGGGGCAACAAGTTCTGTCCCGGGTCGGTATGAAATATTCAGCCGGAATCAATCCTGACTCTCTGGCCCGGGACGAGCCCCGAAGTCGTAGGTGGGATCGGGGGGTGGTAGGGGCCGAGGGGTTGAAGGGAGAGCCCGGTAGAAGGTTCAAGGATTTCGTATCCTGAGGGGTGCGTGAGGACTCGCGTAAAGCGGAACGGAGGCTCGCTTAACCCTTGAGTTTGCGGCCGGGGCTAAAGTAGTTATGTTTGTCCTTTGAGTTGATAGGAGAGCCGCTGCGGGGCAACTAGGCTAATCCTACGGGACTCGATATATCCTGCTAATGGGTCCGGTCCCTGCATGCCGTGGTTGGAACTTCGACGCGAACGGAGACGGCTCCGAGGCGCGCGCGCGCCTCCTCCGTGCCTCCGAGGCTACGTCCAATGTATTATGCAACGTTCGTGCTTTCATAGTCATTGTTGACGTTGATGGAGGAGCTCCCAACCCTGGCCGAATAACGGTGCCGCGGGGTTCGATCATCGGTGCCATCGGACGACGGGGTTGATTTGTTTCTCGAGAGAATTTCCACTTCGATATCTTCCATTGAAAAAACCTTGACGTCTCGACTTGCCGATTTATAAAATATCGGAACTTATATTCAGTTTCCGGATCAAATTTTCATCGAACGCTTCTGCCTCTGATCGTCGTATCGCATACTTTATTAAAAGTCGAGCCGACGAAACCGCATCGCGACAAATTCGTAGACGACTTTAAGTGACGTTAAGTGCTACATTATGTCGAATATTCCCGGAATTGATATTCATCCATTCCGCTGCATCCGTCTTTATGAGTAAATTATTACCGTTCAATATTCGGCGCCACTGAAAGCATTAAGGCGCCCCAAAAATATCATTCTTGAACAACAGAAGGATCTTGCTTTCTTCGATCGATTACCTATAGAGATAAGATAGATTGTTTGATCGGTGGACCGGTTAACCTGCTTTTCATTTAGCAAATCAAAGTTTGGAAACGACCAATACTTTGTACGAATACGCTAATAAACCAGCGGTCGGTTGCAAATGCTGATTAAACGGCGTTCGATCGAATGGCGGGGCTGGCGGTAGCAAAGCGCACCGACTGTTGAAAACACACAAAATCAAAATCGAATCCGGCCGGTTTCGGTGCACGGACAGTATCGTTGGAAAAGGTCGATTATTTGATATCCGCGAGCTTATCGAGCCGTCGCGCGGTGATCTAATCAATAGGGCAGCCGGTTGCTAGGTTGCAACGCGGTGTGCGCATCTCTGCAATATCGTAATTATAATTATTAGCTAAACACAGAGCGGCGTTGGGTCTGTGGGTAACGTGTGCAGCTCTCACTCATACCTTTCCAACGGTTGCCGGGGATTTTGCCTGGTACACCGTGTGACTGCGATATATCCTAGGCATGCATTATGCACGGTATCCTCTCATTGGCTCGTACCGTGCAGTCGATACTCCGCATTGAATAGCCGTCTATATAGACGAGAACGCTCCCCCGGCGCTGTTGCGTTTGTTGCGATCTATTAAGTGGAAATATTCGGTCTCGATGAGAGACTCGACCGCGAACCGCACCAGAGACCATATTTATTTTCACCCCGTGGATGCACGGCGCCGCGAGAACCTACTCGGGGCGAGAAAATCGCGAGCTGCCGCTGGATATTTTCACGCTGGGAAATTAATCGCGCCTGGGTTCGCGACACCGAAGCTTTTCGACGCTCAGACCTTACAGCGGAACGATACGGTCGTTCGCGAGTCCGTGATATACGAGAATTCGCGTGATAGAACCGCTGGGGTATCGGTGATTAACTTGATTCAGAGAGGGTTACGGACTTGCTACGATAAATAAATTATCGTACCGTGACAGGTATTGGTGACAATAAGACGGTTCGTGTTACGTGGAACACCCCGTACACGGCTATCGATCGCGATGTATTTTCCACAGACGATCGAGCACTTTTCTTTGCGAGCAACGAAGGACCAAAAAGTCGAGGGCGAACGAGTCCTTTCCGTTCCTCGGCTCTCGGAATTACACCGTTTCGCAATCGCCTTTCAATCACTCGCGGAAATTACCACCCCCTCCGGCCCCCAAATAGCAGAATTTTTCGAAACGACAAAACACCGGGGGAAAAAGGGGTACGTCGTTAAACCCGCGATGGTCTCGATTCCGGAATAACCGGTGGTTTCTTGCGCGTCGAAGCTCGTTCGATTTCCGTCGACGTCGTCCCGGTTAAATAGCCGTGCAACCCAGCCCCGGCCACCGTTGCGTTTCTCATTAACTTTTTATTTCGAGAGCACGAAAACTCGCTTCTTCGTAAGTTCATCCCCGGGCCTCTGGCTCGCGCTTCTCTCGTCCTCGCCCCTGTTCGTTCGGTCCCTTGGAAGAAAAAAATTCGCGGCGCTACAACGACGGGCGAGGAATCTCCCAGACACGGAAGACGCGGCGAAACAAATGCTCGGGGAGATCAAAGTGCGCCCCGGGCTCATTGGACGGAGGAGCTGATTATTTTTATGGCGTTATAGCGAGGCTGTCCAGAAGATGAGATGCCTCAGACCCTCGATCGTAACGGCGCCTTTGCCGAGGGCCCACCCCTCCGCAGTCCCGTGTCGCTGACAGTGCTACCAACTCCAGGCGTCCCGTGACCGGAATACATCCGCGTCCTACGGGTTCCGTCCTCCCACCCTTTTATTCCGTCCTCTTTCTTACCGTTATTACCGTGCCACGTTGATGGCCGTCCGACGAATTAATGGACATCGCGACTCGAAGCACGCGGAGGGAGCACAGGCATTATGTTCCACGGGATCAAAAGACGAAACCGTTCCACGATCGAGGGAAACTTGGTCTCGAACCTCGCGAGTTCTGCCGAAACGTGATTGCAGCCGGTCGTTATTGCTGTACGGAGATTAACGCTGATCCTAGGTTTGCCACTCCGAGTCTCGTATCGAGTTAGAACGTAGGCTTTGCGAGGTAATTTATGTCCCAATGACAATGCATGAAACGATCACAGAGCTTCCAAAGACGAATAGTGCAGGAATTGTGTACATTCTCTGAGTAAACAGACTCGAGGAAGCACGTCGCATCGATCTCTTCCGGCAAGAGTCGTATAATAGCATGTAGATTGCCACGGCTTGCTTTGATCCGTTCCTTATCAGCATTCTACTCCATCACTGAAATTATTGTTTGGAAGATGCCTGGAATTTCAGCCTAATTCTCTAAATTATTCTAATTAGTCGCTAAATAAGTTAAATATTTAACTTATAAATAATATTTCACGACATTGACCATGCCAATGTACATTTTACGATTACGTGGGATATTCGAAGCCTTCCAGAAACTCGAAGCGATACTTTGACTGTTGAAGTTACTTTAGCGTGACTTTAGAAACTTGGCAAAGACCTTCCGTTGTCGTAATAATTATTTACAGTCACGATTAGCGCGTCGCATTCTTCTCTATTTCAAAAGCGAACAATTATTAGCTTCTCGTTTTGACAATGACAAATCATTCCCTCGCGTGCGGAAACATCGCCGCCGTTTTTGAGTGAGAGACAGAGAGAGAGAGGAGTTAAGTTCGCGTTGCTCGAGAAGCGAGCTGCTCGAAGGTTTTTGCGGCGATACATTCTCCGGCTCGTTACATAGTGACGGAACGTCGAACAAGCAAAAAGAATCGTTCGTTGTGAAAACGAGAAAGCTGCCAATTGGCGTGCAATGCTCGCCTCGGCTGATCGACGGTGTTATTCTTCCTATTCTGAAGCAAATGAGAGGTGACACACGACAAACGAAGGCGGAATCTCGTCTGACCAGTGACGGTGCCCCTCCTCTGCGGGCATATCAACGCGTACTCGAAACGATGTTGCAAGCATTTTAAAACACTATTACGCGAAGACGATTTGTCTCGAGCGACTCGTGAATGGTCTCGCGATCGACTGTCGTTTACAAGCAGAAAGAGACGGGGATCGTTACTTCTGGTCCCTCGAAGTTTCTCGCGTTTGCAACACTTTCACGACCACTACGGGCTTTACGTTCGTTGCTTGGTTACACCAACTACGCGAAACAGTCGCCTATAAAATAATTCATAGTACCGCGAAGTTGCTGATGCTTGGGTAACATGGTAATTTCCAGGAATGGCTCAACTTGAGTTACTCGTAGAGGATCTATGTTACGCGATCGACCATGTGTATTACAATTAACCGTTTACAGCAGATGTTTCATTTAGAAAAGAGTAATTTCATTTTAAACGATTCGGTACATTACTCAAAATACTTGCGTTCGTGGACAACAATGAATTACCCTATGTACGAAAGCAACAGTAAATTAAAAAGTTCCGGTCGAACGGCTATGAATTTTCATATTTTCCTCGAAAGGACCAAAATACGTTATTAAATCAACTCAACAACGCATTAGCGAGTCGCGATATGTTGGATTACTCATACTGATAGGTCCATTAACAATCCAGCATGGAACGTTTATTATTCACGGAAACGAACACTGCAACACTCGTAAAATCGTACGTAACTATAAAGTTATGCTTCTTATCTAGTTAGATATGAATTATAGCTACATAGAAAGCTCGGAATCATAATATATAATTTTCTCACCGTTCTTGAACCCATTATTAGTATTTTATTTTACTGGGCGGGAGCACATTAATTATAATATTTTTCTACCTTTGCTACCCAGAATGCGGCGACTTTAAATTCCTTGTTTTTGCTCGAGTTAGGTTTCGAAACAACTTTCAGTTTCGTATTGTCTCTTTTGTATATTTTATTCCGTGTAATATATGAGCATAGTGATGCAATTTTTTCTAATAGACAAATAAAATAACGTAGGTTGAACCCAGAGACCCCCTTTCGGTCGCAACTGATCCAGAGGGGAGTCAAGACGCGTCGAACGACGGACGAACAGCGTCGGTGGAGTTGTATAAATTAACGGGAGAAGCCGTCGTCGACGCGGCGCGGAAAAAAAGAAATGAATTACGCCTCTCAGCGGTGTTTCGAGACACGCGGCGGAATCACTATGCCTCCGCGGGTGCGCTCCATCGCGTTTACTCGAACGCGTCTGCCGGTATTTCTTCAACGAAAATAACGCGCGGTATTTATAGTCGGTTTTTATGTGAAAAGCTAAGTGCTAGTCGTAAAGTTACATCAAGAGCGCGCACCGAGCCGTGTATCAAGCGTCGGGATTTCGTTTTCGTGATATTCGTCCCACCATGCGCCGTCCGACCGCGTGTTCGCGTTATCGCGACAAACTCCACCAACTCGTACATCAACCCTTTTCGCTGTTCACTCCGCGCCACGTACGGGACCAAGCTCTTCAGACCCGTCTCAACCCTTTTCTTCTCCCTCTCATGGTCCCTAGGAATAACGTTCTCAACACTTTGTACGAGATACGATCTTCGAAATATTTTGCACCCTGGTAATTGTTGACACAAGGGTGGAATCGCCAGGACTCGAACGAGGATGTGAATCGATGAGGTCGCAACGAGAACCGTTGTTCGACGTGGAAAGGCTAATGGTCGGCTAGGTGGTGGAAGAAACCAGAAGGTGGAGAAGGATGTCGAAGGTCGGAGGAGGTGTGCACGTGCTGGTCGAGCCGTTGAAGCGCGACTCTCGAGCGTCCCCTCACGGGCAGACCGTCTTCTAGTTTCGCTATTCAAAACACGTGGTCCATATTAGCGGGATCGGCGAATAATGGGGCGGCCGTGGCCGTCGGGAAAGGACTCCTCGAGTACACCGATCGAGTCGAGTGACCAAGCTCAATTATGCCGGCTACGAATCGTGCATGCATCATTTTCCGTGCATCGGTTAACGATCCGTGACGAACGTCGCTAGGGTTTGCTTGGCAAATGACAGCCACGATGTTCAATTTATTTCAAAGAGTCGCGACAGCCCGTCCTGAACGTAGAATTATCGTGGCCGTTGAGCAATAAACAATCCCGCGACGCCTGCGACAATGATGACATCTTCTACGAGCGTCCTTTGATGTTTCAATCTATATCGACATACCCGTTTAATCAATTTCTGATAACCACACATTGTATTCGCATTTGTGTAAAGTCAAATGCAAAAGAGAAGACTCTGTCCAGGCAATGCAACAAGAAGGAACGAGAACATAGTGGTTTCAAGAGCCCCGTGAAAAAGGAGACTTAGAAATATACATTACCGCTTTCACCTTAGATAATTCTAATCAGCAAATAAACGATTCTCATGGTGGCGTCACAGACGGTACTTCCAAGCCGTTGAACACGCGTCAATAAATTTTCCCGGCGGAATGAAATGTCGCGTCCAATCGATTATATCTCCGGGCAAACAAAAATGCGACGACTGTTCGCGGGCAAGAATTCCAGCGAACAAACTCCGTGCAACGATCCGCTTCGCGCGGAGCAAGTTGTCGCTCAACGACCGGCGAACGATCTCCGAACGCTGATACCAGTTATCTGCGCACGACGCACACTTTCCCGATTTACCGTTAATTACCGTCGCGGTGAAAATAATCTAAAATCGCCACCAAACGACCGACTATTAACCGCGCGAACAGGAACGACAGAAGGCGAACCAGTTTCGCGGACATGCTAATGATTAGGTCTCTGCCTCGGAGCTAAAAACGCGTCGGCCGCTAATGCCCGCATCTGAAGCCAGCGATCGGCATCTTAATTAACGGTTCTCACGGCGGACGTGTCATTATCGGATTCGTTTAATATACGAGTCCGCGGTCTTTGTCGCGATAACGACGAATAGGCGATCGTACGTCGCGCGGGTGACCGAATACCGCGAAAATTAGATCTCGACGTTCGATAGCTATGTGGTTCGATAGGCGGGAATACCAGAACGGCCTCGAGATTTCCTGCGAGATTAGGAAAATTGTTGTTTCTGGTTTCACTTGGCGAATCGAACAGTCTATGAGCAGCGTAGAAAACTTTTCCCCATAAATCGTCGCGGGTTTATTTGCGAATTAATTGGAACGTCGGAACGAAGGCGAAAATAAGAAATTAACACGGATCGGGAAACAAATGGCGGGGGAGAAACGTTGGACGCCTCCGTCGCGAAGGGTTGCAATTAAACGAAGCGTCTGGCGTTGATTTTGAATCTGAAAGGACGAAAGAACGGGAACGAGAGTAACGTTGTAACATTGAACCTGTTCGTCGATTTCACGAGAGGGATTCACATTCGCCGCTCGAACCGGGGAGCATCCTCGACCTTTATCTACGAAAAGTCGAAGACAGATATAAAGGTAGGTGGGGGGGAAATCATTCCTATAGAAACGTTAATAATAATAATCATAATAATTCTCTTCTCTTTTCACGATGTCTGTTCGACGCGGCCTTTTCATCGGGCCATGAATGGGTCGAACGAGTTGAGCCACATCCTCTTCCAGCTCCCTTTTTCCTACCTCCGCCGCCACCATCTCCACCATCATTGCCGTTCCACCCCTCCTGCCACCCCGATTCTGACAAGGAACATCTACCGGAGGCTGCAAGACCAATTGTACGCTCGGTACCGATCTAGGAGCTCACGTATGAAAAGAGCCCAGTCTCTGCGCTTCTTCTCAAGTGCCTTCCGCCTTTCTTGGAAATTTCATGCTAGAGAAATGCTCCCTTTGCCTGAACGCCGTCCGTCGATCCAATTTTATCGCGAACGCAATGCTCTGCAGCCTCAATGGGCCACGCTAACTCGACTACGCGCGTTTCCCAACTTCGTCCGTAGATAACGACTTCGCTGATTCGCTAACACGATCGATCGCTACTCGTTAACCGGTCGTTCCACGAATCGTTGGATTACAATTAAAACGGAATGAAAATTGTTTGTAATTCATGGTTGGACAGGGTCTGTCTGATCTTGAAAGAAATAAAAAAACGGCAGGGTGGAACAATCGCGTTCCACCGATTGCAATTAGGAGGCTCTCGAACGCTAGGAAGAGAGAAGCTGAAGAAGAGCATCGAGACTCCCGTGGGAGGAGGGGTCCCGGGCATAATTACCCGCGTGAATGTGACGATCGGGTATATAGGCCCTTGGCACTCGGAGGTCTCGCAGACCGATTCGAGAGGGTTGTATCAGGTCCGGGGGATAACGGCGTCCGCTGGCGTGCGCGCCGCGGCGCCGGCGTCGGCCGGGCGGTATTCACATCGTCCGCCCGTCTCGCGGCGCAAAGGATTCGGCTCTGCCTTTCATATTGCACGTACGAATACCTGCGCGGGATAGGTAGTTATTCGGGCATGCCGGCCCATATTGAAATTCGACGGGCCAGCGATAGAGATCATCGTCTTTTTTTGTTGCGATCCACTTTGCCATTTGATCGGATTACCGTGCGCGTTCCTGGGGGCCATAGAGTCGCTTCTCCGGTATAATACGCCCGCGATATCGCGCGCTCTTCTGTTCCGTATAGACCCCGGTATCCGCGTGTTCGTGCGATACACACGTACGCGTAAAACCAGTACGCGACTAGCTGACGTTTCGAACTGTGCGTGAACGTGTCCGTGGATCCGTTGGGAAGTTTGGTGTGCGAGCGGAGAAACGTGCACCGGGTACACGCGGTATTCCATACGCGGCAGAAGCGAGAGCACGGAAGAAAAACGACGGCGGAGGGCAAATTCGTGAAGCGGGTCTTTTTATATACTCGTATCTCTGCTTTTCTCTCCTTTCCCGCTCCTACGGCTCTCTCCCCTCGCATCGCTGCCTCTTATGTACCCTTTCGAGCCTCTTTTCCCTCGCCGTGAATCGAACCACGTGCACGCGAGCCACCGCGGATTTCATTCCGCGGTGACGTTATTACTATTCGATTGATTCCCTTCGAGCGACGCGCGCCATCCCTTTAGACGGATCCTGAACTCTGACCGGGGAACTTTTAGATCGAACCTCGAGGACTCCGTCTCTCTCTCCGCTTTCTTGCCTTTATTCGAGGCTCGACGATTTCGGGAGGACCGAATGGGGCTCATTGTACTATATACTTCAGACACGATTTCTCTACAAAATTTTTCTTGCCTCCGTTGGAGGTTTGACGAGAAAGATTCCTTTGAAACGTCCAATTTTAGACTATACTAATTGGATGGAAAGTACAGAGGATACCGTCCGAGAAAGGAGCCCTCGTCGACAGTTCTGTTTGCGCGGGAGCGGCGATTGGCTCGCCCCGGTGCCAATAAAGATTTCAAGGCAACGGTTAATAAAATCGTTATTATCACCGTTGGCTGCACCGAGGCGATAATTAATCGCTCCGCGTGGCTCCATTAATAACGCCGATTATTTCTTCGCGGACATTTGTTTCCCTGCATTTTTCCATCCCTACCCCCGTTATCCGACCGCTCCGTATCATATTTTCTTAACGAATGGCCGATCACAAAAGTTCCCTCGTATTTCTTCGTGGACACTTATCGTGATAGAGCGATAGCGGTAATCCGTTGCGCAACGCCGACCTCAGGTCCGCTCGAGAAAACGGTATCGAAAGGTCAGTGACGGCAATTAAGGTTCGGCCTATTCTTGGCTTTGAAAATCCCCCCGGTGTTTACAGTCACCACCTATTTAGACACCGGGGAACTTTTTCTTTTCGCCGGTTTTCCTGGCAAATGTCAGTTTGCGCACCTGCTATTAATCCTCGGAACACGTTCGAATGGTAATCGGCGTTCCTTGTCCTGGCCGCTCGGATGCCAGTAATTTACGTCGTCATAAGACTCGCCACAATTTCTCACGTTTGCACAAACCTCGGTCCGTTGCGCGCCTTCGATCCGTGTCGTTCCATTATCAACCCTTTCGCTCGTAATTTCTCTATTAGAATGCAGAACTCTATTACACTTGCGACACCGCGTAGAAAGAAGAAATACACGCGGAGGAGAGGTATGAAAATAAATACTAAAAATTATTTATCGGAGACTCGGCGATTAGTTCTCCTCTATTAAATCCGAGCCTGTTAATAGCTTTTGAATCTGTTTAAAAGCGCATGAAACTCGCCGCGCTGAATGTAACAAGCCACGTACGAAAGGGTGAACCGTGTCTGATCGTGGTTGACGGACAGGAGGTCCCTGGAGATCACCGCGAGCGACGGCGGAGATCGTAGATCGATGAATCGATAATTCGTTTTTTATCTCGCGGAACATTAACATCACAAAAGCTTCCTGGATTTTGCGTTCGACGCGAAGGAAACGGGAGACTCGACATCGCGGGCGTTGATAGACAGCACGATACCGAGTCAAAAGGTCGACATCGGTCGGATCTTTCTTCGACGCGCGCTCAAACAAAAGGTGAAAGGTTTCGCAAAGCTTTCCTTTGCGTTTCGATTTTCCGTTACAGCCATTTTTCTCGACAGACTAATAAGCAGATCCTTTGAACTTTGGGTCGGACAGACTCAATTTCTCCAGACTGACAGATTTCATCTTGCCTTCGCGAACGACGATCATTGTCAGACACTACGATAATTCTTTTAGAGAGAAGATTAAGCACCTGCTGATTTAATATTTACTCGTAGACTCCTCTAGCTATGCATCTATTTAGGATCATCTGAAAGCTCCAAAAGATTCGAGAAAAACGATGGAGGAAAAGAGTGGGTGGCAGGAGGCAGCACCTTCGCAGGGCTGGATCCGTTTTTGTCGTAAGAGGAGGGCGAGAAGCGTGTGTTTCTTCTCTCTCCGGTCCTCGCGATCCTTTCTTCGATCGTGGCGGCGCATTTAAGAAACCGACCGCCGCCACCCTTCGTCGTTTTTTTCGGAATCTCGCTTCCCTTTCTTCCCTTTCATCGCAGTGGCCGGCTGGATTCGTCGCCAGGAGCCTGGCGAGTCAAGCGACGCGCGAACCAGACCGAGGGTGTAGACTCCGCGGACGAGAAACGTGTTTGTCAATAGCCTGTTAATGCGCTAAGCCATTAATCATTGCGAGCGTTCGCTCCTGTCACCGCTAACCTTAACCATCCCCGCCCGTAGCTTCCGTCCTCCCCAGGACGAAGGAGCACGAGGGGATGCTGCCCTTTGCCGCGCGATACCCTTCTTCTTCCTCGCTCCCTGCCCTGTACGTCGTCGTCGTCGAACGTCGACCACCTCTCGACGACGTTCTTTCTTCGCGCGAACACCCTGCCTTTCGTCCGCGACGACAGCCGTCGGGACAGCTTTTGAAATAGATCCTGGCTAGGATTATACGCGACCCCGAACAATCGATTTCTCGCCTCTCTCGCTGATCAAATATATCCAGGGATCGAAACGTATCAAAAATTTTAATGGTGGTCGCTGATGAGCGGATTATTAACAGTACTGCACAGTAACAGAGATGTAAATAAAAAGGTGTGACGGGGCTGGTTTGGAGGAATCGTCGAGACAATAGCGGAGGATTGACTCGTTCGTTTGACGATCTCTATTCGTGCAGGATATCAAACGGAGCGCTAGAGGCGTTAGCGCACGGGCGCATAATAATATCTTCCAGGCACGGGCGCGGAAATTCGCTCTCTGAAATAACCGCGCGTTTGCGGGCGGCATGCGCGCGGCGCGGGTCGTCGAGCCTGCGGAGATGATGATCGGGCCTCGTCTATGACGGGAAGGTGGAAGCAGGAGGGAGACAGAGCGAAACAGAGCCGCGAAACGAGAGAATGAGAGAGGATTCCGCCTATTTATAGCGTTCTATTCGTTTCGGGTGGCTTTCGGTGCTGCAGGGATCTGGCATGATGGAAGGCATTATTATGGTAAACCAACGGACGGCGCTTCGTTTATTATCCTCGGGTTTATTGTGCTTCCGTGGCCGATTAACTCGTCTAGTCTCGAGATCGGAACCGTCTCGTGATCTTGCGTACACAAGTGTTGTACGCTCCCTTCGCTTTTGATGCTGCTCGGCACAGTAGTATACGTCGTTCGAGTGCAGACGCATTTGTGGCTGCCACGACGACGCGATGTTTCGAGAACCTCGAGCCAACACGGGGAACATTCTTACCTGAAAACAACTTTCCAACGACTGGGTTGTTCGTTGTTCGTCGAGTAAAAGAAAAATATTCCTCTTAAAACAGTCTATCTTCAAAGAGATGCAAAGAATACTATGGAGTAATCTGCGTACGAATAAAAATCCTCGCTTAATTTTACAAAGGAGGTTTAATTGACTCTCGTTCAAAGCGTAGAACGATGAGAAGTTTTTAAATCAATCAACTGTAAACAGAATAGAATTATAAAGACAGATAACGTTCTTTTAAAGCGTATGAAAACGAGAAAATTATGGTAAAGCGTCTGGGATCTTTTGATGTGCCTTTTGGTGCATTTTAGAATATAAAAAGTTCAAAGGATGAATCCGAGCCGTCTTTTGTGCGAAATTTGAAGCCCCCGTCTTGTTTCTCGATTTACATACGGTAAACGACAACCACAAATACACCGCAACAAACGTACGGAATTCTGTCCGCGTTGTTCCAATAAGACGGTCGTGCAAAACTAAACGTCGACACGATCGAAGACAGACGCGCAAAGCTGCGATCGTTAATTCCAACGACGACATTAACGGAGAAACTCATCGGTTCCGACTGCTCCAATTTCTAAAAATACACAAATTTCACCCGATAGCTTTCAATTTACTACATTCAACAGGACGAGCCCCGGGGCTCACATCAAACGATACTTCAAACGGCGTCGTCCGCGCGAATAAAACAAAGAGGAGCACAAAGTCGGGTGATTCACGCGATCCGTGGTCAGATCGACATCCCCGACCAGATGCATCGCCATCAGACGATTGTAATGCACCCACTCTAATCTACGCGTAATTTCTACGTTCGTACAAACAATGTGACTACGATATCGCGTTACGTCCTCCACATACCGTCATTTTAACCTCTCTCAAACGCTACCAAACCTTGTCCTACGAGCCAAAGCATAACACCTTCTTTTTTCAAACCGACATTCAGACCGTAGTTTCGTAGTTTTGATTCGCGAATAAAATGTGTCCGTCGGTGGGTTACGATTCGCTTATTGTTTTCCGTGGCCCGCTAGGCGTAACGGCGCGGCGCGGCAAAGAAGGCCGAAGAGCGACCAGTAGACGATAATAATAGCCGGTGTAAGTACGCGAGCTGGCTCCGCTCGCGGCCGCCACTCGCGGCCGTTTTCTCGCTCGGGCTTTATGAAATATCCGCGTCATTCTTTCCAGCCTGACTCACCGAGCAACAGAGAGAGCCAGCTTCATTCATGAACGCAGCCGCGCGGAGAACAGTGATCCGCACTGTGCGGCCACGCCGCTTTAATTGCGCGTGCACACGCGCACGCGTGTCGGTAACGGATACACCGTTTTTATCGTGGCAACGAACCGATCCTCTTTCCCTCTCTATCCCTCTGCTCGCGAGCTGGCATTATCTCGAGCGCCGCGAACAGATAGGTACAAGGTTACAAGAGGCCCGGGACGATCGAGATCGCGGCTGCCGCAGATTCCACCCGACATTCCCGGCCACATTCGCACGCCCGACGCGCTCGCCCTATCGCCGCTTCGAATCTGCCTGGCGAGAAGTCGTTGTATTCGCGATCCGGGAACAATTAGCCTCGGGAAACCGTCGAGCGACCGTCGCGGTGCTCGACGACGCGACCATGAGAACGGATGCGTTACGAACAAAGAATCCTTTTCTCCGCGTTCGATACCACTTTCATGCTCGGCTCTTGTGAGGTCCATTCGCGATCCGGAGGAACCGTCGATCTCAACACCGCTGAGAATCGGCCAAACGAATGCTCATTGTACGTCACGGATCCCTCGAAAACTTTCGGTTCATCATTTTTGTAGTTTAATGCCTTTTCTATTAAGTTTTGAAGATACTAACATGGGGTTTTTAATTTGTATTTCAGGTAAGTGTCAACGTCCACTTTGGCGTTACGATAATTCTGTAGAAGATCCGTTCGTGAGTATGATAAACAATTGATTTTGGAATCGTGAAGCTTCTTGGTTCTTCTTGCGTGTCTCCAATTCTCCGGTCGCAAACACCTGTCCTCCAATGGCTAAGTTGCTGATCAAGAAGAACCAAAAAGCTTCGCGTTTCGAGTGACCATGTCGACGAGGAAGCTATCTTGTATTCTAGAGGCGCCAGCCTTAGGCAACAAAGCTATCCAGCAGGCTCTGGTTTAGGCATCAAAGCTATCCAACAGCTACACCGTGCCCCAGGCATTATGCGACAGAGTAAGACCGAAATAGATCTTTCTGTAATAAAGGGATCGGTAGATTTATGTTCGATGTCCGAGCGAAGAGATCCGCAAACTGGATCGTCGATGATTTATTTAAGTTGCAGTCGTCGATTTAGGCAGGGTTCAGCAGCTAGTCGCGCGGTTCCAACAAACGACCAAAGCGGTTCTATTGATCGTACGTTCTCATTAAGGTACGTACCGAGGTATCTGACTCGATAGTAATTGATGACGCTCGGTCCTAGTTTGTGCAAACATTCCTCTATGCGTCGACGAGAGCAGGAAACGGTTTAGAGACTTGGGTAAGGGCGAGAGGTTGATAATTCAGAAACGAACTTTCTTCTTTTCGAAGACGTTGAAAGACGTCCGTGCATTTGCGTTCTTCTCTGGCCCGCTGTTTCTCTTCTACTTCTATCGGTCTTTCACTCGCTCGGCTGATTGCGAGTAAAAAGAGAAATTTTTGTCTGGTACGACTAACGGGAATTAGAAGTAAATCCATAGAACACCGAAGTAAATTCATGCTCTGTTAAAAATCGTAAATCAAAGCGAGACTTTCTGTTCGCGCAATCACCTAATTAATATAACGAAAAATAGTACCCCCTATCGATCCCAAGATTTTTCCAAGCGTCGTGGAAACGTCCGAAGCATAGGTTGCCAATTAGAGTGGATCCTCCAAGTACACGCGCATATATCGCATCGCGCGCAATCCAAACAGATCGGTTCACAGAAAAGACATTCAGCGTACGCGTAAACATTCCCCATTAACTACCACTCGAGATATACGCGGGTCTCGTTTACGCGTAATATCCGTGGAACAGGCAGCGACGTCAAACCGCTCCGTTTTACTCCAATTAATCTGCCCCGCTCCAGATTCCTTCGAGACCAAGCGGTCGGAGCACCTGGCCAGCAGGTACATTGCGAAACGCTTGTCAATCACCGGGCCCCGTTGCGTCCAATTAAATACCGTCTTGCGTGCAACGCGAATCCCGTCGTCGCAGATCGATCGTCGACCTTTGGAGCCGGTGTGTCCCCCCGTCTCCTCCGAATCGCTAGTCCCGCGACAATGCGGGCGGTCGCGGTCCATCGGTTCCCGTTATCTATTGCGTCGTAATTTACGCCTACGAGCGCGAACCACGGGAATATGCAAAAAGGTGCACGAGCCGCGACGCTCACCTATTATGGACGCGGTAGCTCGCGCTTCGATTTCGATCGTTCCTCGCTCGGACACCTGTCGCGCCTATCCGACCTACCATTCGCGCGCTAACGCGCTTCTATATTTGCACGGACGCGTTTAACCCTTTTTACACTCTTGAAAACCCCCCGTTCCTTCCACCCAACGCATTCTACCCCGATAAGGGGCGCCTAGAGTGGAGATCTAGGCACCGATCAAGTCCGCGTTCCTTGGCTAGCCAACTTCTCGCGGTTAGTCCTAGTGGAATTCTTGGATGTGGTCCTAATTCGATGGCCAGAGGCTGCAGATCGGTGGAATGCTCTCCGCGCGAATAAAAGCTCAGGGCCATCGTTTTCTGTTTAGACTGCTCGCGGATTTGAAACGTCCGGCCGCGCGGACGATAGCACGTAGACGGTGCCGCGGTTAAGGCGTGTGCGCGGGCATCGTGTTAACCCGTTTGGTCGCACACACCGGGATACCATTCTATTCCGGGCCCCCGGGTACCACGGCGCGGGAGCAGACAAGAACAATGAGTGTTGTACGCGTCCCGCGTTATTGCTCGTGCATCCTCTCTCCGCGTTCTATAGTGGGTGTAGAAGCAAGATACGCAGGTGGCGAGAGAGAGAGAGGAAGAGATTTATGCACGAGGACGAAGACGACCCACACAAGACCACGACGAGCACGACGACGACGACGACGACCGCGGCGTCGGCGGCGGTGGCGTTGGCGTCGGGACGTTTTGCTCCGGACGTCGAGCGACGTGGCACGACAACGACGACGAAGGGAGTCGGTCGTTGGACGAAGAGGGGAACGATGCGAAGCCAGAAGTAGAAGAAGAAGAAGAAGAAGAAGAGGACCAAGAAGACGACGGAGTCGGTCGCGGCCGCTTGTGAATGAACATTGGCTCGCGAGCGTTTCCGGCGCTCTCTTTCGCTCATCCCTGCGTTCTCCCACTCTCTCCGCCCCTCCCCGCCGCCGAGCCGCCCCCGTCGACGTTCTTCGGCCGGATTCTCTGCTCTAGCGTCCTCCGTCTCTTCTCATGAATGAGAGTCGCCGACTCGCGATCGCGACGGCTGACAGAGAGCGAGAGTTTCGGGGAACCGAGCAGATAGAGCGAGAGGACCAACGGCGGAGAGAGGGAAAGAGACCGGACGGACCGTTAGCCTTAAGCCAAACGGTTGCAACGAGGCCTGCGACGAATTTAGAACAGGAACCGAGCGAGCCCCAAAGGGTAAGACGAGGACGCCTAACCGTCTTCGCCCTCTCTATAGCTTATTCCCTTTTTTCCCCCTTTTTTTTTTCTCTTTTACTTTACTCCTGCTGTCCCTTATTCTTCTTCCTCCCCGCTTTGTTGCTCCCATTATTAATATATCGCAGACCCCGCGCGTGACCGGCCGCCTCTCTCCGGATTCGTTTCCCATTCTTCCTTTTTCCCACCGTGGCTCCTCTTCGTCTTCTTCTTCTTCTTCTTCCTCTTCTTCTGGCCTGTCCTTTTCGCGGCGTCACCCCCGCCCGACCCATCCGGTGATGTGCCATCCACCGATTATAAATAGTAACCTTTGTCGGACGCTTTTCTTTGGCCCTCCATCGTTTCATCGTAGTTGTCTCCACCCTCCGCTGCCGTGACGCTTTTAAGACTTTTTACAAGGATGACTCGTTCACCGTGCGAACGCGTAATCTTTCTTCTCCGCGAGGCACCCGTTCCTAAATCACACGGCCGCCTCTGCCGCGATTCCGCGTCTTCGAACAGCTTTTTTCAACCGGGGCCCGATAACGGATCTCTGGGAAGCTTATTGCAGGCCGTGCATCAATACTCTTTTTAAATTTACTTTGAGCATACGTTCTGAATTTCGTCGTACAGGAAATCCATCACTTGCGATCTCTATGAAACTTAATAATAAACCGAGGAGGAATTCAGGTCGTTGGTCCATGCTCCATTCATCCGTGTACAATCTTCAAGAAATTTAATAACGATCGTAGTAAGCATCCAGAAAATGCATCGGTCAGCGATCCATTCGGCTGCTAGATAGAAAATCTATCGTTTTAAATTTCTACGAGCCGTAATAAGAAACGTCGAAGGAATTCTAAAAGTGCTTTGAACCATACTTCGCTCGCAGGAAATATATCGTTCGGGCTCCTTGCGATATTTAAGAACAAACGTGGGAGGTATTCGAAAAATGCGTCGATCCACACACTTTGCTTACCTATCGATACGATATCCCGTGGAAATTCCACTTTCGCGACCATTAGGAAGATTTCTTCTCCCACCGAGCGATCGTCGTTGCAATAGAAATATAGGAAGGACCATGGTCAGTCTAACAAAGGACATGCGAGTCCATCGACAGGGCTCATTGATCCATTCGCCGTTTCAGCTCTCACATTTCTCAAATTATTCTTCTTCCACGGACAACGACGACCATTCCTCGCTTCAAAGGAGTCGAACCACCCATCTGTCGCTTTCATGCGCTCGATCCTAACTCCAGCGAAACTCCATTACTTTCGCGGTAATTACAAGGATCTCTTCCTTCGTCGAGCAATCGACGTGACATTCGATGCAGTCGATTCGGGAAGAAGGAACGAGAGAGACGGAAACGGGAAAAAGAGCAAGACCCACAGATGAATGGAAGAGTTCGTTTTAGAAACGTTCGATCAAAGATTCGTGCATTTTACATATCGTTCGATAAAAGTTACGTCCGTATTGTACGTAGAGTTAACAGATTTGACCACCGAGCGTCTCATAGAATTCTCGATCTCGTATTATCTTATTGCTGTACGATTAATTCACAGGTTTGTTTACCATGACCCGACATCAACCGTACCACGGGACAAAGCTGTATTCTTTGTCGTATGAATATGCTTACGCTTATTCCATTCATGCCCAAGGACAACGAGCGACTTTTACTTTACGCTCCGCGTAGACATACTTTGCCCAACAGTCATCGCGAAACTCTGGTTCGCGTGAGTTTTGCAAGAGAAAGGTTGCGCAATTTTACGACTACCACGAGGCTACCAATTTAGCGTGAAAGAAGATTCGATATCGTAAAACAGTTGTCGCGGCGATTAAGTACCGCATAGTAAACCGGAGGTATTACCGCTTCGAGATTGCTTGCACAGAAATAGCTGAGCCAGTATTTAGTAAGTGGAACAGGAAACGCTTCTTCCACTGGCCAGTATCGCGGAAAACAATTCTCTGGGAAAATCAGGCTGTTCTAGCGAATCGTGACACGCGGATTAATTAAAGAGGATCGGTGGAAGATTTCTGTTACGAGTTGGATCGAGCGAATAGTTGCACAACACGCGTCCATTAAGGTCAGGCGCAGATCGATGCATAGAAAATAATTAATATTTACATTTATATCGATAACATACATTCAGAATTTAATTGATTTCAAAGTAGAAAAGAAGTCAGGGATCAATTCCTTAAAATAAAAAATTATGACAATGCTCCGATACGCAAGATGCTGTGTTGCATCGCGTCGTTCAGCGATCAATATGCGCCTAGTTTAAATGCTCCCGTATCGAGACATGCGTGAAACGACGCTTACGCGTCTTCGAATATTACAAATTTTAATCGTCCGCGGTAATTAAACCGTGAATTTAGCGCGGCTCTCGACATGGAAGGCTGCAGTTCCGGCCGTAGTAGAAAAATACCGTATGTAATCAGACGCGCCAGACCTCGTACACCTTTGTACGAGTCGCGCGACGAAAATGGCATTCGACGTTATATTTAATACCCAGATATTCGCAATCCATCGTAAACATCGTAGAAGTTATCATCGATAAATTTTCAGGGTACCTAAAAATTATTTCAGCAGTCGACAGGTTTAAAAAACAAAAGTCTCGATAATTTAAAAGCTTTTTGTTTCAGTCGATGTTCGGAGAAAGCGCTAAGAAAGTAGTCGTTATTGCATGTTTTGTAGGACGAACGCTTTAATACCGGGAAGAAAATATTAAATGATAATAGAAGTAACCAGGTATCCCGATTGAAAACAGCAACACATGAACGCATTAGAAAGCTAACGTTTCTTGCCATCGTACGTTTTATAATAATAGTACGAGGAACTGCCAGTCCATGGCAAAAACTGTACCCAGACTGTACTTCGTTCTATAGTTCGTATAAAGGTCATTTTGACAATTATTTCCGAAAACTGGCTCTCAAACAAATTCGATATTACGAGGCAGGGGGTTGAAATTGAAAAATTCAAGATAATGCCTCGCATGTAGAATGCAATTCTTCAAAGATAAATTGACGCTAGTTTTACAATGGTTGAACTATCGACCGTCGAAGGTACGGTTGACTTTAAAACCGAAATGATCTTGGCGAAACTAGCGGGCGACCGTGTTCGGGGCAGAGGCGTGCGCGCGGTCGGCCAAGGAAAGAGTAAAAAAAGGCGCATCGGCGCGTTTTGTGGCCGACGATAAAAAGGAGCATCCGCGAAGTGGACGAGGCTCGGTGTGGTCTGTTTAGCGCGGCCGGTGGGGATGGTAAGGGGCGTAAGTCAAGGGTGCATTGGTGCGGAGGACGAGCAGCAGCCACGGGAAGAGGGGGAGGGTAGGGGGGGAATGGGTTTTGCGGAGGACATGAAAGGGATGCGCGCCGACGCCATTCTCGTCCATTCCTCTCGCCGCGGTAGGAACAGCGAGGGTGGCAGGGGGTGTACATACAAACGTACATACGACCATGTACCCGTGCGTGCGCGATGGAGACGAGACAGGATATTCTATCTGACGGCTGCGGTGAAGGCAAATGCAACCGGGGGGGGAGGGATCGAACGCGACGTCGAAACCGAGCCAACCGAGGAACACTCTGTCTCAAAATTCGAGAATCGAGAATTGTTGGGGTCGGAGAAAACGAATCTCTTGCGAGTTTACTATTTGTTCGATCTGTGCAACCCTTCGGTGGAAGAATAAGGGATTGGATGCAGACACGAAAGAACAGAGGAACCTTAACGAGATCGTGATTAAAATTCTTCTACCTGTCTATATCCATTCACCTCGTAAAGACAATTGATTCAAGTACCTCTATCCTCTCGGTGTCTACACAAATCAATGCAACTGTAATTGCAATTTGCGATTAACCTACTTGACTAAAATTGCTTGTGCAAGTTAGACATTGAATAGCGCCGTGACAAATTTAATCGTTTACAATATTTAATCCTTTGCGGCCTGTAATTATATTTAAATTGTATTCCGAAAGGGTTAATGGTCAGAGTGCGTCACTGATTCGAATTTAAAAGTAAAGTTGTTGGTTTTGGTCTTATTTTGGCCTGTATAATCGATCTCTGTAAGGATAACCATTAAATGGTAGCTGACCGTCCATTCGATCGCTTCGAAAAGCGCCGACAGACCGCAGCGCACCTGCGGAGACTTCTCTACCTGACCGAACCCGTTGGAGGCAGGCGGAGGTGGAAGAAGCGATTCAGGGACGTGGGCGGACAGCTCGGCGACAACAATAAGCATTGTGATTTGCGCGGGTGTGCCTCGACTCTGATTGGTCGGGTTCCACCACCTCCGCGGCAGCGTCGCAGGGCCGTCGGGGGTTGTGCCGCGACCACCGCCTCCGAGCGGAACAATAGACAATGCGCAGCACTACCATCGCTGCACCTGATCCGACGGGATTCGAGCGCGGCGAATCGGCCGGCGCCGTGCCTCGACGCCGCAGACGCCACCGCCGCGGCGCGCGCCGAAATCATCGAACTGGCTTCGATTAATTTTACAACGGACCGCCGCGCACCTCCGCCTTCAATTATTCGCGCTTACAGCGGCTATTCCGAGCGTTAAAATCGAAACTTTCAGCGATTGTCTCGATGGCTAGGAATATACTGATACCTAATCTTCATCTACCCCCTGGTTACTCCCCATCAGGGTCCATAACCCACAACTATCAACCCCCTTAAGTTTTCCATATCACTCCAAGTGCATAGAGTCTTTTTCGTTGAGTCAATGGATTTAAGAGTAAGACGATCAGGTTCGTGAGTCAGGATGCGTTAGAATTAGGGAGATCTCGGTGGTGTCCCGATGCAGCAGTCTCAGGATGAACGGCACGCGCGACGTCACCGACATTTACGTATTCTCGCGTGCCACGTGACGCGCGTCGTTCCCTCGACTTGCCCCTTTACATCCTCCTGAAAAGGTGGGGGGCCAGAGAGAAAGAGAGAGAGAGAAAGATATCGCTCAACACCGGTAGCGCACGCTGCCCATCCACGGTGCCACTACTACGCCCAACTCGACCGCGGCTCGTGTCCTCGCGAGAAGGGGTCGTCGCGCGGGACGCGGAGGAACGGGTAGGGGGGTGCGTGTAGGTGAACCCGGGGATCCACCCGAGAACGCAGATAACGACCCGAACACGACTGGAACCCAAGACAAGACGAAGATCAAAGATGTATCGATCCTTCGTTAGAAAAGACAGGGACAAATTGTTTCATTTTTCTATTCACGCACACTTTACTGGCTTAAACAAAATAACCCTTCGTTAGTCGCGTGGTACCCTTATACATATTTCTCTTCATAATTTTAGAGCGGTTCAAGTTTGCAACTCGTCGTCTTCGGTGGCTTTTCGTTTTATATCATTTTCCGTAAGCAAACGCATTTAATTCTCTAACATTGTTACAGTGCATACTTGAATCCACGTGTATGTATGTAGTAGAGCGAATCGCGATACAAACTCTCCAGGCTATACTGAGATCATCGATAAATAGAGCTTTAAATACAGACGTTGGACGAGAAAGGATAACGGACGAAAGCGTTGTCGGGCAGACAGAAGTAATACAGATCGCAAAACAAACCTACGTTCCCATAAATATAAGATAACTATCTGCGTGGAGCATGCCATAAATATATGTGAAACATGTGCGCAAGTAGCACAAAACAATGAGGGCAAAAAAACTGGTTCTGTTTGTTAGAAAATTCTGTCCTCGCGTTACTCGTACAGATCGAAGTTGTTTTGTAATTATTTTGGAATACACGATTGATTTAACGTACCTTCGCGAATAAAAGAGCAGGGTAGGAATGGGTGGTGGAATTTGTGACATTTACAGTGTTTGTAAACACAAATTTATATGATCGATTTTCTCGAAAAGCAACCCTCGTATAAAAAAAGTTGCTCCAGATTTTCAATTTATATTTTCGTCCAAGCAATTTGACCATCGTTGTATCAAGGCATTCGTAATTCGAATACTTTTTGAAATCCATTCTGCTCGTCCCTGGACGCGGGTAGAACGGGTCGCGGTGGTGGTGGCCGTGGCAGTGTCGATCAGAGCGCGCGCCTCGGCGTGGGTGTCGTAGGAAGAGGGCGGCGCGTACGCCCGAAAAGGGGCGTGGCGTTCGGGTGGAACCCGTCGCGGTCGCGCGTCGGACCGGAGCGACGAGGACGCGGCACGAATGACCAACGGAACGAGAGAGAGAAGGGACAGGGTAGCCGGAACGAGAGGGAGCGAGCGGTGGAACAGAGTCGGCGTCGCGCGTCGGGTTAGAAGAACCCGTTGGTGGGGGTAGGGAGAGCGCGAGGCACGGTGGTCGGAAGGAGAGGAGGCGAGCCGCGTGACAAAAGCAAAAGGGAGAGGGAACGAGCACGAGCGGAGACCGAGAGAAAAGACGCGAGCGAACAGTAGCGGGGAGTACGAGTGGCGCAGCGCGGGCGCCGAAGCGGCGCGGCGCGGAGTGGCGCGGCGCGCCGCGCCTGCCGCCAGGCAGCGCCTCCGAATCTCATCCCGTTCGGTCCTCGGGGGCTTCAGTCAGTCAGCCGACGCTCCGAGACGCGGTGATTATTCCCATTGTATGCCCTGCTGCTCGAGGGGGGGTTCTTCCTACCACTGACTCTCGTTTTCCTCTCTCGCTCTCGCGGCCGCGTCGATTCTTCCTCGCCGCGGCTTCTACTACGCTCGGGGGCCCCGTACTCCGCCGGCGTCCGTGTCGTCGCGTTCCAGAGCGGCCGATCGCTCCGCACCGTGGTCCGCGATAGTGTCGCGATAGATATCGTGCGATCCACGCGATCGTTCGAACGCACCGGGCGCACGCGGACCGAACGATCCACCGGGGTGAGCGCGCGCGCGCGCCACCGCGAGGCTACATCGATCTTCCTCGGCTTCCTGTGAGTGAGATAGATCAACGGCGAACCCGCGACCGGGATATCGAGATCCGCGGTCACCATGACGTAGTCGTGGGACCCGGTGTTGGGAGTTCGCGGTCGGTCCCGTAATTCCGGGCTTTGGTTCGGGTTTTACGCAAGTGAAATCGTATCCGCGATAGCTGACACACGAGTGCCGGGATACGAGTCGGTTTCAGCGCCGCGGCCAACGCACGACGATCGTTCCTGCCGCCTCGGATTGTTGGTTCTCTCGTTCAAGTGCCGGTTCTGTGCGCGGGGTGCAATTTATTCGTATTGCGGTGACAAGTGCCACGAAGCCGTCAGAGGGTAGTCCAGGCTACCAGCGCGCGAGCAGGATGATATGAGCACGCTTGGCAGGTGAGTGACTAGCACGTGACCGGGTGGAGCAGCGACTCCGTGCTCCCTCGCTGCCTCCATCGATTCCCCATCCACCGACTCGAGTTCCATGGCAATTTCGTTTAGATCCTATCCGTCTCGCGATCTCCAAGAACCTCCGGCTGCTCTTTGCGGCGGAGCATTTTCGGAGCAATCTCTGTCGATCGATCGTCCAGCGGTAGCACAACCGTGGCGTTGTAGCGTAATCTGTGCAGCATACGCGGCCGCGAATGATAACGTCAGTGACGCGCGCGTGGACGCGGTGCGTGGCTTCGTGTGTTCCCGTGGCTGCCAGACAGCCCGTGGTACACGCAGGGCCATGTGTTCCGCGAGGACGCGACAGAGAAGGAGATCGGGTGAGAGTGACGGATCGAGGGAGCGAGAAAGTCGAGACGAAGGAGGGTGGCGGAGAAAGAGAGGGAGCATACGATGCATCTGACCCAGTGACCCTCCCTGCTGCCAGTCCCCTTACACCACCACCACCACACCCCCCTTCCGCCCCCCCATGACTGCTTCCCGCCGTTGCGAGTATCCATTTACTAGGGCCTGTCCTGCGCGACCCTCTCGAAAATCCCGGACAGATTCTTCCTTTCTTCCTTCCTTTCGACCGAACAACCACTTGACGGGCCCAACCTAGCGTCCAGACCATCGGGAGGGAACGATTCCTGGGAAAGAAAGTCGTTTTCGCCACGAACGTGACCCGGGTTTAAGTTCTCCCGCGTGACCAGGGAAGATGCATTGCGCGTAACCCGCTGGAATTCTTTAGAGCTACCGGGGAATGTAGAACCGTTCTGGTACTCGACCATTTAGGGTGGACGAGTGCGAGAGTTTGTATGCACTTCCGGTTGCATGGGGAGCGATGAGAGCAGGTTGCCTCGAGATTTATAATAATTAATAAGTGGTAAACATGTTTCTCGCATTTACGAGATTGAAAACTTCTGTTGACATTCTAATATCGAGCGACCATTCTCTGGAGATAAATTTTGTTCTAATTGTTGACATCTTCGTTAGTGCACCGATACGATTTAGGTTAGGTTGATAACAGAGTACAGCTGTACCTCGCCATTGCGACGTAAATTATATTTATCATCGTTTCTACGTATCATATTCTACTTAATGTTGCAGTTCTTAATTGCACACATTCCCGTTGCTGTGCAGGCTCGTTATTATCGTTATTATTCTTATTATAATGCTCCGGATTTAGAACGCGCGATCCCAAAATACGAAATGTGGAATACGAGAAGATTATTGAAACGTCAGGAAGTGTCAAATAGTCGTTGCCCAATCGATGTACCGATGACTGCTCCAAATTTAGAAGTCGCGTTCTCGATTGTTGGAGTAATAATTGGAAGACGATTATCCAATAACGGAGAAAGATATTGTAGGAGGCAAAAGAGAGCTCGGAGGAACCGTCGCCGAACGTTGACGCTTAGAAGCAGGGCAAAAACGCGTATACAAAATCAGCTGTTAGGGCGCGTGTAAAAGTCGCTCGCCTATTGTCAACGATCGTAGCCGTAAACATGATCGAAAGGCGAGCGACCGCGAAAGATGAGCGCGAGAAAGAGAGAGAGTGTGTGTGAGAGAGAGAGAAAAACGAGGAAAAGGCCAACAGCCGCAAAAATGAGTGTGTATGGGATTTCGTATAGAAACCGAAACGTCACGAAGAATATGACATTACGTGCGAGCGAGTATATAGCGAGAAATTCTGAGTGACATTATTAATCGAAATAAAATTATCTTCACTGATTACTACAAAATATCACTACAATATTTCTTGCTGTTATAAAAAGATTCAGTGTCCATTTTCTAGGCATAAAGTTTCTTTTATTTTTGACATCCTGCATACGATTATTAGCCCTAATTATACTTTTCATATAAAATTTCGATGTTAAAACAAAGATGAAATCACTTAGAACATTGTGAATTATTTCTAATAAGAAAATGACGTTGCCACGGCTGTAGAAAATTTATGGTTTCTATTAAAGTCGCATTTAATATCAGGGCACACGTGTTGGCTATAGTTTTGAGAAGTTTAAGTTATGATTTGAGTATTAGAGATGAATCATGCTCGCGAAGGACGTCAAAAGTTGACGACGTGGCGTGGCGAAAGAAGTGCCATTTTTAACATCGGGATCGTAGAAAAATTCCGGCTCGTATCAATCGTTCGGTGCTTAAACTGCAAATATTCTCATTCGGTGACGAACGAGCACAGCTTTTCCTCGGATCTAATAATTATCACGAATGCTTATCTTCGCGAAGTGGACTCCAATTTGGCACTAACGCGCATCGATACGCTATGACGCTCGAAGCTCCGGAGCACGCGGCTTTAAAATGCCCGCCGTAAGCCTGTTTTCGTTCGACATCAAAGAGCAAAGTCTCTGTTTTGCATAAACAGCTAAACCGGTGAAGGGTTGCCGAAGGGTTCGCGCTAAAGAGTCGCGGCCGGAATAAATCTTTCACCGTGGCCGTAATTAAAATAGACATAATGGCGTTTCTATGGTATCGCGACGCGAAAGCCTAAAACCTATTAATCGTATCACGAATTGGTTAATTACAACAGTATATAGACAACACCGCACCGTTAGTGTTTCTATTAGAAAAATTCCATTTTACAGAATGAGTAAAATTGAGACAATGTCTTTATACTCAATTTTACAATTCCACAAAGTTAATTTCCTTGAATATAATCAAACGAGCAACGCTTCGATCCACGTTTTGCGCAAACTGCCTGCCGCCGGCAACTTTCGCGGGAGTCCCGATCATTTCATAATTCAGCATCTTTTAAATATTGAAATTCATTCGCGACAGCGGACGATGACCAGTCGTTGACAAAGTTACGTATTTCTGACAGCGGCCATCAAAGTGTTAAGTTGCCTTCGAAACTACTAATAATTACTGCTTCCCTCGTGTCTTCAGAATTGTCTAACGCGGATCTGATTCCACGAAATAAGAACGTTTCTGACCGCGATGCATCGCGAAAGCGTGTAACGTTATTTAATTCTGGAATCTCTTGTTTTGCCAACAGTTGCGCTCTAATGTCTCGCGTTGTCAGTCAAGAGGAACTGGCATTCTCTTTCGAGCAATACTTTCGGACTATATACCCCATTCGCTGTCACAATATTTCTCCTTCGGTCGTTCCTACATCTTGTGAATGCGTGTAGCGGACTTAGTCTCGGAATTTGATGTTCCTAACCGTGTGTCTCGGAAGATGCATGATTCTTCAACCCCTAATTAGTTTTGGGCTTCCAGAAACCCCTCCTACTTTGCAAAGAAATTAGATATCCCAATAACAAAATTATTATCTTAGCTGTGATTTGAGAACTCCAAGTGATTCTCTTTCCGTGGTAAAAAATAATTTTCCCCTGCTCCCCAGGGCCCCGAGTGTTTACCAATTACTGATAAAATCGAATCGGAATCCGCGTATAACGATTAACGTCGCATTGTTCGATCAAACGCGACCGATGCACCGGAAAGACAAACGGGTCGCGGATTCCGGGAATCGGGTGCATCTCATCTGTCAAGCAGCAGAGACCACGACGCGGTACAACATTAGAACAGAAATCACGCAACGACGGTGCAAGAAGATTGCGACAGATCGCTCAACACGTTGAATAAGATCCCCTAGATTCGCTAACACGTCTTTGTCATCCTTCCATAGTCTTACCAGCTCCAAACAGTATCGGATGACTCGCCAACTAAACCATAGACCCAGGCGATAGTCCAATCCCCTGGTCTCGTATCCACGTTCGAGTTACAATACCTCAGAGTTCTTATTAAGCTTTCTGGGATACATTGAAACCGGATCGTTTATGGCCCATAAAGATCTCTTCCCTGGTGCATTGATTAGCGTAGCTTGACAGGATAAATAATGCCCCTTGGACTCGGCTCGTAGGCGGTTGTAGTCATCTTCGCGTAGTTCTTGCTTCTTCTAAACAATATCGAATGATATTTAACCAAGCATCGAACTTGGAACTTTGATTAAAATCGTGAACCTTTCGTAGCGTTAGTTCGTTCAAAATGGTGAAATTCAACGTGCGTGTCGCTCGCTCTTGTTAAATTTGTATGAGCCGTGCATTAATATCTGCGAAGACCCCGGTCTATTTCTCCCAAATTAGCGAAATGAATGGGTTCGGTTGCTTGACTCTCGAGAAACGAGAGTATTTGTCACAGATGTAGATAGAACCGTGTCATTTATGGCCCGCAAAGATTTATCTCCTGAGTGTGTTTCGGCTATTACATTGAATAGCGTAAGTACCTCGACAAGTTAACTTTTTATAACATCCATTACCTACAATTTCTGAAATCTAATTTTATCGCATTACCATCGCCTAGGTGTGTCGTTTATTGTGGTTTTAAAGCAACAAAGCACAATGAATGATCCACAATAACCGAGGTTAGGTATAGATGGAAGTTTGGACGTTGATTTCTGTCACAGTTCAATCACCTGGTCGCGTCTCCGCTACTCGACGCTTAGACCATACTATTTCAGGGCTCATATTACAATTATCGAACCGTAGATTGATATTTATAGAAGCTCCGATCTATTTCTCTTGGATTAGCGAAGGAAATGCGTCGTATCTATAAACCCTCGAGGAACGGAAGCTCTTATCGCAAACGTAGACGAAATTAGGTTCGTCGATGACCCACGAAGATTCCCTGAACGTGTTCTAACATTGAATTCTACGAGTTAAATAACCTCTGTCCATTGCGTTGTATCGTTTAAACAGTATCGGATGACATTTGCTGGTCAAAGAGCTAATCGTGCAGACATTTTAGGATTGACCCAAGTACAAATCATCTCGAGGCTTATTAAACTTGTTAAGCTGTACACAAATCGGGCAACAACCGTCCCGAAATAGAACGTCGCGGGACGAGAGTGGGCTGGTCGTGGTGCAAAGGGTGACAGAATTATTGCTCGCGGTGTTAACTCTTTGTCTTGTTCGGTCGACCGTGCAACAATTGCTTCGGCCGACCGCGGAAGGTTCCGACGCGCGAACTCGGCTATTAAAAGGTTATCGAGGCTTCGCGAGACTCGAGGAAATTAAGCGCAACCGAGTCGCGACCGAACATGTGTAACCATCGATTAGAATAATGGAAACGCGGTGGCGCGTAGCAGCGGGGGTGGTTCAATTGTAAACAATACTCGTCCACGAGTCAAAGGGTGACGATTTTTTGCCACAGCTCGGATCGAGAGTGCGGAACGAAATCGTTTTTCGTATTTTCATTGCGCGACTTTAAATATCATTTAAATCGAAACCACGAACTGCGAGCGAAACACACGTTACATAGAAATTTAAATTCAAAGCGATACTTCGCATTGTATAATGTTTCAAACAAACTGCGCGTCGAAGAAGTCAAAAGGGAACGAAGTTTTTAGTGTTGATTTCTTTTGTGATGCAAAGGATCAGAGAAACTGATACAAAGTACGAGCACGCCTTTTGAAACTCGTGATTTGAAATAATGCAACCGGATTTAAAATTCTACTTATTCGAGAAACTTGACGATTTTATTTTGAAGACCAGATATTTGTTTAACGAAAGAAAAGCAACACAGCGATTCGAACGTAATTCTTTTCGCCGACGTAAACAAACGTTTTATTGCCTTCCGCGCAACTGTTCATCGTCCGTCCGTTTTATTCTATGCGTCGATCGTCCACCTGGATCGAGAAATCATTCCCTCCATCGTACGGATTGTGCCGCCATAATGACTCTATGGAAACTGAGAATTAAGCGAAATAGCAAGACTGACGTAAAGCAAATTATGCCACTGTCAGTTGTCGCGAGTGCCGATTCAGATTGTCGAGACATAATCATATACCTGCGTAATGCGCTGCTTCGACAAAAGACGAAAATTGAAAATAAGATCTATCGGAGATTTTAAAAGACGTACGAGGAAATGGACACTTTCTGTTTATTTTCTCGCGGAGAATCGCCCGGACGATCGATTCCAGAAATTTTGATAGGATGAGACTTCGAATGGACGTCGACATCGCGCGAGACTCTTAATTGTATCGATCACGCTCGAACGTCTTATTAATCAATCAGAAACGTTTCCGGGGCTAAGCACTCTCTCTCCGAGAATAACCCGGATTCTAGGACCACGTTCCTGAGTACATCGGTTCGCGCCAAAAATACCGAATAATCTCGAGGAGGGCAATAATTAAGAGCGAACGCACGGTTTCGCGAAGCATTGACACGAAACGCCGCGCTCTCGCGAGCTTTATTGTAATGCAACGTGTTGCGTAACGAGAAAATCGTTCGACCCTTTTCTACCATTAAATTGTGCTTAGCTACTGGTAGGGAAAAGATAATTATTCCACGAGACCATCGATCAATTATTTCGTTGTTCCTTTTTCCTCGTGTACACAGTGAACTTGTAGATTATTCGATTAGCGAGAGGAAAATTGATAAACACCGATGACGCGGTGCAAATCGTACAATAAGACTTTCCACTATACCTATCGTATTCTTCTGTTCGAGGAAAAAGGAGCGCATTTCTTTACGTAACGCACGTCAGCGGCGAGCTTCCGCAATTTTCCGCATCGTTCGGAGATTCGAGAGGGGGAGAAAAAAAAAAGAAACGAGTACACAGAAGCAGACTTTGTTATCGAAACGTTTCAATATTTCCATCCATATTCATCGGGCCGCCTTTACATCCGTACGATCTCCGTGCGGCAATAAATACTCGCGATGCATGGATTACTGACCGCTGCTCGCTGCGCGGAATTATTGCTCTGATCAATAACCGGGATAATATTTCGACGATTGTTTCGAACGGGCGCGGTGAATACGCTCCGATAACGCTTTAAATAATATTCGAACCATGGCCATAGAATTCGAAGCATTCGCGTAGGTAATTCTCGAACGAGACATTTTCTATTTCCGGACAGTGTGCGTACATTTTACCAACTAATAAAGTTGATCACATCATATGTTTATAACGGCTGCGATCTAATCGTATATCACTTTAATACCGCAATAACACTATTTACTACTAGATTTGATTATGGTTCTGTGCTGAATATATTGAGGTCAGATTCGAAGCAAACTGGGACCCCGGAAACGACTGTCATGATTATTTCGTTGTAAATGGTGTAAAGATGGTTTCAAAACGCCATAGATCTCGTCTAATCGAACAAATTTGTTGCTCACTGGAGTATTCTTTTCTAGATCGTTCTAAAAAGATATCCTCGCATTGTCTCGGTGTATCGTGCTTTGCTATTTAGTTTGATAACGGCTCCGTATGAAAGTCACAATCTAATCGTAGAGCATTCCCATAATGTCATAATTACATACATTATTTGGTGCTCTCGAGTACAAAAATAAATCCGCGGCTTATCGGGATAACCTGCTTCAAAATTAACAATGTATCAATCAGAGAAGAGCAAGATTTTATGCAAATACCAAGAAGATGATCAAGTTTTTATTCGCTTGTTGTGAAACATTTTATTCCACGAATAAGAAATGGAAAGTTATTTATTTTTAATTCGTCGTTCGAAGTGTCTATTTAGATAAGACATTTTTAGCGAGATAAGAATTTTGCTCGTCTCTGGCAAGGAAACATCAACGATCTTATAAAATCCCCATAAAATCGGTCAATGTTTCGGAGGATAAACGTTAAGCGGGAATTTGAAACAGTGGCGGTTCGAATGAGATATACGCGGACAGCTCTATAATTACGTCTGACACCTCAGTACGTACGAATTCGGGAACGTGTGCAGAAGCTCGACAATGGAGACGTTACTGGTTGTGCAGATTGCGTCATTAACCGCTGTCGATAGATGGCCGGGAGACAAAGCGCGATTCTAAAATGTCAAAACTCGCGACCGCTCGGGTTCAGCCGTGAATGGCGAAAATAAAAATCGCGATAACGCGGCCCGTTCTGTATAATATCGAGGAACGTGCGAGCCGGTGTTGCGCAACAGCGAACAATATGTATAAACACTGGTGATAAAGCGTCCTGGTACAGATACCATGAACAAGTAGCGCGACGCGCGATAAAAACCATTCTTTCGGGCATGAAAGTTGACCAGAACGCAAACGTGCCCCAATTCTGCGACCTACGCAGCTTAAACAGCCGAATTTCAAAAGCACTCTGTGGATTTGTACGTAATCGATCGATAATTGAAATTAGGTTCGATCTCTTCGTGGACTAAAAGAATGATTTCGATGGAATTGCAATTATTTTGAGAGATCGCGGCTCGTTCGTAGGTCAACGACGCTCGATGCACCGATGCATCTTGCGAGGATGCATCTCGGTTGCACAGTGCACTTGACTTTGACCGATGCGACAGAAACATGCATACCGTCGAGCTGAAAAAATGTGCGCGTCGAGAAGAATACCTTCCATTTAAAAGAGAAAGAGGCTTCTAAATCGATATTACAAATTACCAATTAGAAAAATATAACCGATCGAGCAGATATTCTAAATAAAAATTCCGAGAAAAATCATCGACGATAACTGTCGGGTGTTCGTCGTGGTCCGATCGATTTAATGATCCGCCTCGATGAATTGCTAACGAAGATGCGCACCGTAGCGATTTTTGCACCGTTTACAGTCGTTTTTTATTCTGTTTTTTTTTCACCCGCGTCGAATGAATTACAAAGTGCATAATAACGATTGTCAGATCACCCGGGAGACGCGGCTTGCGTCAACGACAGAGACGCCGGTACCAGTTTCGTTCGGTTGTCGTTTTTTCTCGTTTCTGCGCGGCTTTGACGATTCCCGCGAATCTCTCGCGGATCGAAGGTCTCGTTACGCGACTAATTAGCTTCGAAAGCAAACGGGCGAACTCTTCGAAACGGAGAAAGGCATCTGCTCTAATTACGATACGCAACGATCGGAGGGGGAAAAAAGCGCGGAGATAGACGGGTAGAAAATTTCAACCTGTAATCACGGTTTCCGGTTTCTACGTCGATGCAACGCATCGCGGAGGTATGCGAATCGTGACATCGATGGCTTGCTGCGCACACGTTGCACGTCCACTTTCAATGTTTCGGAGAAATCGACGGTACTTTGGAATCTAATTTACTTTTGATAAAGTAAATGATTGATTAGTTGTTCTTTGGAAATGGTAATAACAAGGTTGACTTTAAGAGCATTAAAATCACTCTTCCGGCGATATCAGCCTGTAAAATGAAGGATGGTCTAGACGATGAAGATGAAGTACGAAGATTCGAGGACATTAATTGGCACAGATCCACGCCAATCTGTCGGGAAACTTCCAGGGCATCTGGGTACAAGTGCCACGACGATTTCTAGACATTTGACAAAAATTGGCAAAGTTAAGAAACTCTGGGCGCAAATCCTTGAGGCACGAAGTATGCAGTTCGATACTTCAGCGTCATTCGAACGAACCATTTCTGCATCGATTTATAACGCACGATGAGAAATGGATTCTTCGCTATAATCGACGAAGATGTGCTCAAATCGTCTCTAATGTAAAACCAATTCGGGCGTGGATCTGTAGTTTCATAGAGTCGAGCGTAATCGAGACGCGTGTTTCTTCGTCCGTGTGCACTGTTGTCGACGACATGGCAGTTGCACAACAATAGAATAATGCTCGGCTGACAAGTTGCTGCCCGACGCGGACAATTGTGCATGGGAACGGAATCGAGCCTGGCGCGTTGTCATCGGGAGCTCGTACGTCCTTTTCTCGGAATTGTAATGAGCTAAGAGGCCGATTACTATAATCGCCGGTGCTTGTTGTCCGGTTACAACCGCTGAGATATCCCATTGTAACTGAGAAACATTAATAGAAATCTCGGTCGTATCGAGGCGGGAGTCGTTGGCCCGATTAGTTGGCTATTCGTAGAAACGATATTTATTATTTAATTTTCCTAATTATATTCCTAGTCGCTGGTCAGATTTCTTCTTCCATATATTTCTAACGCGAACTGTGCAGACCCGATGTCGTGGGAAACGATAAAAGAGCACTTGCGAGTAAATTGTTTGCATTAAAATATGCAGATGCCGGGTAAGTGAGTTTAGAGTCACACGGGGTTACAGAGGGTTAAACGTATGACGGGCGATGAAAGGAATACTAAGAATTTTTCTTCATAATAAAATGTTTACTACGTATAAACTAGAGAGTAATAGTCTTTTACAAAGTAGTCTCTTGCTGATAATGTGCACTTGCTCCAATTTTTCCGCCGCTGAAAACATCGCTGGGAGTCTTCCACCGAGAGGCTGTTGAGCCCTCTGACGCTTACTTTAACTGTGTCAGCGTCATCAAATCTTCTTTCTGTTAGCTCCATTTTGATTCAAAGAAATGGGAAAAAGTCACGGATTTAAAGAATATACATACGCGGAATATAAACTCTTCCATTCCAGATATTTGCATCCCTCGAATCATTAATGGAATTTCGGTAAAACGTGAAAGTTAATTTTTAAAATAGAGCGTTAAAGGTTGATCAAGCTTCAAAAGCAGTTTTCAGCGTTTGCGTGGTTTCTGCTCCACTTTTCCTATTTTTAGCGCAAAACTTAATGCACACTCTTTGTTATTTCACTGGATCCATTATAGACACGTTCGACAATGCAAACATGCACGAATTTCAACACTGTTTGCTATCGACAAACTCGCAGTGGCGCTTAAACAATGATGGTCTTATCCATCTACTAGTTGCTACCATCGATGTCGACGAAAGCTTCGAGAAGAGAACAAAATTCATCGATACTCGTTTAATCTCCCCATAGATTAATTTGGACGCGACAGGGAGCCATTTTTGTTTGCACGATGGGATCGCAGAGACGAATACTTACCCAACTCCCGTTGCAATATCGGACAATCAGCAAAGATATATACGAAAGCGATTATAATATAATAATTAAAACGTAAAGCAATTAAACGTGGTAATCAAAGAGACACGGCCGCCATTAACGATGAAGCATTAAATCGCATTCCACTATGACATCGCCGGGCTTGCATGTTTCTTTGAAGTCGCGACGAAAGTTATTGCAATTTACCTTGGATGTTTAAATTCATCCGTCATACTCATTGAATCTAACTTCAGAGGATATTCGTTTACTCTGAATTTTACAAAGTTCACTTTAAATCATTCGCTAAAAGCCATTCGAGGACTTAAAGCTGTCAAAGAACACGTGCCTGAGGCTTCCGACGTCAAAACAAGAAAACTTTGGCGCTAATGGGTGGATGGAAATGACACGAAAAGTGGTGAAACCTTATAGAACGCTATTGTGCGTGCGTTGCTAATTAGACGTTGCGTAAACGCGATCGAAGTTTGACGGTGTTTGCGTTAAAACGAGGTTTTGCTAGAAAATCCGAGCGATCTTGTTGCCCAACGCCGATGACTATCGCGCTGTTAGACAGGAATCCAGCATCTCGATACTCTCGAGCCGCTTCTAAATGATAATAATATGTTCGAATAGAGACATTCGCATGTTTAACTGATAAACGGAATGTTTTTTGCTCGTAAACCGCAATTTTCCATCGACGGATCGCCGTTCGGAACGATTCGATTAAAAAGCCAAGTGTTTCAGAGTTACGACACCGGTCGTGATGTGGAACAACGGGTTAGGTTTAAAAATAAACGAAATAATGTACTGCAGTCGTGAAAACAGATGTCGCTTTTCAGATGCCGGGCGAGAGAATAGTGACTTCCAAATGCGAGCGAGGAAAGCGACGCGTAAATATCATTTATTGCTGGTTCGTTTACCAAAGCCAGCTAGGACGTAGCTTTTTCACTGTCGTTCTTCTTCCTCCGGGCCGGAGTATTCCTAACCGAAAGTGACCCCTAAAAAATTCCAAAACGGCATCTAAATACGAATACCATATGCCTCTCGTTCTCGACCGTGACTCAACGCGAAACATTGAATCCCATTTTGCCTCGGGGAGTATCGCTCTTCATCCTAATGGAATAGACCAACCTTCCTCCACTTAACCTACATCCGACTTTGTTTCAAAGCGACTTTACAACTTGTTAAATCCTACTATTTACACAGCGTAGATCCCATTTTCTCGAAACGCGGTTGAATAATAGATCTTACCAAATCGATCCCTGCTCTAAAATAATTCGTAAGGGGTTGTTATAGATTAAGATTTAGAATCCATTCAAAATGAAATCAAAAATTGAAAAGCAATGCTGAGATAAGTTTAAAACACAATTCGAATATCGAATCCCACGATCATCGAATAGGGACGCGTTCGTTTCGAGTCCCAGCGGAGCGGAGCAACCCTCGGCCACTTAATCTAGACATAACACAGACCCGAGGCGACTTAAAAACTTGGAAATCTGTACCGCAATGCTAACACAGCACAAGTACCTGTCATTCGACGGTATAAATCAACGCGAAACATGAAATCCCATTTCCCCCGGAACGCCACATCCCCGTCGTTCTTCGTCCTAATGGAGACCGACCCTCAGCCGCTCCGCTACAATTAATCTCATCGACCTATGTACTAGGGGTGGTCTGTTCACCAAAACAAAACTGAACCGTGGTCGAAGCAGAAGGCTCTCGATGGCGGCGGTGAGGTTCCTTGGAGTGTCACCGTCTCGAAATTCTGCGACGTCTGTCTCCACTTCAGACTCTTGACAAAGACAAGACAGTCTGAGCTAACAGGATCCGACAGGACTCGACGTCCAAGAATCTAGCTTGTTCATTTTGCATCGAGGGTGGCACTTAATATTCTTACATACTTAGCACAATAATCATCTCGTCTCGATAAAGATAAATAATTGTTCTCGAGACCATCTATATTTTTGTACAACACCTGGTCCAATTATCGCATCCAATATATAACTAGCCAAGCACCTGCTTGTGAGGAGAACATTGGCGCCGGTCCATGCTTTTGAAACTTGATAACTATAAAAATGATGTGGATTCATGGTCGCCAAAAATATATATTTTTCTCCGAGTAATGTTTCTTTAAATTCTTTAAATACCCGATAAATTTACTTATTGGCACCCTCCGAGAGCCTGCAACGAGCCAATTGGCGAGTGTCAATATTGTTAAGCCGATCGAAGCGCAAAACCTTTTATATCTCGTAACAAAGATAGACTGACCACACAGGGGCTGCTTAAGTTTAGATTGTTTAATCGTTTATCGACGTTTCGTCATCAATTTACGTGCCCTCCTCGGTCGACCTTAATACGTCCTACCACGCATGTCTAAATTTATAATTTCACTGCGTGACAAGTGCAATTGTCTTATAATGAACGTCATTTAGGTTTTTATAAAAATGGAGCGGATTAAAGGTCCACGCTCTGATTATATCCTACGGATTAAATAGTTTCTGAAGAGGACCCAGAGAATCCAGGTCGTAGACGATGAAATCAACGAAGCTAAAATTGAGCTTCTCGTAACATATTATCAATAACAATTTTTGTATCCGACTAATCATCGTGTAACATTTGAATTCTGTAATAGTAGTTTTTATTTTTATTTGAACGAGTCAGGAAATTTTTATTTAAATTAAGAATTGTGGGCATCGGCGTGGTTGCGGACGCAAGCATGGCGGGGGCGGTGGCGCGGCTTGCACTAACGCGTTCCAGATGCCGGTCTCTTTGTTCCCATCGATGCCCGGCTCCGGTCTCTCGGCAATGCCTAAAATTTTCTCTGGTTCGGTCTCTGGTGCTCTTGTCGTTCCGTCGTCAACACTCCGCGTACGGCTCTCTCGCTCTCTGTTCGCGTTCTTGGGCGCGGAGTCGTTCCGCGTTAAGTATTTCCGTTCGATTGTTTTTGTATATTTACCCTCGAGCCACCACGCGGCTCTCTGCTTGCGCTTTGTTTGGTTACACGCGCCGCTCGACGGAACATCTAATTCCCTCCCCGTCGGTCTCTGTGTTCGCTCTCCACCCGCGGTGTTCTGCGTTTCTGTTAAGGGGTTATACAGAGTGTCTCGGTAACTACGTCGTCGACTAACAAATTTCTTTTCTCGAAGGGGCACTGTGATACAATTTTATGTGATACATAATAGTGCCTAATTTTGAGTACAGAATGTGGACATTGATGGGGTTGTATCTTCCATTGCCTGTGGTAGCACAATATAGTAGCACTTTTGCATATGACTTTTTTTTTAGAGTTAGTCCGTTCCATCATTTTTCTTTCGTTTTGGCCAGCTACTCGAATCATAGATAAATTAAAATTAGTACGATGGAAGAGGATATCGTCAGTTTCGGAGCCAGCGACGAAAGGTCCAGGCTTTCTCAGCGGCGTCGTGTGACGCGTGCACACGTGTACCGTGCTGCATTTCTCTCTTTCTCTCTGAGCCTCCCAGCATCTCGGTGTGCTCTTTCTCCGTGAAGAGACGCGGAAAGGAGAGCGTGCGAAGGACGAAGCCCGCCGCGCCGGACGGAGGACCGAGAGGCCTAAGATTCGAGCAACTTGACACTGAACACATGGCCCCACTCTTCAAACCCACACTCGCCTCCAGAAGACCCTCCATCTCTTCTTGCCCTTCTTTCTCGTCCCTCCCCCTCCTCGTGCTCCCTCTCGGTTTACTTCACTTTTGTTCGACGCCTCCCGATGCCCTTTTCTTTCTCTGTTCCGATCCTCAATTTCGTGCTCCTGCATATCGATGCCTCCGGACCCTGCGATTGTCTGCTCTCTGCGGCTCCGGATTCGTAATTAGGCACCGGGATAGAAATGGGAATACTTGCGTTCGAATAACAGACAACTCCGATAAATCGAATTCAGGAATTTTCTTAACTTTCTCCGGGTCGAATTATTTTCTCCGAAATAGACAGAAATTATGAACGATCTCGATCCATGACATCTGTCAATCTTCCAGCGAATCACCGCGTTGAATTATTTGAAAATTTAATCGCGAATAGTATTTCCACTACTTTGGCGAGTCTCTTGTATAATATTTCAGTAAATTCTGAATTTAAATTAAACACTTTGGATTAATATTATTTACATTCCGAGCAGCATCTTTATAACTCGAATAAAGAAAGTTTGCGTGTCATAATAATATCACAATATTGTTCAAAGGCCAAGTAGTCAAAGGTTAAGTCTAAACCTGACCTCGATGTCTATTACGACTACAACGTAATTATAATTGTGATCAATATGTGCATTTCTCTTTGTAAATTTGTGCTTTCTGTTGTCCTCTTAATACACGAAGTTTCACGAATTAACTATTAGAAACAATTTTAACGTTTTAATTATGGCCATTACGTGGATGGTTACGTACAATTCAATTCGAAAGCTTCGAGTCTACTTTTTTTATTCGTTATTCGCAAATAGAAATGACTAATCTCTGCCGTAGATGGATCTTTGGGAGTTCCCCTACTACCAAGGGGAAATATTCAATATTTATTTCTGTTTACATTTGCCCAACTCTGGCTGTGCAGCGAATTTCTAAGCTAATGACGTAAGCGGAAATGCTTGGCCGTAGACGTCGAAATCCATAGCCCATGCTACGAGGAAAACTACAGTTCGTGCATGATTCGCGGACGAGAGGTCGGGTCACGCTCCTCGCTATTCGCGAGATCGATTAAACGCTATCAGTTCGTAGCATTTTTCATTATCCTCCATGAATGATGGATATACAGGATGATTCCGAAGTAGGCTCACCTGAACGATTAAAAAATGTCCAGCGAATCCTCCCATTCTACGAAGGAAATCTCAGATGCGATCTTCATCGAGTTTAATTAAATTTGACGAGGTGGTAGATTCGTATTTACAATAAACGTGATAAAAATGACGGTCGTAGATGGTCGTGCATCTATTTCAGAATCACCCGGTATAAAAGTCTTGCACTTTCCGTTTCCCCCTCTCTTGCAGTCACGATGATCAGTGACATCATTGTGATTTCGTAAATTAGCGATCTGTTGCTTGCAATCGTATGAATCGATCTATTTTGAGGAGCACGCCATTTGCAATGTAGGAAGAGTTTTTACTATAATATAGTAATATATTATTAGAAATAACGATTTCGATGCACGCGCGTCGCGTTGACGTATCGCGCTCGTCGTTCCTTCGCGAAATCTCCGTATCGAACGGCGTAAAAACGATTTTTACGTAACGCAAACTGTTTCACAGAGGCTGCAACGACGTTTGTTCTCTCTCGCTCGGTTTAATCGACGGCCTGGGATCTCGGTTACGCGCTTATCATCCGATCGTTGGTCGAGTTCGGTTTGTTAGAGAAGCAATGCGCATTGTTTTCAATTTAGGTATCGAAGTAACGGTGGAATCTCCGTTCCTCGCAGAAAAATCACTTCTACATACAATAACTAATAGCTTTAAAACCATTCGAACGTGCAAACCACCGACGCGCGTACACGGAAATCTTTTTTTCACCGTTGATATTTAATTCGCGCAGGTACTTCAATTAAGAAAAACCTCTGTCTACGAAACAATAGTCGCAACATTATTTTAAGGGAACGTAATTGGTTCTCACGCTAGAGAAAGAGGACACGATGGTAATTCGAAATCACGAAACAAGCTAGTATATCTGCGGTTAAATAAAGAGAGGAACGAAATAACTCTTGGGGCATCTCTTGACGCGAGGGCCCATTGGTTGGTTATCTCGGTGGTGGATCCGCCCTTCTGAATAGTTTTGAAAAAAAGCTGAAATCGTGAAAGGCGGCCCGGCCGGGCGTGGTAATCGAGGGATTTTTTCGAAAACGGTCACGCCGTTTCCGCATGTGTCGGCATAGAAATAAGGAATTTGAGGGAGTCGGTGGCCGCGGAAGGAGGCAGCACACGGCAGCCGTTGGAAAAGTTGTAGATAGCGGGTCAGAGGGAGCCGGTGAAAAAGGAGCGAAGGAAGGGCTCGCTGGAGCGTAGGCGACGGCTTGGTGGTCCGCTGATAACGTATTCTCGGTAGAAGGAAGAAGACTGACGGAAGATTGCTTTTACAGCAGCCGACAGCGCGCGTTGTCGGTTCCTGTGAATGTGTTCCTCTCCTTGGTTCGCTTCGCTTCTGCATTTCTCGCCGTGTCGTGAAAACCGAGAGGACTCCGGCCTGGGACAGCTTCGGGGTGCCTCCACGGTCTCTGACGGTGATAGCGTCGCGAAAGCCTCCGTTTCCTGTGTACGTACCCTACGTGTGCGCGCGTGTGTGCGCGCGCCTCGCTGTGGTCCGCACCCGCTCATACATAAACAAGAGATCGGTCGACGCAGCTTCAAAAGAAGAGACGCTAGCTGGGACTCCATTATGTAGAGCATATCCCACGGCGGTCCTATAAAGAATACTAACGATATGGCTTTCTCTCCTTGCCAAGGTTTTCTCGCTTCTTCGCCGGTTGAGAACTCCTGCGACCTCGGCCTCCTCCAAAAGACCACCCTTCCGTCAAGAAACCCACCCCTAGGCTTCTCGTGTTCTTTCCGTTTCGCTCGCGTCGCCTCCTTCTTGGGAAACGTCACTGACCGTACACACGTGCACCCGTGAGTTTCTCGAGGCATTCAGGCACGGATCCATCGACCCATCGGGGGTCGAAGAATCGGTCGTTTGCGATCCATTAGGATTGTCTTTGGTTGGCACGAGGCAGCGAGCGAATGATAATTTTCAAGTCTCCGTCCCGGTGTCGCGTATTACGTCCCATACTTCGTTTTGTCTTGCCCGGTCCCGAGGGGTTAAAAGAAATAATTGAGATAACGAGACAGAGAATACGAGAAAGTAAATTAATGATCTCTTATCGGTATTGTACGCGCGCCTCGAAGGGCACCGGGGGCCTCGACGGCGCTAAATTAGTCAATAGCGCATATCTCCGGTTCACTCGCTTTCGCGCGTGTAATCAGCGCAGCTGTGGTCGGACTTAATTAGAAAGCACTCCCCGTTCCCATCGGCCGACGAGAATATAATGAATTTAAAAAAATCTAAAGCGATCGCTGGCTCCTAGTTTCACGCCTCGACCAGCGCCTGTTATCTCTTCATTTAATTCCTTCGACTCGTCAGCTCCGCCACCCCCGCCAGCGATCCTCCCTTCTGGTCAATCGTATCGAGTTCAGAACGCGTACAACTCGGCTCGTGTTCTTTTTTAACGTTTCGTGGCGCATCGGCGTGTCGGTGGATGGTTCGCAGTGACGGAAGTCGACTCGAATCGCGCAGCGCCGCTGGAAATCCTCCCTCTCCTGGCCGGCCGGTACCGAAACACGCCACAGCCACCCCTGCCCGGCTACTTGAGCCCGAACAGATGCTGCATCCCCAAAAAACCACGCTCCCATTGTGCCACTAATAGAAAGTCAAGCGTCGGCTTACGTTGCCTCGCCAGGCCCTCGCGCTGCGTCGAAAAATTTCACTGCCGGTTACGCAGGCCCTTTAATTGGCTGCGCGGGCCGTGGGGAGGGGCAAGCCCGGGGAGCCGATCGTAAACACGATTTTCGCGTTAAATACAAGTGCGACGCTGTGTCGCGTCGTACGTAACCGAGTTCGACGGATCGTCGTTCCACGACGATTCTGCCGGTGAAAATCGTTCCTCCGGGTTCGCGAGTGTTGGATTTCGGTGCATCAGTGCGTGATCGGAGTTGAATCGTGCGGCCATGAGGCGATCCAAACGTAAGATCGATAGTTTTTTCACATTAAAACGACGTATACTCGAAAAATATATGGGGCAGAGTAATACAAGGCGAATATAGGGCAGACCCCGTAACCGGAAGAGTCTAACTGTTTTAACTGCAACCACATGTCGCTGTCTACGATCGCGAGAACTTAAACAAGAAACACTGTTCTGTCTCCACGAAAGTTGACATCATCCTTTACATACAGTGGGCTCCAAAAGTATCCGTACCCTTTCGAATGTGGGACAAACTTTGAATTCAAAGTTCTCAGTCATTTTGACCAGGCCATAACGTTATAGCAGGTTCGCGTATCAGGGTGGGAAATCTTTTTGTAACGTGGGCGAAGCCGGACAGGATTTTCCAACGAATTTCGTTACGGATAACACCGATCACCGTTGCGTTGGGCGATAACGCTTGGCTACGATTTCAAACGCAACCAATAACATCGGTTCCGACGATAATTTATCTACGAAGTAAGCGTAACTGGGATGTTCGACCTTTCCCGATAAGTCGGAGTATTGTGTGCCGCTCGTACATCAAAACGTGAGCGCGAGATAATTGCGTCGAAGCGGCTTCGGTTTACTATACTTGGCTCCGGGAACGAGTAATTTCATAATGACTTACGATAATCGTAACAACGACGCGTGTACGTCTTTCTCTTTCTCACGCCGTTTCCTACCATTTTTCGTTTGCTTCATATTTTTCTCCTATCTGTCGTTTTTTGTCCCCTCGACCCGTTGGGTAACTCGTTGTTCTTTCGATTATCGGTTATAATAACACGAAGCCTAGGATTTACGACGTCAGGTATGAAAAAAAGCAAACGAGAGATAAGAACAGAGGGGTTCGAAGCTATTTTGACTCGACCGTGACCATTTCCTTATTACCGAAACTCGAGAAATCTCCGGTTAAATTTAATACGTTCCTTCGATTGGTCAAAATGACCTTGCATTCGGCCAGTGCATCGCGCTCGAACCATTTCCGAGGGTTCGAAGCGTCGCTGCGAGAGGTTGATTTCGGATAAAAAAAAGAAGAGGAAACTTTGGAGGAAGAGAAAAGAGAAAATTCGTTTCCGCCGGCAGTCGTGCACGGGTTCTTTCTATCGACGACGGAAACAGAGCAAAACGAAATAAAACGCGACATTTTCATTGGAAGAATCGAATCAAGATGGCCAAGCCAGGGTAAAAGGACGAGAAGAGGGAGCGGGGGTGGGCCGTGAGGCTCGGAGAGAAAAAAAATTACTCGTATAATTGCTCATTTCGCGATGTTAATGAATCGGTATCTGAATGAATGGAGATTGCATGGCAGCAAGAGAGGGAGCACTCGTGGAGCAGAAAGGGGGAGATCCGGTGATTTATCTTCGCAATGGATGAGCCCATGGTTTATCGATGTCGGCCCGTTATCAGACGCACTGTCGAACAGCCGTGCACGCTCTGAACTTCGAACCGTGTCTCGCTAATTTCTACGATCGCAGCTCGACTCCGTGTTCGCCGAATTTCTCGATCCGCGTGACAATTAGCTGGACGCCTTCGTTCCCGATCGGAGGAAGATTCAATATACCGAAACGGTAAAAACTGTTACCAGGAACTAAGTTTCCAGTTATAATCTCAACGACATTGGAATTAGTCATAACAAGTGATTTGTTATTACGTTTACGATCATCTTCAAAACAATCAAGATAGAATGATTTGTGTTAAAGGGAGGGTTGAAAAGTGTACATTTGTACACCGATAGAGACAACCATCCTGTTAAGGGTTGAGATATGGACACGTGGCAAGGATCGATCCGTTTAGCGCGAAGGGAGGAAGATGAATTTATTTAGTCGTCGGTTTTATCGCGACGAGAACGACCGGTCAGGGTCCGTCCGGAGAAACAAATTCGTCCATTGTCGGTGGCGCGGCTCGCGTGCTTTTTCATCGTTTTCCGGTGTGATTTCAGTCACCCGGTCCTTGACGGCATCTGGCGGTTAAAAATATATTTTTTCCGGCTTGCCTCTGTTTTTGTTCCGCCTCCTAGACGGTCTAGTCTTAGATCTGCGTTTCGCGAAGTAATTACGCCACGCCGTGAACACACGGACACCGACGCTCGGAGTCGTCGTCGTCGTGGTCGTTTCTCTCTCTCTTTCTCGCGACGGAAATACTTCTCGTATAAGGATAGCGACGAGTTTCGAGCTGTCGCTCGGCGACGACGAAAACGGGCTGCGTGGAAATCTAGAACGCGCGGCGTCCGTCACGGTTAGACAATGGAAATGCAGAAACGAGCCGACAACGCGACAATGATAGAACCGCGCGAAATTTATCTCTGGCGCGTGCGCGTGCGTGGTACCGCGACTTGGACGGTCGTTACTCGCTCGATTTTCCTCCGCATTTCTCGCTGCAACCAAAATATCCCGCGTTGTGGAATGTTTATCGTAGAAACATTATATCGGTGTCATAATCGACGATATTTTGATATTTCGAACGCGTATAAATCTCAGCAGGAATTAAAACCGTGGGAGACGGATTTTGGCAGAATTGTAGCGAATGAAACGTTTAGATTCTGGTTTTAAAATACAAAGGAATTAAATTTAGCTAATTCAGTTATATACGAATTGTTCGATCAATCTGCTCGACGATAGGAAACTGTTTATTAGATGGATTCTTCGAATACATGGCCTTAATTTGAAAATATTAAAGAACGATCGGTAATGTAATTCGTATCGCGGGCCCCCGAGAGGACAGTCTTCAAAATGCTAATTAAGATTAAGGCGAACAGGGTAGATGCAGTTCTGAATAATTTGGGCAGGCTCGGAGATCAGTTGTAGAGGAGACAATGGAGACATTATACGCTTTAAATAAGGCACGTCTCGATCGTGAACGTTGCCAAAATCAACATTTCAACCACCTATATATGTCACCCGAATTTCCAGACATATCGTTCAGCATCAATCTCAAAGCACCGAGTGTTGTTATCCAGACGTTTTCATAAATTGTTAGAAATGTATGTAGTCGTTAGAAAACTTGTACTATGGGGGGCATGCGTCTATTGTTAATCTTAAACATTCGAGTGCAGACTCGCCAAACGAGTCCCCAGGAACCGAGCTTCGTAAAAATCAAAATCCGACGCCACTTTTTCAGTCTCTGATGCTTCCTGGATCCCTAACAAACCACTGTATCCTTCACCTTCCAAAATTTCGGTGTCCTTAGCCCGGTATTGAGATTTTTCACGAATTAAAGCTGCCTCTGACGTAGTACTACGACTTCTGGCGGATATCTTATCTGAGGAGCCAAAGGCTAAAACGAAGGACATTCGAACTACGAGCATCTTCGCTTACGCAACAATTGGTGTTTAAGAGATCCAGATCTGACGGATGAGAATGGCCTAGCGTTTTGTCTTTCTTCTCCGCCATGTGGCCGAGACAGAGGAGAAATTCGGCACGATTCTATCATTATCGTGTCTCCGGGGTCGCCGAAGACGCGATGGACTTTCGACTATATGTATACAGTCCCATACGAGCTAGCTGGGCGCGTTCGCCATGTCGGTCAGCTTTTCATTCATGCTGCGTTAGTCATTGATGACTGCTAGTATCAATGTTTATAACATCTACTTCCACATGGAAATACCCACGAGCGATTACACGTTGTCGATATTAGAGCAATTCGATATAAAAACCCTTTTATTCCTACCATGGGCAAATAGCCACGTATTTAGAATTATTCATCTAGATTTTCAAATCTCTGAATATCTGTATTGGTTTCCTTTTAGTAGCATATTTGATTCAAATTCCATCGATATCTATATTTTCCAAGTTTCCCTGTTCGAAAGAAGCGTGCTAGTTATTTATTCGAAACCCGTTGTGCATTAAACAACAACTCTCTCTTCCGTATATAAGTAGGCCACTTTTAAAAATGTTACCCAGCAATTATTTTTTATTAATGTTTCATAACAAACGATTGCGACTTGGAAATGGAAACTCCCTCGGTGCTTAGATGCCAGTTTTTTTGCATTTTTCGCGTATAAATTATTCGAACAGACAATTAGCGCAGAAATCCGAAATATGACTCTAGATCTATGAATGCTGATGAATCCCAAAGCGTTCGCGCAGTTGATTTATTTAGCAAATATAATTTATTTAACAATAATAGAAACATAACAAAGACTTAGACGCCAACCGATCGTTAATCCTTCGTAGAGTTTCATGTCGAAATCTAAATAAAAGTAGCTGGTATCACGCGATTCTACCATAAAACTCGGGTTTGGAAATCCAAACAAATACTTACAGTAAAATTCTTTTAATTATTGCATTTTTAAATTACTGGCAACTGGTCTACCGAGTCATCGCGGAGATCGTTTATCGCGTTACGATTTTCTCGTCACATGCATATCGTGGCGAGCAAGCACGTGTTCGCTGTGACGCGTGTGCACGAATGCACGCGTAATTCGGGTCTCTGTAAAAAAACGCGAGCCGATCACGTGTGCAAAGATGCGCATCGTGGCGAAAAACAGTCTCTATAAACTACGTTAATTTCAACATTATCCTATTAAGAACGTAAAAAAATAGAAAACCTTCGATCTGTCATTTAACTCTTTCAGTCTAGAATCTTGAAATCTCGATTGGTGTTTAAATTCTATAAAAATTCCTGAATCTCGACGAAGTCTTCAAGATCCATCAGGATGAAACTTCACTGACGAAATTGTCCCAACGGTGTCAAGTGATTTTGGCATCGAGTAAACGCGAAGCGATTCGAAACTCGGGAGTTTCCAAAGTTTCGAATCTCTTTCGAGACACAGATTCGAATGCCCATCACTACTTCTGACCCCGCAACCTCGGTCGGCTTGGCCAGTCGCGAGATAATGGCGCCCGGCGCGTATATTCTTTCCCCGGATTTATCCCCGCGTCCCCTGCTCGCGATCTCCGCCGATTGATGGAAAGAGCGTTACGACACGCGCGCGCGCGCGCAACAATAATAATCCACGCTCAATAATCGCGCTCGATTATTGCGCCTCATGTACGATTACGTAATCCGATTCGCTCCTTGGGACGTGCGCCGCCGTTTGCGATTTGGATTTAGATTTGGTAATTTGTAGACGGAAATGAGTGGACCAGGCTCCGCTGGGCTGGTCCGGGTTAGGTGCTAAATTAACGACAGATGGAGATTCAGACGGACCGTTCGACGGATGTCGAGGGTCATCTGGTAAGGAATCGTCACTCTCCGTAGCTTCTCCCGAAACCGGACCACCCTTTAAACGCGTTTACAAACGACCACCGTAGGGGGATGGTCTTTGACGCGTTCGATAAGATGCTAGGAATTATGGTACACTGTCTTGTTTGCTTTAAACGATGTCGAAGTCCCTGGTTAGGAATTCTGCAAAAATGTCAATGTCTCCTGTTGGACCCTTCCGCTCTGCGATTGTTCGGTAGATCCAGGCGAAAGAAGTAAAAGTTTTCCGCGCTCGAAGTCGCCGTGTCGTTAACCGTGACATTTGCTACCATGCACCAATACATTATGAATTGTAACGAGGCTAGCTCGCGGAAGATAATTCTTGCCGGAGCGATTACGGTAGCAACTTTGTAGCCGTTACGTAACCGCGCGTCACGAGGAAACAAAGTGCTCCTTGTATCGCCTATGGTTAAATAAAACGGGGACAAAGCATTTTAGAGCCTCGGGACATCGACGTGTCCCGAGCGGTGGGTCGTGTCCGTTCTCCTTCGGTCGAATCGCAGAAGATCACAGCGTGCAACAAACTCACCTGGACGTTTCCGTTTCGCTTTCAGATTGAGGATGTCCTCAAAGAGGAAGTCACCACCAACGAAGCTATCGGAGGGCGGGGGCGGCACGGGTACAGTGGCAGGCGCCAACGAGGAGGAGGAGGACACGACCTCGTCGGTGACCGGTGGCCCCGGTGGCGAGACAGCCGTCGGCGAAGAGGATCCCACCACCCCCGTCGGGATCGAGGAGTGCTACCCTCATCCGAGGGGCGGTGATTGCGAGTCGTCCGGGTGTTCGTCACCGGCGACGACCAGCGAGCCCGATCTCCGGGACTCGCCCTCGCCATCCTCGAACTCCCTGCGCACCAGCAAGCGACAGAGGATCGTTGTCGCCGGCCAGGACACGCTTACGCCCTACAACTACCCCCATCACCACCACCATCACCACCATCATCATCACCATCACCACACGAACACATCGTCTTCGTCCGGTGGTGTCGTGGAACCGGCGAGCTCCTCGGAGTGCGGCTCGCCGCCCACACCCTTAACCGTCGACCCCTACTACCCCGCTCACCCTCATCACAACAACAACAACAACACCGTCACGCAGAACAACAACAACAACGGCGGCAGCAGCGCCACGCCGGGCGGCAAGAGATCCATGGACGACGTGCTGAAGAGGTTAACCTGCAAGATGAACAGCGAGTCGTTGTCGCTGCAGGACGATACCAGCAACAACAGGCGGACTACCCCGCCGCCGTCGTCCACCCCCACAGGACACAACGCGCACTGGTTAGTTCAGGTGACGTTAAATCGGTGGTCGGCAACCCTCTTTAACCCTGGCTCATCGACAATTTTTTCTATTTCCTTTTTCTTTTCGAAGAATCATTCTTTCGGTCTTTGCCATAGTCCTTCGGTCGATAGGGGGCGAAAGTTCTTTCCCTCGATGTTTCCTTTTCAATTTGCGTTCACGATCTCCCTACAGGATTTAAACGTATTATATTTATCCGAATTGCCAGAATGACCTGCAGAAATTACTATAGACCCTCTCGAATTGTCGTAAGCTGTACATATATGGGGAAAGTAAGGTAAAATCGAGTGAAAGAACATAATGGAAATAGCTTTGCGACAATTTAATTATGAGAATACAAATACAGGATATAAAGCTGAATAGAACATAAGGCTACGCAGATTTCTGAGAGGAGAGCTGCGGCTGAAATGCTTTTGTCGAAACCTAACCTCGATTCATTGTCCGCTGACCCACATACAGGTCAGGTTGGTTTTGACTCAAGAGTCCGCTGAATACACAACAAATACCGCCTTCCTGATTCATCTGAAAGCTTTTCTAAAACTATAAAAGGTACACTGCAGGGACAGGGATGCATAGTGTTTAGAAACGGGGATAAAATATTTATTGCTACGAAGATTTAATCGTCTTTAGACCTTGAGGAGATATTCGCTCGAGAGATGCATAGTTTAGTGCTCCAAATATGCGCATAGTTAGATGATCTAGTTTTGCAGTCGGTATAATTTTTACGGAATTATATGCTGATGGAAAATCCTTTGATTGGTTTACTTCATTATTCCAGCTCCGATCACAATACATGTCACCTGAGAATCCGTTGTTTTATATCTTCTACTTTGTAATTGTAATGGCACTAACCTTTGAAATTCTGAGACTACGTTTCTTGTTGTGAGATTTTTTGTTCACTGACGGTTAGCATAGTTTTTCATTGGCTACAATATCAAGGATAAATGTTCGCATGAGTTGCAAAGTTCAACCTACAATATTTGTGTCTTATTGTGAACGTAGCTCCAAAAGAGCAAAAGGATAGATCGCGTTAGCTGTTTGCCAGTGTTCCTTTCTTTGATTCGGGCCAGCCCAGTGGGCGATACTAATTAAACAGTGCCAGGAAACACCTAATCGGTGGGGGGAAATGAGAGTTCCTTCGCTGGCGAGTATTCCTTCCTGTTTCCCAGATTCTCCATTCCGCGAGTCGCGGCGAAATCGAGAACAGCATCACGTATGCCACTCGTCATCGGTTACGCAACGTATCTCTTCTTAATTAGTTGATATTGTGCTCCAGCCGTAATTGGAATTGTAGATTCGTTACAGTGTTGCAATCATCGTATTTTAATCTGCCGTTGTCTTTACAGCACTATCGCGTGCCCAATATTTTACATAACCGGTAAATATAGATTAAAAAAAACGGATCTCGTTTCTCTTTATATCGTTGGGATTGGTTATCGCTCAACGAACCGATCGGGACTCGGAAAACCTCTCGTTGGCGGCATTTTGAAATCCCTTTGACGAGCCTGTCTTACCCACAAAAAACGTCTCCGGAGAACAAAATCATGCTCCAAATAATTACAATCGAGCAAAACGATTTGTTTACGGCTGAAAAGAATAACGCAACCGGCGATACGCGAAGTTAATCGTTCTTTCTTATTATTTGTCAACGCGTGTGCACGATACGAGCGGCAAATAAAAATAATTACGGTTGATTGTGAATTCGGGTCAGGAGTAGTTTATATTACATTGTGTTATTTTCCATCGAAAGCTCGGCTTAACCCTTTCCACTCCGAATTATATTTCAATTTTGTTACCAGCAGCTCTCAACGCTTTTAAGTGTTTTATTTACACTGTTGTTGTATTTTGTAATTTTCACGTGTACGATATCTCTTTGGTTTGGACTTGAAAAAATGTCGAATGGGACATGACGAACGGGCTCTTGACAAAGGGTTACGGAAATCCATTTTCTAGCATAATTTTCGCTAGATTTCCATCTGTATAGATATAGATAGAGAATCGACCGTTTCCGTATCGGTAATCTTCGGTCGAAACGACTCCTGCGGTTGCATCAATGGCCTCGTGAATAACAGCCGCGGTCCGACTTAAATTTGGCCCCCGCGAGTGGCCCATAAAAGCGTCCATTGTTCGAGGAACGACGAGATCCGCAGATTCCGCGTCTCTAACCGAGTCTTCGTTACCGAACGTCCGTCCGAAGTACGAAACAGAGGCGAGCGAAAAGGAAGTCGGAAGCCGGGAGAGGGTCGTGGCAAAAAAAACAAGGGCTCCACAGAGAGCCTGAAAATATCCGACTTCTCGGCCCAGGGACAAAGAAACGCGCCAGAGCCACTGTTTCTGATTTCTCCGCATTTTTCGTTCTCCAAACACGGGGGAATCGAGCACGTGATTTCACGCAGAAATCTCGAAAAAACTCGACGACTGTATTCGATCGATCAAATTTTTCTTTTACGAGTTACTCGATTGCTCGGTAGTGACAAGCAGCTCGAATACGCTGCAACGCGAAAATTGTTCCACGATTGAAAAAGTTTGATAAACTGCGCGATGCGCCAGAAGAGCATTAACATTTATGAATTCCGGCTCGTTTGAAAATTACACGAGCCGCCACGTTCCAGCGTCGTGTTGCAGGTTTTGTGTTCGCTTTATTCGCGTACGAGCGAAAAACTCTGACAAAAAAAAAAAAAAGTAAAACCAGTCGTACTTATCGCGAGGCTGTGGCCAGTCACGACGCGTACGCGCGCGTGTAAGTTAATCGTACGAAGGATTAGTCTACATTCAACGGTATCGCGCGGTCACGTAATAATAATTGCTCTATGTAATCAGGTCCGTCAATGAATCGATTCTTTGTATCGGGAGGACGGTAGAGGTTTTTCTGTTCCCCGCCGAGCCACACAATGTACAAAGTCGAAGAATACAGAGTAAAGATTATATGCACGTGGTTAATTGCGATCGTCGCGTTGCATATCGCGAGCCTATTTCCACGCGAGATTAATTGCAACGATCCCAAGGTGCTTGCGGGGAAACCAACCTTACCGAAATTGTTTTTCCGTGAAAAATCGTAATCAATAATTTGACTAAAATTAAATGGAATGCTTGACGTTCGACTTTTATTATTAAAGAGGAATCTTTGTCGACTGTTAATACGAAGTAAGGGGCGCGTGGGCGGAATTGTCGGCGAAAAATTAACGAATCGCGACAAAATGCGATCCGTGGCAACGTGTAATCATTGAAAGTAAACCGGTGAACTTGGCAACGGCGAACGAGCGGACGGAATCGTGTCAGTCCGCTGCCCACACCGAGCCGGGCGTCGAAGCCAAAATTTCGTTCAAAATTCAGCCAACTATAAGACGACGCGCGCTTACGCGACGTTCGTCCATTTTTTGGATTAAATTCAATTCTGGACTCGATCCCCCGCCCCGTTGGCCAAATAACGGGACCCGCGTCGAAAATACTTGTTTAACGGCCGATTGCTATCCGCGATTTCGAGCAAATTGCAGCCTTCGTAATGACCGACGAAGACCGTGACGCGTCGCTTTCGATGGGAATCATCGTCCTCTCGGTCTTTCACTCGCTCATCCTCGCCCCGGAGAATGTCGACAGTCGATGTGTGCACGCTTGGGGAACACGGATGAGAACTGGGAATTTTATTTAACCCCCAAATAATAGGGAGACTTTGACCAAAAAATAAACGGACTATGAAATAGAAATAATTGGGAGAAATTGAAAGCTTCTCGTCTATGGTGATCGTTTATAAACCTGAGATGGGCCACGAGGGATGATAAACAATATTTAATTACTTCACAAATTCGTAACAATTACGTTACGGACGATCAGTTCGTCTTCTATATTTAATCCAGAACGCATCGAAAGTTTCGCGATCGTTTCCTTTCGATCGTAACACTTTTTCATGCATCTCCCGCATACAGTGCTCGATCTCATCGCAGGCGTCGTAATAATTCTATAGAAACCAGAAATAGCAAGATCAGGAATCGGATAACGCTAGCAAGAAGCAAATTATGCGAGCAGCCAGTATTTACGAACGTAAACACAAATTGAAATAAGGGGTAAACGGTGCATCTTATGAAAAAACATTTCGTTTCGCACTCTTGATATAGTTTTTCGCTTCCTTCGATTGTATTATGAATTAAGTCCTGTCAGGAGCGATTTAAATAAATGAATACATCAGTGTCATCTGTACGGGTACGTGACTCACTGTACGTAACTCTATCCGGATGAACGCTCGTTAACGAACGGTTCAAATATTATCTTTTATTAATTGTTACTTCTTCCTGCCTTGGAAGAATACAAATCGAGTAAAAAATCTATGCTCGTTGATGCGCGGGGGGCGGATCGCAAACGCAATTTTCGAAGGTACACCGTTTCCACAAATAGAGCCGCACGAGGAATTAAAACTGGCCCGTCGCTTTTAAAAACGCGCGCATTATTATTACACGCTCTACTTTGATACTTATATCTGCTTGCCAACTTCCACCATGCGTGGCACGCGTGTGCGGGCATTTAACGATATAAGTTGAGTACATACCGAAGATAAAAGTATCAATTTCATAATGAGCGTTCAACCGATGTATGTTCAACCGAAGTTACGTTAACGCGGCCGGCCGAGAATAGTCGGAGAATTAAAAGACGTTGATTGCACGCGCTCGAAATTAAATTACAAACCGTGGCACGATAATTGTACAAATAATTGCACAGTGTTCTCGCGATCGCTATCGACACGCTAATTGACGAAGACGAGTTAATTCGTCGAGCGAAGATGCCTTTATCTTCGACGAGACAAGCTGCATCGTTTGGTCAAACTCGATGGTTCAATAGATTTCGTGCTCGACGGACGAGTTATCTCGTGGTTTGCTAAATTTGTTATTTTTCAAGTGATTTCGAATTAAACGGTTGACGGGTCAAGGTTGGGGAACGATCCACCGACGAAACGAACGTTTTTATTATTCATCGAGCGTGTCCTGTCTCACCTTAAACCGCGTAGTGGCCGAAAATAGAGTTAGTTGTAAAATTGGAGTGATAAAAGAAGCATGCAAGCGGCAACAGTTTATTCTTGGCTCGGTCAGAAAGCTAAATCCTCCGAATGTCTTTGCCGGGAGATGATAATAGTAACAGAATGAGCCTTTTGTTGCCTGATACTGAGGTCAACAGGCGCGAATAGAATCTTGTAGCCGCCCACCGAGCGTTATTATCGGCTGAAAGAAAGCCACGCACAGCAAGGGTCTTTCATGAGCGTGTAAGGATAAAAGACGTTCCTCGATAAGTAACGGTTTCATGATGCACGATTTTTGTTCCACCGACGGTGAGCCACAAGAAACGTGCACACTGTAACGTCTAATTAAATTCTCGCGCACAATGCGGAATTCATTTCTAGCCGGGGCTCTCTCCCGGCTGCCCACTTTTTCCCCCTTTTCTCTCGAGCTCGGCTCATTTGCAACTCGCAAGCCACGTTGTTCCACGCAGAATTATTATTCTCGAATGACCGTCGTAACTGAGAAATAGCTGAGCATCCCGCTGGCGCAAGGGTCGCTGGCACGCTGATATTCCAAACTCCATTAATTCCGTCGTTTTTAAGAATACATTCGTTTTCGAGAGATCAACAAATTCTGTTACACGGAGGTTCGTTTTCTAGGAAAGTCTGTTTTGAAGGTACCCCTGATGCACGGAAAGTGCACTCGTGTATGTCTACTCAAGGAAGTCTTTTAACGTGCATTTTCTTTTTAAAGCTTCTTTTTAAAGCTCCACAAACCCCTTACTGTCTTCCAAAAACTATGGCTTCCATGACACACTGACCCGCCCCTTAAGAAGTCCACAAGTATATGCATTCGTAGTCGCTGCATTCTGACTTCTACACACTCGGCACTGGAAAATAACCTGGGAAATTTTACCTGGGAAGAATCGCGTACCTCGACTCTGCAAAAATTCCAACCCCTTGCAATTTTTAAAGAAGTTAACCACAGGAAAAATATTAGAATAAATTGTTAGATCTCCTACGCGATCTTTGGGCGGTAAAATTTGATTGGTAAACGTGAGAATAGACGGTCAAGCGTCAAGGAGTGGCGAAGATTCGTGAATCGGAAGACGCAGGTCGCGCTTGAAGGGTTAAAATTCGACGGTCCCTTTAACGGTGACCCTGTGACGCCATAAGAAACGCCATATATTGCCCCAGATTCGTAACGAAGGCTCTTTGAAGCCCGCGCCCAGGTCGGTTTCGTCCTTAGTCTCGTCCTTCGGGGTTATCCCGTGCGGTCGTCGGGCGCGGGGCATCGCGGTGGCTGGCCACGCTGGCACAATGCGTCCCCGTATCACTTATTCGTGGTCCATTTTCCTCGACATAAAAGAGGAACGGAGAGCTCCGGGCTGGGAAACCAGGAGGGCACTTTGGGGTAGAAAAAAATCCACAGGGGTGGGAAAAACACGTGGGACGGAGCGAGAGGGTAAGGTTGTCGGAGCGAGAAGACCCCATCACGGGAGCAAACACTCGGGCTGCCGTGATTGCACGGCCGCGACCCTATCTATTATTCACCTGGCTCCCAGCCCTCTGTACGCCGCGGACCACTGCTATTCCATTCCATAGCGCCGGAAGCTCTTGCTCGCACGCGAATGGCCCCCATCGACGCACGCGGCCGGCCGATCTACCCACGACCCACTCTCCGCTCTTATCCGTACAAATGACAACGCACGATCCTCCGACCGACCACCCTCTGCCTCCCCCCGTCCACGGCCAACCAGCCTAATTGACCGTGGTACCGATGCTCTACGTTACAGCGGAGGCGTCGCGAGCGTGCCGAACAGCGTGCCGCCTTCACCCCCGGCCTCCGGAAGAATGCAGAACACCGAAGGACAGGTCCAGCAGGACGGAGCCTCGGCCCTCCACAGGGTCCTCTGCGCGGAAAGCTTCGCGGAAAAGGAACGAAGGCTCTCCGAGATGATACTGCAGCTGCAGCTGCTCAGGGAACAATTGCTGCAACAGCAGGATCAGTCGAAGGTAGGACTCCTCGCCCCCGTATTTACATTTTAAATTCTCTAACGTTGTTGCGGGAGTTGGGAGAAGGCGGAAGTACGATCGTTTGGTCGATTGCGTGACTCGAGGGAGCGTTTTGCGCGGGTCATGGATCTCGACGAGGTGAACACGTCCGATGCAGGCTACCTGGGCGGAACTATTTTTGGCCAATCGAGGCCAGCAGGGAAATTGATTGTCTGAGACACCGCCGGTTGGCAAACCTAATATCGCCGATACAAAATGCACAGTCGCGCGTACGCGAGATTTATTGATCGGCAGAGATGTTCTAAATTTATGTACGGATTCGAATTCACTCGGGATCGGAAAGGAGCTATCAATAGCCGATTAATTTGTCTGCCGTTAAGACAGACCCGCGATCCAACTCGTTCTCGTTAGATTATGACGTTTATTTTAGCCTCGCGGAGCTACTAATACACGACAGTCCTTTTCTCGTTGTTCGTATCAAGAGCGAACGGCGAATCCAAGTTATTGGATGAGGAATACCAGTGACCGAGGTTAAACAAACATCGTAGCAATTAAATGCTATCGTGTACACAATTAGTTCCTAATTAGACCCGTGTACTGTTTCGCTAAACGCGGTCGTTAATTTCATCGCAGCGAAGGAGACACGATATCTGCTTGTGTAACAATAACAGAAACGAACGATAAGGATCGGGGCTCCGAAGTAAGCATAATGTCCCTCGCGAATCAGAGACACGGGCGCGTAATTAATCGATTAGCGGGAATAAGGACGGAGTTCAGCGTGTCGTTGTTAGAAAACACTGTTGGAAATTAGAAGCCCGTCGATACGAGCGAGACAAAAAATTGTCGAACGTCCGTAAATCTTGCGTTAATCGCGTGGGAATGCGGCTTTAGAGGATCGTTCGGTCGGTCGAGGAGATATCGCGCGGACAATGCGACGCCGATTCGAATCGACGTCCCCGCGGCAATGCTATCGGCGGGTATCGCGATGACTGGATGGTTCGCGCGACCTCGAAAACCGCGGGTCATCGCGTGGAAGCGAAACGGCCCCGTGGCTGGAAGGAATCGCCGAAGACCCCGGAGAAACCTGTCTGCCCGCAAAAATGCGGGCGCGTGCAGATAATGCCCGGCGTATTACCGTTATTATGCCGGTCATTTACGTGCTGCGGACGACGATGCGTTCCCTTACCTGATATCCCGCTAAATTCGCCCCGAGGCGGGATTCTACGAACGCGTTTAAGCAAACAGGCTCGTTCAGGTGGATCGACCGCGCTCCCGAAACCTCCGGACCGATCGGTGGCGCAGCCTCGGACCTCGAATTAGCGACAGATGGCGGCGATGTCCTGCACGGTGGATTTTCAATTGCCTCGTCCTCCAAACGAAATCGTAATCAGCAGTAATTATTAGACGATCGTTCGAACACGATCTGATACTTTGCTTTGTTCGTTGGGGAACGGATTATTTCTTATTAACCGTAACATCCGTTTTCCCCGGACGGAATGGAGAAATTAATGCCCTGAGAGTTATTTAGAGACGGATACGATGCGATTATAGGAATAATTAATAAGTTAGAACTAATTTGCCAGTACGTTTGTACAGTATCGCGAGCAGATAAATGCTGTGATAAAAAGTAGTGGAAACGTGTAATTTCTTTGGTGGTCTGAGCAAACATTATTGATAATAAAATTCCCCCCCGAGGTTCCGGTCAGCGGAGACGGCCTTCTTCAGAAAAATGAAATTATAACTAAAGAAGCGTATACATTAATGCGCGAAACGATAAGTACAAATGGATCAAATTGAAATTAACGGAAAGATAGAAACTTGCTAATCACATAATTAGGAATATATAAATAACAATGTACAGGAAAATGTGGTCGTAACTCGTTAACATTGCTATTGGAACTATGGATACGAACAGTTTTTTTTTCTACGTAATTATGCAGTTAGTATCTTTTATCTGTTGTGTGATAAATATCCCGCAGCATAACATTGGCCGAAACGTTGAAAATTTGTTTACTGGTCGAGTTTGCTCGTACAGCCAAGAGGAATACATATTTCTATTTTTCCTGCGCGTTTCCACGTCTTATTTATTCATTTTTTAATTTTTGTATCTGTTCATCTACACTTGCGTAATGGAGTAAACCCGTAGCGTATTTGCATACGACGATTAAATGAAAATGTCACCGGACGAATGTGTATTAAACATGTTCCGTTTGCTACGTAAAATTGATGGAAAAACTATTTGGTCGTTTGCTCCGACGCTCGATATTTTACGAGGTATTAAAGGATAAAGATCATAATTCATCGAGTATTTATACGGTTCCTCTCGAGCGATTAAAATGAGGATTACTGTAAATGTCAAAGGTGTGACGCAACCGTGGTATATTATTTTCCGTAGTAACCCGAGCCTATTCTCGCTCCCGCTGGCTGAAACGTCTGACCCAGTACGGTGCTTATTCCCTTAGCCTAATCTCTGCCTCCGCGATGCGCGCGCGAGGGCTTGAAGAACGCCGTTGAAAAAAGTTCCCGGAAGCGAGCAGACTCGCGGAGGGTTTCGAGAGCGTCGCGGAACCGTCTCCAGAGATCTGGTCGCGAGCGTGCGTCGCGGCGTCGGTGCGTTGAAGGGTGGAGAACGTTTTCTCGTCGGCCATTTCATCGGCACCGAGTGAAAACGCGTTTGTCGGCGGCGTTTGCGCGGCAGGCGGCTCGAGAGTCTGGCCCGACGTTAAAACGGAAGTGCGACCGTGAAGGAAAAGGAGAGGCACGGCTGTTAGCGCGAAAAGGAGCAAACTGAGCGACCGAGAGAGAGAGAGAGTGAGGAGGCGAACGTAGGAGGAAGGCGGTAGTCTCAGCGTTCTCCTCCTCTCGGGTCCCGGAGGGCGTATAGTAATGTTCGAGTCGGCGGTCTCGGGGTCGAGTGGGGATCTCCCTCTCCTCCGGTCCCCCTCTCGCTCTCACCCCAGTCTCTCCCCCTTGTTCTCTTTCCCTCTTTCACCTTTCCACCTGTTATGCGACTCCGTGCCCATGCTGCATCGGCACAGGTGTGCCGGCCACGTACAAATCCGCTTCGAACGCACACACTTCTTCAGGGGTTCGAGGGGGGGAGGAGGATGAAGAATGAAGTGGAGGAGGGGGAGGGCAGCAGGGGGGGTCTCTACACGCCTAACCTCTTCTTTCAAACGGGCTGCACGCGCGCTCCTTTCTCCGGTGCTACGTTCTCCTTCGTTCGCCTTCCTTCCTGCCTGCCTTCCTTGCATCCTCCCCCGACTCCCTGTCTTTCTCCACGAGCGAGCCGGCCGATCGCGTGGGCGGCGAGGACTACGCTCTCTCCTCTACCCCGAGGCGCCTCCGCGGACCTATACCTTCGGTTGCACCTGTGCAGGAGCATATTGTCACGCCCAGTGGCCCGACCGTGCAGACCTCGGTTGCAACACCCAGACCTAGCAGCACTCCTCACGATTGCTCGTCTTTTATTTACCGCGAGTTTACTCGCTCCAGGTACCCACCGCGAGTCCTCGTCCGATACTTTTTAATATCGCGAGATCGGGGGATGCTGCTCGCCGCTGTGTACACGGGTGTGTACGGTTCGCGTTCTCGTCGTTGGCGGCGACGGTTCTCCATTATTTCCCGGGAATAAATTGGGCCGATCCAGAGTCAACCGGTTAGCAATTCGAGCATGAATTTTTTTTTTATTGCAAGGCTTCGTAGGCGAAGTTAGAGTTAACTGTTTTGAGTCGAGCGGTTCGATGGAGAAAATTATTCCTAGCTAGGTAGAATCGTGTGTCCGTTAACCTCGTATTTTCCGCAAAAAACCGGGGGAAAAGTTGGTTTACGGAACGATGGAGATGCTGGGACGAGAATCGACGGTTGTGAACCGTGGGTCTCGTCGGTGGCGTTTGAAACGCGTCCTTGACGGGATACCGGAAGAGGACCCTTGAACATGCGAACCATCTTCATTCATCGGGCCCCCCATTCACCGGCGCCGCGACCTTCCTTCTTACCTGGTCAGGCACGTTCGACCTTCCTCGTGCACAGATATTTGATGACTCTACGCGAGGTTTGCTGCAGGTGAGCATGAAATTTTCGCTCTCTGTCGGTCCATTTATCTTCGCGTGCTACGTGCCGCTGATTAAAGCCGACATTCGAGGCGGTTCGATGGCAATGCCGAGCTGCGCACGACTGTGCAATTAATTGCTATTGTATTAATTACGATCCACCGGTATCTCGGCGTCAAAGATCGTGTAAATACTAACAGCGATTCTAGAGTTGAGAAATTATCCTTGTATTTGCTAAATTTTGTGCGATTCGATCCGCTATCGTTTGGATCATTCACGTAATCGTGAATGACGCATAAAGAACGGATGAGTTCTCTCGCAATTTGTCGATTATTATAACCAAGGTACCTTCTTCGCACTTATCTGACCTTCATCGAATTCTGTTAATTTATTTTTCCTCTAATCATTGTTTAATTATTCTAATCACTGTGCAGATTATTCCGCTCTCGTAAGAACAAATCGCTGAATGCAGTTGTCGATGCCAACAATGGCATTGGACTGCGCTCGTTTATTCTCAGCGTCTCAAGAGTTATTTTATTCCCTCGAGCAAGTTGTATAGGTGATCGTGCAACCGGTGTGGGTGGGGTGATTCTGCATGAAAAAATAAGTCGAAGACGATGCTTGGTTTCCGAGACAATTGAATACGAACAGTCGAATACGCGCGCGATTAAATATTTGTTCGGCGCGTCTGACCACTAATCACTGTTTCTACTTATGCCGGTGTCAAAGTCGTGATTCATTCCGCCGTGATTACTGGGACATCCTGCGCATGGAACCGTTTCTAAAGGAGCGTACCATCGATAATAATTCGTTGATTCGATTGCAATATAAAATTAATCAAGCGTAAAGATCGAAGAATTGAAATTAAAAAATTCTCTAGCAGATTCAACTTTAAAGTACGGCGTGACTGATGCGTCAGGAGCAAGCAAAACGTTGTTTCGACATCACTGGATCCAACTGAAGGGTTGCTCGACCCATAGATGAACCCTCGATGGGCGAATAAATAAAATCTTCCTTCTCACGAGTCAGTAAGTGCGTTTTTCAAAGCACTCAGCCGCGAGAGAGACGATGACCGTTCTTGGCCCGCGAAAAGTACAACGTCTGAGAGGCCGGGAGTTTGAACACGAGGGGTTAAACACGGCAGAGGGAATCCAACCAGACATCGCGGCGCATTTCCGCGCGACCGTGTCGTTATTACACGGTATGGTGATCCACAAAGGCGGGACGAGAGGTCCGTCCGCGATATGCAACCTGCGAATGCCGGGGTTTAGAACCCGGGAACAAGGGTAGGGAGGCGGGGGGGGGGAGGTCGAGGGGATTTGTGTGGGAGGGTGCGGGGTTGTATGGCGTGCGGTGTTTGGCCGGTGAGCGGCCAGGCCGGGGGCGCTTGATGCGTATATATGTCCGTGCGTTTGTCCATTTGCGTATCGGTCGGCGCTTTATGGGAATTAGCGGCGTATTGTGGGTCGCCGGGTGGGCGGTCTGTGTGCACCGGTGCACGAGAAGCGTCCACGGGAACGGCCACCACACCCCCGGCCACCCTCGACGGTCGAGGGTGGTTGCAGCGGCGCATAGACCCGTGGGGGTTGATCGACGAGGACGGGAAACCGAGCGAGAGGAAGATAGGAACGCGTAGACGCGCGGAGAAAGGAAAACGGGAGCGTCCGGGAATGGGGATGATTCCACCTCCCCGTTCTCGTTCTGTTTCCCTGTTCCCTTTCTCTCTGTGTATCGCTGTTTGTCAATATACGAGCGATATGATCACCAAGTATAATCACCGCCGGACCGGAGAGCGTCGAGCTCTCTGTCAATAGAATGCTACTTTGTGACCCCCTCCCCCCCCCCACGGCTCTCTGTCCAATCCGACCGCTTATATATTGTATCAAACGTGGACGTGCCGTACGCTGTCTCTCTGGAGAATGCCGCCTCCGGTCGTGAAATCCGTATCGACCGACAATACCGCGGACAGAGGACCCAGCCGCGCAAAAACGCGCGTCTCTGTCGCGTTAATATCGAACAAAACTGTTCAATGGGGGTGGTTTATCCCTGGCAACGGTCACCCGCCGTCGCGTTCCGTGTTTCTACAATAATATCCGCGTCGCCTGCCGGCCATTTCTTTATTAGCCACGTCGCAATTACGCGCGCATTAGTATGCTCCGATATAGAACCGATTGGGATCTGATTTCTCGACGAGATCCGATTTTTTTTTTCCCGGCGTCGTTGGCCCGATGCTTTCATCGAAATTTCATTCTTCGCGCTTTATCGTAAACGAAAGCATCCTTTGTGCCGATTCCCCGCTGCACCGATTCGATGTCGCCCTTTGCAAAAATAATATCGGCTCTGTTACATCGTGTACAATGATGAATGGGCGATGGCTGCGATAGTGAATCGGGAACGGTGATATTACTTGCAACATACGGCTGCTCTCACGGCAAATTAATGTCGCGAGGGCTGAATAGTTCAGGATTGCGTGGTACGGTGGCCTGTTACATGATTGTTGTTTCCACGCTTTGTGGCGATATTGAATATTTACACGGTATCAAACGCGTGCATGCATATGGATACACAAGGTATAAGTATTCTTCGCTCGAACCTGTTTCAATACTGAAATAACGGAGTAAAAAGTCTCATAGAGGCGTTTGTTAATCTCTTCACTTAAGCCATACCTAGCAATTTTGTTACTCGATAGAAAAATAAAATAAATACATTAATTGCGCGTATATTATTATCGTATACGCAATGGCAAACTATTACAAAATAGTTAATACGTTGCTTCACCGCCAATGAAAGCAAAGTTGTACCGTCAGGATGTGGCAAATTAAATTGTAACCTGGTGTAGGTACTCCAGCTAGGAATCCAAATGCTCGTACGTTCCCTGACTGATGAGAGACAACTGACTCGAATGTTATCTGACTATTAGAAGACTGATTGCTTCCGTGGTTTTTCACTGGCAGCTGATTGATTGCAGGCTAACGAACTTCTTGCCAACTTCATCTTCTTTAACGCCTCATAACTGGAAAAGTAGGTCTTAATATCCTACGTTCGCAAAACAGTTTTCCCTTTCTCACGATAAACATCTACCCCTTCGGAGCATTAATACGTTATTAATTAAGATTTATCTTCTGCGTTGCGTACGTTGCACAAACGGAAGATTACGTCCTGGTACTTTCCACGCGAGAGAGTTCCCATTGGGACCATTTATTTAAAAATGGTCCCAACAATTTACCCAACAGCTTCAATCCCTGTGTATCAGGTTGATCCGCGTCTTTTTCGCGCCCTTCGCTTAAATTCTTCGGATCGGAAACATCCGACGTAACAAGCAAAGTCCTTTCTCGAATAAAGTGGCGTTCCGTGGATCGCGGGGCACTCGAGCAGCCACTGGAGCGTGGCTCGCGCGATTTCGTAGCCGTCGCCGGTAAACGGGGGCTAAATGAACGGCGCCCGGTGTATTTCTCCTCTATTTTTTTTTCCGCTTCCCTATCTGGCTTCTTTCTTCTTTTTTTCCGCGCGAAGCATCAACTTACACGGCCGCGTCGCTTATCCGACTCGACGGGTTCGCCCTCCCCCCCGCCCCCCGGTCGACGGGGGTGTGTAGCTGCGCCGTCGCTGACGGCAGAGGGGCTGAGAGAGAGCGACGGTGAACAGGGTGGAGAGAGGGTCGACTCGTCGGTGTATCTTTTCGAGCGATCAAAGAATTATCGCAGCGGAGCGGCAAGCCGACGGTGTTTGTCGTTTGATCGCTGGCCAACGATGCGTGACTTTGCGCGTTACCTGCCGCGACTGCGGTGGCCTCTCCGCTCGGCTCCGCTCCGCTCGGCTCCGCTCTGTGTCGTTGCACGGATGCGCGCACCGCTCCCAGACACGGCCGCGTTAACGGCTAACGCGTTAACGCATTTTACCCGAGAGCTCGCCCCGTTTCTTCCGTGTTTTCTTTTTGCCTCTCTTTCTTTCTCTTTTATTTCGTTTTTCTTTTTTATTCTCGTCGCGTCTCTCGCCACCCCCTTGTGCCGCTGCACCGCCCTCTCTGTCATCCCTTCGATACCCCCGCCACCGCTCTTTGTATCTCCTTTGGCGCTGTATCTCGTTCTCTCGTCGCGACACTCGCCTCTCCGTCCTCCTCCGCGTTCCACCCTCCCGAACCACCCCCTTTTTGCCAGGCTCATACATCCAATATCTCTTCCAGAGGACCGAGGTCGGGTCCGCTGCCCTCGTCATGTCGTACTAATGCATGTAATTGCAGCTAACCTCATTAAACCCGCCGACTGATGCCACTCGCTCAAATTGCGTCCCTCTCCCTTGGTTCCTATCCGTCTGTCTCTCGGCGTTCCTCTCTCTCTCTCTCTCTCACCTCGCCAGTCCTGTTTCGACTCTTCGTTTCGTTATCCACGTTCCGCGTTCTCGACGATTCTCTTCCGCGTTTTTTGCACGTCCGTTTTATCCCACCGTGTTTCATCCGTCTCTGTTTGCCTCTGTTTCATTGGATTCCGCGCGCGGTACCTCGATCTCCGTTAATGCACACCTCTGTTTCGCGCCGCTGTCACGGCCAACGGAAGTCTGACGACCTAGCTATTCTTTGGACAAATAACGATACATCGATGCGCTAACCGGTTCGCGAAATAAGCATCAAACGGTCACACTCTTCTGAATTTTCTGAAACACTGTCTCAAGAGTCACCCATCTGGTGTATGAAGTGCTTGGTAATATACCAGCATCTAACATCCAAGCTCTATTTTTGGCCCCTGATAACTTCCCTCTAAAGCGTAGATTAATATCTGTGGGGTCAGTGAAATTATTTTTAAACGGCGATAGCTCCAGTACAGCTATCTCGACACTTGAACAATTGAAAGTAGAAGTCTATAGCTCGAATCCAGGAGCATTCCTGGTCGTCCAGCGTGCAACTTTTTCCGAAAGTGTGGCATTTTTCGGAACAGGATGCGTCGAAATCGTCGATGAAATTCGCGCAAATCGAACGGCGGCGCACGGTCTCGCGGACACATTGTCCCGTTTGCCGATTGATTGGTCGACAGGTCGTTGAATAAATAACACGCCTGCCTACGAGCAAACACTTGTAGATGGCCGGGCGAGCATCGAAAACGGCGTCCAGGCCGTTTTAATCGGGAACGATATCTGTTCGACGACGTGCGCGCGTCCCGTACCGTATGAAATAGAGTTACCGCTCGAAAAACGGTATTTGTATTGATCCGTGTGTAGACGTATCGGCTGTAAAATGTACCGAGTCAATTTCGAACATTACCAAACCCAATATCGGCCGCGATATTGAAACCGATATTGCCCTCCCGAAATCTGCCGGTACGCTAAACGCTCGAATTCACCGTCATCGTTCTCTATTCAAACGCCCGATCGAATTACTCTCCCGCGGTCCGCAACTCGTTCATTCTCCGCCCCCCGAGTAGCGTTCACCGGCTCCAGGGATGCTCGATTCTTACAAAACAATCTGTCCTGGAATCCATTTTATTTGTTCCGGCAAGCTAGAAATTTGTCCATTTAAAATTATTAATCCGGCGAATCCATGTTCGATTCGTCCCTTTTCGATTGGACGCGTTACGCAACGAAGGGTTAAAAAGTCTGCAATCGTCTGTGAAATATCTATTTTCGAGAAAATCGATTCGGAATCGAACGTTCCCGGCTCGATTACGGGCCTCCATTGATGTCTCCCATCAGACTGAGGAGTACGAGAAAGCACTTGGCGTTTCGAATCACGCAAACGCCGACGCTGCACTCGACGTCCGGTCACGTAGTTCGATTTCATTAATTCCATCGTGGCCATTTTTCCGTCCAATTGCTCGAACCCGGACCGTCTACTCACGTATCGTCGACGGGCGGAAACCAAATCTTAGAATTAGTGACATAACTGCTGGCGACAGTTACCTGCCTCCTTGGGGGATGAAATCGTCCGCTTTAAGAACCACCTGGGTCGGTACAGTCTCCATCCTTAAGCTTGGGAAGATTCGAGCATCCGGTTGGCCAATTCGGGGGGCTGATTCTCGTTCCCGAATATTTCCTCTCGATCCATCGGTGGACCAATGGAAACTGTTCTCAGCTGGCTGAAGAAATTTCTCGTTTCTCTTTGACGGTGGGCACGAGTGCTCCTAATCGGGCCGAGGGCAGGGGAGTATCGCGCGTACAGCGTTAATTACAAAACACTTATGTCGGACGGACGTCTTAACACGGAGAGGAACAGGTTTTGCTTGTGTTAAGGGTGGAAGGCGTCGCCGGTAGTGCATGCACGACGACGTCTGGACCACTTGGCGCTCGCATTACGGGAACCCCCTTTTCTACTTGGTACTCTTCCTTGCTCGAAGGTGTAGGCGCCTCTCCTTCAAGCCTCCGCATCCGATTTTCTGGAGGAAGAAAATGAACTCTCATATAATTATTTTCCTCATTAACATTGTGGCCCATTGTTCCGCCGCGATGAGAGGCATAGTCTTGCCGCGCGGTATTTTAATTACATTCCTATGTGCAACGAGGCCTCAACTCAAAGGCGAACGTTCACGATTGCGCCCCTCTACAACTCGCACCTCCTACCCCTGGATCATCCGATAGTAATTTCTTGTAGTCTCGTTAGGAGGGTATTCTGGCCCAGGGGGGCGCAACAAATCGATTATCGAATTGTTGCAATTTCCCTCGTTCTTAGGGCGTCGCGAATCAGACAGAGTCTCGTTTCGTCGGATCCGGAAAATTCGTGTCGCTTTAAGTAATTCTATCCTCGAAACTATCGACTATCTATCGTCAGAAATGTGTGTTCCACTCCTCGCGGAGCCGGACGATGGATCGAAGAATTCCTCGATAGGAATTAAGTAGCGTGAACCTGTTAATTTCGACGATTACGCATTCTTCCAAGTGCTCCTCGGATCGTTAGCGTTCGAACACGCGTCAGAAATAATAACACGGGCTTCAAGCTGAATTACACGCGCTTCCCATTACGGTGTATTATTCACGCGCGATAACCGCGTCTCTGGCAGGAATGCCAAGCTCGACAGCGCGCGAGGATTTCATAATTTTCCCTCGAAATTAATTCGTCTCTTTCGCTCGGCTTGATCCATCTGCAACGATAAACAAACTACCAAATAACAACATGCCCGGCGTTAAAAAGAGACAGAATCGTCGTCGAAGGCTCGTCTTCGTCGGCAATTATAGAATTTTCCACGCTCGACGTTTCTGCTCGTCCTCGTGTTCATTTTTCTTGCGACGGGGCGAGGGGGCGAGAAACGAGGGAAAACGATTCCAGGTGATCGTATTCGCGAGAGAATGGAAACGGGAGTTCGTCGAAACCAGCCACAATGTTTCCATCCTGCGCCATTACCGTGAGGCATTCTATTATTTCATCCCGAGCGAACGAACGAACGTTTTCCATCCGATTGAAAAGGAAAGGTTCGAAGAGGTTCCGCGCGCGACTTCGTAGCGTCTCGACGTTCTTATCTAACGGCGTCCCCATGTTCGCGACACGGATTGTTAACTGAATCCGGGAGCTGGCATTGTTTCAGCACCGAGAGTCCCGAGCACAACAGTGCCCCATTGTATTCCCGGTCGCGTTCATTCAGCTTTTTCTTACTCTTCTCCGCTCGTTTTTTACCCCTCCCCCTTCACTCAGACCTCTCTGATCCGTCAACCGAGCCACCAAGAGCGATTCTCGGTACCGTCGCTCCAAAATTTCAATTTTAACCGCGAACACGCAGTGAAAACTCCACGGTTGCAGGGGAACGAACCTGAAGCTCTTGCAAGCATCGATTTCAAAAGAAAGAACACTGTTGGATCGTGACAGAGGTCACAGACTCCGATTTAGATCCATGCAAACGTCATAGACCTCGCAAAATTCCATTACAAGATTTCGATAAAAGCTTCCCCCGTTATCAAATCGTTAATTAACATCTGTTTCGCTGTCCACTGTCCACTGCCTCGTCCTTAATCGAACAGAATCTCCGTACGGCGGATATTTCCGTGCCGGGGCATCGTTTATCGAGGATATCAGTCGGTTTCCTTGGATGATGGCTCGGCCGCAAGTACGCCGCCGCCACGACGACGGATAATGTGCGTTTCGGCCGCGGCGCCGAGAATAGTTCAAAGTAAATAGCATGCCGTGAGTGGTGCCCTCTAATCTCCTTCTTCTTCTTACCACGGGGTATATTCTGATTGCATTATGACCGAGCACGGCCAGATAACGCATCTCCAAAGGGATATTCGTCCGTGACTGATGTAACGCGCCTCGTTCCTCAAGCAGTGGATGCTAGCAGTCAAACGAGCATCAGGGTAACGTTGCCTACCAGAACTACACGATCGTCCAGAGATCGTCTTTTTGATCCTGGCCGGGTCTGCGATTTTTATTTCGTCCGTGTCTTTCTCGCGAACACCATATGGCCGTAACTCACGAGAAAATAGATCGGAGGAAGAATCGTCGCGTAAAAGTAAATGAAACAATTCGAATTTTTATACCAGGTTGTTCGTCGTGCAAAAACGAGTAAAAAGTGTGGAGTAAATGTTTTCGTGCGGAGCTTTCTTTCGGAGAAAATTGATTTCGAAAGTCCGTCGGGGCTGCACGCTTGCTGCAATGGCGCCTCGGACGTTCTCGGCGTGCCTCGTTGCTGGAATGCATGTTCTGTCATGTGTATCGGAGTTATTTGACACATTGTCATACGGTAACTGCTTGTCCGCTGATAATTATCGTTTGCCGGGTTCACTGATAAATTATCGAGCGTTCCCACCTCTTTGACGCGTAAAAATCTTAAACGTGTCGCGTTCGTCGGTTCGTACGCCGCGTATGAAAGTACGTCTTAATTCCGTGGCGACTTGGACGGTACAAGCTCTGCGTTATAAGCTGTACGTGGCCTAAAAATGCACAGAAGATACATTTTTTTTAACGAGGAATCACCTTCCTGTCAATTGTCAATTTAATTCGTAGAGAAAGCCTGAATTTTCCCATTTGATAAACGATTGCTTCGAGACATTCAGACTACGGACAAATTTCTAACGCTTTAAGCAATGTGTAAGCTTAAAAATGGCAGCCAACTTCCACCGGTATTCTGTACCGACATCTTATGTCTGCACATAAGTTGTTAGCAGCCACATTCCATAGAATATAAATTTCTCGTCTCTCTCTTAATCAATACCACCGTAGAAACAGGAAACATTTTCTTATCTCAGCAGATAAGCCAGAGCTGGTTTTGCAAATAAGTGATATTTAACGGGCAACGTTAACGACCCGTGTTGCCTGGAACAACCTCTCATAAATATTGCAATTATCGCTTCCTAAATAAGCCACGCCTTATCGATTCCGCGGCCGATTACTTTAATCGTATCCCCGTTAACCTTGCAGCCAACCGGCGATACATTATTGGCTTGTAACGTATGAAATATTCGCAGATGTTCCTGTAATATTCCCACGCGCGGGCAGAGGCGCTATTCGCGTACAACGTTTCTCATTATATCGGCATCGAAGATGAATTCTGTATTCTTTCGTACGGAATAATCAAAACGAACGAGAGTAACGACTTCTCTTGTACACGGTGATGTATACCCGCGGAGCCGTTCAAACGAAATCTTTATTGCGTCTCGATCCTTGTGTTGGCTCCTTTTCGGATAGCGATATAAAACATACACGACGCGAAGTGCTACAAACGATCGCCTCGCCAGAAACTCGATGGACCAGTTGTTGCACAGCCTCTTTGCTCATTGGGCTTGAAACCGATCTCGATTCCGCGGACTCGTTCAAAATGGCACACATTATGTCGATTAGATAACCCCTATATAAAATTGATACTATAATATTATTTGATAGGAATGGACTTATTACGCGACCCAATATATATCACTATCAAAGTCTTTTACGGAATAATATAATATTTTATGAGTCTTTCGCGACCCCATTTCGAGGGATGAAAATATCAAGATTGAGAGCTAGTTCCAACGATTAATTGCTACCGTCGATGTGATATGTTTTCTAATACATGTGTTCCTGCTCGTTTGTGTTTTCGTATTGGTTATTCCTGAATAAAATTTGCCCGATTCCGCGGTTTTCGGTGCGCTACTGGCGAGGAACGAGCCACGTTCTAGAGAATATCGCGCGCAGAGGCCAACGTGTGCACGTCGTTTGCAAAACGTTCCAGAATGAAATGGAAGTAGGTACCGGGCGGGCATTGAGAGCGCGGTTATACTTGTAACTTGGACGGCGACCCCGAGAGAAACCGCGAGTGCGGTAGTAAGAATTCCACTGTGCGCGGATGTGAATGAGCCCCGCAGCTGCTACATTCCTGTGTGCCATCGCCGCGGCATCCCTTTTCTTTTATTTGCGTTCCAACTTCAATATTTTAGCCGAACATCGGGGGGAAGAACCGACTGTCAGATTTTTCCTCGGCCGGCGTCCAACTCGTTCTTTCTCGCCCTTGCGCGAAACGCGGGAACAAATTTTTCCTCGACCTTCGTCCTTGTCGCGCCTCGACCACAGATTTCGATCAGACACTCGAATATCGGTATATTTTCATCGATATTCCCTTTCTAAGAATCACCGTGAGAGATACGAGATTCAGGAAAAAATTGAAAGAAAAATATGATTAATCGATCGAGAAAGAGAACGATTTTATATTCGAGTAACAAATTTGAGAGATGGAGAATGTTAATTCGGTATCTTTTTATCGATTTTCCCTCTTTAAGAATTATCGTGAGAGATACTAGGCTCAGGAAGAAATTGAAAGATAAATATAATTGGTCGATCGACAAACGATTTTATATTCCAGCAACGAATTTGAGAGATGGAGAACGTTAATATTCCGCCCACAATGGATCGTTTATTTTTAGGAATAATATTGGAACGTGTGTAACATCAATCTTCTGTAGTTTTTATCCCATGGAGTAGGTCAGCTTGTTTTCTGAGAGGATTTGTCTAAATAGACACGCGTTTATTGACGCAGGGATACTCCGTTTGCTATGTCTTTGCGTCTACTGTCTTCATCGTTGCATACGGTTTATCTCGCTATTCGAACTCGAAACACGAAACACGAAACACCGTTGCCGAATTACGTACGATAAATCTAAATTTCGAGAGGTTCCCGTAGGAGAATCCCGTATTGTCGGTGGACGGTCGTGGCCGATCGGTCTGTTTGGATAATTGAAGTGTAATTCGAGCGGCTCGAGGGGCAATTAACGAGCGCTATTCCAAAACGAGCATGGAACGGGGCGAGGTCCCCGCTTGCCAGGATGCGTGTTTCAATTCACGCGTATTTCTGGTTTACCCCGGTTCCCGCGTGTCGTCCGAATCTTTATTTCGGTTCTCACGTTTCGCAGGGCATATGCGCGCGGACCGCGGGACACACGAATGCAGGCGCGTGCGCCGAAATAAATATTGCATATTTCTGTACGGATGCATCGCGCCGGAACGCGCTCATATCGGCTTACGATACGACCATGCGTTCCACCGTACCCCTGTACCTATCGAACAATATCGAACGATCGATGAAACGACCGATGAACCAACGATGGTCGATCGTCTGCGCCCCTCTGATCCGTAAATTGGAAAATCACGGTTCGGTGGACGCGCGAGGGAAATTAAAAAAAATTGTAACGTACTTGTTATCGATTTATAGAGGCGCTAAAAAGTAATTGGAATTAAATCCGAGATCTTTGTTTCCACGTTGAGCGAATCGGGCTCAACGGTTGGGGGAGCATACGCGATATTTCTGTGCGGAGAAAGAGAAACGAAGACAAGAGCCCCCCGAAGATTTAAAACGTTTACTTAAATAACACGCGTAATTGAATCTGTAGCTGTAACCGTGGCTGTAGTTTCGCGTAAATTAGATCGGAGGAAGATCAAAGAACCGCTAAAGAAGTAGAAGTTCGCTCTTCGAGTCACATGCCCGGGGTCGCGGGATCAAATCGTTGCGTTCGGGAATTAAACGTCTTAGATTACAACAAAGGAAGATATCTAAACCTTCCTCGGGGGCCTATTCAGACGTCAATGAGAATTCTTTAGTGTCTCGTTTGTACAGAGAGTATTTTATGTACGAAAGAATGGATAGATCAGATCGTATCGTTCGAGATACGATCAGCAATTACATTATTACAGCGGAGCTGTCGAGACAAATCGTGTCTTCTGTTTCCTCGGGACCAGAAAAAAGTGTTACGAAAGAAACGAAATCTGTTTCATAAATGCAACGATGCGCCGCAAAGTGCAATTGCACTTTCTTTCGCGTGCATTGATATTTCTCATGATTGCACGTTTACAACCATCGTGGTACGTTTATCGCGAGATGTTTCGTATTTTGTTTGCAAAAGTTACGCTAAATAATTCTTGCCTTCGCCGGCGTCCGTGGGAGCCTCGCGAGAATGAATCAGAGTGAATTGTTTTATGAAAATGCTGAGTAATGTTATTGAAAATTATAGAAGAAACGATGGCGTATCGGAGCAGTTGTTTCTGGAATAATATGTGAAGTATTAATCGTTCGATAAATGCGTCTCGACGCTTCTGTACGCAGTGTGAAAAGAAAGTACAGTTGCACTTTGCAGGTGCATTGTCACACTTATTAGAAAAGTGAGGTCACAGACAGATAGACCTTGTTATACTATTCAACTTCTTCCTCTATCAATTTTCTCTGTCTTCAATGAAACAGGAGTTACAATCCGTCCCAATTGCGCAGTGTGCCCTGTATAGACGCACACACTGCCACTAGGTGTCGTATAAATTAGTACTTCTTAGGATACAAATTGAGTTCAAACTTCTGGTGCATAATTAATCGATATTTAGAGAACATTTACATTAGTTCGTGATTTAAAATTTTTTGTTGCATCCTCTTCTTCGTAAATAATAATAACGTAGACTCTGACCAGGAGAAAAGGACCCTAGAAAAAGCGTCCCTACTCGCGATAGTGCTCAAGGCGTCGTTTGAACACCTTTCCTCGATGAATATTGAGACAGGTAGTAATCGTGGGTCTTCACCCCTTCGTGCAGAGCGACTAGGGGGTAGATTAATACGCTTGCGATCCTAGGATCAGGTGGTTATAAGGCAGAGAACCCGGGTACACCAGGCGTCGACACGCGAGGCAACGCTAGATCGGTGTGTGTGCAAACAGTTTCAGAAATAGACAAATATTAATACGTCAACGATTGCTACAGTCGCGCGTGGTACACGGTGACAAACGGACACCAGGAACGCGACCTTACCGAATCAATGAAGATCGATAGAAGACGATCAGTCGTTGATGAAGAACTGGCACGAAACCGTATCTCCCCGTAGCCCCGCGTCGCATTCCGCGCGGACGACGGCTCTCACGTACGCATAATTTCCCAGCATCCTGGCATTACACGACCGAACGATGCATCATTCTCTCCTAGTACTTTTTTACCCGGCGCAAAGAAAGCGCTTCCTCGTGGCGTCGTCGTCGGTATTACCTCAAGGAAATAAACTAATGGATACCTCGTCGATCGGTCACGCACGATTCCACGGCGTAAGTTCTGCGGTAAAAACGTTACCGCCGATCGCGTAACGCCGCGCACACGTACGACACGAACACACAATCCGCGGCGATACGAATACCCGAAAACCGCGATGAAAAATCCTCGAGCCGACGCTTTATCGTTTTTTTTATTAGAAATAGCGCTCGGTTCGTGGGATATTTCGGGGCCACGGAATTCGATTGTCGGGTTAGCGGAATTAATACCTCCTGGACGAGTTTACGCGATTCAGATTTCACGATTTTTGACGCGTCGTGTTGGTTCTGAGAAACATTTTGCTTTTAAACAGATAGAAAAGTGGTGCTCGCGTGAGAGCAACGCGGAAGGATGAATTAGAGTCGCGGTTACGGGGTGGGGATGGGGGGGACGAAGAGAAGACGAGGGTCGGCCGGTGCCACGTGCATCCCGTGCATTATTCTCCTGTTCGAGTGGTGATCCCCGGTGCCCCAACCTTTCTCTGTGAAGCAAACCACGAACCTCGTGGCTCACTCGAGCCGAGAAAGAACTGCCAAGAGAGAGACATCGCGCGGAGAGGGGGTGGACAAGGGGCGGTGGTAGGGAAAAGAATAAAGAGAGGAACGCACGGCTCCGGTCGTTGGAGTTTCCGGGTGCCCTGTGACTTCATTCTCGCGGCCACGCGGCCGCAACACATATAAAATTAATTAAAGTCGGCGGTGAAGCCAAGGGGCTGTTTATTGTACCTCTCCCTGACGGCGAGAGGACCGTAAACGGGATAGGGTGGTAGCTAGGTGGGCGCTGGCTGCATTGTAGTGGCTCCTGTTCTGTTCCTCTCCTCTGTCCTTCACCGTCAACTCTTTTTCCTTCCTGCTCCTCCTTGTTTCTCGTGGTTCCGATCTCGCAACCCACTCGCACCCGAAAGCCACAGCCACAGCCACGGAGCGTGGCGTGGCGCGGTGTGGTCGCTCAAGTGGCGTGCAAACCTCGCCTTGTTAGGAATTAATCACTTTCTAGTCGGTAGACGGCGAGGGGGGGCGAGGGGGGGCGAGGGCGGGGCGCGCGACACCCGGCATCTTCCAGCGTTATTTTAATTGTAAGCAAATTACCGAGAATGAAACTCGGTGCTCGGAGATTCCTTTACAATCAGCCGTCAGGGCCTCGAGTACATTGTACGACGGGAACTCCAGCCGCTGATTAATCTCTCGACGACGGTGCCATTGCCTCCGCGCGATGATACGCGCGTGTCGCGCTGCAAATCGGGAAACAAGAGACACACCGAGCCGCGCAAATTGGACGGTGCTTCTTCGAACGTTGGTCCCGGACGCCACTGTCCTATCGTGGTCAAACAAGACGCGCGGTCTATTAATACCAGGCGTTGGAATTTTTCCGAAGGGACGGATACTTTCGGCGGCTCGTGTCTCGTGAATTATAATCGAAAAAAGCACAGAGAAACGTTCCCGACGAAAGAATCGCGACTAATCCAGGTTCGCTGACGTTCCGGGTAAACCAATCGAGGTGTCGAAGCGGGCGCCGGTGACAGCGTCGAGGTTGACGACTGGAGGAACGCCGGCGTCGACGTGGGAGGATCCTCCCGAGCGAGGCCAGCGTCGCGCACGGGACAAAGACGGAAAATGGTGGATGAGTTTTGCGGTCGTCCGTTGAAAAGGGACTCGGAAAAAGGAGTCTGAGCGATACGGTGTCTGAGATGGATCGCTGTCGCGGGGAGGAAGGGACGACGGAGGGTTGGAAGGGCAGGATTGAAAGGAGAGGAGAGAAAATAAATAAGAAAAGACAGGGCGACAGGTCCGGGGAAACGATGGAAAGCAACGGGAGCAAGAGGAGAGAGAAGCAACGCGACGGGACTGCTCGGTTCCCGAAGGTGACGGGGTTGCTTTAGCCGCGTCTCGACGTCCCCCAGTCCCCGGGGAGACGCGTCCGTCGTTTCGCCTACGATCTTCCCAGAAAGAACTCCCTGGCGGAGATAAGAAGCCGAAGACAATAATCCTACTGACGGCCGGTTCATCGTCGCGGCTTATTTCGGCGATGTGCGTTCAGCTTTGAGCCGTTAAGAGGAACATGCTCCTCGATGTCTGCTGTCAACCACGCCATCGCGGTTTAATGCCGTTAAGACCACGGTCCGAGCAGACGGCGCACGATGCACCACTCGGAGACGCGGTTGAATAAAATAAAGGAACTCCTCGCCCTGGACATCTCGGGGACTCACAAAGCCCGCCATTGTGGACGTACGAACCCGATGCTCCCTATTGTTAGGAACTCCTGACGATCGTTTCCTCATTGTTTCGCGAATTCGAGTTGGGAAGATACGTCGAGGCTCTCAAAGGTCTGTCTTTGGTACCGAATTCAAGAATGGATTGTACGGGCGTTGCAGAGGATCGCAAACTTCGATGTCATAAATATTCTATGTACGTTAGCGTGAATTCTGTCGATCGACAAACGCAAAAATTGTAATTAAATCGTCTGGCAACGGATCGAAGATCGAGTCGAGTCGTTGATCGGGCGCCAAAAAGGCCAGATCGGGCAGCGAACGACGCGCCAAAGATTTCCGTAAAGAACGCACGCCCCTTGACAACGGAGCGCACCATTGTTATTGCACCGGGCGTGAAAACGTTTCGGATGTTTACGAGACGCTGACAAACATCGAGTACACAACGTTTCACGCGCGGCGCTGATTTCGAGCGCGAACGTCGCTCGAACACGCTCGCTGTCGCCGGCGGTATTCGTGTCAGTTGGCGTGGATGAGGAATCGTAAAAGATAAGAGAACGCGGGATCGGACACCGAATAAAACGGCGTATAGTTTAAGGCGATGAAACGCGCGCTTATAAAGTATTCCCGGCCGGTGTAAACGTCGCTTTCCACTGTTTAGCGTGCACGCTGAACAGTGTTTGTCTCTGTTTGCCCGCGGTGTGGTCCGCCACGACTGCAAACACGTTTCACGCTGGTTTTGCAATAGCCCCTTGCTTCTTCCGAATATTACGTCAACCGGGCTCCGCGTTACCAAACCTTTATTCATGCTGCAACGTCAAACGTTTAATCCTCGCGCGAGTATCGACGTTTTTTGGCGCGTTGATAACTTGAATATTCGCCCTGGTTCGTCGATGGAAGTCGTGGACCCTCGAAGAGATATCAACAGTCCCATTAATACGCTCGCGATGAATTATGGAATTCGCGCTGTGGAGGCGCCGGTAAATTTCCGGAAACGTAAATATTATTTCGTGCTACGTTGGCTCATTTAGTCACAGAGAGGCCCCCCTTTCGAGATGAGAGCAACACAATTTCCCATTAGAGCGACGAGAGATCCGCTTGTTACTCCCGGAGCATTATTCGAACAGACTCTGAAACGAGAACGTTGGAGACGAGTAGAGCTTCTTCACGGATTTCTGAGCCTCGAAATTGAGAATTTTTAGTACAGCTCCGCAGCTATCTCGACGAGGAAATAACGTTAGCGAGAACAGTTAATGGTAATGAGTGTAGCGAGGAGTCAAAAATAATAGTACATTGGTAAATATTTGAAACAAAACCTCCGTCGCATGAGGAGATAATCGTGGACAGGCGATCGCAAAATTGCAGAATTTCTCGGAAACTCTGGTGCAATCGTGGGCGTGACAATCGGTCCGAAACGACGCGAGATGAAAAGGATACAAAGTCGCCTTTGTAGCGAAGAAATCCCTCGATGGCGGTTCGTTCGTTCGGATAATATTGTAGTCGATGGCCGTGCAAAGGGAATTATTAATATTACAAGTTTGGAGAAACGGCGCGGAGGTTCTAGCACAGCGGTGATCGTGCAATTTGTTTACCCGACGATGGGGAATATCAAAAGGATTAGAGGCGTCGGAATAGATAATAAACATCGGCCAATAAAGACGCCCGAAAATATCTCCGTTGCAACGTAATACCGGCCGTTTGTACGTGTGGCCACGCTTTCTGTGATCTATGATTATGGATTCCGCGACGTCGATACCAAACGTATAGCTTTTGACGCGTGCTGAACGCCGCAGACGCCCGTCGGGCGCATTCTGCCTTCCACGTCTTTCTCGGAACGTGGACTAACGCGAACCGTATTCCCATCTTCTACGGTTAAACGAGCTCTTTGTTATTACCTCTGTAACGAAGAATAACGAACACAAACTGCGGGCCAGATAGTGTATTGCTCGAAACCACTACGAGGGTCTAATAAGAAAATATTGAAAGGAATCGTTTTAGCCAGTAATTTTCAAAAGATCGTGCGCGTTGAAAAGGCGAAGAGGAAACGAGCGGGTGGGTGGACTTTTCACCGATCGTTTCCGTCGCGAGGGGAGCGGAATATCGCGCTCGATGGACGGTGGACCTTCCTGGCAATAACGACGACGATCTCTTCTTCGCGGAGGAAAAGCCCGTGCCACGAAAATACCGCTTCCGGTTGCCCTAGATTCCGCATTCACAAGTTTCATTGCAGCGGCCGGCACGGGAGCGAATCCCGTTCAAAGCGGTCCATAATTTATGTATCCCTGCGGCCACCCCTGCGCGTCGACGAATTCCTGGGCTTCACTCTTTTAAAATTCCATTAAGAGTGCAGGCAGGCGCTCTTTTTGTCGTTTCTCTCCTCGTTGTTTCCACCTGCATATTTCACGCGTCGGGGATACGTTCGCCGTTCGGGTCCAACGGATCGATTTCGTTCAAAATATTTTTCTTTCCACCCCTCCTCCCCCTTTTGGTTCGCTTTTATTTATCCCGTCGAGGACATCGATCTCGACGTATCGTTCCCGGGGCGAACGTCGCGCCCTCCGTTGATCCAGGCATCGTCGTGGCGGCTTGTATTAAAGCCACTGTTGGTTCGGCCGTCGTCGTAATTTTAGACAGTGCCACAGTGACAGTCTTTATAACGCACGTGAAGTATGAACCACTTCCGGTGGATCTACGTCATCCTGCATGTCCCCTTGCACTCCAGTAGCTCCGATTCTAAATCTAGATTCAAATTTCCGTGGCCTTTAGCCTTCGTCTTTCGTTACCCAGCTACCCGTTCGCGACAAAAGACCGCCGGACGAGTTATTAAGGGGTCTGCTCCCGAGCCCTAATAATTGGCTGATATTTTCAGCCCTTTTTGTCTCCGGACGTGACTATCGAACCTGACGACTTTCAGTGGAATTTTGTCCACCAAAAATGTACTTTTAGCCGTAGTCAGAACGCAAAGAAAATTTAATATCGATCTATCGTTCGATCCGGCTCCGAGAGGTCTCTTTCTCGAGCCAATAGACACCGGTTTCGGTTTCTATCGCAACAGCGACGGAGATAACCGGCAGAAGAGCGATTATGGGGGTAGGTATGTTTCGGTAATTGCTTGGCTAAGTTTAGGCGGTGCAGTTGGCGTCAATGCGCGGATGCATATTCAGAACGGGGCTCCTCATATTCTTATGCTCTCGCTTACTGAACCGCGGCGTCGCGTGTGGATGTGAATGTGAATGGAACTTGCTGGCAGCCCGCCTGTTTATATTTAGCCACTGTGGGCGGTGTATAGCTGTCATGGATACGTATCATCGGCATAACTGAACTTTGCAAATGAATAATGAAGTTCCATTGGCTCCCCCGGCTATGCCCGATTATTATTATAGCGGCCAGTTAGAATGGTTCCCGAAACAGCACCCGGCCCGTTTATTGTCCTCCGCGGAGACGTTGTTCGCGTTCCTCGAGGCACCGTGCCCAAAGGCCCGACGATTCTGTTAATGAACGCGCGCCGCCATTCTTCCCGGACGATAAAAATGTCCTCCTCGTCGAACGAACGTGCCTACCACCTCGGTACCACCCTACATACTATTTGCATACGTTGCCCCCCTCCTTCGAAAATATTTTATACACCCTTGGATCTTTATGGAAATAAAATCTCTATGGAATAAGAGTTACGAACAATTGTTAGAGTGGATCGAATTAAGTTGGAAGCGTGCGTACGTTGACAAGGTGGTGACAGTAGGAAAAGTGTGGTAAGATAAAGGCTTTGGCACTACGTTTAAACGGTGCATAGATTACAAAATTTCGTGCACCAAGTGGAAGGAAATTATAGTAGAACACGAACGCGTAGGAGTACTTAGGAAGCACGAAACTCGGACGTACGGTTGCACTGGAATTGATATATGCGATTGGTAACGAGTGGAATGGGCATTAATAGAGTGGTGCGAATCAGATCGTAGAGCTATGGTGTGCCAGAGACATGGATATTATTATTATCAACACCAGCGGGGAAAGCAATCCACTGAATTATCGTAGGAGTTTGCAGATACGGAGATACGATTAATTGGAGTTGTAGGAACGTAGGTTTATAATTATGATCAGAATTAGATAATGGATGACCCGTCATACGCGCTATAAAGAATCATGTTTATTCAGCAAACAAAAAGTATTTCTTCTTTACCCTTTTCGATCGTTATCCTTGAGTTACATAGTAAACAACCTTTCGTTAACGATTTTTTGTATAGAAATTTTTTACGATAATTGTTGTTTTATACTAATATATCTTTTAAAAAGCTTAATCCGGAGAGATCAATAAGGATCATTAGGAATAAAATGTCCATATTTATGTAAAAATATTATTTTCATTTTCAATGCAACGTTCGCAGACGAAAAAAAACGAACTTCGTTTATTTTAAACATCGAAACGTACTTCAGATTTCCACGTCGCGATGTATGTGGACGCGGGAGCAAAGAAAATGACAGCGATCGATGGGAATAAAAAACAATTAATTACCAGGTTCTCGTCGCGATCTTTACAAAGTTATCGTAATCTTTCGTTTCTTATGCGCGCAACGACCAAGATCGCGGCAATTAGAATCGGCGAGGATAATTAACGCTAACGGGGTACATTTCCATACAGAGTCTCCTTAATATGCGAGTCTATCTGATACGGGCATCGCTTATCGCGTTGTTTGAACGTTCCGAGGAAAATGTCGGCCGAACAATGCCGTTTGAATCGAAGGATATCGATTGTCTTAATTTATTATTCCTACGTGCGTGTTATTGTCTTTGGTTTTTTCGCTGGGGCCTGTTACATATATGGAGTGGCAGGTTGTTTATGGAAAGAAAGGCGCGACAAAGCGGGAATAGGATGTAGGACACAGGCAATAACAATCGACACAGTGTACTTTATCGTATAATTTTATTCAAACGAATTTTTTGACAAATAAATAGCTCGTGGTTTTATTAGGTTAGTGGTTAGATCTGGCCTGATTATCATCGCCGTCATCATCATCATCATCATCATTACGGTGGTTATTTAAAAAAGAGCTGGAAATCAGGTTGTTGCCTTGCGATTTGCTGTAACGGGGGGACAAATATCGAGCAAGTAGCGGCGCACTTTCTCGTTCTCTTTTCACCAGGAACCCGTTATTAGACGAAACCGCGTGCAGACCGTAAATCACGCGTCGCGATCTTCCATCGAGCGTCGGGGATTAATAATCGCGCGCGCGGAAAGGCCCGCGAAGGGGCGAGGAGGGGGGTACGGCGTGCGTGTCGAATATCGTGCGTGTGCGTGACGTTTCAGCCGGTGGCCAGGCTGGATGAATAAACGTCTTCCTTATCGTCTAAAATAGACTTTAAACTTCAAGCGTATCTGGACCGCGGCCAGGTCGTAGGAAAGTACAATGATATTAGCCATGTTGAATTGTTACGCTATCCACGGGGACTCGAGGCGCGTTGAAAACCTGTCCCCTTGAATTAATAGGCGGCCGACTATGCGCCGTAACTAATGGACATGGCTGGAAAAGAAATACCGTGCCGTGGAATTCGCAGCATCCGACGACCACCTTCACCCCTTCTGCCAGCGATGGGCGTGGACCGTCGTTCCAATTTTCGGTCGAAAGGGTCAGCCCGTGCACACCTTGACATCCTAATCGTCGCACGATACTCTCTCTAACCGTACCTTCGAATTCGATCGTCCAGATCCGCCTCGTTCGCGTATCTATGATTATTGTTACGTAATAAGCGGAGATTCATAAACATCGCCTCTGATTAGGATAGAATACTTTTTCACGCGCATTGAATGCAAATCGAACAACACCATGTTTTATTCCATTTTGTTCCACCGGTTCGGACGATTATCGCCGGAGCGTGGGTACTTTGCTAACGAGGAAATTAACGCGTGCAAACACGCGAATCGCGACGGAATCCTCATAACTACGAGCAACACGCGTCGTTCCGCACTATCTGTATTGCATAAGCGTGGTCGGAAGTTTCGAGATTTTCGTACGATCTCGTAAACAATGCTCCGAATCGTCGAACGATATGTATCGAAGACGACGGAAGGTGATCCAAACGCCACGTACGTCGTTAGTTAAGTATTTAATATTCTCAACGAGTAATGGACAAATATTTATCTGTCGTTATTCGAAATTTGTGTTCGGATAAGTATTTCCCCTGAATGGCAAGTCACCGTTAACATCGGGGAATACATCGCGAGTTTATTGCGCGGTCAAGGGAGTGATTTAAAACCCGCTTTAAAGGCGACGAGAGTTCTTTCTTGCCGGCGTTATCACTTTATAGCAATTACGTTTGTTTTTGTATCTCACTTTCCCCGTTGAAACGGCTTCCGTTCGACGCGCTAAAACCGGCAATTAAAGTTAATATCGGCGCTCATTCACCTTTTATTACACTTTCTTGGAAGCCATTGCTCGGAACAGGTTCTCGGGATTGGTATTCATGAAACTCTATTTATTACTATTATTTGGCCGGAAAGTAAACAGTAATTACGACCGAGCCTCGCTCGTTGCGTGTATTCACCGTCTTAAGGGGTTAAATCCGCTCGAAGCGGTAAATAATATAATGAAAATTCCGATTGCGAATGAGTCTCCAACGAGCGTGATTTTATATCTCAATTAAACGGAAGGGAGAAGGAATCGCGCGAGAGAAAAAAAGGATAATCGCGTTTGATTCGCGAAAACGAGTGACCGCGGGTAAGGATTGAACGTTCCACCTCGAACTTTAAAAGAAACTACTGCTTTTCTTAACCCTTTACAGAATTAATTTCCCTTCAATCCCGACAAATTTTATCAACCGTTAAACGACGGGGAAATTATCGGGGAAACGTTTAAAAGGTTATTCCTTCGCAAAGTTTCTCGGTGTCCAATTCATTGCTACCGTCGTGACAAAAACTAACAATATTATATAACCGAAGAAAGGAAGGATTCTTGCCGTGAGTCTAATTGCTCGTTCGTGATTTGCAGACGTATCCTGCGCACATGACCGTCGACTCGCAGAAGCAAATCGAGATACAGCGGCTGCAAACGGAGCACTTGAAGCGGCAGCAAGAGCACATCATGCAGCACAACATCCAGGAGCTGCAGGCTCAGATGACAAAGAGCCAGCTGAGCATGTCGGGGCCGCAATCCTTGATGTTCCTGCCGTTTCTCGAACAGCTCAGAGGGGTGGCCGTGCAATCGCCAATGCCGCCACCGTCCGCCACGTCGACCGCCACCACCAACAAACATATCAATTCGATCGCCAATGTACGTAAACCATCGCCAATCTCGATACTCCCCTCCCCCCTCGTCAATGGGTCCGATGTTTCTTCGCGTTCGAGGTAGACTTGCGAATCGTGGAACGATGTTACAGATGATCAGCAGCCATCGGGAGGGTCCAAGCTGGGCGACGGCGCATCTGGCGCAGATGACCACGCAGATGGAGAAAGAGACGTCGCCGACGCCGATCTCCTCGGCTGTCGCGCCCACCGCGCCTCCTCTTCAGGACCTCGACGCGCCCCTGAACCTCACCAAGCCGAAATCCTCGTCCTCGGGGGCCACGGCGTCCTCCTCCTCGCCCGGAAGCGACTCCCACTCGACAGGGGCCGGAAGCAGCGGACATCAGGAGCAACCCTTGGCAGCGACCGCGCCGAAACTCTTCCCGCCCGGGCTACCGATGCCACGGAATTATTTGACGACGCTTCCGTACGCTGGTTTGCCACCCCACCTCAGCAGCCTATCCTCTCCGAGTAAGTAGAACTACGTCAAAGTCCCGTCGTTCGTTTATTTTGAATTTATTCGGTTTTTGCAAGCAAGGAATCAAAAATCTTTTGTTCGTGCGATAAGTAGCGGTTCACTACAATGTAGAAGAACGCGACGTTCAAATGACGTCGAGCACGAAATACATACACACGTACCTTGAGCGTGCATAAATAAGAATCAAGTATATGCAAAATTATATTAGAATAACAGATGACGACGGATGACATACAGTGATTTATCCCTGACGGTTATACGAGTCAGTGGTCATTTATTCTACGATTACAATTTGTAATTTGAATTTAAATAACAAAGTATTCAAAGTATTCCATTTTCATTACATTTTTAAACAGTATCGGTGACTGCAAATTTATTTAATATCGACGCTACGTTATCTCAACTTTCAATAAATTAAAGTTTGCAGGGTATTAGAATAGATTTTAGCAGAAAACTAGTCTAAAACAGGGCATCGTTGGTGAATGAGTGAACCGGTTCGTTCGATGGCCACGCAGTTCGCGATAATTTCCAATAATCCAGAGCACGCGATCGCGATATGGGAATACCTATCGGGCGAACGGAATCGGAATATCGTTGTCCAATTTGCGGGTACCCCCGTAAGCCGGTCGCAATTTACCCCAGGGTTCTACGCTTTTGAGACCAACGAGCCTTTTCGGGCGACGCGGGACGCCGAAGGCCATCGAAAAATACAATCAATAGCCCATAGAATACGCGGGGACGAGATATCTGAAACGAACGGTTAATTATCTTCGACTATGCGCGCCTTCGGCCGATTGTTCGATACGTTTTTTTCGTTTCTTTGTCAGGGAAACCCGTTCTCCTTTGCGTTCGCGTTTTTGCTTCTGGCTTATAAGCGCACAATCAACGACGCGTAACGCGATTCCAAGATATGAGACCGCCGGTGCCCGGGGATCGTAGAAAAAAAGAAAGACAAGACCCGCAGAATACCCCCCAACTGTCATTGCAATATCGGAGAGCTCGCGTGATCATCCGTGTCGCCATCGAGACGATGATCTTGTTGCTTTACGAGAAATGTTAAGTCGAGTCGCGTGGAAATAAAATTAGGAAGTCTTGCTACGATCGCTTTATTATACATCAGAGGGTGTTTAAATAAATAGACCATGTAATTAGGTCGTAGAACAATTTTACGAGGAACCGTAGTCGAAGGTAGATCGACATCGCGAGGGTTAAGCGCACCCTTGGTCACGAGTGTTTATCGCGGTTTGTAATCTCGACTGTTTGTTGTTGCAGTGGGCAAGGTGATGGCCAAAGAGGAGGCCGGTGGACCCGGTGGTTCCGCGGCCGCCGCGGCGGTGGCCGCCGTGGAGAAGCACTTCGCGATGCACGGGATTTACGGTCTGCCGCCGAGCGCAGGTGCGATGCCGCCGTCGCCTCAGACTCAACGACCGATCAAGCATTCTGGCTCCCGGGAGGAAGCTGCACAGGAGGAGCAAGACTATCTCTCGACGCCTCACAGTAAATGCGATTCTCTTTACTCTTATTGTCCCCCGGCCGGTGGTTGATCGTTCGAGTCGTCTCGAGTTAACTGTAAACTCGAACCGGACCAGTTCTCTGTACCAGGGGTTCCCAAACTTCCTCCACCGTGCACCAAACTTGCCTCGAGGCTTCCGACGTTCGTGTTCTGTCAATCGGACCTCGAAGCACGTTTCGTGTCCTCCTGTTAGTTTCTCCTATTCTGTACAATATCGTTCTTTGTGCAAGAGATCACGAATGCACGAGGATTTCGTAATTGTTTCGTTTCGTTCGACTCTGTGCGCTCTGGAGATGTCTAAGCGACGGTATTCTGAAATTTCAGTGTGGCGGGAGCAGGGTTACAAGGTACCGGAAGACATAACGGAAAAAGGTAAGCACGTCTTTCGGCTGAATCCAAGTCCGGCTGACGTTACGCTTTTCGTCGAGCGAGCGTCGCTCGATGCTCGCCGGAAATCGGATTCGCTTCTCACGGGGAGCGTCGTCGACGGCTCGGTGTGTCTGACTGTTTCCTTTCTGTCTGTGTTTAGCGAAAATGGTGAGACAGCAGAAAAGGGAGAGCGAGAACAAGCCACATATCAAGCGGCCTATGAACGCGTTCATGGTGTGGGCCAAGGACGAGCGTAGGAAAATATTGAAGGCCTGCCCGGATATGCACAACTCGAACATATCCAAAATCCTCGGTGAGCAAAAATAGTTGGCGGTCATCTTGGTCCATCGAGTATCGCAGTCTCGAAAGTTTTAATCGACTCGAGAAACAGAAAGGAGATTTTAAAACCGAATACTTCGGGTCAAAGTTACAGATAAGCTAATCTGGATTAACGATTCTCTCGATTTTTGTCAAACGAATTAACGATTTATCTCGAACCATTTAAATCAGAAACTAACTGTGAAAAATAGGCGTTACAGGGGGCTATCTTCCGCACGAAACGAGTGTTTATCTTTGGCGATACTCCAGTTCTAATAAATAGAAGCTCTTAGGCTCTGGTCCCAGTTGACGTATCTAACGATTTGTTTCCAGGAGCTCGATGGAAGTCGATGTCAAACTCCGAGAAGCAGCCGTACTACGAGGAACAGTCGCGGCTGTCGAAGCTGCACATGGAGAAGCACCCGGACTACAGGTACCGGCCGCGGCCGAAGCGAACGTGCATCGTGGACGGGAAGAAGATGCGGATCTCCGAGTACAAGTCGCTGATGCGGCAACGGAGGCAGGAAATGAGGCAGCTCTGGTGTCGCGACAGCGGCCCGGAGATGGGTTTCCTGTCGCCGGTGGGTTCCGAGATGGGCGGTCAACACCATCCTGGGTCGGGGGCAGGACCGTCGGGTCGTCCGTCGGTCTCGCCCCCGGCGACGATGTTGAACGGCGGCGGCGCCGGGCCTAGCTCCGATCACTCGTCCTTCTACTATCCCCAGGACAGTCTGTCGCCGTCGGACATGATGAACTTCTCCCCGGAGAACTCGGGTTCGATCGGTGGCTACGACGCCAGTCCGCGGCATCACGACGAGGATTGAACCGTGGCTCCGGGTCAGCCGCCATGGCCGCCCGGAGCATCATCCTCAGCGGCAGCAGCCGCAGCAGCAGCAGCGTCAACGTCGCGACTCGGTCACGAGTTGTTCTGGTAACTGGAGGCGGCGTCCTCGAGGTTCCCGAGCGGTCCAAGATCTCGGGAACGGTTTTGAGGCGAGAACGAGGAAGGGAACGCGGCCCGGGGCCGCGCAAGCCGCGATCGTTTCCACGCGCTGAACGGTGAAAAAAAAACTCGTCGAGGAAGAACGTTCAGTCTCGGAGTTGGACCGAGAGCGTTTACGAAAGCCTCGCTCGAGAGGTTGTGATATAACGATTTATTTCTGTGCCATCGTACGACGCGCGGTTAGAGGCCCCGCCGCGAATTGGAGCGGCGAGTCCTCCTTCCTGGATCCGCCGTCGTGTCGCCCGACGTCCCATCGCCGCGATCCGGTGACCGCGAAGGCGTCCTTCTCGTGTCGCGCCCGAAGCCACGGGGGGACGTGTGTGTTGGTGGCCACCCTCCCCGCGTTATCCGAGGCTGGGTTGCACGGGACACCGGGGAACGTGAGATCACGAACGGGAGGATAACGCGCTCATGCTGTCGCGAGAGAAAAGGAAGACGCGGTGGCAGCGCCGGCAGCAGCAGCAGCAGCAGCAGCGGGGTAAGGGGACGTTCCGAGCGGGCAGGGACACACGGTGTATTCTGTTCTTCTGTGTAATCAAAATTTGCGACCAAGGCGGCGAAATCCGCCGAACGATAAGGTCTGATGTCGCGTGGTTAGGTAACGTGTTCCGAGTACGGGACGCGCGCGAGGGTATTCGCGACGGCGTCGATCGGTTCGATCGGTCTCGCCGGTGTTTGTCCGAACGGAGCTCGAAGCGTACGCGAGTATAGAATTATACATAAATAAATAAATAAATAAATAAATAAAAAAATATATATATACACACATTATATATATACACATACCTGATTTTTCGTAAGACTGCCATGTGTGTCACGTGCGCGCGCGGAAGGATCGATTCGATTGCAGTCTCCCGCCGATGCTCGATCGGACACGTTCGATCGCGAGACGATCGTGACACGTAATGTATGCACGTGCGTGCGAGATACGGTGCGCGGCCAAAAAAGTCTTGTTCCTATTCCTTCTAGTGTGTGTGTCTGCCTGTGTGTGCGTGTGCGTGTGTCCAACGATACCGCCATTCCGGTCGGCCGTGTCGAATAGATGAGAAACAAAGATAAACGTGAAAGGAAGAGAGCGAGAGCGAGAACGAGAGAGAGAGAGAGAGAGTGAGAGAGAGAGAGAGAGAAATAAGCAAAAAGAAAACGCTGATCCGTTCTATCGCATCTCGCGGCATCGCGCGCGTTAGATCGTCCAATCCAGCGTCCCGCACGGCGGACGGTCCTTTTTCCCGTATTACACGCAATCGCTATATCCGGTATTCGCACGAGGACCGGCGGACAGAGAGCGAGAGGAGGCAGGTGGAGTTGCTGTCGCGCGATTCACCTGCACGTCAAGGTAACCACGTTCGTTCGATCTAAAATCACTTAATAGTACTTATAGTATTTTCGACATTAATTTATTCACCCTAATCGTAACGACGGTTACGGTCGGATGGAAGTCAACGGGTCGCTCGAAACCACCGACGGAGATTAACTCCCGCCCGTTCCATCGATTTATAGTCGCTGGAACAAATATCGGAATCGCGCGAAAACTACAGGGCCGCCAGTAATTTCAGGGTCGAAACGGAGAGATGGTTTTTGGCCGCTGGAACGTTTAACAGCTCTGGGCGTCCCAAAACGAGCGTGGCTCTCGAACAACAAACCGTTACCCTGTTCGAAGGAACCCATTTAGCGCGCTTGTATCCAACGAGGCTTCACAGACTTCTCAAAGAGTTCAAAAGATCCCTGTGTTTGGTCCATCGACTATACATGACGCGATTCGCGATGGGGGGCTGGTGGCCTCTGTGGACTTCCGGTTGAGTTCGCTCCGACTATAGCCGGGACAGAGTTGAAATAGTCGAGACTAGTGATGGGACTGAGACGCGTTTGAATACTGTCGAAACATCGACGTTGGAAATCAATTACCCTGTATCGAACCATCGAAAGAAACGATCGCAAACGATTGTTAGACCTGTCGGAACTATGCGAGTATCGGTACGTACCAATTATTGCGAGTCTGATACCTGTTTACGATTCCTATCAGAAATAAAGAGACGGTGATGTGTCCAACGCCAAACCGACCAATTATAAATATGTCTGCACTTGTCACTCCTCTTCTGCTCGTCCACAATACCACACTGATTTCACGCATCACATGAATATCATGCAAACATCACACGCATCATACATACAGAATAAAAATATCACGTATGCTCTAATAAACTTTTACTCTTTCCAGCTGAAATATTTGATACAAAACGATCATCCAGGTGAACGTTCATTCGAAATTATTCTAATAGTGTCCAACTGTGATATTATACCAGGCTACATCGTAAACGAGCACATCTCACCGATATCGATGACTACTTATTTCCGACGCAATGCCTGAAAATTGATGGCGTATCGATATTAATGAGTATGTCGCTGGATTGGTTCCATCACTAGTCGAGACGGCGCGAGTACACTTCATTCAAACGATTCTATCCGTATGTTTACATGTTTTATAGCTTGGCGCGTCAATGCTGTTATAGTTTAATTTCTTAGCGAAATAAATCAGAGATTTACTTTAGTTCTAGCATAAAATTATGAACTTATGGTTAGAAACAACATAAATAAGCCAGCAGACGAAGCGATCTTGTAATTATAAACTCGGATTCTTTTTAAACGGCTAATAATCAAATTATTTATTTAATTTCAATTCTTTTGCTTATTTGTTACACTACGATCGCTTACGCGTCGTTTTAATGGCGATGTAGCAATCCCAAACTACTTCAAATTACTGCGTCCGTGCAGTAACAATTTGCAGACTTCCGATTGGTAGAACGCGCGTGACTAATTAAATTCTACCGATCGAAAGAATCGATTCACGCGTGTCTATAGTGTCGCGGGTAGATTCGTTCGAACAAAGTGTACAAGGGCGGCGGATGAAACACGACAAAGAGAATATTCAAAAGAGAAGCAGAATGCAAAGAGACGAATCGAGGTATAGTAACGAAAAGAGGGGTAGGGAACGGGAAGAGTTGTGTAGGGGCACGCGCGGCGTCAGTTTTTAGTACAATGTTACTGTATAAAATTACGGCGAAGAATTAACGTTATTTATTGAAACGACGTGCGAACGAAACGATGAAATTCTAACGAGACGTTATGTTTGTTTTCGATGTCTGGAACACGCTGTTACGTTTTTTCCACATTTTTTCAAGTTGCGTTCGCGACCAACCCGGAGAGGGGTCGAAGCTAACTTTGTTTACCGTGTTGGCTCGGTGCTGAGGGAAAAGGGAGTCGGACGAGCACCGATCGAAATAGCAATTATAGCCAGTCAGAATATTATTGGCACAGGTAAAAACAACAACAGCAACGCGTGAATTAAGAAGTCAATAAAAGATGATTCGTTTTTTTTTATCGAAAGGTAGATAGCTTTGATCCTTAATTAACGGAGCCATAAAATAAATCGTAATGATTCCTTGCATAATTTCACACCCTGACAATTAGTCATCCTAGTAGCTCTATCAAAGTGTTGTCCGTGCCAATAGCATTTTGACTCGTTGTAGCTAGGCGTATATAATGTCTCGTGGTTCGAGAAACGTATCGAAAAACCGGACGGCAAAGATTGGGAGCTCGATGTGATAATATTTATGTGCCAAATAACGTTTTCGCGGGCCGGGGGGGTCCGAGGACGGTTCGCGTGGCCCATCCGGTTCCGGGTCGCGGCGGAAGTTGGCTCGACGTGAAACACGATAATTTTTGCGTCTCTCCTTTTTCACCGTTTTTTTTTTTTTTTTTTTTTTGTTTGTTATTTATATTGTAATCAGTGCAATTCTATACAAGGTACCTAATATAATTTTATAAAGAGAGCCAGTATCCTCGATGCGTCTGCGCCCGTGTTTCGGGCCGGTCGGTTAAAATACCGCGGCCGGCGGCAGATAGGATAGCTTAATGTTGATATAATAATTTATTTTATGTATATACATGGATTTGTACAATTGTGTCGGCGGTATTCATCGATCAGAACGGCCCGATGCAAGAACATGTCAATACTATTAATGTACAGTGTAACTATATTGTGATGTATCCGCGTAGCTACATATATAATGTAATTACCCCGAGGACACCGTAGGTTTAACGATGTTAAAATGCGATCGCATATTCTTATTTTCATCGTCATTATTACGTCTATTAACTAGCATTAATATTATTAATTATTAATATTACCGTCTTCAATTTTATTTAGTACTATTATTACTATTACTATTATTTCTCTTTTCTTTTATTATCATTATTACGCATAGCAATAGAGGTTGTACGTGCCAGTTCAGACCGCGACGACGATGACACGAAAGCTCGTTGATCGTGTGCGTGTGCTCGAATACTCAAATTTCAACGTCGCGTCGTTCGCGACGACACGCGATCGAACACTATTTCATTCACGTTCACATTGTGTTCGACCGACACTCGAAACGCGTTTCCGACGCGCATTTGGAAAATTGAAACCTTTCGTTGACAAATTCCTGCGTCTCTGCAAAAATGAATTTCTTACGTTTTGTTTTCCACTTTCCTTTTTCGCCAGTTTTACCCCCAAAGATTGGTCTTATTCGTCCCACGAGGGAAATAATGACGATAAATTAATCGCGGTTTGGCCGAGGAAAGAATCGACTCGAAAGAATTCCTCCTTCACCGTACTTTATTAATTGGCCGCTGAATGTTGCTCAAACCTATCCCCATTATACAATTTGACATCGCTCTAAAATACATCGAATATGTTATAATTTGTACAATGACCATTATCTTTTCACGTAAATAAATAACGACGTTTACAACACCATTGCTATAATTCGAGGTATCTGGAACAGTAGAAGTCGATTGTCGATTCTTTCTTCGGCTAGACGTAAATATTTCGAGCGAAAGATACGTATATCGTTTCCTATTGTGCCATATTTTTATAATCTTCGAAAAACAATTTGCTCTTCTCCAGTCCCTTCTATTTTTCTCTTTCTTCTTTCTTTCAAATTCATTAAAACATTACGAATCGCGTACGTAGTTAGGCTCGGCTCGTGTCTCCCTCGTTGAATTTCTCATCCGTTTCAAATTACCCCGCGCAGTGTTTGCTTTAAGAATAATTTCAGTTCTGCATTCCATGGATCGTTGTCCCGTGAATATCGAAACGATGGATCGTCGGTTATTTCGTCTTTTATTTTCTGTTTTTTTTCTTTTTTTTTTTACCTTTACTTTCGTAGAAGCGGAACGTTTCGCGATAATTCTCGACGCACTCGCTGTGTAAGTTGATCGGCCCTTAAAACGCAACCAGCGCGAATGCGAACTGTAAGAATAGTAAATTGTAAAACGAATACATTAACTAATATTATAGTATATTTAACGTAACAAGCAAAAAAAAAAAAAAGGTGAACACTAACATCCAATCTCAATATTCCAAGAATTCACTTCATTTACATGTACGTTGTTGTTAATGGTATGAACATATAATAAAATAACGCTTTACCGAAATTCAATCTTAGTTTTAGGTATACAACGTTATTTCTAGAAGAAACTTGTATGTACGTGCAGTGTACATAGTTATCCAGTACTGTGAAAATGAGAGGAGCGTGCGTGCGTGTGCGAAAGAAAGAGGGAGTATAAAATCAGTCAAATGCATGTTTGAATGCGATTACATTCTCACGATCGTCTTATCACTGCTGGCGACCGACCGTAGTACACGTTATTAATTGGTGTCAATAGCGTACAATCAAAAAATATTGTATATTTAAGATCAGTGACCCTTTACTTGTTAACGCTATCTGCTTTGAATTTCCATGGTCGATAAGTATTCGTAAACGAAGCGGTCCGTTCACGTCCCAGTAGTGTTAAGATAAACGTACAAAACGCATATAATAGGAACAAAGGGAAAATCATACTTGGACGTAAAGCATACAACAGTAGCGACGCACCAAAAAAAAAAAAATAATGTTTACAGTCGTAACATTCTGTAACGGGATTAAGTTTCTAGATAATTGTAATAGCATTTGCAGCGTTCGACTTATTTACCGATCCATAAGGCACCTTGAGCTGGCTGTGATTCATAACTCTAACGATTTTGTTTCTAATCAACTAACATACATTGTTCATATCGCGTAGATCAAAATGTATAATTATACAAAAAGTGTCTGTCAACGATGCAACGTTTAAAGGTGTGTATTCCAAGATCATTTTCCCTAATAGATAGTGACATCAAATGCACTGTATCACATAGAGAGCAGCACTATTATAAACATAGATATATGATTATATTTATTATAATAATTTGAAAGTTAGGTATTCTTTGTTGTTTGTATTTTACAAGCGTAACCATTATTATACATAAATAAATAACTATATAAATGAATGAAACTTCACGTATTAATATGTTCATTCGAATGTCCCGCGAAATAGGTAGCGAGATTGCAGTTCATTAACCCTCCGGCAGGCGCGCTTTTTATCGTGGATCGAGCGCCCTTTTCGTACTCCGTACGCGCAGTGTTTGATATTACTTAACTTTAACTTTTGTGTCAAATAAATAGAAAAATCTTCAAACAAGCAATAGAAAAAGGCCCGAAGCCGATCCGGTCGCGCGAAGAAAAGTTTTTGGCGAAAAACTAAGTCGCGAATGTAAATCGTGTACTCTATACGCGGGGGCGCCCAACGGAGGGTTAAATACAAATTGCGGAACATCTACGGGCGACTTTGAAGTAAAGAAGAAAGAAAATAAAACAGGACTAGGAGGGAAGAGGACATAGGGAAGGAAGAAAACTTAGATGTTTTAATTATCAACTCGTAAAATCGGTATGTTGTATTTAAAATATGGGGGAGATTACGATCTCCGTGGCCCCTACGTTGAAGGTTAAATTTGTGTTCTTGGGGTCATTCTAATAAAAAAATATATATGTCACAGGTGTAGAATGGTCGTGGTTTAGCCTGAAAAGTAGATTTATAAAAAACAATTTTTTTCTTAAAATGGGATCACGGAAATCGTAATCGTGCCAAAATATAACTTTATTCAGTGATAGCGTAAATACATCGTTAATAGAAATAAAGTATCGTCTATTTGTAATTCCGTGACGCTCAGTTTCTTGACTGTATTTTGAACTTTTTCCAACTGTTGTTTCTCGGACGGTGTCATTAATTCCGCGATCTGTAAACAATTTGAATACAGTCATTATATAATTGCAAATAATATAATAATTGATATACGCACCTCTGCCAGTTGTTCCTCGGTAGCGCCATGTTCTTTCAAATTACTCGTGAGAGTCTGCATTCGTAATTGTTTATCTATCATTCGTTTATTACTAGTCACTTCGTGCTCTCGCCTTTGCATAGTATTGTACAGTGCATGGTAACAATGTTCTATCTCCATACGAACAACTATGTTCAAATCAATGTGAAACAAAAAGAATGTTTTCATTGGCGTCGCTGACACTCCACCTTTCTTTATTTCTTGCATCTGTAGGTAATTTTCTTGTAATAAAGTGTACGTTAAATATTTGGCTTCCTTGGCGGGAATCATGGCTAACTGTTGAATTTGTTCTTGTTCGATGTATTTTCGATTCCGCACTAACCTGCGTAGGCGGGAGAAAAATCTTGATGTAATTTACAGCGAGTATGATCACACGTGAAAATTTAGAAGTACCTGAAAATTCTAGCCGCTTTCGAACCAAATCGTACCATTACAATATTGTCTAAAGTTGTCCATGCTAATTGATTGAAAGCTCCCTTCATATTTACACTGTACTGACCTCCGCCCGAATCTCCGACTCGTTTTAAAAATTGACTAGTATCTTCCTCTAGAATAATTCACTTATTAAATGCATCAGCCTTTACAATACCTAATCATATTATAAAACCATTTATGGTCCTTACCGATGAGACGTAAATATTGATCAAGGTATTGCATAAGCACTGGATAATCTATCTTTCTAATAGCATCTTTTATCTCTGTAAGAGGTATCGGATTCGATGTACTTGCCCACGATGCTGTTCGTAAATACATAAGAAACAATAATTGTCTCATCAACTCTGCAGCATTTTCATCAAGTCTATTGCGCATAGCTGATACAATAATTTGATCCCTATAGATTACATTGCAACTTCCTTACTTGTCTTAGATTTATTTAAATTTTTATAAATCTTACCTGAGATCTTGCGAAAAACGATCAAAATTTACTTTCCAGTAAATTTTACTGTCACCAAAATCATTACCACTACTCCCCTGGATCTCCTGCATAATTGCACCCAAATTAAGATCTGGTAAATTAAAGTCAGGTTTATCATTGGTTTTTGGCACTTCAGTTGTCTCTGAATGTAAGCTACGCATGAGAAACTGGTTTTTAACTAGTAACTCAAACTTGCCTTTTAACATTGAAACCGATGACTGTAACTCAGCTGTAAATACAAGCAAATTATTAAATCAGTAAAAATTAATTTTTTACACTGTGGCAATACAAGTTACATACAAGGTGATCGTTCAATTCTTTTATATGTTTTCATGATTAATTCAGAAGCTGTTATATATCCATGTTTTAATACTTCTTCCAGCATCATCTCAGCCTCATCTCCACAAATTGTTTTTACAAAGAACATATACCTATTAAAATTAAAATATCTAATATTTAAAATTATCATTTCTCAAGTATAGTTATTATTTATAATACATAAATAATATAATACTTTGGATAACGAAGGATCATTAGGATCTTTTCATAAGCTAAAGAATATTCTATCCCTCTTTCCGTTTGACGATGCGTAACCAAATCGTATTTTATTAAAACGCATAAAGCTTCTTTTATCTAAAAATAAAATTTGAAGCTATAATTTTGCACAGAATTCTTTTAAACCAATAAACAATAAGTTGCATAATTGGTACATACCTTTGACAATGTAAGATGCGTCGTGTGACGAATTAATCCGTACGGTTTCGGACCATGTTTAAATAAATCGTCACCTACACTTTGAACAATTTGCCCAAAATGTTCTAATAAAATACAAGAACACAATTTTCTACATATCAATGACATGCTTGTACTTTATTCACAAATAATTACAATAATAATAAATACAATATTTTCTTGTAGATTTACTAAGATTATTTTTTCCCATAACCTTTCAAAAGGTTACAACGGCAGAGAGATCACTGAGGATTATATTTATATTGTATAAAAGCTGCAACTTCGTTGCATTTATAAAAATTACATTTACAAAATGCACATTGTTAGTTGTTTACAGTTTTATGTCATATATTTTCACGCATTAAAAGAACTTTAAAAATTTATGACATCCATGCGGTTATAGAAAGTATACAAATTTATTTCTATAGTCAGACCAATCGTAGTAAAAGTACATTGTAAATAACGCTTAATGTTATCAATAACTGGAATCCTATTTGTAACATTGGAAACATATTTGCAAGTTTATGCGAAGCAAGAACCGTGCGCTTCATTGAAACAGTGAAAAAAGTTTTGCGGTAAAAGTGGTAAAGGTTTTGTGAGCGTTTCAATGATTCAAATAATGCATCTTGGCTCGTAACGTTTACATTTTCATGGGGATGCTCCATGAGTATCGTTAGTTATCATTACTTGCAAACACGTACTCCATGCAATTCCGAAAAAGGTAAAACCGTCGAACGTATCGAGTAGAACGTAATATAAACGGTAGCGTGCGCAAAGAATGGATCGTTGTTGCTAACGAATTTCAAAAAATTACGATATATTAAAAAGTGCGGCACCGTGAATGTAGAACTTCCGGCGGAACAGCATTGTCGCAGATAATCACGTGATCGAGGATCGACTTCTTCGTTTGTGGCCACGAGGTTTTTGTGGTGAAAATTAAGTTTATCGTGTGGAAAAGGCCCTATATTTTTGTATTTATACAAAAATGCCCTCCAGCAATCCCTTGCCACCCAAAGAAAATGCCTTGTTTAAGCGAATTCTGGTGAGTAACATGCAATCAAAATACTCTGTTTTGGACCCCACTCTCCGGCTAATAGGAGTATTCATCATGCTCTAATGATGAAGCACTCTTCGAAAAACTGCAAAAATTTCACTGGCAATCGTGAATCGGGAATGTATCGCGGACATTGCGAACGAAACCGCGTTTTCGTCGATGTTTCTCGCAATGTTCGACCATACCAGTTCGACCAAGTACACATTACCTATATCCCGAAATATATAGGTATATCGTAACAAATTTTATGCAGTTATCATTAAATAAAGACAGTGCCTCATTCATGAAAACGTTTCATCCTGTAATACGTATTTATGTTTCTTACAGAGATGTTATGAACACAAACAATATAAAAATGGGATAAAGTTTGCAAAGCAAATTTTATCAAACCCTAAATTTAGCGAACATGGAGAGACCTTGGCAATGAAAGGTCTCACTCTAAACTGCTTAGGTCGCAAGGAAGAAGCCTATGATCATGTCCGGCGTGGTCTCAGGAACGATTTGCAGTCTCATGTTTGTTGGCACGTTTATGGACTTCTACAGCGCTCGGATAAAAAATACGATGAAGCCATTAAGTGTTACAGAAATGCCCTTAAGTGGGACAAGGATAACATACAGATTCTTAGGGATTTATCACTGCTTCAAATTCAAATGAGAGATCTGGAGGGTTATAAGGTAAGTGTTTAATTTATGGAGGTTGCTTTTTATTCATAGCATAATATATCACGTGTATCATTATATTTGTGTGTAATAAGTTCACATTAGCTGAGTGATCTTTATGTAACAATGATCATATATAATTTATCATACGTGCAGTAAAGCGCCGATTATCCAAATGTTGATTTTCCGTACAATCAATCATTGGAATACAAAATGAGACATATGTCCATGATATTAAGAACTCTATACTAATACTGTTGTGTTACACTTTGAAATCTGTGTCTATCATTCATAAACAATATTACTAACCTCTGCGATACGTTGTGCCTATGATCTAGGTGTACCAGTTTAGTGTTTTACAAGTTTTAGATGTAAACACATAGTTCAAATTGCACGTTTGAACTATGGTATGAGTAATGGAAGAAAAAGTGAAGTGCTGTAATTGGAAGAGAAGTTAAATATTATTGAATGTTTAAAAGTGGTGAAAGAGTATCTAGTGTAGTTATCAAATGTGTAAAATGTTGGAAAATCAACAATTACCAGAATTAAAAGTAGTGAATCAAAACTATTAGAATTTCAAGATAAGGTAAGTAATAAGCATGCCCAAAAGAGTGTAAAATTAGCAAAAATTGAGAAACTAGACAGTAGGCAATACAGAAATGGATACTCCAGAAATAAAGTGTTGGTATGCAAAAGTACAATAAATATTTTATTAACCCCCCCAGCCGCGGGCGATTTTTCAATTTTACCGCGGCTCTGACAATGTCTCCGACGTCAGTCGAGATTCGACGATCGTAGCGGAAGTATTAGAAGAATTTAAAATAGATTCAATGTAGAAATAGCTATTCCTGATGCCTAAATATCATAAAAATTATAAGCTACGCGATAATAGCGTGCCTGCGGCTGGAGGGTTAAGATAAGCAACAGGAAATAGATGCCAATAAAATAATACAAAGTATAGATATGTCCAAGAATCAGTTTTTCTTGATGGAGTATCTAAATGAATTTGTTTCTCTATTTGTTTTGTTTTGAGATTTATTAACAGATTTTGTAACTGAATTTACGCTGTGGTCGACGAGGAATAGTGCCGTTTTTAAGAATATTATTTATGTTTTAATTTGTATATATTTCCTGCAGACCTGGGGATGAATGGAAAATATTAGTTTAATGTTTCTCAGGTATAAAGGACTGCAACGTGCAAGGTCCTCACAGATTCCGCGCGGCAGATCGCGAAAGCACCTTAAGATTTAGGAAACCATCTTAAATTCCCATTGATATTAAATTATTTCTTCCTACTAAGACTACTAATTACAGCCTCCGAACGGCACTCGCATTTGCGCTCCTTACATATCGAAAAATATTTTCTTTTTCATTTAAAGGAATTCTTATCCACGAACTTTTGCATACAAACGCTCAAACAAGTTTGAATAATCGACGTTTTATTGTATATTATTCGCTATATTCGTTTGTCTGAAGTTTATATTAACACTGTGATTTTGATGTAATGATGATACTGTTTAATATGAGTACTTTGATCAAATGGTATAATAGGTGTATTTTTACAAACAATAGTATAAATATAGTAGATATAATTACACATTTTGTTGTAAATATTTGATATCTAAGTGCAACCAGTGCATCTAGATTCATTTTTTTTTTTTAGGACACAAGATATCAATTATTTATGTTACGCCCCACACAGCGCGCATCATGGATTGGTTTTGCGATCTCATATCATTTGTTAAAGGATTACGAAATGACCCTAAAAATATTAGACACTTTTCGGGATTCTCCTATGGTATGTACTTAGAAAGTAAATATTTCTTTCCGGTGCAACACTTTTCTCTATTTACAAAAAAAAAAAACATGCAAATAATATAATACCTTGTTTCATCTCTGACGAGGATATTAAGAATATAAATTATAGCCATATATTATTTATGATAGTACATAATAGGGGTATTCATAAAATGTGCAGATTTGTTATGATTACGAACATAGTGAGTTGCTGTTATACCAAAACATGGTTATCCAAGAATCAGGGGATTGTGAACAAGCTCTGAAACATCTTGACAAGTATAGTGATCAAATTTGTGATAAAGTTACTGTAAAAGAAACATACGGTACGTTTTTTTAAATTTATATACAGTAGTGCCCACTTAAATGTCCGCGCCCGGGACCGACCGTGGTCGTTTAAGTGGGCAAAAGTGCGGACATTTAAGTGGGCAAAAGTAACTGATTCGTAAAACATATTGAATGCATGCTAAAAAAGTTAGTACAATGTTTTTACAAATTTAACGGTTTCGTATAACAGGTAAATTAAGACTACAATTAAAACAATATGCAGCAGCGGTACAGGTTTATAAGGATCTTTTAAATATAAATCCTGAAAATACAACTTACTATATTAGGCTAGCAGAGGCTGAAAGACACGAAAAACCCGAAGAAACTTTAGCTATGCTCCAAAGATACGAAGAACTGTTTCCTCGAGCGCTAGCACCGCGTCGTTTACAATTAAATTACGCTTCAGGGCCTGAATTTCAAACATTAGTCGATCGGTACTTACGAAGAGGTAATTCGCCTTATTTCGGGCGTGAAAATACGAGACCCGCCGTTGCTTATTTATATTTTATTTTTTTTACTACAGGTCTTCATAAAGGTGTACCACCTCTGTTTGTAAATCTTCGTTCCCTGTATAGCAATCAGCACAAAAGTTTTATTATTCTGACTTTGGTTCTACAATATAAGAAAGCATTGAAGGAACATGGGCATTTTAGCAACGAAGATAAAGATAATCCGCGAGAGCCTGCTTCCGCATTACTGTGGACTTATTACTATTTAGCACAACATTACGATTATCTTGGACTCACGGAAAAAGCACTGAACGAAATCGATGCTGCCATAGAACATACTCCTACTCTTATAGAACTTTTTGTTACCAAAGGTCGCATTTACAAGGTTAGATCCATGTACACGCAATCTAAAATAATTCCTTGGCCACGAAATATTTTCACGTGTACGTTTTCTCTTATCAGCACGCCGGTAATGTTCAAGAAGCTTACAAGTGGTTGGACGAAGCACAAGACTTAGATACCGCGGATCGATATATCAACTCGAAATGTGCCAAGTATATGTTGCGCGCGAATCTTATCAAGGAAGCGGAAAAGACATGCGAGAAGTTTACGAGAGAGGGTGTCCTAGCTATGGAAAATCTAAACGAAATGCAGTGCATGTGGATTCAAACGGAAGCCGCCAATGCTTACCAACGTCTTGGGAAATACGGAGAAGCGTTGAAGAAATGCCACGAAGTCGATAGGGTGAGTTGCGGACCGTATTATTTCCGAGTAACAACACACACCGTAACATATTTTTAAACGCGGTCCCATCGGTTACAGCATTTTTCCGAAATCATTGAAGATCAATTCGACTTTCATACTTACTGTATGAGAAAGATGACTTTAAGATCATACGTGGGTCTTTTAAGGTTAGAGGATGTGCTTCGAGCTCACCCATTTTATTTCAAAGCAGCGAAATGTGCAATGGAAGTTTACTTACGGCTGCACGACAATCCTTTGCCCGATCCAACGCAGGCGCAAGAAATCGACACTGGTGAGTCTGCATACTATCTCTTATTTTCATCGTTCGATATATCGATCGATATATCACATAGACGCGTAGAGTGTACATCGCAGCAGCACTCGCGATTTTGCAATATTAGAAATCGATATATTATTTACGGAAAATCGGTTCTTGATCAGATTATTAAAAAATGTGTTCAAGAACTTACCTTTCACTGAGCAACTTACAAAAGGATCTGTAGACATTTTTCGAAATTTATTTTATTTTCAAATTTAAATAACTGATCTTTCAGGGATAGTTTGCCATTACATTGGAAGTCACGCATCTTTAAAAAAGATTCAGCTTTTATAAAACTAGTTTAATTTTATAATAACAGTACCGGCTATTAAATAACGTCTTACATGTTTAATAGAGCATTACAGTTTTTTACGCGTATATTTACACTAATTTACTTGAATGGTTTTATAACGAACAGTAATATAATTTCATAATTGATATAATGTACGCAATAGCAGCAGAGAATTAACACAACGTGGTGTTGAGAATCGCTACCAACGATATTACATTCGAGTTTCAGTATTCCTAATTCTAAGTCTCTCAATGGGATATGTTTACAATGTTAACCCTTTTTGCGATTTATTCCGTTGAACGAAAGAAGGCTATTCTCGTTGCTCGTTGAAACCAACATGTTCACTATCTTTTCTGATCATTATGCATCGTGGTTTTTTGCGACACGGCTATGAATCTGAATCAATACCGATACATAATATTCTTACTGCTTGTAATCCACTATTCCAAACGTTATATCGTTAACCTAAAGTAGTGGGAGAAGCTTCGGTGGCTTCGAGCGGCCAATCAATCTCGAGGCCTCTGCACAGAAAGGGTTAAACGCTATCTCTCAAGAAATTTAACGCTTGAAAACGATCTTTGCTCCATGCTCATCGAACGACTCCGTTACATATCGCCTCGACGGCCCACAAAAAATGTCCGTTCGCGCAACCTACGATCGACTACTTATCGCTATCGTTAATCATTAACTATGTACATGTACGCGTTCACCTCGACCATTAATCACAGACAAATGCGCGAGTACGCGACGGAGTATCGCTCAAAATCGCGCAACACGCCTATCGTGTATACGCGAACGAGTATCTCGCGTCTGCATCGGTAATCTGTAGCAGGAGGGGTAGTTAGGGTCGCATATAAATTAAGCATTTATACCGCAAGCAAGGCGTTGACAATCGTCCTATCCTAGTCTCGTTACGTATATATATTTACACGTGTAATAAATATCCTAACGGTACGTCTCTCTATTTCTCTCGTGGGATCCTCGATCGTTATATGGCATGGGAGGATCAAACGTTTCCCGGTCGCCGTCGACGTCTCAGCAGTCTCGTTCCCCTCGATTTCGTGTAGAGATGACCAGTGTTCCGTTCTGGCCTCTGGTCGACCGCTTGCGGCGTCAGGAAATAAAAATGGCCACCGTCTCCGGGCAGTCTGTACGCGAAGTAGGCCTTCGGTTTACCCGGTTGGCTGTCCTCCGGCACCGGAAGTGGATCGATGAACTCCGCGTCCGGATCGATGGTGGGTCTTGGGTCGCGGTAGTTCACTTTGATGTCGTCTTCGAGGGAGATCGGTAGCTGGGGATACGACTCGTCGATCTCCTCGGGAGAGTCGGCTATCGGTACGTAGTTAGTCGACGGACCGTTCGCCGGGCTGACGAGAGGCTGGGGCGAGTAGGCGCGAAGCGACGCCAGAGGTTCTCCGTTTCGATCGGATATCCTGTAATTGGGCGGCTGTTGCCGATTAGGGTTGCCCAACGTGATGAACTCGCTGTCCGGGTCGATGGGCGGCAGAGGCTGTCTGTAGTTGACGAGAATGTCGTCTTTGAGAGAATACGGTCGCTGGGACTGATCGCCGTAGTGCACTTTGACGTTGGGCGTCTTGAAGACCGGCGCCTCGGCGGTGTTGTAGTTGTTCTCGATGTATCTGTTGGTGTTGTAATCCGGTCTCTCCGTGGTCGATTTCGAGTAGATCGGAGTGGTGCTCGGCACAGCTTTGTGCGGCAGTTTCTTGCCGAAGATCGTGAAGTACTCTTTCGTGACGTCGTCCAGAAGCTTCTCGTCCTGATGGGTGTAGTAGCTAAGATGTGGATTGGGCGTCGTGTTCACCACAGAGTTGGAAGTCGTCGATGGGTACACAGGCTGTTGGATCTTGTACGGCAGGCTTTCCGGTCTCTGTCGCTTCTGAGTCGAGTCCGTCTGATCGTAATCGAACCGATGATCGTTGTAGCTAGGGATCTTAACGTCCGGATAGCTGTTGTACGGGAGATTCTGTTGTTGCTGTTGCTCGAACTGTTGCCTCTGATTGCCACGTTTCGAGTAATCCGCCGCTTCGAAGCTGTACTGGTAGATCGGTTTCGGTTTGTCCTGCCTGTAGTAAGTCTGCGGCCTAGGCGTGGTGTAATAAGGCTGCTGTGCAGGACGGCCGGATATGGTCTGATAGTAAAGAGACGCGCGATCTGGCAGCATTCGTTGACCCTGAGTCCTGCTGGAACCGCTCTCGTACCTCGACGAGGATCGCGTGACCGTCGAATCGCTGTATCGAACTGGTTCGGAATTTTTCACCACCGAGTCGACGTACTTAACGCTGTAGTCCTTCGAGGTCTCTTGCGACGGAACAGTCTCTACGTTGTAGTACTGTTTTTTCTTGTCCACCGGACGCGGTTGGGTCACAGTCTCGTAGAAAGGCGTCTCCGTCGTGGTCTTGTAGTAAATCGACGGATCGGCTGTGGTGATCGTAGATTCACCGTTCGATTCTTCGTAAAAGTAATAGGATGCCTGACTGGGCGATCGTTCCGGATTACCCGTAGTGACGATACTTCTTATCGAGGCTGGTGTCACTTCCACGGGCTTCTCCAAAGTGGATTGCGTCGACGAGGCGTAATAGCTCACTATAGGGATCGTTTTGCTGGTCACCAGGCCCGACCAGACTTGATTCTTCTCTTGAACGTTCTCCTGGTTGTTCACCCGGTTTTCTACGATCGGTCCTAGGCTGTAGAAGTCGGGGTTATCCAGAGTCGTCGTCTTGTCCGGCACCGGTGTCGTGACCTGCGTGTACGGAACAGTCTTGACGTGGCTGGGCACGGAAGTACCGGTTGCGTTCTTCAGCGTCGTTCGACGGTACATTTTCGTGTTGTTCGATGCATTGACGGACGACGTTCTTGACTTGGTGACTGGCACAGTGGTGGTACTTTTGTATCGCTTGGTGGCGAGTTTCCTTGGCGGTAGATAGGTTGGTCTGGGTCTTGGCAAGGGGGTGGTTCCAGGGCGGCTGGAGTACTTCTTGGCGGTGGTCTTCTTGTCCTCCAGAGGGGAGAAGAAGTCTGGCGGGGGCGGGAGGATGATACCTGGGACCAGGGGACCAGGTGGTACCGCGGTGCTGTTGTCCTGCGGATATTGGAAACTGTACGGCGGCGGGTAGTAGATAGATTGATCCTCCTCGTCGTAATCCGATTGATTGCTGGGCGGTGGTAGAAAGACCGCACCTGGTGGTATGGCGTGATAGAATGGCGGAAGACTGCCCGGTAGAGGATCGGACTTAGCTCCCTTGTCCTTGGAAGTGACATTCCCCGAATCTTCGTTGGGCATTACGAACGTTCCGTTCGATATGATGGCAAAGAGCGGGCCATCTTCCGATAGCAGTCCTTTCGTGAGCAACGGGTCCTTCCTGTAATCGACGGTTCCGTTCCCGATCTCCTTGGTCCCGTTTGGTCCGATGATCTGTATGGGTCCGTTCTCTGTGAGCTGTACCGGAAACGGCGGCGGTACCTTTGGCCTGGACGGGATCTTGACCTGTCTTCTGGGCGCTTTGTAGTTGTCGATCGGTGGCCAGGTCGTCTCGCTGTCACCGCTGCCTTGCGTGGTCTCGTGGCCAGGAAATTTCCCGCCCCTCAGTACCAGCACGTGGTTCTCAGCCAGCCAGATCTCGTCCTCGTCGAGGCCACCCAGGTTGTCGGCGGTATCCTTCGGTACCTCGGGATTGCCCGTGTAACTGATGATCCCCGGTCGTTTCGGTCTGTTCGGGTAGATCTCGTTCTGTATGAGGCCGTACTTTCCCTCCTTCACTTGCTGCGAGAGCGTCTTCTTTTCGTCGTCCTCGTCCTTGCGGCCAGGCTTGGACTCTCTGCCATTTCCGGCGGACGACAGGGCAATCCCGTCGTCCCAGAGCTCTTCGTACGGCTGTTGCTTCGAGCTGGCTCTCAGGTGCCCTCCAATTAGCCGGTGCGACACTTTCCTTCCGGGTTCTGTGGTTATCTCGTTGTTGCTGCTGGTCGATGACTTGAAATTCCGACTCGGCGGCGTGTGCGGCCAACCTGGCCGATGACTAGATTCCTCGACGCCGACGTGCCGCCTTTCCCTCCACGAAGACGACGCGACCAGCGACGCGCAGGTCGCTAATAGCGCCGCGCCTAACAGGAGCTTGCGTGGGTCGAATCCTTTTCGCATCATCTGAAACCAAGATAAGAATAGCTTTCATTGTTTGGAACGAACCATATAATTACTAGAATATTCCTCGACAAGTTGGGTTTATTTTTTCAAATTTCACGCATAGCTGATCGGGGCACGTCTCCGGTGAAAGATTGACGCGTCAATTTGCCTCAACGATTTAACGAGATCATCGTCGTCGCCTAACGTGTACTAGGAATAGATCATAACCATAATCACAGGAATTACGTTCACGGTCAGTATACATTGTAGGGTAATTCTGATAATACCATTCAATTACGCGATCACGCTATTCATCTTTCGAGATAGTTCTTCGAGCTCGTCGGAAGACACGCTCCTGTCGAGTGTAAAGAAAGTATAAGTTTTATTTGTACTCCGCGGATGCGTTTCCGTTCCACGATGTAACTTTGCTTTCCCCATTCAGAGGCCAGCTTTTTCTCGAGCATCGCGCGGAAGAAGAACCCGTAAAATTGTTTCATTTTTCGTAGAATTTCGCGTCTATGGAAAAATCGTAACGCAAGTGGTTGATGCCCGTTACATTATTAGAACTTCTGTATTACGCAAATTAGAAGAAAGTGTGCCTGTCGTACCAGAGTAATTGCATAATTGCGCAAAGGCGAGGTGTAGCCACAGACTGCTTTCGAGCGTATCCGATAACCCAGGAAATCAATTATTAATTCATGAGATATTACAAGATATTTCAATCTATAAATTCAGTCCGATCGAAATATTAATTTAAACGAGCCGAACGAACGATCGATCGATCGGAGTTCCAACGAGTTATCGACAGAGGTTGAGCGAATTCTTAATAACCGAGTTTAGACATCCAGTTACGTTTAGATAAGCAGAGTTCTAGCCCGAGTTAGCTAAGCGTGTATTGAGAAACTCCATTGATGACGCGATAGGGGAAACTTCGATCGGAATTTACGAATTTCCGCGAATTCGCCAATTCCATTGACTCGGATCGCAATAATACGAGAATGCGGGACCGGAGGGGACCACGCCTTTCCCTCGCGAACAGTCGGTGAACGGTCGACAAACATTCACGGGTCACTGGAGTACCAAGCGACTCGAAGTAATGACTTGCAACCGAGCAACAAACTCTTGAGCCCGCGTTTCTGCATTTGCTTCGGCCGAGAATTACATCGCCGCGTCCGTCTCGCGGAAGTAATCGTGTCTCGAATAACGAGCCAACGTGTTTCCGCCATGAATCCGAATTTGTGGTAACTTCAACGGGAACACTATTGGAGGGAAGGACAGTTTACACGATACCAGTCAAGGGTTCGATTATATTTGTATTGCCGCGAATCATCGAACCAATTTCGTCCATTGAGTTCACTTTTGAAACGAGTGCAATCACCGTTCGTTTTCCCCGTGGTCGGTCCGTCGGAAACGTCTTTTTAAACTACCAAACACATTGATAACACGCTGCGCGGACAAAAATGGTACCTTCCTCCCCGTGTCCGTAGCGGTCGGCTAGTCGTACGATAATCGTTCGCCAGGGTTTCTCGTTCGTCGTCGAATAGCTATAATCGAGCAAACGGCACGCAATAACGCGATTCTTCCGAGTGACTTCGAAGGATCTTCAACTCTTCGATACAGGCGATCGGTTCGTCCATGTAGTTCGCACCAGTGTGGCCGATCTCGCCTCACCAGCGGGCTTTTAACGCGCAAGATGCAACGTGACCGAATCGTGAAATTCCTTCGCGCAGATATCGGTACGAGTTGCTCGTTTAATCGCGCTTACGTCTGCCCTAATCATCCTCCACGCCGGATTATTGATAATGTTTAATCTAATCCGGCTCACGGAATCCCGAGCGCCAGTCCACTTGGCCGAGGAAGTCTTCCCACGTGTTTCACTTTCTCCCGTGCTTCTAGCAATGACTTTGAACGATCATCCGATGCAACAATTCGAAATTCATTTGCGTCCTGCAAATATTTGAATATCAGATAAAAAAAATTGTCCACCCTTTCTGAAGCAACCCTGTAGTCATTCCCTGATTAAAATTAAAATTTCTCCACAGTCCGATGCAACTAGTTGTGCAGGTGGCCCTAGGGGTTCGTCAACAAATTGGCGAATCGGGGCAGAGTCCAACACGAGTTGAGTCGAATTGTGTCGAAGAGTCCCGAAACAGCCAAATCCATCGCGTGCCCGACACTTGGAATCCGACCATCGACTCGCTCGCGTCTATTGTTTACTCTCCGCTCGTAGTTTGCATCGGTTGGTTGCAACGTTTGCCCGCGTACGGTCGCGACGGTTTTTTCACGAGATCGCGCCTCGACGGCCGGCGTCTCAGCTCGCAGACGCTCTTGCCGCGACGGACGTTCATTAGTGAACTAGTGGAACGTGTCATAGCAGGGCGAAGCTGACCATCGGCCGCTCGCGCCGGCACCGTACACGTGACTGGCCGGTTTTCATCACCTTTCTCGGTGCAACGGGGCCCCTCAAGGACGCTCGTTCGGAAAGGTGGAGCCATTTCCAAGCGACACGCTCTCGGTCCCGGTCTGGAAAGGAGGAAGTCGTCGGCATGGCTGAGATTCGTACGATTAAAACGATCGCGGCTGCGCCTTTCTTTCATCGTCGTCTTTGTCGATCGATCGCCGCAGATTGTTTTTGCGCGGAGTAGAGAACTTTTGTGTCGTACAAGCGTGTCGACAGGCCACCGATGCGTGAGAGCCAAGATCGAACTCGTAGAAAGAAAAGAAACCGATCGGTGTACGATGAAAGAAAGTCATGAATTACGCATTGCACAGATCGCGGAGCATTTACATTACAAAATGTGTTGGCATTCGTAACCGTGTGATCTAAGCGGTTTAATTCGCCGTAAAGTATTCGATGAAGGTTCGTGATAAAGAGTTCGACTCTTTAGATTCCGAGCAGAGTATCGGGACAGCTAATCAGCTGATTTATTAACAGTTATACAACGAGCAGACCAGTTGTCGTCGAATGACGTTAGTCGAGAGTAAATAGCCCAAGCTGTGCGTTTGTCTGGGATCATAATTATGCTGGTAAACAGACGTAGGTAGGCTGGTGTGGTAGGGAGACTAGTCTGAAGAATCTTCGTTGCAGTCGCGACTCTGTGAATTGCACTCTAATTGTGAACAAACCAAAGAGCTGTAGTGTTAGGAGGAAAACATTTTGATAAATAGTAGTCACGTTCTAGAGTTAGAAAATGAAACATTAGAATATTGAATTATTTGAGGAGTCCTAGTGTTAGTACGAGTTCATGCAAGGTGGAACTCTCACGACGAAAAACGATGTTGAAACGAGAGCTTTCACTTTCTTGTCGTCGTATTGTCGTGCTTTTTACTTGATATGGAGTTTGAATAACAAGGAGCAAACTAGGCCCGAATTCCTTCCTGGTAATAAATAAAGTCTTTCGCCATGTCGTAGCCCTTAACGAGGTAATGCATCGAGAAGAAATGGATCGGAACCTAATTTTTACACTCACGAAACTTGAAGCTCTTTTCCCCCCAACGTGTATCTATTCTTTCTTTTTTGATTTGATGTAACACCTGTTGCTGTTGCCTAATATATCTCTGAATAATTAAGTTTTATGTTTTTGTTTAATGGTATTAATGATACGAGCATGCTTGCTGGTAATTTCACCTACCCTGTTAGTGTTTTTTGCGACTCTACGCAGGAATTTAAACGATCGTCACTTCCTGGTTCATATTAACTACTACCACAATTTGCGATTAACCTCGTATTGATATATTCTATATAGTGCCACTCATTAATTCTATTTTATCGAAGGGTTTTCCTGCTAATAACAATTATAATAACTCTCTTGGTACATATGTTAACAATAATTTTCTTAATCGTCTTATGCCTGCATTACACCGCATAAAATTTATTATATACAGGCGATTAAATCCCATCGTGATTTAACCGAACAGAATTTGCATATAAACGATTCTTAATAAGTCAAAGCGGTGGAATAAAGTTTGCATCTTGTCGTTCCAGTTTTTATTGATCGAAGAACAGAGAACCCGTACGATCGTTCGCGATTATAGCAAAATATTTAAATTGTATTCGCCGTTTGAGGAGCGGTTCCAGCTCTATTTGGAACGCGCGCCATTATGGTACCATTTTACTAACCGAGACTCGAGCCTTTCGCTCGGTGCTCTATTTCCGTACTTTCAAAGGGCAATATGCTTCGGACAGATTGGATGAAATATTGCAAAATGGACGAACGTTCGGTTTTGCGCGTTCCGCAAGACAGAATGTCGATTTTTCGTGATGTAAGAAGAACGGTCCCAGCGGCGTGACAGGTGCCGTTACGCTACCGTTGCTACTAGACTTGCCATAATATCGTTTCTCGAAGCTAGATTTTCTGGTCCCGATCGTAGATCAAATCAAATTCGTTCAAAGTAGCTCGAGAAAAAGTCGCGTAGTTGCTCCCAATAAATGCACAATTGTAACACAACCATCATTGTCGTAATGGTAATGGTTGTGTGGTTTTAGAAAACATCCTATTTGATTTTCTGCGGTTTCATCAGATCATAAATTTTATGGGTGCATTCTATTGTAAAAATAAGATTCTCGAGTAGAAATCTTCTCGATAGAGTTTCGTTGCAACTTTGACAAAGATTTATCCGCAAGTATGTAAATATCTGCTCCAAACTGGTACGAAATGGGGCAGGTAGAGTGGGCCTAGAGGCATAAAAGCGACAAAGCTAATCGTCCGTTTCGAAACATGCACGTGAAACATAGCTGAGAATAACTGTCTCATCAAGACCGAACGATATAGTGAATGGACGCGAATTAAAACGCGCAGCGCGCGCGCGGCGAACTATAAAAGACGCTCTAAATTGATCATTACGCGGAGCCATTAAGCGGGCGTTAAATTAAATACGCTTTAAACTTGAATCGGCGGCAGCGGTAATAAAATTGGTGTCGCTAAACAGACAGCAAACATCGTTGCTCGATGTTCTTTCTTTAGTTAATCGTTCTTTGGCGCGCGGTGCAGCGGCCTTGAGCGCAGGTCGTCAAAAGCGCCTCAAACGTGCAACAAAATGGCATTGAGCTGGTAGGGACCGTATCCGAGGTGGTGAAAGGCTTGGACGGTCCAGAAGCTGCGCCAACGATCGTTCCAACGTCGATTTGTTGGCTGGAATATTGGTCGTTCGGTCAGTTTCAGCGAATCTTTCTTACGCAATGCAGGCCGAGTTGCTCGGAGATTTCGGGGAAACAAGGCGACACGTACCTATATTTGGCTCTATCGTTCGAACGCGAGAGCTATTCATAAGTTGGACAGTTTCACCGACTAATCAGAGCTGATCAAAGCGCTCGAATATTAGGAATATCGTAGCAAAGTGGTAAAGTTTGGTTTCGTTGTTACCACGAGTCTCTTTCCACACACGCGACGGTTTACCTCACGTAAGACTCGAGTATCCACCCGTTATCCAATTCAGTTTACGCTTTCAGCTACTTTCCTTTTTGTTTCGCGTTGTGCTCGCTGAGCAGCATTAATTCCTTAACGCCGTGTTAATGCCTGCGAACAACTTTCGGTGCGTCACACGTTTAGGTATGCTTCCTGTTATGACAGCGACCGTGTTTTCTGTTGTTGGTCAGAATTTGCCATTGCAAATGCCCATTGTTTTTCAGTTATTCCGTCCAATAATATTTTAATCGTTACTGGCGCGTGTGGGAATGTCAACAGGCATTCATTTCAATCTTCGAATTCTCGATAAGGTAACTCACGAAGGTAATTCAAGAGTACTTCGTACTTTGTTTCTGATTATTTTCCCCTTCTTTAAACACCAAGATATATATAACTTGCGACACAGGTAACAACGGTTATCTTTCGAGGTTCATACTTTACCGGAGGAAACTTATTTCCGACCTGGTTCCGAAGAGACGAGATCTTATCGCACGAAATTTTCGACTATTTTCAAATTTTCTCCGCGCCGCGTAATTTGTAGCCTCGTGTTTACGTAACGGGACGGTGAAAGCTGCGACCAGCACGGAGTTCGGCTTATCTTTGTCGCGACGTCTAAAAGTATGAAGCCGGTTATCTATTTCCTCCGTGCGGAGGTTCACACGGACGCTTCGAGCTCGAAAAACGTGTCACGGCGAACGTTTGCGGTTATCAAACACCGTGTCGGGGATAGAATTTGCTGGCGTTTCCGTTCGGGCCACGACGGTCACCGGTGACCATCGCTGCTTTTTTTAGAATGCTTATCAGAAATAAACACCAATGCTTTCAAACTTTCGAATAACATTGACGTCATTAAAAAATTCACTCAGCTCTGGTGCGAAGTCCAAGATAGAAAAAATGGCGCGCAGTTTATTTAGTCCGTCAAGTTCATCGGTTTCACCCTGAAATTTGTTTATCTCGAGCGCTTCAAGGCGCCTCGAGTCGATTTTGGCACCGTGCCGCGTTAATTGGCCTTTGAGCACACCCAACGATCAACGATTCCGCGCGGATCGATGCAGATCCGCGTGTTTATCGGCGACGAGGCTCGCCGCGGCGTCGAACTGACAGGGACGAGTAGCAACGACCATAGTGGAACGCCTTGGCATTGACCGGCTTGCTCTGCAAGGCAACTTCGCTTGCATAATATGCTCGTCTCGTTCATCCCGAGACTCTGCTGGATTATTCGCTACTCCTCTCGACGACCGCAGCTCCTTTAACGGTGGTATTACGTGCAAGAACGCGACGCATTTTGTTGTTTCTTTTTTACCGAGAAAAAAATTATTTTCGAACGATTTGGAAACGATCGTCGGCGCGAATAGCATAGTTCCCCGAACGTGGATGTAATTTTATCACAAATACACATTGTGCAGACGTTATCTGAACGCGTATGGTGTATGCACGCGGCTGGTACCGGTTTACGTTTTTGTCGCGTTAAAGCTGTACCGGTCGGACAAGGTTAACGGCCCAATTTTTCCCCCCATCGCGAACAGATCGTCATCCTTCGTTCAAATTTTTACCACGGACTTATTGTCGCAAACAAACGACAAAATTTCGTCCCCAGTGGCAAGGATACGCCGGATCTCTATCGCCTGAAATTATTTCACGGATCTCCGGTTCGAATCGCGACGCGGTCGAAGCGTTAAGAACTCAGAAAACCCGTAAATCTCGGACGGCGGGGTAATTTGTACAATAAATACGTATCCGCTAATTTCATCAGCACGTCAGCGAACGATTTTCCGTTCCTGTTCGCTCACCCGTTCGCCTTCGCTCTAAAGCGTGGCTTCGCGTCGAGTATAGAACGACCGTCGATCATTTATTTTAAGAAAGAACGGATTCGAAGGATGACCTTACGTCCGCGACACCTGAAATAGACGTCCCAATTGAAATGTCCATGTTAGGCAGAAATCGATCCCGAGGCTTCTAGTCTCTTCCAATTAACCTCCATCTTCCAATTAGTCGGCGACTACTGCGAATATTAACATTTAATAAACCTTGTTTACACCAAGGACTCCCAATAGCCTACTAAAACAGTTTCTTAACGATTGTTCACGATTTCTGAAATCGTAATCGTGACAAATGAATAGGAGTCATCGTCTGAATCGTTAAGGGTGTATTCTAGTTTCTATTCTAGGCTCTATTTCGAATTGTATAACGAACATTTTAAATTCAACCAAAGGTAAAAAGTGGTTTCGAGAAGAACGTGATTATATCGAGTGGATGTAACAGAATTTTATGATAGTTTTTCTTAGATAATAATACCAAGAGCGTGTAATGCACGTTCTTCTACAAAGCTGTCGCATTGCTCTATGATTTCATTTTGTGAAAGCTGCACTGGCCTCTTTTGTCATGTAGAACAACTGACGCTTCACCGTTAGACGCTTTACACGACCCATGGATCGGTTAAATTTTTTAATTCTCATACAATGTCTCGTTCGATTCAACTTTCGTCAGCAACTTTGTCTCAAGGACCTCGATGTAACGTTTGATTTATTTTGATAGCTCGAATAAATCATGTTGCTATGACGTATCCTTCGTGTTAGTTTTATCAACGCAACATTATTGCGATATGGTTTATTGCTCTAAGTACTTAATACGATAAATATTTTTCTGTTTTACTGTCTATCGGCAATCAGGGCATACCTTATAGGAATTGCAAATCTATAAGTGATAAAAATGAGCGGGGAATGCTGTACCCTATTATAGTATTCCAGGGTTAGACGCGTGCAACTCGTTTTAACTTTTCCTATTTCAAATAATATTCAATTTTTAGAGAAGACACGACAAAAACTAGCGTTCACAGGCACGTTTTCTTATTTTCCTCCTAATTAGTTAAGTAATTTATCATTCTTATGATGACAGGTCAGTTTCTAAAAACTTTCTTTTCATACCAGGAAGGAGGGGTTGACAGTTTCGTTTTCAATTTCTTTAATTAAATCTATACCAACTCGGGTATCATATTAAACACCGTAGCCATGGCATATAGAAATACGTGGTTTTATTTAAATTCTCTTCTCGCGAACGACATTCGTCCGCGACTGAATCCAGGCTGTGAACTTGAATCGCGTCTGCAATTAATAATTCACTGTTCTACGTTGCGCCGCACTGTTTATCGGCGAATTAAACAGGTTCCAGTCTATGAATCACAGCTGGATCGCCGTCTCTTGACGCGCACATTCGATTTCTCGGCGATTCAATTTTTTCCCCCCCCTCGGTCGTTCGCCACGTTTCACAGTCGACACTTTTCATACTTGCTCGCATTCCCACGGTTCACTCGACCCTGCTGAGGTTGTTGCATATCGCGAGCGTCCTGATAGACGCAATTAAGGACCGCCACGCTGGATGAGAGAGGGAAAGTTGAACGAGACGAAGGTTACGCCAAGGCCTATGGTTTACATTTTTGCTTCTCGTTTACTCTCGACCCGGTCCCTTGTACCGCGGATCGTAATAAGAATTTATTAGCGACACCCGTACGACGCTCGTTTCTCCGTAATTTGTAGCCTGACTTTTATTTTGGACGGTGCATTAACGCTTGGACGGTTGCCCGGCATCAGCGGATCTTTACGAAGCACGAAATTTCTAAATTCAACATTTTTTTTAAACGTTCGAACGTTGAATCTGTTGCTCGTTTAATAGAAAACGCGAACGAGTCTATAAATGGGACGTTCACCTCTGCACGAAACTAAGAGAAAATGATTGGAAGCGATCGCCCGGTGGAATTTCTCCAAAAAACGATCATCTGAACATCCGGGGACTGCTTACCAGTATCTTCGTAGTGGTCTAATTTCAAATTCCGCGCGGTTGGGAAACACGCCCGACCCTGTTCCCGTTGATAAACCGTTTAAAGTTACAGGCTACGATTTATATTTCTAGACGTGCCACTTTCTCTGTGCGGTTATGACTCTTTTTCCCTCCGTCGTTCAACATAAAGAGCAAATTGCGTAAGTTGATAAGTGGTTGCGGTTCCGGTGGCCCGATCGACGCGATTCTTGCCTCTGCCCCGCGTCGATCCGCCGTAATAATGCCGCGCGACATTTCTCGAGGCAGAAGTAGGAGTCCTCGGAAGAAATTAGATTTCTAGATCGACGATTTGCTCGGTGTATCGTGCGACGATCCTCTCGGAGACACGTCGAAGGCGAGGACATCGTTGCTCAATAGGCTGGAGAGTTCACGGTAGGAATAATCGCGAAACGGGCACGGCCGTTTATCACAATTTCAATTTAATTGCTCGACGATCGGACACGTTTCGTCCGCGATGCACGGAAATTAACGATCGTTCGTTTATTACGATGTGCCACTTTTAGCGATACGCGTCGCTGGCAACTAGTTCGAGGCGTCCTTTTCGTGCCCGTTTTATCGTACGACGCGTACAGGTTGGTTCGGAATAGTTTAACCCTTTGCACTCGATGTGACTTTGTTGCTCCAAACGCGTAAAAAGAAAGGAAGAAAGGAACAGAAGAAGAGTCACGAACGAAAGAATTGTGCGCAAGTAACGTTGCGGATCCTTTAATTGTTTTGAGCGGTGTAATTACACTTGACACAAGCTATGATTAAGATAAGCGTGTAATTACTCTAATTGCTCGTGGCGGTACAATAAGAAATATTCACACAGACGCGCACACTATCCTTCACGATGTTATTTGTCCATTGACATTTTAGTCGGTAGCGGACAAATGTTTTATTCAAAGTTATTGAGTTAAAAATGATAAAAGAAGGTTTCCATTGGTCGGCGTAAGTACAACATCGACGATTTGCATGCAGAGTCAAACAGGGCATACGTTTGTATGAATTTTTGTCGAGTCGCTTTATCTTCGGTTTGTCTCGGAAATTGCGTCCACGTTTTGGAATTCCGGCTCTATTTTGAATACACCGAACGGACACGTGCAGGTAATTACCATTTATCTGCACGTGGAGAATTGCTCTAAGGAGTTGTTGGGACATTAAGCAATGGGGCAAAGAGATAAGAGTACGCAATAATAACACGTGCGCATATTGGCTGACAAATTTCGAGACGAAGGCACATATGCTGGAAAGTGCTGCATTGTGCATGAAATATTCATTCGAGGACAATTTAAACGACAGATTGACGTTTGACGTAAATTATAGATCCTGACGATCCAAAGTTCTAACACCGTACGCGTCTGGAAGACTATACTTTCTTTCTTGAATGGGATTTTAAAACTGCACGAGGTGTATTGCACCCAGGTCATTCAAAGTTCGCGAGAGAACTTTCAGTTCGTTAGGAGGTTGTAATCGGAAGTGTATCTCGCGTTGGCACAGGATTCGCCGCGTCCGTTACACGTTAGAAAAACATAACCGCGCGTTTTTGCCCGATTTTTCATCGAGTTATGTCAAAGTGAAAGTATTCAACGGGTGAATAGGAAGCACAACGATCCCCAGCGCGTTAATGACAAATCCTAGGTAATTAAACGGACACGTGAACGAGTTTCTGCACGGTCCGCACGGCTCTGACGGAAATCTTAACTTTCGCGCAGTGACCGGATACTATTAACAACCGACGAGCGCGCGGGAACGAGAGGATCATCGACAGCATCAGCCGTGTTTCTCCGTTTGCAGAGCGGATCCATAGATTTTCACGACGAACCGGTGGAAGCTATTTCCGCGTTAGGGACGCCAGAAACGTTTCCCCTATGCTCGCTAATCTTCCCTCTATTTATGAACAATAATAATGCACATCCCGTCCGCAACGGTCGACGTTTCTCGGAAGCGTTGCGCGTCGCGACAATTTTACTTTTCGATCCATTCGACGAGTTTATTTATCGCGATCAGGGAGAAGAAATATAGGATTCGAGTAGGCGAGCGGAGAAAGGTGGAAAGCAAGACGGAAAGGCTGCGTTGCGACTCGATGCGAGGAGCATAACCGAACGCGTCCATGGAATTTTAACGTGAATAATATTCGAGCATGGAACATAAATTTTTTTCTATTAAAAAAAAGTGTAGAATTTTAAAGACCGTCAAGCACGTAAAAATACATTCTTGCCGCACAGTTAGTCAGCCAGAACGTTGGGGCAGGGAAGTAACGCGATAGAACTGACGAAAATACTAGGAAAAATGAACTGACTCATTTTGGATACGCTGAATATTAGCGGAAAATGGATAAGAAGGTCGAGATAGACCACAACATAATAACGAAAGAAGTAAACCACCAGAAAGATTGAGAAACGCGAGCGTCGAGTGGGTTGATAAAACGTGACGAGAAGGATATAGACGGTGTACACGTGACGAAGTAGAACGGCATACCGCAGCAACATAACAGTGAAAACGCCAAGACGAATCAAACGTTGCAACATCTAGATTCTTTCGAACAACGAATAAGAGCTAAATAACCAAGTCCGTTAAATAAAACTAAACATCCCTAGTTGCTACTCGTTGGATCGGTTATCTATAAATCAACGTCTCTACGACGTATCGGAGATCAGGCGGGTATCTTAGACGCGCGATAAGAGGGAGTTTCTCCGAGCGATTTCATAAAACGAAGAACGGCGAAAATTGAGTTTAATCGGGCCGACAGGCCTGATGGTCGTTCTAAATGCCACAAGTTGCACGGGGATACTCGACGCGGTCGATTTGTGAAAGCTTTTGCAGAACGGAAAAATATCAGTCCGCGTTAAGTTCATTGGTCATTCATTATTCGAGTCCTTCGATCCGGTTCTCCTCCTATCATTACCTCCAATTGCGATCGAGACCGACTCTCGCGGCTATTTTTTTTCCCGCGCTCGAAAGTAATTACGGTCGCGCGCGGGGGCAAACGGGGGGGGGGAGGGGATAAAAAATATCAGGTTCGTTCGATTCGATAAATATTCATGGCGGAAAGCGCAAGGACTTCACGATTCCTTTAACACCCTGCCTCCGTAAATCTCGCTGACACGCGAGAACCGCTATTCCGCGGGACACGATGATGATTCACGAGAGCTCCTGTCCGTTATATAAATTCCCGCGGACGCGTGCAGGTGAAAAGCGTAAATCGAACAGGAGATCTAAATACCAGGAAACGGACGTACGTACTTTCCCGTTAGTTGTGTGCCTTTTATCGTGGTTCCCGGCAATTCTCTTCTTACTTGGAAAACGATACTACGTTCGAGCCCCGGTGTATCGTCGCGCGGGATACTCGATCGATGCACGTTCGACGTTTCCGTCACGGAACCAGACGAGATAAACTCGTCCTGCCCGGCCACTTTTCTCACGATTCGCCACTGAACGGTAGTTTGAATGAAAAGAAGACTCACGGACGATCCACTTGTCTGTTCCTCCCCCTTTTCGTTCGGTTCTCGAGATGCACACCGCGTATCCCGAAAAAATCACCGTTTACGATTACGGTTACGAGTTCTCGCGTCTTGGCAGCTTCGTTTCACCGAGACGAGGCCATAACGCGAAAACCAGTTCGCGGGGGCTGTCCTGCTCGCTGCACTTGGGACGACGATGAACAAACGAGTAGCCTCGCGGGCCGCGTGACCGCAGATCTTTATATCGGTGGATCCTACTGGCCCTGCGCCAGTGTCCCACCTCTCTGACACACGCCGCGCGTGCACGACGCCGGCCACCGACGAGCGTGGCGTTCGAGAACCGTGCGTGGACCGAACTCCACGGCCTCACGGAGATACAAGTCCGCGTGTTTATCGCGCGAAGGGACCAACGATCGGCTCGTGTGTGTCGCGAGGCTCACCTACGACTGCCGTGCCAGACGATCACGTTGTTCCGCTTTGCACGCCTCTTTCACCCTTCCTTTTGCGTCCGATTCGAGCGCCTGTCCCTCTACTCCCACCATCAATTGGGCCCGCGGGAAGTCCAACGAGCCTCCGTCCTCCCCCAACCACGCGTCCGATTTTTAACGAGGAATCTTTATCCAACAACTCTAAAGTCATCATGCTTGTTGAAAAGACCCAAAATTAGCAAGATCATTGGGACTTGACTAGGAGTTGGGAGTGTGGAGGTCGAGCCAAGTCAAGAAATCAATCGTGTCGAATGGTCAGAAAACGGTCCGAAGGCCCGCGATATATCGGGCCCAAATCTGTTACTCCTAACAAACTTGGTCCAAATTATGTCGTGTTTGGACTCATTTTAACCGGGAAGACCTTGCAATTACGATGGTAAAAGTGTCATACAAAAATTACCATCCAACCATCAGGTTCTAGCATCAGGTGTTCAACTCTGCATAGCGAGCATAGTGGGGGGAGTTCTTCCACGCTCGAGCGGAACAGCAAAGTGGGGATCCAGAACTTGGCTCGCAGACCCTCAATTCGCTACCCCTTTTGTAAGCAATCAGATGGCATTTAAAATTTGGCGACTGCTTCGACGCTGAATTCATCTTTCTCTTTCACTTACTGGCCTTCTCTACGTTAGAGGTATAGAATTTTGCATCTCTCGCACTATAAATGCGAAGATCAGTCCCGTGGTTTTCACATTTATCATCATCACATTTGCAATAGAAACAGTTTCATAAGATGTCGGGATTATGATGTATTTATATTCGTCTCTAATGAAAGACGGACGTTGCTATTACACACTTCATCTGGACTAATCTCGCGCTCCACATTTCCAACCGTTAATTTATGTGTCTGCCAATTGAGCTGTCCAAACTAGTTAGAACCTTTTCCAAACTAAGCCTAATGTTCGAGAAAATGACCGCCGCCGACGAACGAAAGAAACTGGCCCGCGAAAGCCAGTAGTATCTCATTCCGGATAATTTGAGCTAACGATTTTGCACCGACATGCTTTTTATAGTATCCTCCGTGCGGTTGAAGATTGAATCATTATTACACGGATTAGATCCGACCATTTCGAGCAATAGGCGTGGCAGAACCGCTCCGTTTTACGAATTGTTAGGATTTAGAAAGTTCTATACTTGGCGATCATCTGGGTAGAAACGTAGACCGATTCCAAGTTGCTTATTCACCTCTGGAAAATTAATATACCTAAATAGCTAGCAAACGAAGGCTAAAAATGATGAATATTTGAATAGATACGATTTTTATAAGAAACGGGTCTCCTATTGAGCAACTCGCGAGCCTTAACGAAGTCTCGGTTTCTCGGTCAGAAAAAGTCCGGTAATTGCTGCGAGCTAATACGCCTAACCGACGGTTGCTAATTGATGTTTACGGTCGTGGAAATTATGTAATTCAGTGCGAGCTCACGCGCTTCCAGTTATTTCGATGGGAATGCAACCGATGTAACGCCGGGACGGAAACGGAGGTGGAAAAACCTGCTTCTTGCCGATGAATGGTGACCGTATGAAAAAGGTATTCGCAACAGGTCTTCGCGATGTACCACGCGCTTGGTCGCGGTAGCTTCATGGAAGATTTTTAGCCGGCGATTCGCAGGAAATAATCTCGTTACCACGTTCCACGCTCGACGCATTCCCCTTTTTACTCGCTCCATTTACGTAAAGTCTCGCTCGCCTTAGTTAGCCGCTTGCGTTGTTTCGTCGAGTGTCGCTGAATGTCTCAATCGATTTCAGGACCGTAAAATCGTTGAACGCCGTCCGCGCTTAGGCTTATTAGGCGGCTGACAACTTATCGCGTCAGCGTGTCCAGCTCGAAACGCAGTAACGAGCACGGAAACAGAAACGTCGCCGCTGCGAACAATCCTGCCACTCAGGAATCTCATCGCGCGAACGCGAACGCGAACACGAAACAAGCGTTATAATTGACGCGACTGCTGATTTCAGTTAATAATTCCCGGGACGTTTTACGTATTCATTTTTTGCTCGGTTTTTTTGCTCACGAGATGTCGACGCGTGGATAAGCTTCTGACACCGCAAAAATTAATGCGAATCCATTTTTACATCTTGGTAGGTGGTTTCAGGGAAGGGTGGGTCGACGATGGATCGAGATAGCCAACGAAACGGAAGGTACATAAAAGTATTAAATGTAACAAAGTGGTTGGCAATGATCGAACGTTTTAAGAGACGACGGTATAAAGTGGAGCAGAGTTCTTTGTCAAATTATTCGCTTCTCGGCGGAATCAAGGACCACGCGTTAGAGATTTCAGATATTTCGTTTCGTAATCGCTAATAAAACGTAACGAAATCCACAATTCTTTTCGCTACGTTGACAGATCGGTAAAAATTTTGTGTTTATTGCACGGCAGAACGAACTCCGCGGGACAGGCACGCGCATAAATATCCGTGCGCGCATAAAAGAGCGCGCAGAAATGTTTGGCGATGCCGGTCACGTGCCATAAACACGAACGTGCACGGAAGTTTGGCCCACTTGTCGTGTCACCGTTCACGAAATTTTCTTCGTCACCGTTGATAACCATCGTTACGATCGTAACGAAGAAATTTATCGTGTTTTGTCCCCTGTTTATCGCGCCAGTTACGAATCTCTGGGAATAGCGGCGTATTTTTAATACTTCGCGCGCCGTTCTACGAAGCGCGATGAGCGTGATATTGTCTTTATTTTTGTGGAAAGTGTCTTGCGTGTTCTATAATTTCAACACGAACAATCTTAACGAACGATTCCCATATCTCGCGGAATATCCACGCGTGAATTTTAATAATTAGAATGATATTTATCGACCGGTTGCCAGCGTAAAAGTTATGCTGGAACAAATCAGACAATGTTGGTGTAAGGTCGATTTTTTTCGCATTTTATCGGGCTCTGTATCTTTCCGAACTCTTCGAGTGTCTCGTATATCATTCTGCATGTCCTGCCAAAATAGGAGCCAGCCGGTCGAATATTTTTCTCGATTCAGCTCAGCTCTATTCGCGGATCTCGATGCATCATTAACGATCTCCGGCTTATCGTACGACCATATTTGGACAAATGAACCGCATCCGGTGGATTCCTGGCGATTCGATCGCCAGATTCCAACCACAATGTCTCGTGTCGACTACTATGGTCGTGTACAATCGGAAATCTACAGTTTTAGGTGGCTCGTACGCTTCGCGAAAACGTCAGATTCGATATTTGTCACGTTTAATTTCACCGCGTTATTCGGTAGGCCGGTGACTATGGTTGCGGTAATCCCGCAGCCCCGGATTCTTGTCCAGTCACGGCACATTTTTTTTCTGCTATTTTCTGTACGAATCTCTGCATCGACGCGTCCGTATTCTCGGTCTCTGACGCCACCGTCGGATGCTGTGACGATCCGTCGCCGTGACGCACGTCCTGAACTAGCTGCAACGATGAGACGGTATTATTTTTATGGCTCGATCGTTCATTCACGTTTTTCCCGGGAACACCCTGAGTCAGCAATCACCGACGTCCTGGGAAAGAGTTCGTTCGTAGCGAAAAGACACCAAACGTTGTCGATATTCAGACCATTTTAATTTTGTGCAGTTTGGAAAATGGGTCATCTCGCGTATCAATTGTTTTTCGTACCAGATTATTATTCAGAGGGTGAAGTCAACAGTATTTATTCGGCCTAATGCTAACCACCGCTGAATACTCGTGTTTGTTTCAAACGACTGTATAGTAGGTGAGTCATCGGAAGAGATTCCTCGAGTTGCCTCTGGCAAGGTCGACGATGATCATGGCCTTCGGTGCTACCGATCTTTAGGCGCCATGCAGACACTGGCGAAATGGTCTCGAGTGTTTCCTTTTTCTTTTCGTCCAGAACGAGAAACGATCTTTCAGTCGATTCTATGAATAATTACGATAGACAGGAGAGCACTTAAGTCGTTAAATCGAACGGCTTGTATTTAGTTTCCGTCCGAGTAAAATTATTTATCGATCCTTACTTTGGAAACGTTAGGGCAGTTTGTCTAGGGAAAATGGTAACAACAAAGTTTCATTAACAAGTTAATAAATTTGGCAGCAATTTCGATGAAATTTTTGCACATCTCGTGCATGTTAGAATAAGAAGATTAATTTGTGGCCCAGTAACTCGAAACGAGGAAGAACTAGGGGAAGTGCATAACGCGTATAATGTTGTGGATCTTTATAGAAAGTCCAGGACTCTAGGAGCTACGTAGGAAATATGATTGAACATCGAAATGATAATTCGAATTTAATGACAGCGAAGAAACATTACGGGACTGTTATTCCGTCATTACATGACATTTTTCAACACTAACGACTGGCCTATTATGTCAATGGTAGATTTCAATCCTGCGAACGTCCGTTGTAGCCATCTGGAATCACGCTCAAAAGTCATTCAGCCATCTGCACGTAACAAAGATGCAAAATTAATTAATATCTGTGTAAGAATAAGAAAACACAGGCAGTTTTGAAGAAATCATTGAATATCAAATAGCAATTTTGTTTTCCATCTGTGACACGAATTGATAAATTATAATTTCTTCGTATTACCCATAAGTCTTCCTTATTACTTACATAATTCGAGCTAATTATAGAAGATTCCTCTTACCATTCTATGCTTGTCGTTTCCTCATTAATTAGTAAAATATTAGCCGGAAACGTTCATCTGTCTATTAAAAATTGCCCAGAATGATCGTATATATATATATTTTTTTATAAAAGCTATTATTCCAATTATTATTTATACCTTAATTAATTCGCCAAATACTTGTAAAGCACACGACTCGACGTTGTTAAGATCGATATCAAGCTTTTCTAACTACGGTTAATTGGCCGCTGATGCGGATATCGTTATTCGCAAAATAGGAACTAATTTTCTTCCGAGAATAATACCGTCGTTTCCTGATTTTCTTCGTTCGTTTAAGCAACTAGGGGCGAAACTGAAGAAATTTTCTCGGCTATAATTCCATGGGAAACGAGCATCGATCTTCGTTAACGTTACAATTATCTCGGTAAGGCGATTTTCTGTTCCAGAATAGTAATTGCGAACTACCTCTACCGACGGAATATAGTATGATAGCAAAGACTATCGACGCGTAGTTTTCGGAAGAAACCTCGAGAAATTATTAACTTCGCGATATTAATATTTGGACTCCTCGTTGCTCGAGTACTTTTTCCCCACGGTTATGCGTGTACTGCCTATTGTCGTTTAATTCGCGCCGCCACAAACGCGTATTTTTCCCGCAATTTTGCGCAAAAGCGAGAATGCAGTTTCTCGCGTTATCACGGCCATCTTGGGAACCGGGCCGGGCTGATTAATTTCAAGATCACGGCGAGGAGTTTGTTCTTTACCACCGTGCGATGTCACGGTCTCTATGGGGAAACTCAGCTCCGTAACGTCTGTAAATAAGAAATCCTTTGCATAGGTAACTAGCGAGCAAAACGTCTCGACGTCGTTTTATATCTGAAATTAAAATTTCACATAATTCGAACCTTACGTTCCATTCCTGTTTATTCGTTGGAACTGTAGCAGTTTAGTAATTCTATTCCTTCAAGCTCATTGTAATACAATCGTAATTACGCGAACCATTTGTCGGCGAATTTAGTTGCTTTCCCTCGAACCTGGTGATTTCAACGCTGGCACAGGCGAGCTGGTTCTCGTAAAGGTGTTGTTTTAACTGAATTCTTATTCAAATATAATTCAAGCAGGAAACGCAACTTCTTCCTAGTCGATATAGTTTGTATTTTCAAAAACGTAGCGTGTTTAATACGCGAAAATGCGTTTTTAGGTCGGTGGGATCGAAATCTTCCACGCGGAGGATGCAAATTGAATGCGAAATCTCTCGAGCGGTACTTGCGCAAGTATAGGTCTCTTAAGATGATTGTCGGTAGTTGAATGGTAAGTACAAAATTTATGGTTCGTTAGTCCGCAATTAGAACCAATCCATTTAACTTGGTTCTAATCGAGTCAGCGACAATAGACGGGCACGAAAGCGCAATGAGAGCCCACTGTCTCCGTTCGATCTAGTAGTTCTTTTCTTCGACGCATAAATTACGACCGAAGATTTTTATGCGACGCTCGGAATGTCTCCGGTCACGGTAAATAAATCACACGAAACCCACGACGATCGACCGAATCGAAATGCAGCTCGTAAAAACGGAAAGTTCAGAATGCGACTTGGCCGCGGATAAAAAGAGCAGATTACACGTAAACAAGAATCTACGAAAATAGATTCATAGTATTTGTCAGAACGTGTTAATGCAAATTCCGGAATTCTTATGTAAAACAGGGAACGTGAAACAGATCGCGGCAGGTTACGCGTTTCGTTTGATCGGGAATTACGAGGAGCGTGCTGCTTCTAATTACGACACACGATTAAACATCGACTGCACACGAGTACAAATTCCCTCTATTATTCGCGTTTTTAAAAGTAAAATTATTGCAGTAAATTATTAAGTTGCTACATCTTAATCGACCGCGTTTCTTCTACTGCTTCCGCGACTCGTACCAAAGAGGTTCTGTTAATTTCATTGCCGCGAATAAGTTGACGAGTTTTATCGGGGAATCTGAGACGATTTAATAATTTCCTTTCGGGATTGAAGAAGACACCGACGTCGTCATTGTGCTCGGTTCGAGAGAGCGCTGCTTGCGATTCATCGACATTGTTGTCGGAACTTTCCTGCGACCGATTTTCCCTTTCGCTCGCGGAATTAGAAATTCGAGTTAAACGCGGCCGCTCTTGTTCCGCGCCTCATTACGAATTCTGGCGGCGCTTTTGTCTGTATTCTTACACGTACAATGACCTTCCGCAGGGAGACGAGTTACCCAGCGAAAGTGTCATTGGCTCGTCGTTGCATATTACCAGGTACATCCGTCGCTTTCGCCCGTGATTTCTTCGAGGACTCCGAGGGTACCTTTCTTTTTGGCATTTTCCGCGGTTGGCGACTCTCGAACCGTAATAAAAATTGCGTGGGAGGTTTTCGATAAGATTAAATTTAAATACGCGACCGAAGGATACATTAATCTTAGTAAATTGCTTCGAAACGATACTTTATCGAAGAGTGGTTCGGTACAATGCACCGTGAAGAATTTCTGAGCGAGCACAAGAACCGACCCGGGAAAGAGGATATGCATACAATTGCCATCTATCAGGAAAACATAACTGAGACAATAGAATGAGGAGGAATCCTCTGTTCGTGAATTCTGATCGCATTTTGTTTACTTTTATGCTTCCTTTGTTAGTCAGCCATTGTACATTGTCACAATGAGGTCCAAAAGGGTTAACTCGGTGTGAAGTAAGCGCAACTCCCATGCAGGAGGAAGAGACGTTCGTGACATCCATGGCAAAATGAATATATGGAAAGACAATGGTTAGAAAAGCCTTCGAAGATGATTTAGAGAGATTCAGAAAACTGTGAAAATGATGAAAAACGCATTTCCAAGTATCCGTATGACGTTATATTTCCTAAAGTACTTATCCAATCGATATTTCAAGCTAAGTACTAGTCACCTGTCGGCATATTGAAAACACTGTATCCCGTAATGGCAAACGATTCTGTTTTCAGTCGTAAACTAATTGAATTTATACGAATTCTGTTCCGCGCGAGAAAAATTACGTCTCGGTATGTCGGAACGTAACGTCATCGTTCGAATCGATCCGTAAACGGAGAATAAAAAAAGAAATCGCGGTTATTGACGATCGTATCGTTAAAAATCACCGTATTCGCGCATTCCGTGTTCTCGGAATTTGCCTATTCGCGGTCAGGCATCTCTCCACGAAGAAAAAGATCGCGGTTTGCTCGAACAAGCTTCAGTTTTAATCGCAAGTGTACGCACAGACGTTTTCAATCATCCTTGGACCGTCTACGTCGATTTTGTTTGTAGCGAGGATATTGAAAATAGTCGTGCATTCTCGTCGAGATTGTAATGCACATTAAGCCACGGGCAATAAGCATTAATATTCAGCCGCTGTTTCGTCATTCAATTTCTCGTATTCGCGTTCTTTGTAGCGAAAATATCTAGGAAACAGTTACGTGGCGGTAATTCATGGCGGGAGTCACGAATACGGTGATTACATTAACCCGAACAGTTCACTTGTTTTACAAAACGTTTTCGTGGGGGCCCCTCGGGTAGAAACTTCGACTCTGGCCACTGCTAAAAATTTCTACGCCGGCGATAAATTACGCATTTAATTTGAAGTTCCGTAATAAGTCTCCTTACGGTGCACCATTACTCTTGTACACTGTTCCTAACAAATCGATCCAGTCGAAGTTCAACATAAATTTTATCAGGAAGCATTACGCTATCGCATAGAGTAAGAAAGGACAGCCCCGAGTTAAGGGAAACGTGATAGAACGAGCAAGTAGAATGTGTCGCATAATTCTTTCACGATGGCGGTTTCTCTCTGCAATTAGTTTATCCCCTGATTATCCGTTGGAAAAATTTAAACGTAAACTGCTGTCTAAATCAAAAGTATGCGACTTGTGACTCTTTCACTGACCCGCATAAGCGACGAGGAAATTACGAACGCGTGCAAAAATATTTTTTAAATGATCCCCAGCGCCAAGATGGCCGTACCTTCGAGCTATACCCTGTACATTTCGTACTTGGCTCGTTCTTGTTTGCGTCCAGGCTCGTTACGGTGCAATAAAGACGGGGCAAATAAAAGAAAAAGGAACGAGGGGGACGAGCACGGGCTCGTTGAAGAGCATCCTGTCGATTGAATTTCAAGAAGACGCGTCGATGCGCTCCCGGGGGCAGAGATCACGACCTTGTCGCGAACGAATCCGGGATTCGATCACGTTCGCCTTGCCGGGCGCGAGGGGGCCCCCGGCTCGAAACTCGCCTTTTCTTTTCGTGCGTCGATCACGAGGGGCCCCGCCATGGGAAGTTAACATTCCGGTGGCGTCGCGCGAGTCGAGCTCCAATGTAAGGCCTTTCCAGCAGATACGGCCACGGAACGTGCGGTACATGGTCCCTTTCTTATTTCTCCTATGAGCCACGCCTAGCACTTGCCCCCCCGTGATACCGTTTTGCGCACCCTTCACCGTGCACAAGCACCGCGACCGGCCACGGAAACGTAGGCGAGTCTCTTCGGGAACGATATATCGCCGCCGATGATATCGCGCGAGTTATCGGCCGACCACGGTGTCCGAACAAAGGAATACAGATCTCCACGCTTTCGCGATCGATGATATACCGATCTTTCGCCGAACGAAACCTGCACCGAGCAACTCCGCTACTCCAACGCCTTCGCCGTTTCCGCTTTGGCGCCGGGGAATGTTCTCGGTAGCGAAGGAGATCGATGGGATTTTTTATTTGCATTTTGTACCACGTGGATTTGACGGATGACGAGTCCCAATTCTTGTCTCTTGAACTTGGAGGAATTCGTCCATCGTTGGTCGAAGGGAGGAAAGGTCGCGGGCGCCGTTATTGTTCCTATTTGCAAAATCTGACGCAACGTGCGAACGGGGTCAAAGCATCGGGATCGTTCCTTCGTTCGAAATCTATTTTCCACCGTGCGCGTTATGAAACGAGAGCAGAGAGAATCAGTGAGAATCGAAGACGAAAGGTGAACAGATTCAGCCACGATTTGCGTCATAGACCGAAAGGGGATCGGCTCAGGGGGAATCGGAATAAATCGATTTGCTCCGGAATCGTGTCTGTTTTCAGCTAAACTTCCAAGGATTTCCCAGCGCCGGGCGAGGTCGATTTTTTAAAACGCGACTGGTGCAAATACCTATAAATACGAACGATTGTCTGTCCACGTCACGCCATTGAAATAGAAATTACGAATATCCAGGATACTTGGACCGTGTCCAAATATTAAAGAACAATACCGTAAAACAGATTCGTACGGATATTTACGAATAGAAAATAAATTAGAGCACGGTTCCCAACCCTTGCTTCAAGTATTTCACCGTATTTTACGTAACCAAAAGCGTTGGACGTTTAATAATTCGACGTCGACGGCCTGGGCTCGTCCATCTGACAATACACTCGTCACCCGGGTTTCTATTCGTCGACTCATACACGCCATTACGGTCACGATACTCTTCGAATGTGTAATTTACTACTTCACCGCGAATACCGGTCGTGTTCTTCGATCTGCATACAATGACTTATCGAGATAGGAACATTGTCACAATTATTATCGCGACGCGTGGATCGGTACGGATTTTTAAATATTTCGCGCCGACATCGGCGATTATGTGCTTTTTGCAACTGGATGGATACACGTACCGCGATGGAATTTAACCTTTCCCCTCGCCTGGTAGTTGGAACTGTTAAAAATGATATTTTTCCTGTCGCTGGCGCTTTGGAGGCTGTACTTTCCGCGCGAAATAAATCCGTCGGTGCTCGTATACCGATTGCAGGGATTTTTAACACTCGAACGGCCGCGGTTTTCACGCTCGATTACCGTGCAGGGGATCCTGAAACAGCTAAATTTCCTCAGGTCGATTACCGTGAGCGGTGCTCTTCCGTGAAATTCGTTCTCTAAACGGTGGTTAACATTTCCAACCGCAGGGAAAAATGTTTCACCTGTGAATTAGTTGGCCTCTCCGCCCCCCTGTGTAACATTCGTTCCCGCGCCACGAATGTCGAACGAATTTTAATACCCAGATCTCTCACGGTGGTTCGCGTGATCTTTGTCTCTGGACAGTTCCGTTAGAATCGATCGGGGGTTCTCCGTAACTCATGAATACCCATGATCGAGGGGGAATTGGTATACGTAAATGGGCAGGAGTGCACTGTTGCTTCTTACGTAACGTACAACCTTATAAACACGGCCTCTGCAATTACCCACTGGCCGATTGAAGAAGCAGCAGCAGCAAGCACGCTTCTCTAACAACTCAATAAAGCCGCGACATTGAATAACGTTAATACGAATCGCGGCCGATCCGCGAGTTCTCTTGGCCTCGCGATTACGAGGAACGCGACGACGTCAACGATGCATGATGATCCTCGAAACGATCAAAGGATGATTCACGCCACGTGAATTCCGTCGTACGATGGTTCTCTTTTGAAACGATTGTCGCTATTTTTCCGCCGTGGAAAGAAACGAGGAACAAAAGAGGACCTCCGTGTATCGCTTGGGATCCTTCAAGATTAAGTAAACGTTGGATATCCGATAATTAACGGATCGTGAGACAATTATATACGAAGTATCTAAACGGCGTGTATTCTTTGTTAATATATTTAATTTCTGATCGTGTGCACTCGGGCACCGAGATTCTCACGCGCTGAAACAATCGTTCGATCCGTCTTCGTCCGTCGAGTGGAAGTCGACAGAACCGTATTTATCGACGAAGAAAAGAATACGATTAGTTGCATCACGAGGCTCGTGCTAATTTTTGCGATCGATAATAAAAAATCGAATTTCCCCCAAAATGCCCAGATGGCGAGTGAAAGCGAATGAGATTGAAAAGAAACGTGAAACGAACTACTGTTTCGCGATTAGTCACTGTTGTCCCGATAAGCGCGTTAAATATTGGAATATTCTCGTGATCTAAGTAGGACACATTATTACGTAACTTACGCGATGCAAATCTGAGAAATTTATTCTGCGTTCTATCTCCAACGTCATTTCATACTGATAGTACATACAGAACCAAACAATAGAACCATACTCTGAACGAAGTATAAGGTTTCATATTTTTAACAATGGTCCTTTGATGCTTGAAACAGGTGTCCAAACGGTTACGCAACTTTTCAGTCCGTTGAATCTGTCGAAATGGAACCTTTAGGATAAAAGTCGGTATAAATTTATATCGATTTGAATCGATGCATTATAAAAGTAACGTGTCGCAACGATGCACCGTTCCTCTGGAAGAAAAACGACCGGTTACGAAATAAAATGGAAGCGATCGGGGGCGGTTTATGGCGCTGCAAGAACGATCATAGGCGACGCAGGCTTTTCTCGCGATTACCGTCATTTCTATGCCGGAGTATTATCGTCGCCATGCGTTACGGCATCCGCGTAATCATAGAACACGCGTTTGTGTAATCGACAGTTCCTGTATCCTCCATTAACGTGCAACGTCTCGTGCTGTTGTCATTGCGTTTCCGAGTACCATTTATCAAAGAATGCGTACGGAGACGTTCAACGTTGTTTCTGAATCGATATTGTGTAATCTGGAGAATGTCGATACATACGATTACCACAAGTATTAGGGGAACAAGAACATTATCAGTTTTTCTTTGGATCGATACGTATTTTTTAAATAAACGAATAACGACCAGTTGACATAATTCTTTCTTGTCGAGATATGTTTAATCGCCAATGGAGTTATTCGATAATTTTTTAATTGGAGGTACAGCTAGCACATCGTTGCGTAATTCGAACAAGTTTATTGTTGAGCATCGTTCCTTTCTCTTATATTAGTTTTGTGTAATCCGTAGCTGCTGTATTGTCTTGTAACATGCAATGTACCGTGTCTTTATCGTTAAATCTCCAAGTGTTAACATTATTGAAAATACAGGAAGTAACGATAGAACGTTAGAATTCCTGTGGAACAATAATCCATAACTCGAACAGTTTCATTGTTAGATTTCGCTGTCCGATATTTCGTCGCTATCGATGAACGATCTATTTCGTTATTATTAGGGCGTTTCAGAAAATATAGCACATTTCTAAACCAACGTTTATTAAGTGATAACTACCGCAAATGCCGCGTTCCGTTTGTTGACCGTACGCGCGTTCTTGAACTTCCGCTTGTTGCAGCGACCGAACTTGAGGACGCAACCAGAGTCGCTTAATCATTGCACGTCGATGTAACTGTGCAAGTTTTTTGCGTAACTTAAAATTGAACTTTTTTTACGCAATAAAAATATTTTAAAAATATTCTGCGCTAACGTTAACCCTCTTATTGTTAGGGCAAAATGTTCGTTATGCAATGATAGGGGTGAGATCAACATGTTTCCGATCGTGAAAGTGGAACGTAGACATTCGTTGTACAGAGTGGTTCGATAATGCATTCATAGTTTTCGACGCTCGATACGATCAAAAGAAATGGACCACCCAGTGTATTATTTTGCCAATTATCGTGCTCAACAAGCCGAAGAAAAGGAAAACATCGTTGCGTCATGTCGTCGACGTGCACGCGCAAGGGCGCAAGAAATTGAACGAATCAGCCAGTCTTTCTATTGCGGAAAATTGATTATTTATTGCCACGTTGTTTGTTATTCCGTCATCTAATGGCATCGTCACTGAAGTTACTCGATAATTACCGTTCGAACATCAATTTACCATCGATCGACGCGTGATTTCCCAGACGGAGAATGTAATATCGATTTACGATCCCGGAATCGTTACTATCTCGCGGATGATTCATCGATCTTACGACGCGGGGGAACGCAGAAAAAGAAAATGTTTTGAAGATCATCGTGGCCACGCGTGTGCAACAGCTCCGCTTCGTCAAATCGAAATGCCAGCTGTTTTCCTTCGTGCTAATGACGGGATCAATGATACGATCGTTTAGCACTGATCGATTCCTAAGTATTGCATTGACGTATGCAACAGGCGTCGAAACGAACAGTCATCGGCACGATCGAGAATTAATGAAAGAATACAAATGTTAATAGCTACCGTCACGAATGCTCGTACGAAATTCCCAATCTGTGGGCTACCGTTTCCATTCGATGCAAATTAAATTTTTGCAAATGAAAGCATCGTTTCTGCATTTTCATTTCTTAGCTGCTCCATCCGTCTGTTTTCTCGTCTAATGGCTTCTTTACATCCACCGACCTTGCCGCCCCCGTAATTTTCACTACTTCGCAGCTTCTTACCTAACCGCAATTATTTCACCCGGTGGATCTGAATTCGTGGTACGCGCCGGATAAACGGTGCATTTTATGCAAAGCGTAACCTCGCCTCGGGAATCTTATTTTTAAAGCGCTGACTGGTCGGTCCGTTTATGCTACCTAAAGAAGAGAACAAAGGGAATGCGATCATAACTCATCGGAGTGCCAGATTCCATCGCTGTCCTTGTTTCTGAGCTTCTGAAGACGATTACACAGTGTTCCTTCGGCTGTCGAATCACTTTAGTCAGGATTTCTTTAATAATTCTATCAACGTTTGCGTATCTGGAGCAAAAAATAATCGTTCGATTTCTTAAAAATCACTCAAGGATATTCTTTGCAAGTTCCTCGTAGACCACGCCAGCACAACTCATTACTTAGGCACACAATGCTACATCGATCGACGTTTGTATGCATTGGCAACGGAAACTGGGCGTAGCAAATGATTTCGTCGACTTCGAATAGGCCTGAGCCATTAATTGCAAATGACTCAATCCGTGAGAAGTTTACGTAGGTGCGTGGGTTTTGAGAAAACATGTCGTTAATGCGCAATCGTGCAATGAAAACTAACAGATCCTTCGGAGAATCAAGACGAGAAGGATAACACCTTCGAAAATTTAATCGACGGACGTTCCTCCGTTACGAAACTCGCGGATCCCTCGTTGCATTCCAATGCAGATGGTTTTGAGTTCGTCGATGATCGATGGATTTCTATTCGGCCCCTCGAATTTCACACAATTCCGGCAACTGTAGAAAGTGCAAGTGCATTCGCGTGCGAATTCTCCGCGATTTCTCCCGGTATTCCTTCGATTTGCATGCGAGCGATCGATCCTTAAATCCTTCGCTAGCGTTCTTAACGTCCACAAGTTGATCGAAACGTTAGCTCCGGGACCTTTCCGTCCGAGGTTGCTTCAGTAAGTCTTCCACGGGGTCAGAGCCTGATTTTTGGGCCAAATGTGCCACGAAAAAAATGCCAGGTGAACGTGTTAACGTCGGGTCAACGTGCATAATCGGCCGTCGTCGGGGGATGCAATTTGCATAAATGTTGCGTGCCCGCCGCCTGTTGCTCCACATTCCCGAGCACGCTCGTAATACGCACAAGGTCCCCCTTTGTCAAGGATGAAAAATTCTTCGCCGGTAGTCGCATACCGGCCCCTAATTGGCAACAATATTTTCCCGAGGTGGAGAAACTGCGAGCGGGCGACCAATTAAAACCGCCGCGGTCTATCAATGGGAAAACCTTTAACGAGCTACATTTATCGAATTACTCCCTCCTCTCTGCGGAGAAGTGCGACAGTCATTCGAATAGACGCAGCGATGGGAATGATACAGAATCAATCAATGATTCAAAATCAAAAATAAATTAGCATCTGTAACACTATTATGGCCAATGAATCACGGTGATGAGGTCTTTCGCTTTTCTATCTACGATCCTGTGTCATGAATTGCAAACTGTCCGCGATTGTCCAAATTTTAATCACGTTCTAGCGTGTATCGGTTTCGAACCCATCGCTAGGTATCGTTTGCTGTACGAGAATAATGGCGCGGACTGATGCAGAGACGTGTTACACGATACCTGTCCACTTGGTCAGACTTTATCGTGGCGGGACCCATTGTGTGGGAAATAGTCGTTCGGCCCATTTTCTCCGAGCACAATTACTTTAGAGCTCGGTTCATTGTTGTTCCCGTATAATGGTGTTTTTTTTCTTCTTGAGGTTTAATTAATGGTACGGTTACATGTTGGCGGGTAACATACGCGTGGATTAATTCGTTTCGATCGGTTCGACCGAATGAGATATCGTGCGTAGGCTGTGCCAAAAGTTACGTTGAATTTTTTCTTATAATTTCTGCCGTGTTTATATAGGATTTAAATTGCGTAACCAAGAATAATTATGTTATAACATATTAAGCGTTGTGCATAGAAATCGAGCACGATTGTCAGTTTATAGAAAAAAGAAATCGTCCGAGGAATGGGGCATAGGTATCGCGGTAATTTCCACGCCATTCACGAATTTTACGGAGCATGGAACCAGTCTCTACCGCGTTCTAATAACGCATTGACTGTTTCTTACATAATTGGAAAGCGCGCGTGATTTTCGTGTTATAAAACTGCATTAATGGGGCGGCAATTAAAACGTTGATGCTCACTGAACAAGTTAAGTGTCGAGGAATTAGCGCAATAAATTCGAACAATCTCGACGATGAATCGTCGAACAATCTTGGCGATCGATCTCGTTACTCGCGAATCTTCCTCTAAAAATAAGGCAAAATATTAAGTCTCGTCTTTATTGAAGATTTACTTCATCAATAATGATAATTAAACAGTAATGTTAAACTCAGTTTCGTTACTTGGATTCTAAAACAGTTTTATTCGTCAAATCTCGTCCTTTCACCCGTGCCTGTTGCAGTTCTTTCACGTCCATTTTGTCTTATTATTTTCGCGTGATGAATGAGAGTCGTTAAATAAGAAACACACACATTTCAATACGTATTTCATATTATTCATTCGTATTTACGATCATTTAAACAAGCATTCGCCTAAATACATAATTGTTTAAGTGCCGGTTGCGCGTTTTCTACGTTACACCATTACGCGTTTAAGTTTGTTTAAGATGTTGCAAACTAATTACACGTTTTTCTTTTAAACAGAGGTCGTAATACGCTAATCGTCCCAGTTTTTCCCCGTCTTAGAAAGTAGTATCGGTTATTGTATTTTTACAAGAAAAAAAAAAGAGGTTATTAGCTCGAAAGGTATTTTAATTTTAGGGTAGCAGAATCCTTTCCCCTGATAGTTTAAAGCGTTTTTGGTTAAAAATTCGATCACCGAAAGCGAGAAAACGTGCTAGACTTTTTCACCCGTGCGATTAGGATCGATAGATCGCGATCGAAACCGGCGCGAGTTACACTTTTTGCTCCTGTCACTGTCTCACGGTAGAGTCGAGGCTGCACGTGACCAAGGTGCACGCGTGACACGTGCACGCATGCCAGGCCCACTGTAACAGCTGTCGGTGGGTCTGGCCGCGACCAGAGGCGAGGAAAAGTTAGAAAAGGATTTGCGAAACCGGCGGAATTGCTTTTGCCACCGGTCGGTGGTGCATTGTTTGACCTTGGTCGACGCAGAGCGCCAGGTAAAAGTCTCGTATGTCGAAAGAGTCACCGGGGGACAGTTATAGCGTTTAGAATGATACCGCGGAGCCTGGAATCTCAGAACGACGTACATTTTCTGCTATTAGGAACGATTTAGGTAATTCAACAAAATTGACGTTACCAGTCGCTACCGTTCTTCTCCTTACTAAATTATTCGAGTCGAAATGCTTATACATAAATATGACTTTGCATCAGGTACCAATTTTGAGTAATCAGAGGTAAGGTAATATATCAACAACGTGTTATTATTAAGTTATAAAATTTGCATAATTGTTTCATCTTTGTTTCATCTTTTTGGTTGCAGAGAACTTGGCGCCGTCCGAACTGAAGAAATTGAGAAACAAGCAGAGGAAGCAACGCAGAAAGGCTGAACTGGAACGACAACTGGCTGCTCAAGCTCAAGAAAAGAGGGAACAACACAATAAATCGCGGCAACAGGCCGATCCCGATTTAGAGCAACCCACGCTAGATGAACTTATACCGGAGAAATTGGAAAGGGTCAGTATACGCGTACACACGATCTAGTTTACACGATAGCTGATAGAGATCTATGAATCGATCCTGAAACAATTCGACACCGATTGGTTTTCCAGGTCGAGGACCCCCTGGAACAGGCGATCAAGTTTTTACAACCGCTGCAGAAATTGGCAGCGAATAGAATAGAGACACATCTTATGGCGTTCGAGATCTACATTCGCAAAGGTATATAGAAATTTTCAACCTGAAATCTTATCAAAAGAGCCATAATGACCGAAAATCTAAACAGTTATAATCGTAGGGTAGGTTTGTAGATGAAACAGAAAGTAATAGGGGTGGACAGCGCTGTAACAAAGAATTGAACCTGTCTTGGAGGGTATTAAAAATAGAAATTCTTTGTTGCAGGTCGCAAGTTGCTGATGTTAAAGTCGATAAAACGCGCACATGGGCTGGACCCGAACAATCCAGACCTTCACTCGTGTCTGGTACGCTTTATGTTGCACATTTCTCGCTCGCCGTTGGTAGGAGCGGTACGCGAAGTCGTGAAACGGCAAACCGCCGGTATATACAGGAGTTTAACGCCGATGCAATTGAACAGAGAATTCCTGAAGGCGAATCGAAATTCATTGCCGCATCTCCTTCAGGCCGCGAAGATGATGTACGTGATCGATCCAGCCGAGCATGCAAAAGCTCTGTTCCTCGTGTTAAACTTTGATCTCGAATCGGTAACGTTGCAGGATTGCACGAAAGTGCTGGAATCGTTACGCAACGGCGAACTGGGACCATTCTTGCCCTCGTTGCTCGACGATTTCGTGGTGCGATGCCATAAACGTTTTCCGTACGCGACCGCGTTCCGACCGCCGGAAACAAAGGTGACGGCCAATCACCAAGAGAAAGAGAATTTCATCAAGAACTGATCCAGGCACGCGCTCGTCAGCGTCGCTGAATCTCTTTGTAGTTAGACGAGGCAATGGGGTGAAAAGGAGGGGAGTGCGGAGGAGCGTTCTGGACTACGTTGAAAACGACAAACAAGGGAAACGAAAGCATAAAAAGGTCTCGTTACTTTAAAGAACGAATACGAGATATCGAGGAAAGGACATAGTGAAAGAAGTCACTGAAATTTGGCGGATTTAATTAAACGATATAAGCATGTATTATACACGAACCGTTCCTGGAGGGTTTCATGTAGTGTGAACAGTGCTGGGACAGTGCTGGCATAAACAATCTTAATAAATTATACAACACGATGTGGCCGCGAACCACGCGCCACCGACGCGGTCCCGAATTTTAGGTGAACGAAGGATAAGGATGGCTAAGTAGCTAAATATTAATTAACAATTGAAACAGAACGAATTAAACGTGCTCTATCGACGCTAGGAAAAAATGGTCGAGAAAGTGTGAAATGTTTAGTGAAGATGGACGGGATGGGAAGGGGTGTAGGTGGTGAAAAAAGGGGGGGGGGACGGGGTGGGGTAGGGTGGGGGTGCAGTGTGTAAAATATAATGACGTGCGAAACTAACACATTGGTACAAAATACAAGACTTGTATACATTCATACGCGCGCGTTCTATGAATATTTCTACTCGATGTTAAGGTGTACTATTTACAGCGTTGTCTACATAAATACTCTACTGTGTAGAGTCTGGAAACTAGACGATCATCGAGCACCACGATTATTGTACCACGCATGTTCGTTGCTACATTTTGAATAGACTTTGTTCCAAGTCGTAATACTAATAGTTCACTTAATTCGCAAAACTGTTTAAACTAAAAAGTGAACGTAACAGTCTAATTCGTTTTTCCCCTCTAGATACACACAAACACACACCCCACACGCATATTTTATTCCTGTGTTTAAGTCCAGGGTAATGATCTACGTTTGGATTGGAGCCCTGATATTCCATCGAGAGCGGTCAATACGTAAGTAGTGTCCATTTCGCGAAAGTCTCTTGTGAAAGTTACTATAGGAACAATAAAGTGCGTATTGTATACGCAAATTACCAAAGTATATCATAAATCGAAAAACAATAAGTGTCGATAGGAAAACGAAAAAAAAAAGAAAATGAAAATGATATCATGCATCTGTATGTCAACGGATTACGGAAATTTTAATAAAAGGTAATGTTGAAGTTTACCGGTATATAAGTCGAACCGATGTTATGATTACCTCATTTATTTTTGAAATACCGACGCATACTTATAAGTTGTGAATTTCCTTAAACAAACGAGAAAATTCCATAAGATGCAGATACTACAAATTAGTGATAATATTTGTACATACTTCAGCTATTACTTTAACAATATATATATATATATATATATATATACATTCATATATATGTACACATTTCCTATCTTATTTAAGTCATAGAGTATAATTTTTGCGATTAATTAATCTTACGCCAATGTTAAAACTTACTCAAAGTCAACTTAATGGTAATCATAAAAATATGGTAATTGCATCAAGTGGTGTTCATGGTAATGTATATTAAACATTTCGATTCGCTCGTCAAGTAATGCAATACGGGACAAAAATTAATCGATGGAATAATCTTCTATGAAAATACGATAAATGCAAACAATTCTCGAACAAACACCTTCTGTAAATGCATGGAATGTTTCTCAGGGCTATGCGAGTAAATATCGTAACATAAGCGATAATGTAGATGATTTACTCATTCACTTTGCCATCGATCATTTAACTGTTATACCACGCAAATGAAATATATTATGATCATCATACTCAACTTGTCGACAAACCAAGTGTCTTCTTGTGGCCAGCTTTCATTCGAAATTAATACACATAAATATGTCCATTCACATTACACCAAGTTCCGACCATGCATCTACCGAAGCGTTGATGTTTTATTTTTCTTTTGATATATTTTTTACAATACGCTTAGAACTTTGGCAAAGCTATTACGTTTGGAAAAAGATGTACATATTAGTTGCTCCAATCTTTATCGGAGGTTATTACCTCAATATAAAAAATTTCTATCTCTCTCGTAAATAATTATCAAAAACTTTGAAAAATAAACAATGCTGATTACGGATGGTATATCGATCTTTGAAAGGTTTAGTTCAGATTCGCCTTTAAGATCCTTGATTCGATCTGATAAATAAAAAAACTAAGCACGGTTGCCACCCAGATCCTCTTCCATCTCCTCATGTAAATGAATTCATCATATAGGGCTCGTATCAAGTTTTTTAACGTATACGATTAACTCCTAAGATAATTTCTTGTTCCAATTAAAGAGACTTAAACAAAACGAACAAATTAATATTTATCGAACGCGAAATGTGATTATTTATTTCTTTAATCATTGTATTAGTATATTACTGCCATTTGCAATAAGCTGTTCATCATATTTTCGGAAACTTCTACTAATACAAGAAATCTTTTATTATAGTTTTAGCCGCACGGATAGTAACAATAGATAACTCCATTCATATATTCAAACCATGCGTTCATAGTACCGTATAAGCTTTTTGTAAGTGTTGATATTTATACACGTGAACTGCACATGCACCTTCGTTGCAACAACTTACTTTTCTATATGATGAATTCAATCACCATATATAATTACTTTCTTTATGTAACTTTCCTCATTAGAGTTGTGACTACGAACGTAAGTGAAGTACTATTTTAAAGACAAAAACTGGAATATGTATAGTATGTACATAAATGTATTATTATTATTATTAATTAATTATTATTATTATTATTATTATCATATATATCAAAACTATGTTCAATTTCTCTTTGTTGTTATATTAATAACGAGTCAACAAGAAAATATTATATCACGTATCAACAATCGCCCTTCCTTCAGTCGTTCCGAAAAAAAAAAAAAATGATAAATACTGTTACATATTTCTATTATGCCATACTTTATTGTATCAGTGTTTACACTTGTACAGTAAATAGTTTGCAACACAGTTGCGGACAATATTAAATACTTCGTAGTATCTTTGTATTATTACTAAACTCTTTCGCCTTCTGTACATTATTTTATTTATTTTCTATAACCTCGTGTCATTAATATTAAAGGTGATGATAACTGGATCTGTAAAAATTTCAAATACGACGAGGTATTTTTCATTTCCATTTGTACCTACTCCCCGACTAAATTTTATATGTAAATAATAGTAACTGGTCCTTCGAGCACGCGAGTATCCCACAATAACATGAACCGTATTTCTCATGTGTTACCGAACGATTAATAATACTTGAAAGTTTCAACCTACAAAAATGTCAAGAGTAAAAATGAAATAAATCATGAGTATATGTACGACGAGCATACTTTTTTTTACTACGAACATTACCATTGTTACTACTTACGTTATTTTTTATTACAACCACGTTCGTATATTATTTTTTTATCGGTGTGGATGGCTATTGAGTCATTTCGTTCCAATTAATATCGGTGAAATCGATCACAATTTTTTGGTTTTTCGGAATGTATTGTCTACGGGCAAGCATTACGGAATTTCAGACATTTATGTTGTTGAATTTAAAAACACTCGATCATCGAACTATCAGTAGATTTAATACTAAAAGATACAATTAAATTTAAGTACCTATATTCAACACCAGCTGCATCAAACATTTTCTTTGCAGCTATAATTTCAACTTTATGTGCATATTTGTCTGACATGTACATAACTGTCTTTATACCAGATTGTATTATTACTTTGGCACATTCGTTACATGGAAAAAGGGCGACATATATAGTGCAGTTTTTAACATCACTGGAATTCTTATTCAAAATAGCATTCATTTCTGCGTGACATACTGCAAATTTAATATTGTTATTTATAAAAATATAATTACATCGTACTCTACAACTTAAATGTCAGAGTGTAACTCCAATTTTCTTGGTATTATACTTTCGCCTGTTTCCTTAAAATGTCTGTATAATTTTACTTGCTTTAAACTTACCATAAAAATACTTCGTTTCTAAGGGATTAGAACTGTCCTTTGTCCAAGGAAATTCGTCATCGTCGCAACCAGTAGGCATTCCATTATAGCCAATACCAACAATTTTTTTTTCATTGTTCACTATGCATGCACCCACTTTCGTACAAGGATCCTTACTGCGTTTTGCAGATAAAAAGGCTATTGCCATAAAATATTCATCCCAATTGATATACGACTTGCTTTTATTGTTAACATTGCTACGGAAACAAAAATTATGTACTCGCACTATATCTACTAGAGAATCTACTCAAAATTATGTAGATCACTCGATATATACCGTTCGGAAGTAATTTCTACGGCAGCGTGGTTTTTCGCCATTGTAAATTTTATTAATTAAAAGTTATTACAGGTTTATTTATGTGTAAAAAATACGTATAGTATGTGTATAAACTGCTATCGAATCGAGTACAAATTATATGAAATATATGCACACGCGTGAACGCTGAACCGACATAATCGCTACTCCAAAAACGTGTACTTTGCTCCGTTCACGGGCCGGAGAGGGCGGAAGTAGTCATGTGACTGTAAGACGATGTGATTGGTTGTCAAATACAAAGTATAGTAAATATCAGAGGCGCCCTGCTCACACATGCCGGATCACGCGTACGTGAACTCGTGGAGTTTCGGAAAGTTGACAAAGGCAAACTGACACGTGCCCTCTTTCTCGATTCTCCGAAGATGCCCGAAGTAATTTCGGACCGCCTCGTGGGAGTCGAGAGAGAAAGGCTCACATTTGCCTTCTCGATTTTGAACAACTAAAATCCGACCTCGCATACTTCCAGTCAATTATTTTCTTGGCCAAATTCAGACAGATCGTATAAATATACATGAACTGGAACAAGTTCTTTACCGGGGGAACAAATCACGAGGACGACAGACACGAAGATGAAACGGAAACGGAAGACGAGGATGTCACCGATAGCAATGGGACGGTGTCTACCGACAAAAGGTCACGCTTTCTTGGAATACGTTTCCACAATTCCCCGTACGATCGCCTGTCGCAACGATGCATCAAACCCGTTTTTTTAACGATCAACGCGGCAACGTTCGTGAGTTACTAAAGAAACGTTAAAATTATAGAATATATGAGTACGAATCCAACGCTGTAATTAGTTTACTCTTCGTCCTTTAACTTTATTTTAAATAAACGAAGCTTGCAGGCATCGTCGGTGTTGTAACATCGATATGGACCCTTACTGACGATAAAATAATGTCAAGATTGATGGGCCACCGTTTCTTCCTGATAACTATACTGTTTGTTGGTCTCGTCGGGTCTCTGATGTCGTTGTGTGGAATTATTGGGTTAATTCGAAAAGAAAGGAAGTTTTTGAACATCGTAGGTATTACCGTATACGAGGTATACAAGTAGACCTTACATCCAATGTAATTTTTCATGAAATTTCGAGGAAGCATTAGATTTTCGGTAAGGAATTTTTTTCTCGAAAGTGCGTGGGATTTCGGGGGTATGCGTATTCACCAAAAATGTTCGTAACTGACCCCCGCAACTGAATATAATTTTTTTACAATGATTCGAAATTTTTTAATTTCGTCGAAAAATTTGTCCACCCACTGAATTTTTTTCTCGAAAGTGCGTAGGATTTCGGGGGTATGCGATTTCACCAAAAATGTTTGTAACTGACCCCCGCAACTGAAAATAATTTTTTTACAATGATTCGAAATTTTTTAATTTCGTCGAAAAATTTGTCCACCCACTGAATTTTTTTCTCGAAAGTGCGTAGGATTTCGGGGGTATGTCTATTTACCAAAAATGTTTGTAATTCACCTCTACAGCTAATAATAATTTTTTTAGAACGATTTGAAAATTTTTTTTTCACCGAAAAATCTCAACACCTGTTCCCTGTCGATTTTCCTTAAAAATTCGTTTTTAATTTTTAATAAATTTGTTTGACGCTGCACAGAAAGTTCATAAGGTGGACTACTCGTATACCTCGTCTGTGGTATTACTTTGTGTTAAAGGATCTAAGAGTATTACTTCGTTTCAGTACGCTACGTGTTGCTTGTTGTTTCTCTGCATTATATTTGTTAGCGGTATATCGAGTTTCTGGATCTTCGAGCATATCACGATTAACGTCCAGAAAGACATGGTCACTACTATGGAAACTTATAATTCCCTTTTGTCGAGTAGAGAATCCTGGGACAACACTCAGAGACACGTAAAAGATCCTCTTCGTTTATTTTCAGTAGATGGTCTAGTTATTAGTTACAATAGTGAAAGTATTTTACCATACGCTGTACTATAGAGAAGTTAAGAAAGAACTGTGTTTTTAGCTGAAATGTTGTGGAATCAAGTCATCGAGTGACTGGGCCAAGTATCACGTCAGCATTCCGAAAAGTTGCTGCGCCAATTCCATCGAAGAAGTAAAGGTTTTACGAAAATTAATCCTTCCGCGTTTACATAAACGTATGTTCTTTAGTGCATACGAATGACGGATGCCGTAGCATTCAAGACTGGATGTTTGAGAAACGCCATGCTGTTACTCAAGTCACACGTTCACGCGATAAGCATATCCGCGCTCTTGATCTTCCTGATCATAGTAAGTCACTGCCGAACAAAGTCAGTACAGTGTACTTGAAATCAAAAGGACACGAATAAAGTCTCGAACGATTTTCATTTGCAGTTGCTAAGCTTCCTGCTAGCAATCTGCATCCTGGTTAGAATGAAGGAACGTCCGTCCACAGCCGATCGCGGATAATTAGGCTCGAGGGGGCGGTACCGTACTCAGAGAGCACGAGGGCGAAGGTGAACGAGGATCAAAATGACGTGAACTACAGACTCGCCAATGAAACGTTTTCCCGTTTTTATTATCATATATAGATCATATATTTTCTGAAAACATTTAATATATTGTACTTATGATAGTAATATTGTAAGTTATTGGACATGCTGGTTGGGTTGTGTGACACAGTGTGCCAGACGTGGCAGCGGTTCGTCAATTGGAATTTTATATCGTTTCTTTTTTTTTTTTTTCTTTTTCTTTTTCTTTTTCGTTTTGTTATTTTGCCAAACTCTTTCGAGCGCCTCTACGACGACCATCGATCGATCCGGAGTTCGTCGAAAGTACCGGGGGCCGGGTGGGGATGGGGGGAAATACATTTATAAAAATTATCTGTGACCATCGTTCGCTTTCATCCTCGAAAGGGTTCCCGAATGAGTGAGATTCACGGAATCGATATAGGGGTTGGGGGGGGGGGGTGGAGCAGAGTTACGACAACGAGGAGTACGGCTCCTCGAATTGTCGTCCAATGCGAGACGAAATATTGACATCGTAATAGTTCGCCGGACGCGTTACAGATCTGTCTTTATCTCTCCCTTCGTCGCTCAGATAAGCTAATACCTGTGCTTGCACCTGCTCGTCCACGGATTCTTGATAATCGAATCGTCCCCCTCTCTTCGTTACCTTTATATATATATATATATATATAGATCTGTGTGTCCACGTACGTGTGTGTGTGTGTGTGTGTTTGTTGTGTGTACGTGTATCGTGTGTACGCGAGTACAAAGAGACACAATTATAGAGGACAGGGCTGGGCGCAGTCTCAGGCAGGTTCCATCCAATTACAGATATATTATATCATAGCAAACATCGTGACTATTTACAATAAATACAGTCGATTAGATTATATAAATAAAATATATCGTATCGGTAGTTTAGGTTTACAGCAACACGTGACAGTAAACAATTAGATCAGCAGCAAAGTAGCGTTAATCTACTTAAGGGGTAGGTAGTGGTCGTAGTAGCTGCAGCATGACTTGACTCTTCTGCATTCACTCGCTCTCCTTTCTCTCTCTCGTACTCTCTCTCACACTCTTTTTCCTCAATATTAATTTTTCTTTGTTTTTAATTATATCACTCTCTCCCGTGTGCTCGAAACTTCTGTGCTGTTCCTGATCTCGACTCGCCGACGAGGACGAGGTTTCGCTTCGCGAGAATCGAGTAAGCATACACCCACGTGGTCCGACGGATTCAGCTAGCTTCCGGCCATAGATCTCATAATTTCTCATAATCTCCTCGTATATACGATCCGCGTGTAGTTCGTAGTTTATAATCAATACAATCGTAATAATCGTTCGGTTTTGCCCCTTCGAGCAATTTCTACCCCGTTAATTCCAGAAGTATTTATATTTATATATATATTTATATATATTCATATTTATAATAATCGCGTCAACCCCAGCGGTCGAAAAACTTCGTCGGGGCGAACGTATAAAAAGTTCCCGTTTTGTTCATTACCATTTATTTCTTTCCCGCGAAACGAGTCGAAACTTCACGGAAGTTAGAGAGCGAGTTCACTCGTCATTTGCTTCGCCTTTTTACTGTTCTCGTTTTTCTGGCACGATTTGAACGCGAAGAACAAGCTGCGGTACCGTTCTCGCGACCCTGCACGGTTTGAGAATACCACCATAACTTTTACTCTCTCTCTCTCTCTCACACACACACTCTCTCTTCTCTCAATAATTTGACACTCGATACCTTTTTACTTTTCGTTTTAAAAAATAGTCGATTCTTTGAACGCCATTGCCGATTCAATGGTAATTATATACGGTTACAGATACGAATAAATGGGACTGGTGGGCGAGGTGTGACGGAGTGGAAGGGCGGGTGAGGGGGCGGAGTGGGTGGGCAGTGTGAGTGTTTAGAGGGCCACGAATCGAAGTTGTGGCTCGATCACCAACGATCATTCGAGGGTCTGTTCGTCGCGCGATGCTCCGTCCTTTCGCCGAGATTCGTGTTGGCAGCGTTAATTTAGAGGGTGGGAGACGAGAAAGTGCGAAAGAACGGACGCGTTTCGAAGTACGCGTGACGTGTGTCCGATGCAGCGTATAGATATATCTATGTTATTATTAAAACAAAGACCGCCTTCGACCTCGTTAGGGGCACGAGCGTATAACCGACGAGTGCTCGCTTGGACCGCAGAGTTTGAAGAATTGGTGTTACCGTAGGCTCTAAACACTCGAGTTCGAGTCAAAAATACATTACGAAGCTTTCCTATATAACTCTCTTTTTCTCTTTCTCTTTCTCTCCTTTCTATATATATATATAATTCATTTTTTTTTGTTTCTGTTCGTTTATACACTCAGCGTATAAGGTTTTATCTTTTTTTTCGTTTTGTAATTTTCTCATCTATCCGGACAGCGAATGTCAGTGTGTTGTCATCTATCTATCCCGTAAAACGGCGCCGCCTAAAGCCGTCGCAAAGTATTCAATATGGCGAGTTATATAAACGTTTCGAGTAAAACGCGGTGAAGTAACGCGTTGGAGCAATCGAGGGGCATATCGAAAGAAAGGAAACCAGCGGAGGGGGGGTTGGGGGGTTAAGAACGGGAAGGGGTTCAGAGTGCTAAGACACAGAAAAGTTTGAATACGCGGTTTGAAATCTTCTCGGTGCTAATTTTCGATAGCTCAAAGTCACGGGTTCGTGCATCGAAAGAGTTTATTGGAAATCGGGAGGTGGAGGGTTACCGAGGGAGGGGGGGGGGGCCGGTGTTAAATAATATCTTATGCACGTAGAGACGTATATGGCGTTCAGTACACAGCGAAACGATCGGTACTGATCAGCGTTAATTTAGATATACACACTTAGTTACTCGGTGAAGAAACGATAGTTAACGTTCGTTATTTCATATCCAGCAAGCACGAATATGTATATTGTGTATACGTATTATTTTTTTTACCGATAATGAGTTTGTCCACGTTCGCGTGGCTTACATAAACAGACAGACATAGGCTCGCACGCCCGACGCTTCCTTCTGCCCCGTGATCGTCGTCGGTCGCGGGGGACCGTTCTCGTCTACCGATAGCCCCCGGAGTAACGATAAAGCCTCCCTTTCGAACGATTCGTACACGACGCGACATATAGAAATCCTCGAGGAAGTGGTGGACGCTGGCGCTAAAGGGGGAACGGGGATAGGACACATCCATCAGTTAAAAATACCTTAGCCACGCTATTTAGTATGTTCCGATGTCCTCTAACTATTCACCCTCGTTACTTGTCGCACCGATTCTCATCGCACGAGAAAGCACCACTTTATAGTACACCTCAACGTTTTCCAGCCTTCGATCATCGTAAGTTGGACGCCGGGTCCTTCTCGATCCTCCTCTTCCTCTTCCGCTTCCACAGGGCCATTCATTGTTGAGATACACGCGCCTCCGTGTCTCCTTCACTCGCGACGTTAGCGTACCTATCGTATCCCGGTTTCGTTTTGTTATTTTTCTCGTGATCGAGGCGTCTGGTCCTGGATCCTCGTCGTTCGGTAATCTAAGTACGGCTAAGATATCGCGACAGGCGAGTACACCCTGTAGGCGTCCACACTCTTCTCGTCGTTCTTATCCTACTGGAAAAAGTTTCTACGTCAATGTAAAGCTATATATTGACTAGTTTCTCTCACTCGATTCGCCTCAACGACGAATGGCCTGCTCCCGCGGTCGTTGGCTTTCGTCGTTTCCTCATGGTGCGTCGCGTTCTATCAATGCCGGGCCGTCCCTTGGCGAATTTCGCTAACCCAGACCTGCCGAGCACGGCACCGTCTGTCGTACAGGAGAACTATCCGCCTCGCGACGAGGAACATCCGAGTTACTTCCGGTTCTTTCCGTTACAACACCCCCCTCCCCAATTTCTACGGGTACGAGAGACAGGTATCTCGGAACGTTTCGCGTCCATCTCTCATAAACGCCGCACGTGTTTAGAACCCTTACACACTACACCCTATCACGGTACAATATAATCATATTAACCTTAATGTTTTTGGCATCTTTGAAATACACAAATAGACTTTGGTATAAAACTTTTTTTGATAGTGTTCAGTACGTTTACGTGTGCATACGGACGCCGCGCGGTACAGCGGCTCGATTCCCGTCAACCGATCCGTTCGGATTCTCTCTCACGCCACGTTCGAAAATTCCTGTTGCTTCGATTTTTGGACAGTTCTCCCGGCTCGGGGGAGGAGGACTCCGGCTAGGTCGATCTAGCATATCTTGTCCAACCACCACAGCTTACAGGTGGGCGCGCCTCTCCTTCTGCGTCGCTTCTTGCTGGACGGGTCGACCGCCTTCTTCACGAACCGGATGTTGTACGGGTCCTCCGCTAGCTCCGGGTACAGCTGCGCGTCGTGGATGTACTCGCCCTCGTAGTTGGACGCCCGATCCGACTTCAGTATCTCGTCCTGCTCCGCCACCATCCACTCGATCGTCGTCGGTGTGTTCGCCTTCAGGGCTTCGCGTTCCCTGTGCCAGGCCTTGCGAATCGCGGTCGTCTTTGCGTGATGTAGCAGTCTTTGTTTCTCTTTCTCGGCGGTGGTGCCGTAACGTAGGTTCACCACGTAGCTGACACCGTGGATCTTCACGTCTATCAGCGAGCTGCTCCCGCTCCCGTTCTCGTTCTCGTGGAACGTCGTGTTCACCTGACCGCCGAGACGCTTCAGCTGACCGCGATCCTCGCTGGCTCGCCAGGTCTCCTCCTTCACGAAGTAGAACGCGTCCTGCTGGGCGCTGTGCACGACGAACGTGAACGGCAGGAAGTAGGAACGGTTGAACACCGACGTGAACACGTCGCCGTAGATGGCGTTCGCGGTTGGCACGCTGGACACGACAGCCTGGCCATCCTCTGTCCTGGACACCAGTATACCTTTCCCGAACGGAGGATCGGTTGCTGCGCCCAGACGACTCGGTATCAGCTCGCTGGTGTCCTTCTTCAGCGCGGAACGCGGCGGCGCCGATAGACTGATCGCGTCGCCGGAATGCCTCTGCGCGATATGAGCGAGGAAGCCGGATTGGACGCTCAGGTTCCTGGTTCTCTTCTTTTTCCCGAAGATGGAGGTGCCTGGACCGAGGGCGGGCGGAACGAGGCTGTCGGGCAGCTCCTCGGGGAACAGTTGCGGCGCCAGGTTCTTCAGGTCGTACCCGAGATGCGACATCCATGATATGTGGTCTGGGAAAATGAAAACGCGTTGAGTATATTGCGGATCGGTGTTTCCGACGAATAGAATACGGATTACCTGTTGGCTGATTTGCCCTGTCCGTGTGCCTGACATCGATAGGATCGTTTCCGTTAAATCTATACAGGTGGAGATGCGTCGGGATGTCCACCCTGTCGAGAACGTTCTCCCACAATGGCGACATCCACTGGCCTATCAGCGGATCGTAGACTTTCCCGTTCGGCATGTGCACCAACGAAGTTACCTGCGCATCGAGCAATTAGACGTCGAGCTTGCAAACAATTTCTAGTTATCAATGACCGTCTTACCTGATCTAAAAGTCCCCCGCAAAAGTCAACGGGTAGATACAAATACGGATTCGAATCGTAAACGATATGTCCATAGGGCGATCGCATGATTTCCCTGATGCCCTCGCCGTACTGGCTGAAGATCATGATCGGGGTGCCACATTGATCGGTGGCGATATAATATTTGTGCCTGTAGACTTGTGCGTAGATGAGATGTCCCCTGTCGTCGTACACCAACGACATTAGTTTACCGTCCCGCGGACTGTATATCTGGCTCACTTCGTGAGGCCGTTTCTGATTGTTGTAAAAGAACTGCGTAACGTTTCCGTAATTGTCTTTCCTGGTGGCGAGACGATCCAGGTGATCGTAATAGTATCTGATGTCGAACCGTCCGCGTTTCGTGGCTCGAACCAAGAGGCCCTTGGCGTTGTAATTGAACCGTTCTTCTCTGGCGTTTTGCACCACCAAGCCCCTGTTGTCGTACTTGTAAAGCCCCTCGCCAAACTTCACGATCCTGTCCATGTTATTGTACTCCATGGGTATCGTGTTGCCTCTGTACGTGAGCGACAGCATGTTCCCGTTACCGTCGTACTTGAACCCCCAAGGCTCTTGCGCCTCGACGCCGGTCAACTGACCGTCGCAGTCCCAGGTGTAATTCTTCACGTTGGTGTACGTGTTCACAGCTATGTTGCGCGTGTAGGTCCTGGTCTGATTGATACGACCTCGGGAATCGTGAGCAAACTCCATCCTGAACACCTCCAGCTGATGAATGGTCAGCGTCACTTGGGTCTCCAAGAACCTGTCGTCGGTCATTCTGGAGAAGAGCGCCGTGCCGTCGAACACGGTGGTTTCGTTGGACTGTGGCCTGGTCACCTTGAACTGCCCTATTTGCTCGAGCATACCCGTCCTGGGACTGTACGCCATCGTGTGAGTGGGCAGAGTCTGACCGCCTATTCTGCCCTGCACGTTGATCAGTCGAAAGTTCGAGTCGTATTCGAAGGTGAACTTGGCGTTGCTGAGGCCAGTTTTGGCGCCAAAGTCGATGCGCTCCTCCACGAGGAGACCCGCGCTGTACTGGTAATCCCATTTGTACTCCACGTCGCGTTCAGAGTGTATCACTTCGGACGGCAAACCGCTCTCCGTGTACCTGATCTCGCTTTTACCGTCGCCGTGCACAACTTCGGCGAGTTGACCGGAAGTGTGGTACCTGTAGACGATGCGGGCACCGTCACCCGGAAACACGGTTTGCAGCAGGTTCCCGTCGTGGCTGTAATGCTGTAGATACACCCTGCTGCATCCTGGCGGCGTGTACGTCACTCGAAGGAAGCCCAGCGACGCCTGACAGGAGAACGAGTGTTTGGTTCCTGACGGGAGGATGATGTGACGCAGCCCACCGTCGTCGTCGTACTGCAGGGAGAAGTGTCTGTCGCTGGCCAGAGTGATCTTGGAGAGCATGTTGAAGTCGTTGTAGGTGAACCGTTTCGTGCCGTCCTGGCTGTTGGTCACCTCCGCTAGTTGCCCGTGGCGATCGTAGCCGTACGTCTCGTCGGATCCGCCCCATTTCCAGCTGTCGATGCGATTGAATCTGTCGTACGTTATGCTCAGATTGTGACCTTGCTCGTAAGGCTGCCAGGTCAGAGGCAGACCAGCGGGATCAAAGGTCACCGTCAGAAGCGGATTCCTCGTCTTGTCGTAGAACGTTTCGCGACTGAACGCCTGCTCGAACTCCACGCCGATCACCCGGGTGTCGTTCACCCAAATCTCTCTGTTGAGCGTCTGCTGGAAGTGACTGACGTCGCCCACTAAGCTGTACGTGGTGGTCATGGTGTTGGTCAACTCTCCCAAGGACATCAACTGGTAGCTCCACATGGGTAACATTTCAGCTTCCACCGGTAACGCGGCTTCCAACAGCGGATGTTTGGTGGTAGCTGCGCTGAGGACCCTTCCACCGCCCGGGAGGAGAACTTCCAAGCTACTGTTCGTAAATGCAACAGCTTGTTTGACCTTCGTGCCGTCGGTGATCGTTAGCATCTTCGACTTCTCGTTCTTCATGACGAATTCGACGTTCCGTTGCCTGTCGCCTTTCGACAGAGCTCGAAGGGGAGCCCACACTTTGACCGACAAGCCTTCGTCGTCGGACAAGTCCGAGGACAGCTTCAACTTCTCCCCGGTAGGCAGAATCACGTCTGTCACGCGTCCCAGACTGTCGTAATTGTAAATGTACGTTTCACCGCCTCCCGATCGGCTGGTCAGCAACCCGGTAGAGCCATCGTAACCGAGAGCGATCTCTGCTCTGCCCCTCTCGGACAGCTTCTCCAGGAATCCGACCGCGGATATCTTGAGCTCCGACTTGTGGTCCTGCGTGTTCTCGATCGAGCTGACCACGCTGCTGTAATCCCTCAGGAATTGAATCTTGTTCCCAGCGCTGTCCGTCACCGTCGACAGCTTACCGAAGCTCGTGTTCTTGCTGTACAGGAACGAGTACCGCGTCTTCCCGGACGTCAGGTCCTTCGTGGAGATGTGCTGACCGTACCGATTGAACACGTAAACCTCGTTGGTCGGTGGGAACGGTATGTGGAACTCTCCGCTCTCGTCGTGATTCGGAAGATAGGGCTGAAGGGCGAGGATGTGCAGGCTGCCCTGGTCCGCCACGTGCAGAACACCATCGGGCGAGATCGCCAGGGCGGAGATCGCGGTGAACTTTGCGTTGGACGACAACAGGGTCTCCGTGCTGCTCGCGTCATCAGTGCACGCGCAGCTCTCCAGATCTTTCGTGCTGGGCGTGGTGTTGTTGCACTCGCATTGGTCGCGCAGCCGTTGCTGTTGCTGGCCAGCGAAATGAGACATCTTCCCGGAGCTGTCCACGGTCCTGATGGAGTTCACCTTGTGCGAGTTGCTCTCCGCTATGTAAAGCTCCCCGGTTGGGCTGAAGCCAACCGCCAACACAGAGCCCAGCACCTCCTCCGATTTCTTGGGGTTCGTGGTGATCGACGAGTTCATCTTGACGACGAGGTCCCCGTCGTTGCTGTTCCCGTTGGTGTTGCTGGTGCAGTGGAGAGGCGTGCCCGCTACAACGCGCACTTTCAGGTCGCTGGTAAGCTTCAGGACTAGCCTGTCGTCGATAAAGTGCAGGGAACCGTCCAGGGGGCTTAGGGTCAATCCGGTCGGCCATTGGAGTTGGGCTTGATGAGCGGGTATGGCACCGACGCACGGCGCCGGCGACCAATGGTTATGGTGACCGTGATGGCCCACCAAAGTGTGAATGATACCGTCGGGATCCACTGCCCGGATGTTCCTCCCGTCGGCGATGTACATGGTCTTGTCGGCTGCGATCGCGATTCCTACGAAATGGAGACGATGCATCAAACTGTTTCCCATTCAATTTGCAAAGTTAAGACGTCCTGTTACCTTTAGGATGAGCCAATTTGGCACGAATGGCTGGTCCCTCGTCTCCGCAGTGGCTCTCGTCACCAGGGATGCATCTTTCCCCGCTTCCAACGACGGGTTCGATGTTGATGCTGGGGTTCTGGACTACCTTCAGCGTGAGCGCCTTGAGTATCTGATGTTTTTCAGGATCACTGATGTAGAGGTGTCCGTCGGCCGGAGAGACGCACAAGTGATACTGGTAGGCCACCTGCGTCGCGCTGTGAATGCAAATACGAATTACTTCTGTTCTCGACACCCCGTGCAAGCTCGACACTTACTTCAAGACCAGCACGGTGTAGACGTTTCCTTCAGGCGTGATCCTGCGGACGAGATTGAAGTCGCCCACGTAAATGCTGCCGTCTGGACCGCTGGTCAGGGCCACCGGGGTCAAGAGTCGAGCGTCCTTGGCCAGTCCGTTGCAGTCCTGGCAGACCAAGCTTCTCTTGAGCCCAGTGCCCATCACCACTTTTACGGTGCGCGGATACTGCTTGAAGTGGAGAGTGGTGCCATCGCCTTTCTGAAGGATACCCTCGTGGAAGTTGTAGTGGTGATGGATGTCGAGGCCCCAGCCGCCGATGTCCGAGATGTCCACGTCGAATCCTTGCAAGGTAGCGGTCTGTGTTTCCCAGATCATCGATTCGCAAGTAGAGTGCTGATAGCCTATCGAGATCCTGGCCTGCGCCACGCCGTACACCTTCTGTTTGTAAACGTTCCGTTTGTTCCAAGCGAAGGTGTGCGTCAGATTGGGGTCCGCCTCGTAAGTCTTCGTGTGAAGGGAGCCCTCGATCTCTACGTGCACGTGCACGTGCGTCAGCGACTTCGGAATGAACGGGCCGGTCAGCTGCATCCTCACCGTCGACAAGTACCCGGCCGCCTGGCTGCTCTGGTACATCAAGTGGAGGTTCGAGCCCGGAATCGCGATACTCTCTTGCACGATCTGCAAAGAACCGGTCAGCCGTTCGCATCGAAAACTCGACGTTGTTCACCAGATGGAGGGAGGAAGGACCCAGGGACATTTGAATTTTAAATCGCCTTGGGACGGTGCTTTGACTTGGACCGGGGAAGTTCCGAGGAGGGTGCAAACGGGCAATTTGTTTACCTGACTTTCGGCGAACACCAAACTCTTGCCGGGCAGACCGCCGACTTTTTCCGGCATCCAAGTGCTGACGATGATGGGGCGCAGGAGCTCATGGTCGTGCTCCAGACACGGGCCGTGCTCGCTAAAGAGTCCCATCGATATCCCTGGGAAGCCTATTATGTTGTACGCCATAAATGGTAAGGAACTTAAAAACGTAAAACACTCAAGGACGGAACAAAGACGGCACACACGTTCAGGGAGGTTTCGAACGACCTCGTTTGCTTCTCCGATGATGATCAGAACTAGCGATTACTTTTTTGAACGAAACAAATCGGACGAAACGCGACAGAAGGTGAACGGAAAAAGACGAGAACGATGTAGAAAGAAGCGATACTTACCGACAGCTGGACTGGGGGGTTGGTTGGATTTATCGTCTTCCATGTTAAGGGTCATCACCACGGGCGGTAGGACCACTATTTGATTCCATGGCACGAACACGGTCCTCGTATGGGGTTTGAAGGGGCTACGCTGGAACTGAAGCGTCACTGCTCCGCCGCCGTTGACCAGCACGTCAAACCTGATCGAAGTAGGTAAATGCATTTCAAACTATACCGCTTCCGGTATTGCGTTCGGGGGTGTCTGGTCGATCGATAAGGGATACACGTCGGTTAGCCTCAGCTGTGACCGAACCGTAAGGGTAGTTTCGGGCGCAACAGTCGTACAAATTCTTTAACATTGCTGCGGAACTTTAAAAAAGAAATTTGGTATTGTGTCAGGAGAAGTTGCAAGATATACTATCGGGACTGCTGTAGAATAAGAAGTAGATTTAAAGTATCGTTGCGATGCATTTCTAGCCGAAGCGAAACAGAATTCCAATTCGGAACAAAGTAGCTTCGATCTTGAAATACACTTTGGAAGGAAGTCATCGATAAAAGGAACGAAGACAATGGACCATCTACAGCGTGCAGTTGTGCTGTCGGGTAATTACTTCTAGATGCATCGATGCATAAAAACGAAAAATCTTCCACTTCACAAGACATTGAAAATCATCGAAGTCTAAGGTGGTAGAATCCGGATCACTTCCTTCTTTCCAGACCCAGCCGGCATATCCGTTGTTCCCGCAACTTTTGCGTATCGCGAATCCGATTCTGAAGTCCGACTCGGAAATGCAAGGGGAATACCCGACGGAGTGGTCTGCCTGCTCGCGGAGGACTTAGCGTAAGCCGTGCACAAGGGTACTCGCAATCAAACAGCCGCAAACATTCGCGTTTCCCCGGTGTTTATCAAACCCAGTCCGCGGCAATAACTGCCAATCCGTCGTCTGGTTCCGGTATATTCATTAATGCGAAATAGAAGCGACGAGTACAACAGTTTTGCCCGATTCCGGGCTTCGCGGGGATTACCCGGAACAACTCGCGGAACGTTTCGAGTCGTAGACGCCCGACGTTTCGACGAGTTCGACGGGGATTTCGCCGCGATGCAATCTCTCATTCGTAGCTCAGCATATTATCGTAAAATTTCGACAGCGATGGCGAGGCGGGGCGGAGGGGGCGGTAGAGTCGTGGGGCGAAGCAAGGTGGGCTGATGGTGGTAACGGAGGTCAGACTAATCACGCAGGTTTGCACGGAGTAATTAGGAAGCTTTCGACATCATTAGCTCGGGCTTTGATGTGGTTTACAGGGCCAACTCCTCCAGCTCCGTGTTTCAGGATTATCCTCGCCAGGATTACTATACACCTGGTTGATATAGGTGTTCCCGTCGACTCCTTCTCCCCCCACCCTCCCGCCCTTCGCTACAATGCAGCCTTGATCCTATTACGAAGGACGTCCAAGCTGGCGTACACGCCAGCCGCGCATCCTCCTGCACAAATACTAATGTCATGCATACGGTGTACCGACGTTCGTGGATATCTACCAACTCCATCCCCGGCCGGATGCTCTAAAACCCCGTGAATCGACCGCGCGCGGTCCTTTTTCGTTTCGACTGTTCGATCACGAGCAAATGGAAGTCCCTTCCACGGTCTGGCCGCTGTCTTTTCCGGGCTTGATAGAACCGTTTCGTAAAATACGTATTGGCAATTTGTAACAAAAATTTTACTCACCATCCGTCGGCTCTGGTCAGCGTGAATCCGAAGCGAGAGTCCCTGTCCACGGACACTCTGAGGCCTACTATTCCGATCCCTTGCTCGGTTACAACTTGGCCTCGCATCACCGCCACTCGACTGTTACAAATCAAAGATATATCGAGGTCTCTTGAAATCGGATCGTGTCGTTGATCCGTCGCGCCGCGGAACGCTGATTCGAAGCCCGCGAATCAAAAAATTACAAAAATAAGAAACCCCGGAAACGGAACGCGTCTATTGCTAGGGGAAAGAAAGATCAGCCCCGAGTCAAGGGGAACGTGGTGTCATCTGTAAGTAGAATGCGATGCCATCCGTAAGTGGAACGTGGACGTCTGACCCAATACGACTCGCTATTCCTTCCAGGTCTGATCATTCCTTCCCTCTGCAATAGACGGACGACCGACGGAAACGATGCTGGAGGGCAGAGTTGGCCAAATTTCGTTCGCGAGAACTGTTTTATCTTGCACAGAGAAGCTTGATCGGTCGTTTGGACCCTGGGCTATATCACAGTTGGGTCTACGTTAATTGCTAGCCGTCGAGGGGTCGAATTATTTTAGGCAAAGGATGTATCGCGAACGAATTTAAAAACTTCTGATCGATACACGCGAATAAAATCTGCCCAGCTCCGTCGAACGAGTTCCAGACAAAAATCGAATCGATTCTCTCTCTCTCTCTGCAAGGTATCCTAAGCGCGAACAATCGACTCCGTCTGTCAAATCAGCTTCCGCGGTCAACGGTTCAATGCGATCCAATATTCTCACTTCGCTGCCAATACGGTCCCCGCGACTCCATTGGCTACGATCGGGAATCGGGAAGCGATGCAAATTGATTCTACAAACGCGGAATAATGGCGGGCGCGGGCGCGCTTGCATTGGCAGCGAGGCGGGAACATGTTTTTCTTTTTGTTCGTTCATTTTTTTTTCTCTTTTTTTTTTTTTTTGTTGTTGTTCTTGTTTGTGGATATTGTTTTGGTTTTCGAGCACTGTCTTTCGGGGGTTGGGGGGTAGTTGGGCGGAGAGAAAAGAAGATCATTCGGCAAATAAAGAATGATCGTCCCGAGGCAGGTAAATAAGGGGGAGTTATCGTGGGTTTTTGGTACTTTCGTGAGAGTAGAACGCATGCATATATATCATGTAATAGATACGTAATAGGCGTAATGAAAAATATGGTACGTAATAAATTTCAGGGCTGGATTATCTGCGATATATAAAGTTGGAGTATGTTAAAGCTGAATATTTTAAGCGATCTGTGTAGTGCTGAATATAATGAGATCGATGTAGGTAGGTAGATAATAATAATATAATAATAATAATAATAATAATAATAATAATAATATATATATAGAATATGCGGTGTATCGCGCGCATACGTACGCAGCCTGTCACAGTGCCTTTCATTGAATAATAATAATGCCTGTAAACAAGATAAATATACACGGTGACGCTTAGTCGCGTGTCAATGCCTCAACGGGCGGATCCGGTGTATAAACTTAGAACAAACGATATGGAGAGAGGCTGTACTAGTAAGGTTAAATAACGCGCGCGAAGATTTAACTTTGCAGGATTTCCGGCTAAGTCGCTACGCGAGAGAAGTTTGCAATCCCTGAATATTGTTTAGAAAAATTAGTTTCTCTTATAGAAAGTTGGTATAATAGGTAAGCTTGACGCTGTACGAGACTCGAAGTATTATGAAGCAATTAAGGATCACGATGTGATTGCAAGAGTGAATCGGAGGCCGTGTAATAGGCTGCATAGATGCGTTCGGTATGTAGATATATAAATATATTAATCGGTCCCTAAGGGATTGCGTATGGGGGCATGATTCGTTCTTGGAGGATCGCACTTTCCCCCCGTAACGAACGATCGTCGAGGTCCCGGGAACTACTTCCGGCTGCGCGCACCGTGCCACCATTTTCGTCGGTTGACTTGGGGATCAAACAACGAGCCGGGGTGCTGATCCTCCAAGTACGGGCACAGCAAGGTGGCAGGCACAGTCGTCACTACTGGTAAGTCCAAACCATAGTGAATGGTTAAAAAAAAAAAAAAGAAAAAAAGAAACTCAAGTGTGAACCAATCGAAAGAATGAAACGGAAAAATAGAGAACGGATGCGTAGTCAACGGTCTCGAACACACCGAGATCTCGAAGGCAGCAGACTATCGAACCTATATTTATATATTTTTTCATTTTTAAATATACAATACGGTTCGAACGATGGGAAATGAAGAAAATAAAAAGAGAACGGACGGTGTCTCGTTAAAGAGAGAGAAATCGCGCGACACTCCGACGCAATATTACCGATTCATCTGTCTCCCTTTATCTCTCTCTCTTTTTTTCTTTCAGTTTTGTTTATCTTCTCGTTTCGGATACGGTACGTCGGATCTTTTTCGTGCCTTTCCATTTCGTTTCTCGCGAATTCCTTCGGTGTCGGAGACTCTCTCCTCTTTTCTTCTTGTTTTTTTTTTTTTTGTTATTTTTCTCGTCTGTTTGTTCTTTCCTCTTTCTCTTTTCAAATCACGTTTGCTGATTCCCGCGCGTGAAAAATTCCCGACGGGTCGAGTGAATATGCCGTGGCGAACGCGGGACCGAACGATAGACGTGTAACTTTCGTAGGATACGCGGCGATCGGACTAGAATCGATTTCTTAAAAAGAGGGTTTGGTCGTGTTTTGGCATATGATACACTTTCGGTGGGTAGATAGCACGGATCGGTTCAAGACAGACACAGGGCATTGGTGTACGGGGTTATTGGCACATTGTAAGACAGGTGATAACAGACGTAGACAAGGGACAAGGAGGGATGGTCCTTTCGGGTCCTTTCATGATCATCATTTATCGTCGTCGTGTATAGAAAAGCTTCGGTACGGTTGTTCTCCGATCTCCGTAAATTGCATAACATATTTGCCGATTCGTCGGTTAAACGGAAGAAAAAATGAAAAAATACGTGGCAGACACGTTCGTATTTTGTCGTTCATCGTTTGTGTTCTCTCCGTTATACATTCTTTTTTTTTTCGTCATCTCTATTGTTATTATATATCGTAATGCTTCGTAACGACGGATAAAGGAAACAGTTGAAGAAAAAAAAGGTTATGGAACGCAAGAGTCTTTTGGACGCAACAAGAGGCGCGCGATAAAGTCAGCGTTTTCGTGTGAATGCTAGGGACAAGTTCACTAGAGACAAATTCGAGACAATGGGGTTTATACGTACATAAAAGTGCAAGCCTGGCAACACAAAACAACACAAGACCAGGTATATATATGTATATATATATATATATCGTATCGTATAAGAACACGATTCTCAAACATACTAGAGCCATTTTACGGGGGTAAGACGTAGCTAACTTAGCGCTAAGGACAAGAAGACAATACATAACAGAACAAAAAGAACAGACGGGAGGAAACGGCGGGGGAAGACAACATACCGACGACATATCACAGATAACACAGAGACAATTCGTACGATAGTAGTTTTTAATGTAGGTGTGAAACGGACCGAAGGGGCTGCGGTTTCGCGCGCGGCTGAATCATACATCGAACACGGTCAAACGTTGTTAAACTATAGACAGAAACGTGATGCAACCGATCGTCGACTGGACGAGATTGTTAGATCGATGCGTGTGAGGACATCTCCAGAAGCAACTGCAGTCGGTGAATTTATACCGAAACGATTGAATCTGCTTTCTCGAGAGCAGCCTGCGCGCGAACGCAGCCATCGGGCCCAAAAGAAAGAAACGATAGAAAGAGATACACAGGTAGATAGGTAAGTACAGGAAGAAAGAGATAGCGAATGAGAGTGAGCGATAGAGAGCGATAGATCGAAAAAGGGTACAAAGAGAACAAGAGACAGCGATTAAAAAATAGAGTTAGAGAATAAGGGTTGGGGAGGTTAACGGTGGATGAGTCGAACAAGCGAGAAGTATGATCAAACACTGGCGAACTTATAACTGGCAACGTAAACGAATCGATGAGCAGGCCGAGAACGGGATCGAGGCGATAGGGATAGACGGAAGTAAATGACAGTAGAATCGAAACGGAAGAAAAATAGTTATAAAACGCAGGCTAAAGGTAGTAACATACATATACAGATAGATAGATACATATACGGGACATACGAAAAAACATGTAAGATGAATGTACGAGCGAAACGAGCAATAGATGGTACTTTTTTGTTGTTGTTTGGATAATGAACGATTAGCGAGAGCTTGAGCTGCAACTTACCGCGGTGTAAAGGAACTCCAGAACGTACTACGTGTGGGAAAAACCAACGAGAAGAAAGGGCGTTACCACGGTCACAGAACCCGCGTGTAGCGGGCAAATAAACGGACGCGCGTACGCAACATTGCGCGAGCAATCGTTTCCATCGTAAGTTTACTTGTCCTGTCCCGCGGAGCTGTAACGAAACGATCGAGAGATCGCGCGGACTCCTTCGCGGGGTGGGATCCCCCCACAGGGCGTCGCGACGCTGTCCCCGTCCCCCCCCGTGTCGACACCGCGACGGAATCGAGTGCTCCTCGCAATGTTCCGCACGCCGTTACAGAAACAATAGACGTAGACACACACTAAATCAAGCGTACCCATCACACACACGGTCTTCGCCAGTCACGCCAACATGAACGCAGTCACCCGCAGACTCATCCAACATAGAGTGGTATACACGTGACAGACACAAGTTGGAAACTACGCACACACATCACGTATATGATGTACATAGATACATACACGCATAGATATGTATGCATATATGTATGTATGCACAATATAGAGAAAGAAAGATAGCGAGAAAGAGCGAGGGAGAGCTTGGATCTGGTCTCTCGGATGACTGACCCAAACGTCAGCGCGCTACGTTAACGAGCGTTGGTCGTTTTGTTCCGACGCCCGGCGTCCCGTCTCGAGTCGACGACGATCCGAAACGACAGCGTTTCGAGGCGATCTCTCTTATCGTCGGTTGGCCCGGCTCCGAGGGAGCCCCCGGACTGACAATGAGAGGAGACTGCATCGAGTCGACCGCCATGTCGGCGGACGATCTTCGGAATATTGATTACGGTGTCCGAGCGATCACGATGCCAGCCTGAATTTCTGATTCATGGGCCACGGATACTTGTATTCCGTCTGCCCCGTACCCGGGATTCCATTCCGCAGGGACGGACGTTTTCGTCCCCTCCGGCCTCGAGATAAGAATTCTCGATGCCCCCCGTGTTTCGTTTCTCGCGATCGGATCGAACTGTCATTTTTTTTTTCCGCTCTTTTCTCTTGGTAATCTACCGAATTTTGTTATCGTTGTCGTTTCGAAGCTGTCGTTTTTCTAGTCGACGAAAAAGCAATCTACCTAACAAGGGGTTGGTCGGGATTAGGACGAGTGCTTTTCAGACGACACCAGGCTTAGAATGTAGCGGATAATAAACGAAAACACTGGAATTTTAGCCACGGGTCCACGGTTGTTTTGATAAAAAATAGCGTTAAAGATTAAAATTTGCAAGTCGTCGGATTAACCAAGGGGAACCGAAGATTATTCTGTATTTTTCTTCTGGTATCTCGGCGTTTGTTTGTGTTTATTGCCGCAAACATTTCAAGTCTGTTGTCGTACGAAAAACCTTAGGCCGAGTCCTGACCTCCTCTCGTAAGTCGGATCGAACTCGATTGATCGCTCAAGGCCACGTTCCTCGGCTGTGAATCACGCTGGACATTATCCCCACTCACACGCCACGCCCACTTGCTTCCCCTTTTCGTACAAAAAACAAAAGAGTTATTATTTGTAATAAAAAATACAAGGAAACACCGAAAAGTGCTCTTGTATCATGGTAGTGAAAACAAAGTGGGGAAAACTTCCTATGCTCGGAGCTTATATTGGACAGCACTGATCTACGTTATTCGAATGCAAACTTAACTATCGTTGAAACATAAAGGTTTCATTAGATATCACAATTTTTTCAGCAAGTAATGTTTGTTATCTAAATGAAATTGTGTTCAGCGCTAATTGGCTGGAAAGTAGCAAAGTAGGCAAGCGTTATGGGGGTGGGGGTAACTCCAGGACGACCTTGAGCGGCGAATTCGGTGCGGTCGGACGTTATAGCGAAGCTGTTGCGTACATAGAGCGACAGTGCTTGGTAAAAACGACGCTGCAACGTGTTCCAATCGATCGAAGGTGAGGAAGAGCGTCTTGAAGAAGGCGGCGAGGGTGCTCGGAAACGGTGATCAATACCATCGTGCGAGACGCCGCGAAACAACGGACACACAACAGGGACAAACAAAACTTTTATCCCGCTCTCTCGACGTCCCTTTCTCAGACACAGACGGAACCGTCGTATACGTATATGCACAAAAAACGTGACACGCAGATACGAACTCCTGGGGAGGACGCGCGAGAGCAAAGGAAACCAGTAGTAGCACGAGACATTTCAAACTTGTGTCTACCATTTCTAGAAATAATTTTACTCGAGCGATCGAGCCGCGGCGTCGTCGTTTCCTTTTGCTGCCATCGTTTCACGGAACCGGACGATTTACCAAATTGCCGCGATTACGCGTTCCAGATCAGCGTCCCCGATCGCGCGGTGCCAACGACGCCGTGGATTCGATCGCCCTCGTGCGCTTTATCTATGAATCTCCCTTTTTTTGGTAAACTGCTTAAACGAATGGCCGAAACAACTGTGGCGATCACAAGAATTTTGGAAAAAAAACGACACTTGTTATCTTTTTCTTTTCTTTTTTTGGTATTGCGCGCGCAGTTCGTGACAAAACGACAACATCGGTGCCTGGAACATGTAAGACTTGACGCGAGGCGAGAACTTGATCGACCGATCGATCGAGATGCACCGGAAAAACCGAGTCTCTCGAGCATTTTTTTTTTTTCCTACGGTGTGCAGACTTTTTTCTATTTTTCTATCTTTTTTTTTTTAAATATATTTCTCAATTCAGTCTGTACGTAGAACGGAGCCTCTTTCGGTCTTCGGCTGTGGGGTGAATGGTGATCTGGTGGTGGCAAGGGTACACACAGAGGATAAACACTAGACAAAATACACGAATCCCCCGAAATGCGCTCGCAGCCGCTGGCGCGCCGTGGCCGCACGCGTCCTGAACAAATCTTCATCACTGTTGAACAAAGGTCGCTGACCATGGACGCGCGAATATGTCTCTGGTTTTGACGAGAGTCACTTTGGTCGTGCTAATCATCTCGTATCGCGAAAGTTACTCCGAAATATAGTATCTTATTACATATAAATGATAATGTTAAGTCTTTTATAACTAGTCATTCGATAGTAAGCAGTTGGGAATAGTTAATAATTTCGAATGCTCGCGGAAGGAACGTAGAAAATTCCCGGAACAAGTGGGCTACTTGAGACACGCTCGAGTGGGAGGGATAACCTTGAGGGTACAAGCCGCTAAATGTGTCTTTTGCCACTTATTGCAGGGTCTTACAGCCGCCCAACACCTGCTGTCTGTGGTGTACCCAAGTCCTTAAGGCCACTCGTAGGTCTTGGCAAATATACGTATGTATGTATCTTCTCACTACGGTTAAACACTCGTTCCGTCAAGAGTAAACGCGATAGAAAAGTACAATTTACTCGAAACTATTCCCACGTTATGAATTTAGGATTTCCATTCGATTCCTGTCGGTGAGGCTTGTCTCTCATCGTTCAAGATATAAGACTTAACACTATCGTTAAAGAGTTAATCCGCGTAACGGTGATATTACTCTGTTCGAAAGGCTGTTCAAGTTTGCTGTCAGAAACGTTCTATCGGTCTGGCATGCGATGGAATCGCAATTAATATCGGGACGCACGTTAGGAAGCTCCTTTGATCTCCAATGCTTCCGAGATGATCACTGACGCGTTTGGCATTCGGGGGAGGGAGGGGGTGAAACACGAGGAATAGGACGGTCAGAGGGTATGGCAGGGTTTGTCACCCACCGGGGGCTCTCTTCGTAATTCAGCTGTCACGGATACACCGGATTGTTTGGTATAGCGGTTAATCTGATTAAATCTCTTTTCTTTCCATTCTTTTTTTTTTTTGTCATTTTTTTTTTCAATTGGAAAGTCGCTCACGATGGGGAAAACGTGAATTCCGATCGCGTCACGGATTACTTTCGTCGCCGTGCTTTGGAATCCGATCTTTCGTACTTTTCGCCCCGGAGAATAGAAAAATAATAAATAAAGATCCTTTTTTCGTGGCGCGTTTCCCGACGGGCATAATTTTTCTCATGCATAATCTTTCCTCCGCGACAGCTCGAAATCGTCGAACGTGAAACACGGCGTGAAACCGGTCAGTGAAACCGCCGCGAACGAAAATGTGGAACGGCGTCGATGGCGCGATACGGTACGAAAGGTGTATCGGGAATATTTTTTGCTTTCCTTTTTTCTCTTTTTTTTTTTTTTTTTTTTTTTTTGGTATTTTGCCCCATCGTGAAGCTTCGCCGGGAAATGAAACGCGCAAACAAACTGTTTAACGAAACCATCGTGACCGTGCGCGCATCGTCTGTGCGACCAAACACGTTCTGCGCTTCGAAACTGATATACACAATGGTCTCTTCTCGTTTTCGTACGCATACTGCACATTTTCGAGCGTGTATTATTTTTTATCACGGGCGTGCCGTAACGACGAACAAAAAAAATCTTTTCGAATGAAATCAATGATTTGCGCAGTTCTCGTGGATGATAATAAACGAGGAAATTAACCGCGCGGTTCGACGCGGGTTTGAAATTGTAAAAGGCCAAACTATGACACGCAGCTATTACTATACTTCGTCTTCTTTCGTTAAACGTTACATGTATCGGCGTACATCGATCGAGAAAGTCGCTGTCACGATCGATTCGAGACCGTAGATTGCACGGGGCAAAACTTATCCAAGTTTCATCAAATTGAGAATTCCTGGTGGATTCGCGTTTTCTTGTAACGAGGTTTCAAAAACTTCCCGATAAACTTCAGAAACGTCGCAGATACTACCGCGTCTCAGGATCCGTTTTTCTCTCCGAGATTAGTAAGTTCTCTTTCGTGTAGTTAATTTATACGTCAACGATAGCTTAGAGAAATTCTATCGTGCAACGACTCGCTCGATCGCCTAAATATTATTCTCTCACATGTCGTAAAAATAAGAAACTAAGCGTTCTATATTATAATCACGGTAAATCGAGTGATAAGAAATGATCGATCTTACCTTTCGGTGTACTCGTTCATATGAGCGTAGCTTTGTACGCTGTTCTCCTCGACGAGGAATTTCACGCGCTGATAAAAGGACGCCGTGACGCTGGGCGGTTGTTTGCGTAGAAGAACGTCCACGGGATTATTACTAGTAAGGCACATGATATGCTCTGCGCAAGTTTTGTGCGAGCAACACTCGCTGTCAGAACAGTCCATCATGCCATCTGAGAAACATTACTTCTTAGAACACGTATTTCCCTTCAAACCTTACGCTAACGTCGTTTATGCTTTTCGTCGCAGTGTACATTTTGGCAACGCGAACGAGGGGGACTTTTTACGGGCTTTGTTCGAGTGACAGTGGAAATATAGTCCTCCAGGGATAACAGAAACGAAGGGAATACATTTCAGTAAGAATCGAGTTAGAGTAGGGTATTTATGATAATACGAAATAAAACAAAAATAATACGCACGAGTATAGACGGGAATGTGGAAATAGAAACAAAGAAAATTCGTTTTTGGTTCAGATTTAGGTTAGGAGGAACCTCCGACAAAAATAACGAAATTAAGTAGAATAGACCGGTTTATGGTCAGCCGTCTCTGCGCGTCTGGCTCTTCTCAGTAAATTCCACTTGAAATATTTTCTTTTAGATACTTTGATAGCACGAAATATTGAGTTTGTTATTAAGTATGCTTTGGATATTCACCCTGATCGTTATCAATGAAATCGTTACATTCCATTTCGAGACGTATGCTGCAATCTCTACCCGCCCAGCCACTCGAGCACTCGCAACTATATTCGCCGTCCTGGAAAGTGCACATTCCGTGGCTGCTGCACCCGTTTTCGCATCCGGCTATTAAGAAAGCAGAGCAAATACTTTAATCCACACTGTCGCCGGACGATTAAAACTAATTGAAAACCGATGTTCCTTTAGCTTCGGTTACTCGAACGGTGTACAGGTAGTTTCGAGAAAGGGAATTCTATTAGACGGAAGTGAAACAAATGTACACCAATTGCAACCTGATAATTCTGATAATTCCTCGAATATCGATTTTTAACGAAAATTTATACGAAGAGGCATTGATTTTAAGGTAACCGTAAGATACGCTGTTAGAGTTTTCTCCTGTGGAGGATGGTCATCGATCTCTAGTATCCATCGAAACGTTCGACTTACGGAGCGTGCAGTGTCTTCCGTTCCATCCTTGGCTGCAGACGCAGGTGCCATTCTTACACTGGCCGTGTTCCGCGCAACGAGGATCGCACGGTTTCTGATCGCACTTGGTACCGGTCCAGTCGTCGTTGCACCTGAAAGTCGAGGTCCGCCGGATTAATTGCATTCTTCCACCCCTCGAGTTTCTTTTCGACCCTACGCATTCTTCGGGGAAGTCGTAAAACTTCGATTGGCCCGACAACGCGACAGAGATTCCGTGGAAAAAAGAAAGAAAAGAAAACGGAGCAGGCCTCTCGGTGTCAGGAAGCTTTATCGTCGAATGTAAAATTGATTCCCTCCGCGAACGGGAAAGGGACGAAGAGGGACGCGGCGAGTTCGAGTTCGAGTTCGAGTTCGGGTTCGGGTTCAGTTTCGAAGTTGCCCTCCCGCGGAGGAAAAGTTTTTGCACTTAGAAGCTCTTTCACGGCGACTGCCGGCCGATGGAACAAGAGGGAAGACGAGAGGCGTCAGCTTTAGAATATGAGAAAGGAGATCCTCTTTCGCGTCCTTGATTCTGACAAAAGGACGGTAGGAAGGGACGGCGGTCCTTCGAGTCGTGATAAGTTGGCCCGTACCGCCAACCCCTCTACTGCCTAAGACAGAGCCTTTTTCTTGCAATTTTTCACCTTCTTAGTACGAACTTTCGTGCCTCTGATCCTGCCAGCAATTTAGCCATTTTTAGGGCATTCTTTTCCTACCCTCGTAACCCCGCGAATCTGCCGCGTCACTATCTTTTTGACTGACGCGACCATTGTTGTGTTCTCTTCAGTCGACGAACGATCTCTTAATTTATTACACTAACAAGGAGTAAAGACAAAAGAAGGGTAGCTAGAAGTTGGACGGGGTGAACCTTGGCCGAGATAAATTTCACCGATGCAATGGGACCGGGCAGAGGGTGTTGTAAAATGGACGCGTCGGCTTTCTCGTTCAATTCGGCGCGCTCGTGTCCGGGTAACCCAATTCGCGGCGATTCCCGGTCGGAACGCCCACGGAGGACCCATAAAGGACGGCGATACAAAAGACGGTCGAGGATGTATGTAGGTATATATAACGTGTACTGACTTGCAGAGACCCTGTTCGCATGTTCCATGAGGTCCGCAATTGAGGCCGCAGCTGGGCTGCGAGCAATCCACGCCGGTCCAATGTCCCTCGCAGACACAGGTCGCGGACTCCAGGTCGTACGTGCCGTGATCGGAGCAACGGGGCAAACATTGGTATACCTGCTGGTCGACCTGGTTGCACCTATCCCCCTGCCAGCCAGCTTTGCAGTAGCATTTACCGGAAACGCAAGCGCCGTGGCCGCTGCAGTTAGGGTCCGGGCAATCGGCTGAAAAATAAGGAATTATCTTTGTCAGGTGGACAAGTACGATCGCAATTACCGACCAGCCAGGAGATTGCTCATAGAGGCTACTATCGGCACACGTGGCAGATGATTGACAAGATCGACCGTATGGTTAATGCTTTTGAGATAGTGCGGCGATCAAACCAATCGAGATACACAGACAGTTGATAACACGTTCCGCAATTCGGACACCCAAGTTGTTTATAGACGTTTCCTAATGCTGATACACGTGACAGGTGATCGACAAGATCGATAGTATAGTTAATGCTTCCGTGATACAACGAGTCCGACAAAACTATTCATCCAGCAATTTGGTAAATAATCTCGTTCGAATCACGAGATCGTTTCTCGTTCGCGAGAGCCCCATAGAGCTATCGAATCGTGGGGGACAGCAGATCTTTTAGCGTTGTTTTCAAGGCGTCTCGGAAGGAGGCAGTCTAGGGTGGGCGGGCGGCGGTGATTGCGCCCTGGGCGCCGACGAATGGGCCAACTTTTTAAATTATGGCATCGGAACAATTGCATTACTCCCGCGGATCCCAGCTGCCCCGGGGAAATTATGAAACTTAATTCCAAAGCGTCCCGGCGACGCGTCGCGTGGTGCCATCCGCGTCGTACCGCGCGGGACCGGTTATGTGTATACAGGCTGCGACGTTCGTTCGCCCGAGATGAGGGAAATTCCTCCTGGATTCTTCGCCCCGTTACGTATGCGTCGCGTTCATCGAACGGGGGGCGGATCACCGATTCCCTGGTTTTTATTAGAACCGCGGAGACGCGAGTTCCATCGATCCGCGATCGGAATTTCTGTAATATTTTTACTCGGAGCGAAATGAATTCGAGCTGTTTTAAAGATCGATACTAGTTAACCGAAACAGTACTGCATATCTAGAGCTTCTCTTTGTCAACCCCCGGCGTTAAACGATCCAACGCGTCATCTTGTTCTCAGAAAAATGAAAGGGTAGAACGCGCTACGAGGGAATCGTGAGGATGTCAGAGACAAAGGGTCGTGCGTTCACCGCGAATAATTTTGCCATTCGTTCCAGACGTAATTTTTCTGCGACGATACTGTGGTTGGGGCAGCGGTGAACTTCTGATGTTGATCCAAACCATCGTTGGTCCTTCTTGGAAAATTCGAACAACCGCGAAACTGATCATCGAATCGTGGCATAGTTTGACCCGTATGCAAATTAAGGGGACTGTGCGTGCATTAATTATAGGGTCGGGCACAGTCCGGCTGTGTTCCCTGTCAGTAGGGACCGCGCATCGCTAATATCTTGAATCTCACTGGCTGAGGAGGGAGAGGGAGGGTGCTACCAGGACGTACGTACGCTCGAATTATGGTGGAAATTAATGGAGCGCTGACAAATATGAAGAAACAACATCCGACACGGAAATGAACTCCGGTTAGCTTCCGATGTAAATAGGAAATACATATACATGTCTAGCAAAGACGAAAAGAGATGATCTTTAGCTTCCACTGTCTTAGAACAGTCTAACAACGCGTATTAAAAATAGTAAAACTTTAGACGCGTGCAGTTTCAAAACTACTAGTGTTATATTAATTATTAAGGCATTGTTAAAAGCGGTGAAGCTTCCTCTTTAAAATGGTTTTTGGTTTTTGGCGATCCGACTTACCGTTTTCGAGATATCGCAATTTATGTGAAAGGTAATTTTTTAAATTCCGTTCTCCGCCTTAGAAAAGGCTATTAACGCGTATTAAAAATAGTTAAACTTTAGACGCCTGCAGTTCACAAACTATTAGTGTTTTAGTCATTCTTGAGGCATTGTTAGAAGCGGCAAACCTTCCTCTTTAAAATGGTTTTTGGTTTTTGACGATCGGACTTCCCGTTTCGGAGATATCGTAATTTATGTAAAAGGTAATTTTTCTTAATTCGACTATCGCTGTCTCCGTCTGACGCGTCGCATCGTACCTCCTTGTCACACGTTGACCCACTGACCGAGTGAATGAGTCACGTTTACTATTTACTACGATCACGTGCAGCCATTGATCTCGCGATGTAAACAAACACTTCTGACTCTTACATCTCCGGAACTAGCCACCGCGTCGACTTGAAATTAAAATCGCTATATCTCCGGAACTAATAAAGCTATCGACTCGTACAAACGCTCATTTTAAAGGGCGTTTCATCCCCTATCTAATGACTATACCAGCTGCTATAATTTACGCTGTCTTCTATGTTTATTTTCACATTTACTTTGACTCTATGCACCCAAAGAAGTTTCAGCAATTTCTACTGACCATAAATTAAAAATGATTTAAGAGGGGCAGGATTAAACGACGCAGTAGTAAGAGATAAGTTATTAACTTACGTTCGTCGCAGAAGTCGCCCTTCCTACCAGGATTACACACACAGGATCCCCTAACGCACTGTCCGTGTTGATTGCAATCAGGAACTTGGCAATCGCCTAATGGTATGTCGCATTCGGCACCTTTCCAGCCGTCTTCGCAATGGCACATACCGCCGCCATACTGTCCGTGCGATGAGCACAGCACGGGGCACACGCTCTTGCTGCAATCGGCTCCCTGAAATTTTTAGTAGCCTCTCCATAATCTAAATCACATTAGCGACAACTCAACGTTTCCTAAATATAATTTTCAACAACCCCATCAAATTTTTTGCACCCATATTACACGTTTAAGCTATCTACGCTTTCCTACGTTCACAATGTTCTCTCGCGACCCTCCCTGGATTGCATGACGCTCCATTAAGGGTCAAATCCCCTACTTTGGAAAACATCGACTTAAAGTTTTACGACTGTGAATCGATCGAGCATAATTTGCGTCCTAAACCTTCCACACCCCTTACGACGCTAGTCGACCCCACAGGGGCATTATTACTCGTGATATCGATTATGGTTACACGAGGAATAATCGATCAGGAATTTTTTCAAAGGCTCGATAGAGTTTCTAATGGTTTCCTCACCTGATACCCGTCGATGCAGTCGCACTTTCCGAGATAACAGGATCCCCGTCCGGAACAGTCGTTGGGGCAAGTAGTGGAGACTCCTTCGGCTTCTGTGACGACCAGGGTGACCTTGTACGGCTGCAGCTCGTCGTTGTAGACGGAGAGGAACCAGCGACCGGTGTCGAGGTACTGGAGCAGACTGACGTTGACCATCATGGGCTCGACGATGGTCCTTTTGATCAGTACGTGTCTGTCCAACGGTACAGAACGGACGTTGCGATGGTTGGTACGACCGTCCTGGCCGCCGGATTTCATGAAACTGACCGCCTCGGAGGCGGTGTCCCGTTTCAGCCTGTGGTCCACGCGACCACCCTTGACGAACTCCACGAAGTCGTACTGCGTGACGCTGGGCGCGACGTTCCGTCTACCGTAGACCGCGAAGTTCGCGCCCCACGGCAGAGTCAGGTTCAGCCTGATGAACGCCGGCTGCTTGTTCCGGAATTCCGTGTTCCAGAAGTTGTACGGCGGTATGACGGCCGAGTGGGCCACGTTGTACGCCTGGAGCTCGAGCACCGCCGGCCATTGTTGCGCAGACTGCTGGATTTGGGGATCGCTCTGCTGATCCCCGGCGCTGTCCGACGCGCTCGAGTGCTCCGCGGTGCTCGTCGGCAATGACTCTGCGTGATAGGAACACCTCGTGCATCTATGTTTCCAAAATCTATCCCGACTTCTACCGATCGCTAGCCCTGCTAGGACAAGATCTCGTGACTTCTATTGTATAGACTTCCAAGCAAGAAGCACCAAGAAGCGGGAAAGACGTCTGCGCGACGGTTACGGAACAGATTTCGCGACAATGGGAGACGCAGTCTGCTATTATCGGGACAAGTTTCCCGCCCCCCATTGTATCCCGCGAACAGCCCAAAGAACGCGTGTATTAATTTTTCACGATTGTCTCGCTCGCGCGTGAAATATTTCGGCGAAACTAACCCTTCGAACGCGCGCGTTTCTGGGTCGATATTATTCTCGGTGCAGCCATTGTATCGGTATGTACGGCGACGCCCGATATCAGACCGAGGGGAAGCCATTCGAACGTGGCAGACGCCACCCAAAAGCAATTACCGTGAGACGTCGTGCGCGGGAGTATTTACATCATGCAGAGTGGATGCAAATTGATACTGCTCGATATTTACCTTCGGTGGGTATTTGCGTTGATATCGGGTCGTGAACGTGCGCGTTCTCGTGAGTGACAGCCTTGACATCTTGGACTACCACGCATTTCGAGCTGTCTATTGGCCGCATGGAGCTCACTGCTGGAAAGAAAACAGAATTCCCACTTTAACGCGTTCCCCTGTTGCCTCGATTCACCGATTCCTTCTTCGTACAATTATATAGACCGATCATGAACGCCACTAAGTATAGCAATTAGCGCCAGGCATACAAGATTCGTTTCACCTCGACGTTACGTTATAGCAAGTTTACGATCGAGACCAGAGCCAGGGATTTTATGTACGTATGCGTTGACCGTGTCAGAGCAACGCACGCAATCAACTAGTTATATTCTTAATGTACGTGGCCGCCACTCGAGACAAAATAGCACCGTTACGAGACTCTTTTATTGCGCCAGGAATCAGACACGGGGCTTTAGTCGAACGTCCCGAAGCACCGTAATGGGTTCATAAATTCGAACAATCGCTTTCGAATTACGTCGGGACGGCTAGGTCTCTACGACGCCGGGGCATCGCCTGTAAGTTTTCAAGAAAGACATTCGAATGATAAAGGCTGTACCGCTGTTTCTGCATTTAATATACGACCATCGCGGGGGCGGTAATTGTTCGTTGCTCGAGAGTAGGTGGACTCTGACTGTGATACGAGCTGAACCAGCGTTTTGCAATGAATGGCACGCGTGGCCATTTTGGCACGCGATAACATTTTATAGGAAACTAGCTTTCGGTTGTAAATCGCCCGAGCGAACGGTGTTTGCTCGCGTAATTCGTTGGTCCAGCGTCGATCCTTGGGTCGTTTTTTGATAAAATTGTATTTTCTAGTTTTTATTTGACGAGATGCATATTCAGGACAAAGAACTTCTGTCGATCGGAGAAAGCAAATGCCGGTGTATTCGATGGAAAAACAGACTATGCAATAACTATAAGGCTACACGAATGATATACACGAACGTCTACAGCTAACGTAGTACGATATATACACCGAACGCTCATCGTTCATCCAAGATTAAGTGGGCATGTGACATGCAGGTTATTGCAACACCGGTCATCGATATTTCATGTTCATTTTTACCCCACTTTCTTGATATATCACTGGTGAACAGCAATCGATGTTCGGAATAATTCTAGAATTGAGAGGTGAAAATGGTAAACGATGGAAATGTCGATAAAAGTCTCGACTCTAGTTCTCCTAGCTGACTTTTTGTTATAAACCAACGCTAGCGCACACACACGCTCGCGCACGAAATTTCAACGATAAACCGTTTTTAATACGCGTTCTCCACGTACGATTTTTATTATAAAATTCTCTCGCAAATACCTGGCGCATAATTTCCCCACGAATTTCGTTATAAATCGCTTTCGAATATACTCGAAACGTGATCTTCGCTATAAAAGGCTCTCGTACGTGCTTCGTATATAATTTTTATCGCGAAACACGGTCGAACGAACCGTAACGCACGAGTTTCATTACGGGGCCAACGTATCAGCTGCGAAACAAGCTATCATACCGTGTAATGACGCAATTTTGCGAGTGTGGTTTCGGAAACCAATGTTATTTACATGCAACGCGACGTTAATGGGGCAATTTACGAGAGTTATTTATACGCGCCTGCAAATAAATATGCTCCACGCACTATTTTACAGACGTCTGTAAGTGCAAGTATTACGCGGACGGAACGGAATTGTTGAAAATTGGTTCGCCATAATAGAAATGGACAATAAGGTTACAGCTCTTCCCTCTCTCCGTAAAAACTCCAGCGTCTACAGCCCACTTTGGGAATTATTAAAAATTAACCATCCCCGTAAACGAGCAATTAATTTACGCGGAATAAGGCGTGCAAGGCGAACTGTAATAAATTATCGAAGGTAATTTATACAACTTTTCCAGCGGCCCGACGTCCCAATTACGTTAACGCCAGCGCTCACACTTTTCGCGAGTTCTTCACCCACGGTTCATTTATATTAATGCCTTCCGGACAATAAGTGCGAGGTTCGTCGAATTTAAATACAGCGCTGAATTCCACAATAAAATCCTTATCCGGCCGGCGGGGTTATCGCGGCTAAATTAATTATCTGTCCCGGTGGCCGCGTCCGCCCGCGAATTAATTATGCGGGTTAACGAGAGTTTTTTAAAAGCGAACGTTCGCAATACAACGTGCCTAACGACCTCTTGGCTTATCAACGCGCCGGTGCTTTCGCGCCAGCTAATTGAATTCGCGCATTACCGCCGCTAGAACGATCTGACAAATAGAGAATCATGCCCCGGTCATCAATATTTCATGTTCATTTCTCTTTTGTTGGTTCTTCTCTCGCCTGCACCCCCGCGCGTTTCGTACCTTTTGATTTATAACGTCCACTTTATTGCGTTCGCTATGTTTGTCGTCCGCGGGACGCGGTCGAACCGTCCAATCGCGAAAGTCGATATCACCGGCAGAAATGGAAAATCGTAATATGAAATTCGTATGCTTTCTTTTCTGGGTCATACTGATGGATCCCCCGGCCGGGCAAGTGCTATATTTCGTAACGGATTTTAGAATTTCGTGACCGATGCGAAACTAGATATTTGACGTTTTACATCGGACGGCCGACGACGGCGTACACCGCGTCGGATATATGAAACAATTTGTATCCCCGATCTTCGAAACGATTTATATCTGGATACGCGAAACAATTTATAACCGGATACACGAACTTCGAAGCTGGCAGTTAAGTATTAAACATTGCATCCGAGTTTGAATACTCCGTTTTCGACTTCCGACTACCAAAACTCGGAACGTCGCTGTCCCTTTTGCTTCGACCCCGGGGCGCGTTCGGAACAGAACCCATCGCTCTTTACCAACGTTTTCCCTGTCAAGCTCATCAAGCTCATCCATTCCCGTCACCGCGGTTGCATTTTACCAAAGGAAACGACTCGCAGGCAAGAATGGACAGCGCGTACAATTACGGGCATCGTCCCTTTGATTTCGCGCGTCAACCGTGACGGACAAATTACCGTCCTCGCGCCGGAACGGTCGACGCATGCGAGCTTTCGCGCGACGAGGAATCGACTCGGGCCGCAGACATTGCGAAATAACTGGGAAAGAAGCATTCCCACCTCCCCCCGGGCACCGACGTTATGTAACTATCGTTGAAATTGAGTTGCAGTGAACTGTGAATGACCTTATTTCGCCTAGCATCGGAAGCAACCGTCGCGTCGTCGCGTCGTTTTCGTTCTCGTTTCGCGACACCATCGCCGCCCGGAGTGTCTCTCTAACGTGTCATATCGCCATCTTCCGCGTGCATGCCGCCATCGTGGATAAAACCGAGTCGTTCACGAATTCCGAATTCGTTACCGCGTGCAGAACGTGGACGGAGAGCTACTGAAATTTCATCGCCTTCGAGACAAAAAAAAAATATATTTAACTCAAAGATAGAGGTCTGATAAAATTCATTCCCTGGCGTACGACGAGACTGTAATCGCTAATATCGTCGGAGTTTGAAACGGGGGGTGTACGGTCCCTGTTCCAACGCCTTGATTCACCCTTTGATTCGAGATAGGGAAAAGGCGAAGTCGGCTGGGAACGACAGACAGGGCCTCGTTCGACGAGAGCAAAGGAACAACTTTTTCAATTATATTCCCTCGGATCGATAGAACGATTCATTCCCGAGAATGATTCCCGGATTATCGGTGGATTATACGCCCTCCCACTCTTCGGTTATACTTCCGCTTTCTTTCCTCGTGTTATAATGAAATGTTTACTATCGATCGGTCTATCGTTTCCTTTCTACGGGGTTTCCGTGGCATTGAAAATCTTGCCAGGCGATGTCTATTTGCATTCGAATACGATTATTTTCTCTGCGCGACGATTTAGCTTGTACGGACGATGATAATAGAAGCTTCTTGCTTCGAGATCGAGGATCAAGTTACGAGCGTGGAGTGTCGCGAAGGATCTACGTTTCGCCGTGGGGATTCGCGTATCGCCGCAACGATAACTTCAGCGGCGAAGAGGAATCGAAACTCGCGCGTTTAGACGGCAGAAAAATGACGGGAACCGGCAGCAATACGTTCAGCGGGAAACCGCGTTTCCAGAACGCCGCGATCCGCTTCCTCCCCGAGGAGTCGTGGGAAGAACCGCGCGTGGCGCAAAAATCTATCCGCGATTATTAATAGCGACCGTTCGACCAGCTCTGGGCCCGGATCGACAAATAGTTCTGTACACGGACGGGTAACGATGCCGATATTTATCCCGCGGTGAGCGATGCCCCAACATGTGGGACACCCGTTAACGGTCGATCGACGACACGGAAACAACGACAAGTACGTAGAACTTCGATCAACCGACTTAATCGAAAGACAGCCACGACCACTGTCCGTGGCCCGAATACGGGTCACATCGCCGTGCTATTTGATACGCCAACGAGGCCCCCGGACAGTGAATACGTTTCTCGCCCAGAAATTAGTACTAAAAGTACACTAAGAGACACGCTACACGTGCTATAGCAACCAGAATGCAACCTTCGAGTCCGTCGAGTATGGTTAGCCTAACGACCAAAGCGCTGAAATTGTTTTGGCGAGTCCAGCTCGTCCGGCGACCGCAAAGAGTTGAAACTAGCGCCGAAAAACAGCCGCGTGTCTAGAGCGAACCTGTTCGTTCGATCGATCCAGGCTGTAGGAGGAGCCTTTTGTTGCTCTAGCTCTCGGAAATTACATAGAGAGGGGGAGGTAGGGATGGTTGAACGAACGCCCCGGAGACGAAGCTGGAATCCGGAATCCGGAAAAGATTTCGAGCGGTGGACGCGACCGAGCGTCCGCATAAATCAAATTACCCAAAAGCAACGACGGCTCTAGCGCACGCGTATCCCTCTGCTGGAAACAGGCGGCGAATAACACCACCCACAGGCGTCAAACTAAGGATTATATTTTTACACTGTTTACGAAATCCTATCACTACTCGTTTCAAATTATGAAAATTTTTACGAGCCTACCATCGAGAAGAAAAGGATGGAATTGATTGTTTTAAGTTTAAAACCTTCTAAAGATGGCGTCTGCAGGGAGTAGAAACTATGGTCGTGATCCTCGGATCACGAGGTTATAGACTCCAGTCTCGATACTGCAAGCGTTGCCACGCAGTACTACAATCAATGTTATTCATATACAAGGGTCTGGCCCCTAGGGGAATTGTACTAGACTCTGCCAGTAAGAATGACCCCAGGGAAAATTCCTTATACACCAACTAGAATCGGGTGGGTCTCGTGGGGATTCCTTTATGGTTCGGATAAGTGAGAGCAGAGACGGGTAAGATTATTAGATACAAATTCCGAACAACGAATAAAACGTAGGCGGCTGGTAGCTCTTTCTTCTACCTATATTATCCGAAGCTAATCGATGCGATGAATCGCCAAAAATTGTTTTACTTTTTGTACTTGGTATTATATTTTAATTAATTCCATTTATTCGAACCGAAAAATGAAATCAGCCGTGTTTCAATAATCCAATGACCGCGGGAGGCAACGGGCTCAGCCCAGAAGCGGATTTTTCAATTTTATTCCCTTTGAGCTTATGATATTCGGTTCCCAATGTTTTTACTCCCGTATTAATTAAGAGAAATTAATCATTTGCCGAAATAGGAACGAATATTGTATCGTATATACGAAATTATAAATGTGAGTATTTAATTTGAATCAACGATCGTTCGTAACCAATTTCTGGATGTCGAATGCATCGGATAGGGCCCGAAATTCCGTTTTGTTTTGGGGCCCGAGTGGTTTCAACGCCTTCACCGACGTCGATCATCGTGGACGAGGGTTGAATCGACGACGGAAAGACAGACGAAGAGCAGGAGGGGGTTGGTGGCGCGTGGGTGTGGAAGAGGGTAGTTTGGATGCAGTAGCAAACAGGCAGATTGGATTCCCGACTCGATTTACCGGAATGCAGAAATAACAGCTGGCGAGGTCTCCCCGAGGCCGATCCGGCTTTGCAATCTCCTCCTCTTTTCTTCCTTCCGCTTTTCAAACGCGAAAGAGTGGCGCGGGACGAGAGACGACGAAGAGGAAGAAGAATGCAGACGCTGGATCCGAGGGACAGTTCAGCGAGGGAGGGTCGAGAATGTTATATATACAGGGTGATTCTCATAAAGTGACCGACGCGTCTACAAAGCATGGAGATATATTTCTAACTAGCTTTTTTCTCGCGGTTGTCCAACTAAAAATATTTTATGAAAATATATAAAATGGAGCATCATCCTTCTCATCATCTATTGTTAACATTGTTCAAAGTACTTTTTCTTGAAATTCCTGCCAACCCTTGCCAAGGCTGAGACTTTGGATAAAAACGTACCGATTACAAGAATCACCCAGTATAAATATTCGCAGGACAATGTGCGCCCCTGCCACCCAACGAGCCACCCTCCTTTCCCGTCGAATCCCCTTTATTCCCTCCGCCTTGAAAAGATAAACCGTAATGCTACTGCGTCGGAGACCTTGACCGCCGTTTGGGTTCGGGGATTTGTCGACTCGGGGCTGAATCCAAAGACACAATTTCAAGCCCGTTGCCCCGTTCCCCGCCAGGCCCCCGCGCCCTCGGGGCTACTGTTTCACGCTGATAACGAGGGAGCGTTAATTTCTCTAATCGGTCCCTGGCTCGGTTTTGCGACTGGTACCTCGCCAGAGATGCAATTTTCGTGTCACGGGACAGGCTAAGCCAGTCCAGGGAATCTTCCTACTTTCCCCGTACTCTTTGAACTCTCTCGTGTCTTTTTCGACGCCCTGGAACGGTTAACCGTCTCGCTGTCTAGACGCTCGAGGAGGGTTCCAGTCACGTGCACCGAAACTCCATTAACGTTTTCAAATGTTTTACTCATTTACGACGGGCCGGAGAGAATAAAGCAGCCACCATCGAAAGGAAAACCACCTCGTGTTATCTCGTATATTTAAACGGTCAGCGATTTATTTATATTTTCCACATCGTCGAAGAAATTCCGTAAGAGTAAATTTCATTGGGAACCGTCAAGTTTTCGCTCGGCGAGCGCCCGTCTCCTGTTCTCTTTTCCCATCGACATCAAATTTTCATCAAAACCGTCGAGCCACGAAATACGACCGACGACGAAAAGACCGCAGCGTCTCGCGTTCCTTCTCCCCTTTTTTCCCCTCCCCCTCTGACGTGAAAATTCCAGTGAAAATCGTCGACCCGCGAAATACATCCAGCGACGAGGACGCGCTCCTAAGCCGTGGAACGAGGGTAAATACCAGGAAGGGGACCAGTCGGTTGACATAGATGCTCCCGCGGGCCGGTGCACCGCCAAATTAAATACCGTTTAACTACGGAAGTCCGGATCTTGGATAGGAAGCGCAGCCACGTCGTAACATTACTGGCGCAACGGTTCATTTAGCCACGGTTGGCTACGTCCGGTTTAGGGGAAAGGTGAAAAATATTGCTGGTCGATGTCGAGGAAGCGTTTCGATGGGGTTGCCAAGAATTTATTGGGACGATCGCCCACTACCTGAATAATTCGCTTATCGTCCACGAACCGCCATCTTCGTAACGTCCGATGATGGCTGACCCTCCTCTGGGAGGAACTGATTCCTTTCGAACAAACATTTAAACCGTTCACAGGAGATACAGAGTGTATTTCAGATTATATACACTGAGTGTATTATACGACAATAGATTAGAAATTAACGAGACGTATCGTTGTAAAAATCGTGGGGCCAAAGAGGCAGAGGCAAGGAAGCATGGGGTGAGTTGGGGCGAATCGATTGGAAGCCTCTGTCCGCTAATAAGATGTCTGGCAGCCTAGCTACGACGTTGAAACACATAGACGATTCGAAGGAGAGGTTTTACTGGCAATAAATTTTGGATCTTCGGAGCTTACAAGGTCGATTCGAGGAAGATCCCTCTATTCCGCGATGGGCATTAACCTCGAACAGGGATCTCGACGTTGGTACTGTACCGGTGAAGTGCAGGGTATGTTGGTAAAATTGCGTTCCCTCTTCCTTTCTTCGCGATAATAGAGTTCCCGTTCTCTTTGAATCGAACACGAGGAGGACGCGACAGAAATGAGTATCGAAATCTCGAGCCGGGGGATGGATGGAGTTTCAAGCGATTAAGACCCGGATTCCTGGCTTGTTTGGAAGAAAAATCGACCTCTGTCGGTAATTGCGTTTCCTAAAAGCTCGAGATCTCGAAGTTATCCCCTCGAGATTTTACGATGATGTTCGAAGATTTTAAAACGTTACGACTTTTTCATGATATTGCGCGAAGAATAATAGCCGTTTGATAGGTTCTTTTTATAGACTTTTCACGGCGTATATTTCGGTATAAATGTCAAAATGAAATTTGTATTTAAATGTTATACGCAAAATCAAATTTTAAGAGATGGATACCGAAGCGTGATTTTTTTATGAGCTGTCGCGCAATGATAGACCATGGCAAATCAAAATTAATGCCAGCCAGTTTTGGGGGGGCAAATGGTTAATAGTTTATGAGACATTTAATCCTAAAGTTACGGTCTTCCCATTCTCTTCTGCAGTATGTGAATACTGTATGCGAATGTGAACGTGGAAACGTTCTCGATTGAAACGAACGATGAAACTTGCAAGTTGTGGAAATTAATTAAATGTTTCAAGGCAAATATCTTCTAGTTCCAGTAACTATTTATAATAAGAATATAAAGATTTCACGTTTCAGTTATCAATTTCTTTGTTCTCGTACGAACGGTAAACGAGCTATCGTTTCTGAACGCAATTATGACGATAGAACGAGCGGAATACACGGCGAAGGCAAGTTTCATTCGTGCAAACGGTCCAGCGCGGTACGATTTGAATTTACAAAATCCTGCGAACAAATTAATGCGATAACCCTGCCCCGGAGCTTCTATTTGTAGATAGACACTGTATCGCAAGTTAGGCAAATCAAAGTTCCGGTGAATTTCGACGGCCGCAACGAGAATCGCACCGCCTAACCGAATCTGCAAGTTAATAATGAGTTATTGTACCGTAAATTGCAGATTAACGGGTAGAAGGATTTCCCGGGGCCCGAATAGCGATAAATTACGGTACAACGACGCCGGTAAATAAGAGTTGTTCATTGAAAACCGGAGATCGACGGAACTACTCGTACATAATGGACGAATTAACTCTATTTTCTAAACGCCTTGTCCAATCGACAATTGCCCCTGTTCTATAATCGGCCGAGTGTTACAATTATTATTATATCTAGTCCTTTGGTTCGTCGAATAATTCTCGATCAAACGAACGCAATTATTTGTTCGCGCAATTCTGTTTTGTTTCTGTATTTTTTTGTCACCGTGCAATTCTTCTCTTAATAAAGTTTAGTTAAAAATAATTAGAACAGACTGTCGGCAACTTTTGTCCGGCTCCCGACGACGGTTCTGGTTTCAACAATCATCGCCCCCTAACAAATTACGCAAGAATGTCGTTTCCACGTTCTTGAAGTTATTCAATTTACACCGTTTAATTGCAGACCCATTTAGACCCGAACTAAGCCGCGTTGAGTTCGTATTGTTAACGAAACAAAACGAAATTACTCGTTTACCGAACTCGCGGGGTGCAATACGGATGGAACGCGAAAGAAAAACCGAAGAAGGTCTCTCTTCGTTTTTAGCGAACGGCAGGGGCATTTTGTCCCCTCTGGTTCGGTCTATTAAGACTCCGCATTATGTCGTGTTTACTTACTGGCGAAGTAAGCCAGCATCGCTGTCAGCGCAACAACCAGGAGGATCAGGGCGATCGAGAAACATTTCCAGGAGCATCTGTGCTGGCAACGTTTGTCGATGTGAAAACGTGACGGCGAATACGGCGAATAATGCGGCACCGTCGCTCCGCGGAGTGGAAATCCTGGCACTACCATGGCTTGACCTTGAGCACCCACCGTCCCCGTGCCACCATTTCCAGCCCCGGCTCCTAAACCACCACCCAGAGACCCGACTGTCACCTGCTGTTGGGGTGGAGGAAGTCTGTAACAGGAAACGAAACGATGATTAATATCTTTTCTCTGCAGGTTCAATTACTCACAATATGATTGCCGCCCCCCCACCAAACATCCCCGACAATTCTCCAACCGGGTGTAACTAATTGCCAGGTTATAAAACGCGTTGCTCTGTAAATACACTCCGATCGTAATTCCAAATAAAATACAATTCATGCAAGTGGAATTACACATTCTGCAGCGCACAGCCAGAGATCCCGCACGCCAGCAATCGAAATACAAGTTGCCCTTTCAATTCTTACCGAGCTGCTCGAAAAAGTCAGCGGCGAAATTTCCCTTTCGAATCTAATTCCTTTATTCGCGGTCCAACCCCTCTAGCTGACAGCTCCATTCAGCCTAGAAGCGCGCTGCATTCACGAGTACACTCCGAGAACAAAACAACCGTTGTATCCGCCGAAATCGCGGGAAACGAGAAGGAAAAACGGGACGTTCCGGAAAAGTGGTGAGGGGGGGGGAGAGGTAAAAAAAAAAATATATATAGAAGAGGCGCTAGCACGTTCAGCGGACGGCGACGACGAGATAGCGCGTAAAAATCGCTCCCATTAACCTCCCGGAAAGCGGTCGCGCGTGTATCGAACGAGTCGACGCGCTTTCGGAGAGGCCAGGAGCTCTCGCCGCGGGTGACAGGTTAAAGCCTCGCCCTGTCGGACCTACGTCAAGGATTTTATTTTCATCGTGAGCGATATTTATCTTCATCCCCTGTGCATCGAGAGCGATCCAGAAAAGGGGGGGGGCCCCGAACAGGGATCAAACGCGACGCCTCCGACTATAGACAGGGGCGAAACTCCTTTCCAAATGCAAATTTTCATTTGCTCGGCAAATATGGGCAAACATTTTCATCGTAGACGTAAACATTTCATCGAGAACAAGTGGAAACTTGAAATTTGAAACACTTTGAATGCCACGTGACCCATATGTGGGCGACAGAACTTTTAACAGCGAAACTAAAACAATTAATTCTCAAGTTAAAATATTAAAGAAAATAAATTGTAATAGGCTTCGTAAGTTTTAACTACGACAACTTTTAAGTTGTGTAATTTACAATTGTCTAGAATCAAAGTTTTGGTCTCGTTGAGAATTTTAGGATTTTCGACTGGCAGTCAACGTGTTAATGCAGTGATTTTTGCAAGAGGTCTATGAAATACTATTCGATGAACGTGGGCTCTGTGAATGGAAAATCCCGCGCTGGAATAACGCGGGGATCGGTACTGGCAGATGGGACGAGGGGGGAGGATTCGTAGAGCGCGAATGCTCGACAATACTCGTGCGCCAATATTGAATTTTCCGCTTAAGATTCCGGCAGACTGGCGGGGCAGGTGTTGGACCAACGAAGGTATTACGCGGCCTGGAAACGGCTCCGCGCAAATTGGGGTGGAGAGGCCCACCTTTTTAATCGAGGGAAAACGCGAACGCCGATCCGACCGAGCCCCGTCGAGGGGGAAACGGAACAAGTTGCTTTTGTAAATTTTGGTGGCCCCGAGTGTAGTTTTCTTTCCCTGTTCCCGGCTGGGGGAGAAAACGAGGGACGTGAGAAATAGGGGGCGATTCGAGTACCAGGCGATTCGCTTAATTCGAGTTCTACTCGAGTCGAAGCTTCATTAATTCGAGGCGTTTCCCAGGACGATTTAATGTTTAGGATCTGATGTTACGGGCTGTCTGGCGAAATAAAAATAATATTAATGACAACTGGCTATCATCAAGAGCTAATGTCATCTTCCCGAGGAACTCGATAGTTAACCTGTAAATCAGGAAAAGAGACAGCGGATGAAAATTGAAGATGAAAGTTGAGAAGAATGTATGGCTACCGGGTCATCGATCAAAACGTTCGATTGGAGAGGAATTGCTGCTACATAAAATCATTCTCAAACCGTTTAAAACTCGTGCAATTGCACTGCAGGGATACACGAACGATAAATCAAATAAAGAGTATCCATTTTAGCGGATTCTCTTGATTTTAAATAGAAAAGTTCTTGCTATTTCTCGCTGCTAAGTTCGGTAGTATCCGAAGTAGAATTTCTTAAAAATAATTTCGCTGAAGAATCTTCTAGCGAATCTAGGGCGGACCGCAAATAATATTTTTGTCGTCACAGCCCGAGAAAATGATTTCTTGTTGTGTATAGAGAGAAAGAAAAAAATATTTTCCTCAATTTTGCAGATCAGAGGATTCCTCGTGTTTCTCTGGCGCGGGGATCATCAAGATGTCTCACCTTGCTCGCGTAACGTGTAAGTTATTTAGCAACGCTCGACAAATACCATAAATAATCGCGCTCGCTCTCGGCGTTTCGCGATCCTATAAACGTCCGCTCATATTTCCTCGGGCAGGAAGCAATCAGACACGACGCAAAGAGACGAGAGAAAAAAAAAAGGGAACGAACGAACGACGACGAAGAGAGATGAGGGAGGGGGCTTGAAGGAGGGCAGGTTGAAAGGGGGGCGGAGGACAGGGGAAAAAAGAAAATATCGCTGGCAGAAGTCCCGGGCGTCGTTGCTTAGCCCCGCCGAGCGAGAGAAGAAACGAGGAAAGGAATACCGGCGCGATAAATATTGCTTTTTCTTTGGGATCATTAAGTTGAGAACAGACGGCGGCAGAAAATTAATTTACTAAAAGTATCGGCGGACCCCGTCGCCCGGCAAAAACGACCCAACGAAAGAACTTTAATGGCGAAATAATGGGGGTCTTAAAAATTGGACGACGGCCAGTGACATCTTACTCGATGTTTGAGCCGTCTGCCCCTCCCTTATTTAAATATTTAAAGCAGTTATTTTCGTGAACTAAACTAGCTTGCCTGTCAAGAATGTTGCGCTGCATGGGATGGTAGAATTTAGTGTCTATAAGTTTTATAAAACCGGAGGTTATTAATAATTTCGTTGGAAACGGATTACGCGGTCCATGAATGATTAATATAGTACTAAAGTTTCCATTAATCCTCACTAAGGCGTCGAGATTAGGATTTAATAGATGAGGCGAGGCTTTAGCGCGGCATAGGGTTAATGAAAATTACGTATACCATAGTTTCTGTGCGAGTAACTGCTCGAAACCACCTAATTCTTGGGATCTCGAGACCGGAAAGGCCTTTCGTGGAAAGAGCTCTACGATTTTGTTGGTCGGACGACGCGTTGCGGGGGTCGATCGAAACGCCCTTGTCGCGCCACGATTCCTCGAACGTTTAATTGTCGTCGGGGACGCAATTCCGTTACGCGCAGCACTAATCAACTCCCGGGCGTCGTGGATAAAGCTTTAATGAGATTGCGAACGCGGGAGACGCGGCGAATTTTCTCCGACGGAGACAAATAAATACAGCTTAGGTTAAGAACCTTCAGACAGCTGTACACCGTGTTTCACTCCGTACAACCGGATTCCTGATTGCACGTAACGGACAAATGAACCGAGGGGAGTAGCTGAAAACAAGATGAACGACGACAGAAAGGAGAGAGAGAGCCTGAGAGAGAGAGGGACAAGGAGCGGAGGAGCACTACGGAAGAACGGAGTAAGCAGCAATTCGGCGCGTTAACGCCGCGGCCCCTCTTCAAGCCGGGTTAATCCGTTTGCGCGAGTAAATCAGTTAGCTGAAATTGGGTTATATTTCCTAATCGATACGATGGATTAGGTTATCCCGTTGGTACGTTCGATGGGTCCACGGGTCGCGGTGCATGGTGCACCCTCTTTCGGGGCAACGTTGCGTTTCCGCCATTATTATGATGCTGGCTTATGAACGACTTCGAGCCGCGCCGAAATTGCAAACAAATAGAAGGGTCGTTGGTAAAGTTCGCGATCTCGAAAACTAAATGTGCGTTCGAGCGAACGCGCATCCCCGCCGCGCATGAAAATGGAAGCGAAACGCGAAACAAACAATGGCGTCGTTATTCCAATGCTTGTACGGACCAATGTTGGGCAAAACTTAATCAGATTATGTTTGCCAGGCCTGTTACTACAAAATAATTTCGCTATAACCGTATTATGATTACACGGTAATTATACAATTTAGTGATTTATAATTATGATTACGCGGCACTTGCACGAAAATTACAGAGTAATCATAATGCAATCGCGGTGCAAATACTTTGTAGAAGTAATCGCGGCGAGCGTAATTGGATTAAATTCCGCCCAACAATGATATCGACGGGTAATCAAATAGACTGCGAAACACATTGTTTTGGCAAGCTTTCGCGTAAACTCTAAATATTGGAATAATATTTGTGGAAAACTAGCAACGATGCTCCGTAAATATATCGCGAAACGTGTTCGGTGTACGTTCTAACGTCGAATAACGATCGAAAGCTGTTTGCAGCGTTATTGTATTATATTTTCGCCCAAGAAAATGATAACAACGCGGAGGTACGGTTGGAAACGCTATTATAAAATCCAGCCCCGCGACAATAACAGAATTCGCGGAGGAAAGTGCACAAGTGTCTCGACGTCGCGCACAGACGTCCCGAATGAAACACTACGTTCAAACAATTCCCGGAGTCAAGAAATCCCTCGGGGCGCCGATAAAATTCCTGCTACAACATTTCGCGCGAGCTGCCTCCCCACGGGGGCGTACCGCGCTATTCTAATTCGGGGCACGTTCGACGTTTCAGGTGGCCGGCATCCGCGTTTCCTCCCGTCTCTCGAAACGTGCCCGCCCCCTGCTGCCACGGCAGCCTCGTCCTCGATGCGCAACACCTACGCCGATTAAGCGAATTGACCGGCTGTCTGATATATTGGAAGTTAAAAAGGTAATTGCCGGTGGCGTTGCTGTCACATATTGAGTCGAGTGTTGTCTGAGTGGAAGATTGGAGCGGCCCAGGAGCTGCCCGCTCGGGGATAGGGCCGAGCGTGTGATCCAATTATGATGTAACGAACGCGTCGTTACTCGAAACGCTCGATAACAAGCGTATAGGCTATGAACCGTGGTCAGACATCAAACGTTCTTTTCTGTCCCGGGGTGAGGCGGCCCACTTCGTTAAGACTCGTCTGTTCCTGGCTTCTTCTTCGATCGACGCTGCTTCGTCTACCCTTCGAGTGGCCCCCACGAACGGGGAAACCGATCGTCCGTACACGGAGGCGATTCGATTCGACTCCTCTACGCGAGCCCGGCATCAGAATTCCCCGGGAAATCCTCAACTTACGGGCGAAACTTTTCTAAGCCCGAGTCTTGAGTGCTCCGGGGAGGATTTGCACGATCAAATGGGGGCCAATCGTGGTGGTTTTCTGGGAACACGGTTACATATTTGCTTAGCGAATCTCGTTGTGCCCCTCGCGGAGGGGTTTGTTAAAAAGCGAGAAACGGGTACGTTTATTACGGACACGGTTCATCCGATCTCCGGCGAAACACGACGTCTAAGGAAAGGCGAGATGCGTACAAAGAATTCTAATAAAAATCCGACACCCCTGTCTCTGGCGCGCGAACCGTTCTCGAAAGAAAGATAAAGTGACAGCAGGATCCGTAACTCGACGCGGGGGTCGCCGCTTGAAATTGAATCGTACTTCCAGGTGAACGAAAAAGAAATTATGACCGTCGCGCGTCGGGCATAACGAAGTCCGTACCGCTTTCGGAAAAAGGACGTTGGTCTTTTAAATGAAATTTATCCAACGGCCACGATTCCGGGCACAGAAAGAACGCCAACAAGAAACGTCACCGATGTGTATCTGAAACTACGTAAGAGTCGCGTAGTTTTCTTACGACGAACTAACAAAATAATTGGATCATCCTTGGAACGGAAGACTCTAGTCTTCTGCTCGAGGATGCACGGTGCTTTGCAAGCCACTAGTCGCTGGTGCGAGCTCTTAGCTTCGCGTATGAAGAGGATAAGGATGGGAGAGTTACTCGCGAGACGGTCTATCCGAATGTTAGCAATTGCTTACAATGTATCTTCGGTGGTACGCTACTTGTTGCCTCGTTCGAAAGGGCACTTGAAGTACTTCGCCTTTCGTGTCTATCCAAGACCATTAAACAGTGTAACGTGAACTGTTTCGGAGACTGGGTCGACTTCGTACGTGCAACCTATGTAACTATGGTTCTATCATGGCGAAATATTAATGAGTATGATATTCAGGAAGAAGTGCCTACGAAAAAACGTCCTTAAAGTACGCTTTGAACGACGAGAAAGCTAATTGTTCCCAGCCCTATAGGGACGAGGAGCATAAAAATATACGTGATCTTTGGATCAGTAGGTTTACAGGCTTTCAGTCCCACTGCACGGAACTACAATGAATGGCTCAGGATCGCTATGAATGCGCCAACGAGATTAATTAGATCTGCTCTTTCATCCCAATCAATGAGGTATAGAATCGAATTAGTTCATAATGTCCCTATTAGCGGAGCGTGTAATCTAGCAAATAATCTCGATCGTGGTCTTTTCCCTCGACGAATTCGTTCAAACGCTACATCGACGGGGCACCGATTTAACTATCTCCTTCGTGATCAACCAAGTTCTGACAAGGCGTGGCATAAAAAGTTACTTGGAATAAAAAGTACAATGAATGTAAAGCCCTCCTTCTTCGAATAATCGAAATTGATCAACTTGGACCGTTTCCGCGAAGATATAACGGTCAGAACGTGCTCCAACTCGACGTATTCAATCCCCGGGACCCCGAAGCACCGACTCATAAAAAGAATTAATGAAAGAAGCAACGAAAGAGCCACAAACTCGCCGCCGTTACGCAACACCGTTGAACCGGTTAAAATTTTAATCGCTCATCCGCGGCGCCGATAGCTCCTCCGCGAACTCTGCCACCTCGGTGCTGCTTGTCGCGGCGACCATAAACCCCGAAACGACCGAAGAATCGCAATTAATCGCGCTCGCGCGACAACGTCGTCGAGCACACCGTAGGAACCGTAATTATCGCGTCGGAAGTGGTGGCTGTTCCGCGTTTCGACCGTAAACCTAGGCGGTATGCTTCCCTCTGCACGTCGCCGAAACGCAGCTTCTGTTATATTCATCGTTTGCTATAAATTTTATCAACCGTCGCTCCATACAATTAACGTACTGGAATTATTTTGTTACAGGGCCAAGAATTTTTGCAGCGTATCGATAAAAAAATATTGTTCGTATCGTGAGAAGGAGACGATAACAATAACTGCGTCACCCTCCGTCTGACGTTCCTATACGTCACGGGTAAAAGAACGAGGGAACCAGCGTGACGGGCTCCGGAGTGCCTTTAACGCGCCAGTTCCCGCTAATTAATAATTTCCCTCTTTTAATATTAATTAGAAGCGACCCTGCCTGCCCCGTAATACAACGGCGTGATTACGTCGAGATTATAATTTTAATCGCCCGATTACCGCGCCGCTGGAGGTGCTGTCTTGTACCGTAACCCGCGAACACGACCACCCCCTCCTTCTAGCCCGTCTCTTCTTTTAAGGGGGCGGTGCCCTTAAGGGCAGGCTTGCTAATAATAGGCGCGATACCGCTGAATATTCAAGGCGACGCCCGGGGGATGGAAAGGACGACGTTATCACGATTTTAAAGGCGCCAGGATACCGTGGCTCTCGACGTTCGATGACCTACCGTAGTTTATAAGCGTTAACTCCCTGCACGTCGAGAATCTCGTTCCAAGCGTTCCTCTTTGAATATTAATCTCTGGCCAGGTAACGAGGAAACGCGCGTTGAAAGGATTTCCCGGTCACGGGTACGGGATAGATGATGATTGGCCCTCAAACGCGCCCGATGATGACACCTGGGCCCCTCTGACCACGAAACTATGTCATTAACTTCGCTTAGTCCTTTGGTATTTACAGGGTCATCGGGCTACCGGTGCTATTAGATCGGTGCCAATTTCGGGTGAGCTGATCGTGGTCATCAGACAGAATTAGTGTCACTGATGTCAGGATCGAATATGTTCTCAGGGATGAATTAATAGGAAATGGTTGTTAACGAAACGATGTTACTCGCTACACGTTTGATCCCATTGCTGAGCATCGCTTCTGTTCGAGTAAGCAACGTAATAGATATTAGATGACATAATTAAGGTCTATTTGCGGGATGTGCAGTCACTGAACTTTAATTGAACCAAGATTAGGATTGACGAGGACACCGATTAGCAGAAATAAAGGAAGCAATTACCATTACGAGTTGCAATAATTTGACCTGTAATTGTGGGGTTTGTTGATGCGTGCAGTTTACCACAGGTGGAACTGACACTCTCGCGATGACAATACAACTACTTTACGTAAAGAAACATTAAGATTTCGGTTCTCAAGGGTTCCCGGACGATTTTTACGTCCACGCGTCAATCGTCACCGTGCAAAGACAGTGCCGTGGCGGCAGTTAAAGACGTGGTTCGAGGAATCGACATAACTCTGGCAAGTGGGTCCAGGGGAGGCTGTTCACGACCGGTGGCTCTTATTAACCGAGTGCAAGCAGATGAATCTTTAAATGGGTTCCGCGGTCCCGTCTCCCGACAGTTGAACACGAGAGCGGACGCAGCTAATGTCAGTCGCAACATTATAAAACGTGACACCAGGCAGCTGCTGCGTGCGCCCGGTAATACAATCCCGCGTAAATCCTGTCTTCTCTTCCTCCGTGCCCTGTACCGGCTTTCCGTGGTTTATTGCTATCCGGCGTCGCGTTAAGAGGATACCAGCTGCGGCAACGTTACGCAGAAATCGGAGCCACTGATACGTCGAGTCACCCTGATGGCTGCCGTTCGAACAAGGTCTACGCCGTAAAGGGAGAAATGTAAAAAAAAACGCGTCTAACCAGACACCGCGACATCGATCGATTAAACACGAACGACAGTTTACAAATTACAATTACGTTCGGGGAACACTGGTTTCTTCTTTTTTCCCGTGGACAAAGCCCCCCTCCCACCCCCATGCAAATGTATGCAAACACGGAGGGACGACTTCCGGGCGCTGTTAGAAGTCCCGGTGCGGGTAATGAATGAATCGAGCCGCGATAACTGATAACGAGTCCGTTTGTTGTATCGGGCGGGATCGGTGCGTGGCAATCGCGAGCGCGAGAACTCGTCGAAGCCTCTGTGCACGGATGCATTAGCGCACCCTCGCGAAATCATCCGCGACCGAGAAACCACGTCGTGCATCTCCTCTCGCCACCGGGCGAGATAAAATCACGCGGCACGTGAGAGGAATCCCTCTCCCTTTCACGGTCCGGGGGCTGTGTTCCCAACTCAAATCCAATCTTTGCTCGTCACGACGGATTTAATGCATGGACGGTGAATGCGTAATCTCCCCGCCTCGTCTATTGATATTTCATACTGTATTTCCGCGACCCTTAAACGGGGAACGTGTCTTTTCAATGAAAAGTACGTGTGTAAAGAGACAGAGGTATAATGTTACATTGACGAGGGAATATTCCGGCTATCTTTTGTGCTCTACGCGGCAGTTGTAATTGGGTGAAGATGACACGATGGAGCCTCGATTATCCGGGGGTAAAAAGTATTTTCAATCGGATCAACTTAGGCTTTACAACGGTAAACGTTCGAGTATCGCGTAATGCTCTCTGGGGTCGATACCGTGCACGAAAACTTTCACTTCGACGTGTAAAATATTGCATTCGATTTCCAATAGTCCCTTTGCTGCCGTTCGATGGCCCAATGTCTCTTATTTTGCTTCTTTATTGCGACCGATCAGAATTGAATAATGCAATGGACGTTCTGCATCGAAAGGCGAGTCAGTCTGGGATCTTCGCGTGTGTGGGCACGTACACCCCGCTCAGAAATAACGTTGCCCCAACATAGACGCATGAAACGTGTCCGCGAGAAAGGTTCTTCCCCGGTAGTGCGCGATGCGCAAGATAGCTGCGCGTACGTGCATCGGTACCGATATTTCTGCACACCGTTTGCATACTAGTGCCCCGTTGCTTTGGTATAAGGTGTCTCCTGCAATTTACGCACGACGGACTTTAAGATTTGTTTTGTCGATAGTTCTAACAGAGATTTATGCGTCTACGCGGCTGACTACGATGGGAAAATTGCAACCTTTCCGTCGTACACGCGTTTCTCGAACTTCCTTCGTTTTATCAATCCCGCAGTTGCTGTTTTAAATTAGTAAAACTCGGAATACATTGCTAAACACTCTTCCATTTCGTCCCAGATCCGCTGGTTACTTTCCTCGATAAGGCTTTGCTTGGCGATCCTATCTTTGACGCTATTAGCAGTTTGCCTAGTTCCTTTCCGGGGCATACTTCTGCCAGTTTTACTATCGCGAAACAGATCTTATCTGTACCCTTTTAGGAGTAATAGGTTTTTAACGGATCAGGATCTTGATTTATTAGTTACGATTCATGTCCGTGACACACAACTAACCTAAAAATTTGTATACCCTGCAGGATTTATCGACAAAGGGAGCGACGACTAAGAAAACTAAGCTACTATTTTAATTAAAATTATTTTCACGAGAGCTTTTTCCGATCGTGTTATACGGGAGGAAATGTGCAAGTCGCGCAAACCGTCTTCCGCGCGAAAAGTCGCTATTTTTCAGCCTCCGAATAAAATTGGCATTTCAGATACGAAGCAGGCACGCTGACAATCACGATTCCTCGTTTCGAGGCGTCGAAACGAACGAGCGATCGAGGACAGCTTTTCGTTTTGTCGCGCGACGGTGCAATCTACCGACAAGCCTGCCAAATCGACTCGTCGATTCGGCCGCGAAATCTCGTTGCTTCTGCCGGCTGCACCGTGTGATCAGAAACGCGGTTTACGGGGATTAATAAAACGAATTGTAATGCACGCGATGCCCGTGATTTTCCACCGAAATTCCCCGAGTGTGATATTGCGATCCTAAATACCACGTCGCTTTCCACCAAACTTTCTTTCCGAAATTTCAATCGAATATAAAATATTTTAGAAATATACGAGCGAGTATAAAATAACAAAAATGAATGGCGGAAAGTCTGGAGTTAATTTCGAGTTAGAATTTGTGTACCAATGATGCATAAGAGTTTCAGGACAATTATACCAAGGGCCAGAGAGGTCAGCTGACCTCTCAAGGCCACTTTCCCGACTGTGAAACACGCCAGGCATGAATCCTGCAATGCCAGCTAACCTCACTGTTCGAGAGGCACAGAGGGTTGTGGTTTGCGTCAAGAGGGTGGGAGAGCACACGCCAGCCCTTTGGCGGAGGTTTTCTTCAGCGTGATCTCGTGCTTGTTTATTTCACAATTTATATTAAAACTTTATATTAAAATATTTAGGTGGTCGGCACAGATACTCACCCTGTACACAAACGACTCGCTTTTAATCTCTTCCCTTGGCATTTAACTGGATGAAATCTGGGCCCAAACAGGCGCGATAAACAGACGAGACTGATGCTAAATTACTTTGCAACAGAGATTATAAGAATCGTGACCAACTCTTGTGGCGTACCGATAAGAACTAAAACTCAATCACGACCGAAGATTCAAACTGGTTAATAAAATACTGTCTGACGGTACCATTTCTAACTAAAACTCAATGATGATCGCGATTTTCTATCCGAGAGCCTGGCTCCTAATGTTTACGTTTGAGCCAAAATCTTCGTCACGAGTCAGACTCGTTAAAGTACGAGAAGGGGTTAATGGACACCTACAGACCCCTCAAACGCTATTCCCGTGTCATGTGTCACCAATTTGAATTGAATATCCGACCCAAGTCGTTAAACCTAACAGTTTGATTCGGTGGAACCGTGGCTACCAATATATCTTCGTCAAACTCCCATTACTTAGGGAACGAGAAGATACGATCAGCAGCTCGGGGGTCCATCCCCGTGGCATCTCGCTGCGTTCGATCGCCAGACTCGATACGCATCGACCTTGTTAAACCCGATCACGTCCGCGACTCCTGTTCGCGGCAACAAACGAGGAACCGGTGAGGGAAAAAGGAAGCGTCACCCGATGGAAGACGTTATTACGAGACACGGACGAACCTGGGGGAGGAACCTGAGCGGGAGGGACCACCAGCGCGATGGGGTGGCTGATCCGTTGCTACGAAGTCTGCTGTTGTCGACGAGGCTCTAACATTGCTGGTCGTGGATTACGAATTTGTCTATTCGATTTAAATAAAATGTAATCCTCTGTAACGCGATTCATAAAATTGTATGATCCAGTCCTCGAATGCGGGGGTGTTGAAGACTAAAGTATTTTCGTAGCGTACGAGGCAGAAACGAGATCTAATAATTGCAGGAAAAATCGTTACGTCTGTGACCCCCTGTAGGTCTGTTGGTTGACGCGTCGCTAGGATCGGGGCGGGGGTGGCAGACCGGGGAAGACGATGGCGAACAAAGACGCGGCAGGACTCCGTGACGGGGGCCGTGTTCTCGCAACACGCCGTGGAAGTTCGCGCCGTCGAAGGATCGACTGGGGGGTTGGATGGGTGGTGTATCATCCGCGCCCGGGTCTCAGCAAACTTCGCCAGTATTCGATCATCCCCCTTCGGGGTGTCGCGGATGAACACCGCCTGTCGCATTCTAACAATGCGAGACACACGACGCGCGACCAGGCCAACGAGAAGGAAGGCCGCGAGTCGACGCGAACACCGAGGGGGAGAATATTACACCACGTGTGCCCGTAATAAGACTGCGCACGTGACGATAATGCAAAAATACCTGGTTGCTCGGCCCCTCCTTCTTCTTTTCCGCCTCACGACCCGTCGGCTCCTCGACGTTTTTGTTCCACCGTCTCATTCGCTTTCCTTCGTTTTCTCGTTATCTCGGCGTCCCTACCCCCACCTCCCCCCTTCTGCCACGGTCGCGTCCCTTGCGTCCTTTCTGTCTCGCGGGCTGCCTTCGTCTCATTTTTGCGATTACGAGCTTAGCCGTCCACCGCATCGGGGGTGGAAACTTAAATTTAGTTCCGCGATGATTACCGCGTCGCCGCGCCGAGACGGGAATTTCGGTGCACTTCCGGGGGTCTGATTAAGCTTGATGCGTCCCGCTTTGTGGTAATCGCTTGGACGTATGCAGGTGGTACTGAAAGGACGCCGCTGAATATACAAGGGGTGGCTTGGAAAATTTGTGAAAAAGTTTTGACAGAAACCGGCGAACATTTAAATAATGGTTCCGCTGGAATAAGTTTTTATTTCCGCGGGCTCTGTGACTAAATTTACGAATAGAACGGACGTTGTTTACGCGTTAAGAACTTTTTAGCCGAACAAAGTTTCTTTACGTGCCCCGTATACTGTGTATATACGTTAGTTAGTCTTAACGCAATAATCTAACGTCACGAGTGGACGTATTTGTTTCGCGTCGTACGGAGACGTCGAGGAAATTCTATTTTATACGACTCCACGCTGTCCTACTTACGTGTGTTTGGCGATAAATCGCATTTTAACGATTCTTCTTTGAATTTCATGACTTCTATCCGCGGTGCACGTTATTTCGTCGGTCTAACCACGCTTTCCTCGAAAGCCGGTCGAAGAAGGCGCGCCTTATTCACGATTTCCTCGAACGAGAACCTTTTCCAAAACCTCCAAGTGTCCCATTAGCCTGGAAATCCGGGAAGCCGCCGGTCAAGTACGGTTCGCCGGGAAGGCAGAAACAAAACGAGCGAGCTTTGACGTTTTCAGTCGGTCCTCCGGGCTTTCGTCGTCATCGACCGTTGCCTGGCGATGGCTTCGAGACGCTTTGAACCGCTTTCAAACGCATTAACGAAGGTGCGGAATCGTTTCGATCATTATTCAAATGGAATCCTGAAACACTCAAAGAATATCCAACGAGCGGATTGTTTTACATAACGAAACCACCAAGCAACGTATCAAACTTTTGCGGTTAAATTTGTGTGATAATCTGTGAAACACCCTGTACATGACTCCTCTCCAATTGGCCTTAAATTAAATTCCAGCATTCTGAATTTGATAAAATTAATACAAATATTGCCCAAGTACGTATCAATTTTACCGAAACTAATCGATACACTCTGTATATACACAGCACGCAGTCGAGGCTCGGTTCGGCAACCATTGAACCTAACCTACATCTATATATAACTTCTCTTTAATTGGTCTTAAATTAAATTCCAACATTCCCTCCGTTGCTTTAAATGTCTGCCACTGGAAGGCTATTATTAAAGTCTGCTTCTCGATGCTAAGTTTAATCCGAATTTATTAGTCAAGCGCAGCAAGATCGATCGCGCGGGCTTCATTGACGAATTCAACTGGCAGATTTCGGAATAAAACGCGGCGTACACAGTTTCTATCCTTTGTACGGACTTGGAAAATAAAAGCGTCGCTTTATCTGCCCGAGGAATGGTAACTTTTATGCGATACACCTCCTAGCCATTACGCGACCGTGGCTGCAACAACAGCCACTATCGGGGCGTTAAATCCGCCCCTGCATTCGGAACGATTGCCCGTCTTTACGCAACCAAATGGCTCGAAAACTTGCGGCAGCACAATTGAATGTCCACGCAACCCACCGCATCTACAGCCTTCCTTCCTCCCTTTCCACCCACCCCTCGGTTCCATGAAACTCAATTTCGCTCGGACCGTGACGTAATGAAGAAAAATCTAGGAAGATTGACGCAGGATCTGACAACTCGAGGGTTAGAGGGAAGATGACGTTTGCGTGTCTCGAAAAGTAGATTCAAAGAGTGCTCGTCCAAACCTGTCACGATAAACGGACATCGCGGGCAGAGGAGATATTCGGTCCGAAAGATCTTGGGAAATTGGAGGAAAGGGTCGAAAGGTCCTTACGGGCATCGAAGCACGCGGGTCGCCATTATTTCGAGCGAGGCGATATCGTTGGGAAATGGGAAGACTGGGGACGAACGGCGCCGAGCCGACGAGCCGAGAAACGCTCCGAAAGGGTCGGTGTGTTTTCTCTAACGACGATGATAATGCCCTATTTGCACGGCTCGCTCCTCCCCGACGGCCTCCGGTGTGTCTCCGCTTCGTCCCATTTCCGTGGAATAACAAATGCGGCCGGATCGTTACGCGGCACGCGACATTAACGCGTGCGATTTCGTCGGCAGCTGGCATCAATGACCCGTGAAGCAGCTCGCGGCGGTGAGACAAGGGCTACGACGGCTGAAATGTGGCGACCGCGACGTGTAATTGTTTGCGAGTCACTTCGTCTTGCGTCTTTTCCTGCTTTTTCGGACCGCGTTCCCTCTTTTTCCTCCTCGAGACGTCCACTAGTTAACGTCAACTGGATCTCAGAGCCACTTTCAGCCGTGATTCAGTCGTCATAATTTAGTAAACGATACTCAGGACCGTCGTCGCGGAGTCTAGACTTTGTTTAACCGTTATTAATAATTCCGGAATAATATAGGACTTCTTCTGCGCAAACATGGCGGTCAAAGTGGTATAGTTTGTATTTCGCGACGCTCTTGTCATCGAACGAGAAGAAAGCAATTTATTCGCGCGGCGAAACCGCTCCTATCGACTCGTCGTCGAGCACGGAATGCCCTAAGCGCTTCCAGCAATAAACGTGCCAGCGACAAACAGAACGTCGCTGACAAAAGTAACGAGAAAGAGGAACTAGATTAATCGCGGTGCCGTCGACTCGACCGTCCGCCGCTTTTTATTTACGTAATTTTCGCCCCAATTCGCCCGGCTTTATTTACCTAACATGAAAAATACGTGTCCGCGGGTAAAAAGAGACGAGAATTAGGGTCGAAAATGAGGTGCTGTCCGGTTACGTGGAAACATTCGTATCGCCGTAATTACGGGGAAACGTTGTTACGAGATAAATAATATTTGCTCTTCATACGAGTGGCGGAGTACCGTACTCTTCAAGTAGGTACTTAGTCATGCCGGCAGTCCATTGTCTGGCACGAAGCATCTCTTGTCAATCAACCGCCTACTCCGCGCGCGGTAACATTAATTTACCTTTTATCAGCTTTCGCGAACAGTCGAGAGTCTCGTGTTGCATCGCGGCGCGCCGTTTTCGTTTTCGTTTTTCGTTTTCGTCTTCCGACCCGACGATGAGCTTTTCATTGTTCCTCCGTCGTATCGTAAAACGTGTAAAATTCCCGTGTCTGCTACTCGTTAATTAGAGCCACGTTTCCAAAACATCTTCGAGTCCCAACAAAAGCCTACGATCGATCTTTTCGCCCAATTTTAGCAACGCGGAGGTGCTGCGTGGGATCGAGAATTGCCTAATTGCACCCGTAATATTAAAAACCCGCGTCTCCATCCGTTCGTAATTTTCCACCGGGAATTATTCAAAGCGTATATGCCGGGGGGGTGGGAAATACGCAATGTCGCGCAGACTGGCCACAATAAAATGCCTGACGAAGCAACGGACGAGTAATCTTTATTACGCGTAATCACCGAACGTAATTATTAACGACGTCGCTGTCCCACGGACGGGCGACAGACACGGGCGAGGAACCCGAACCGAATTCGAATTTATTAGACCCGCGAAGATTCGTCGCGAGCAACGTAATTAATGAACGTCACGTAGTCAGCCGGCGAGTGAAATTAATTGATTCGGTGGACGCGTGTTATTCGCTTTTTACCACCGGGGGTCCTCCCGTTTAAATGCTCGACAGTGGCCGCAGCTGCTTTCTTCGGACTGTTAACTTTCTCATTTTTTCGCTCACGAACGATTAATCACTGGTCTTCGCGTTGGTAATTATCAGAGAAGTACATTATCGGTGTACATTAACGATGCGCTTCGCTATTTTCGCCTTTGACCGCCTTCGAGTGGCTCCAAAAGCTCCTTACGCGAAACTCTCGCTTTTTAACGAGCGACAGCCCTCGAAATTCTGAAGTTAATCGCACATAACTTTTCGGGGTATACGGTTAATAGTTGTCGAGATGTTCGTCGATAAGTCTCCATCCAGTAAAATATACCAAATTGAATATTGGGATCTCCTTGATTCTTCTATTTAAGGACAAAGTGTATTTTCCTTGAATATGCTCATTAACGATAATCTTTGAAAGCAATTGCGTCGGTTGTTTTATAAGAATCGCTTTATATGTAAATAGCACGTTGAGAAAAATCAGAAACATCCCCTTCCTCGAACCAGAACTGTTCTCGTTTAGGCTTCGGCATGCCAATTTATTAAAATATGCGCCGCACGACAAAAGCCGGTTAACCGCAGTAATAACTGTAATTGTGCGCACTCCGTCTTATTAACCTCCATCTTGCGCCCCCTGTCCTTAAGTGGTAAGGGAAAATCAGTTACAGTTTCGTTTCAATTTCTTATCCTTCCTCGACGTTCAACTCAGAATTCTTACCATAATCGTGCAGCACGATTTATCGTACCATCGTTCCTGGAATTTCACGCGAATAAATGTTTATTTAATATTCAAAAAATTTTGTCCGTCTCTGCTTATATCAATGCCCCGATTGATCGAGGCCCCAGACAAATGGTCCTCTATATAATTATTTTATACGTCTGCGGATTATTTTTAGCAAACCGGGAGGAATCGTGGTAGCTGGAGGCCACAGAAATAAGTAAAATTCAGACGGGGTCACGAGCCAAAACAGCTCGGAAAACGCTGATCTAGACTAACATACTGTCGGATTAACCCTGTTTGCCTCTAAGTAAGTAACTAAATAAATAAATAATATCCAGTGGCTGTTTTTCCGACGATATCGAGAGACGTTGCAGTCTGAATTCGAAGTTCCTTATCGATCCGGTTGTACACGTCGAAACGATTGCTCCACGTTCTCTCTCTCCCTCTCTCTCTTACTCTCTCTCTGTCTGCTTGTCTCTGTCTCACTCGTTGGTTTCGACGAGCTGGTGTTAAATTAACTTGAAAGCTCTGGTCGCGAATATTGTGTACTTGGCTGTGCGCACGCGCACACAACCGTGGACGCAGTAAACCTTTGAGTTTGAGGAGGGAAATGTTCATTGGATCGAGCCGCGCTTCGGAAATGTTTGTACTCCGTGTAATTGACGATTTAACAATCGCCGTGAATTATCGTAATTGTAGGGACATTGTACTACATTTGTGCGTCGCACAAAAGGTTTTTATTCATCGTCCCATGTTACTGTTTGCCGACGTTCGATTTCTCCCTGCCCGCCATCTTTCAATGTTTCGAAAAGCTACCGAAATTTGTTTAATCGAATCCAAACATGAACGACGTTTGCATATCTAAATATTCTTCGCCCAAATACACTTCGTTTGCATTTTGAAACATTAAAATCCTCCAATCCATCCAGAAGTTATGATTTTTTAATTTCGGGGAAACGTCTCGGTAAGGAATTTTTTTCTCGAAAGTGCGTAGGAATTCGAGGGTATGTCTGTTCACGAAAAATGTTGGTAATTGACCCCCGCGAGTGAAAATAATTTTTTTAGAACGATTGGAAAATTTTTTATATTCAAGTCAAAGCTTATAGATTCGTAGAACGTTTTCTGTAGTCGTTTATGCTGCGAAGATAGAGCTTGCGATCTACCGAAATCCAGATCCACAAGACCATAAATTTATGGCGTTTACATACGTCCCAATTTTGCCACTCCCCATCCCACCCGGCTGTCTCCAATAATACCACGCTTGATCGAGCGTCGTTTCCGAACGAAAATTCCTCTCTCTATCCTGAAACATAGGTATATAGGTATCCCAGGAGTTGCTGACGATCAACAGCGGATCGCGGGTTCTTGTTGTAACACCTGCGCTTAATACACGGTTCACCTCGATTCGATCCACGTTAGCGACGTGGCTTTGCTCTTCAGCCGTGCCAGAAGAGCTGACCACCCCGTCCTGAGTCAACTGTCGGCCAGATAAATCTAATTTCAAGGGTCACGATTGTACGTTGCATTATATATGCCCTGTCTGCAAGACGTTCCCTCGCCGACCAGTATTTGGACGGGTCCGTCCGGGCTGCTCTCCACGAGAAACGACCACGTCCTTCCTCCGTCCAATTTTCTTAGCGTCCCGTCACTCTTGACCGTGGAAAAATTAGCGGCGGTCTCGATTAAGCGAACGAACTACCCGGGCCTGCAATTTACGCCGGCACCGTTCGCAATCAAGGCTTTTCCGGTTGACACACTTTCATTCTCGAGGATCCTTTTGCTTTGCCCCGCAGTGTCCGCGAAAACTCGTCTGTGTTTCTCTCGTTGATTAAAATGCGGTAACGTGGAACGACGAACTTGCGCCGAGTAAGTTACGCGAACTTGCCAAGTGCTTCTTTAAAGGAGCGGTCTCCATAGTGCGTTTGCCGCGTGGTCATCGAGGCCAGGAAAACATAGCTCTACGACCGTGCATAGTGCTTAGAAAGAGATTGCTTTAGATCGTTTGCATAATTGATACCGGAATTAAATCAGACTACAACGATATAGACGGTTGGTTCGCGACTTCAGAGAGACATAGGATTATGTAAAGTTAACAAGACTCCTGAGGTAGTTACTTGAACGCGGAGAAACGAGTGACAAGGACGAGACCAGACGATTAAACTATGGCCTAGGCCTATAGTCTAACCGCGAAGTGTTTTTCGATAGTGTTTGAAAGAACCAAGTCTATGGAATAATAACAAGAACGTGTAATTGAGTTCCAGGGATCTAATTTAACTTGTTGAGCCGTGTACAACTCGGTTAAGTAAGAATATCGATTCTTCTATCAAGCATTATAGAAGATATAAATGATGTGTAACCCACTTTTTCCTCGATCTGTTAGGGATACAGCGGTATGGCGCAAAAAGCGAGGCAGTAAATTTTATTCCCGGCTGCAACTGGTCCGCAGGAATTGCCTCGTCGGTCGCTCGATCGTAAGCGACATAAACTAATTTTATCACGAGGCTGTAAGTGTCACTGCCTCCCCCCTTTCTCCCTCCCCAACTAATGAACTCGAAAATCACTTCATCGTGCAAAGCTTTCGCCTCAACTTCCGACCACGGATTCCTAACCCCCATCCTGCACGACGACGTCGTTGATACGGCAGCGTGTTTATCTATTTATAGTCGAGTGTAGCTTTCTTCCATGTCACGCGCCATTCATTTCAGCCCTGCGCCCGAAAGGGGATAGAGGAGGCTCGATGATAATTTAGAGGCTAAAACGCCGATCATTATTCAACTTGTTAAGGCTGTCCGGATCTGTTGACAATACGCGGTTTGGCCCTTCTTCGTGACGCGTCACGCCCACGGGCGGAGTTCCTCGAACAATAATCGAGCTTTTTAATACGGTGATCGATAACTACTTCGTTACGCGTTGCTAGACACTATGGAAGCTTCGTTCGAATTTCGGGTATATTATGTACTCTTCGGTGATTCGGATAAAGTCTATCGAACTTTTATTTTGTGTTACGTTAACTATAAGATACAGTGAGCGGGACTCCTATTAAATCATCCCTCTCGGAGGTATCGTATTGACACGCACAAAAGAAATCCTTTAAACTCCCGGGCAACCGCGCGAATCCTTTCTATTTATTGCGCTCAAACTGCGCGGGCGAACAAGATTTACGACACCTGGAAACCCCGCTCGATCCGTTGCAAATCTATCCGCAGGCAATATTTTACACCAACATGTACTTTACAGTTTTTTCCCCGGAACTTATCCCGGATATCTCGAAATAAGCTTCCTCCGGATCGATGCCATCAACCGACATATCGTCAACGACAAACACGGAAGCAATAAACGCCTCCTCGTGTTGTGTCACTTGTCGTTCATAAACGCGACCGCGCGCAGCTTTCGATCACGTCACGAAGGGTAAACGAAAAACCAAAGACAGGAAGCCCACATTTTTATACCCCCATTACTTCGGTAAATTATGAATCGTTCGAGGGGGGCACCACTGTCCCTATCTCCCAACTACTCCCCCGCTTTTCCGATCCACCGCAAATTAATAAACCAAAACTAGCGAACGAAACCGTCGCGCCCCCGCAGAAACCCCGAGTGTTCGCGGTCGCGACGCTAATTCCGTCGTCGCGTAAATCAATTTGGATCGCGTAAGCCCTCTCATTAGCGGCACGAGGACGTCTTTTTCGCGGGGTCGACGAATTTCTAAAGGGAGAGCAATCCCGTTCGCGTCCCGCGGGGCACAAGGGACGCATTACCGACCGTCGGTGGACGCCAATGCGCGAACGAGTAGTCGGAGTGGGGGGTGCGGAGGGCATTGGCGCGCCTCCTGGCGGAAGCACTATTTCAACGTAATTGTCGTTTCATCGTTCCCTCTCGTCCGCGCCGCCTTACATACCGGTGCACCACCCGGAGATTTCGTCTTCGTGTACACCGACGTACGCACGCACACGATATTATCGCATAGTTGCGCGCCTTCGCCGCTAGACACCTAGCCAGACGAAATTAACCACGGGACGAGGATGCTGCCAGAAAATGACGAGTGCCGGGGTATTTACCGGCTTCCGGTCGCTCGTTCCTATTGCTCTTGGCCACGCATTAACGAAGATGAGTCCGCCGGACAAACGGGTTGAGTGACTTCGTTGGACGTTTACGCGGTATTCCTCGTGGAACAGAGTTTTCGACCGGGTGTACGATATTATAGGCTCGCGTTTCCGGGATAAGTTACTTACAAACCGAACGTTTCCAACCATCCGTCTTGACTAATACCACTTAAGCGACAAAAGATTACCATCCGACCCAGGCCGCGTTACCTAATAAAATCCCGGAAACCCCGAACACCTGATCGATCTCTCCAACCCCCAAATTCTCCTCGATCATCATACGTCCGGAGTCCGGGAGCATCGCGCGAAAGGGATCCGGGAGCGACGGTATCAGGTTTGACCAGCAAGACATGGAAGCATCGCCGGAAGGTGCTTTGTAACGGTACAAATCGATCGCCGTGTGAACGATACAAGGACGATATCGACAAATTGGTGGGCAGCCCGCGAACGGATATATCCGACTGGAGTTTGTTAGTCCCTCGCGCCCAATCTGTCACGCATCGCCGCGACGTTTCCATGTGCGCGCCATAACTCTCCGCCCTTATGTGCACCTATGTACACCTTTGATACCCGACTTCCATCTTTGCCGTCTTGCTGGCCTCGTCACCTTTCGCCGCGTCGATATTTTCACGCGACGTTCAAAGACACCGGATGCGCAGGGAGTTTCAGAAATAGAAACTTAATCCCTGGGAACGTGTTCTGCTCGTAAGCTAGTCGAGGACAGGCTTCTGAAAAACTTCGTTACGCGAACTGAAATATAATTGGCTCCAATTTATGTCGATACTCTTCGGTTTCGTTTCGATATTGCGCCATTAATTGCGGCCCACCCTGTATATTCGGTGGCTTTGGAGTCGCGGAGGGTTGGCTGCTGGTCGGCGTATTTATTTCGAGCCAACTTCGAAGGGTAACGGCGAGGAAGCGGCAACAAGAAAAACACAAGGACGGAAGAAGAGACGGAGAAGAGGGGAGACTGGTGCTAAGGGTGGTTCCTTGCCCCGATGAATAAGGGAGTTCCAGTCGGCATCGGGGGAGCGGGAACGAGGGGGTACGCGTAGGTGTGAAATCGAGGGTTGAGAGTTCAAGAAAAGGCGGGGCTGACGTTGGAAGCGAGCGAAAGAGGCGGCGGATCGTGAAGATGGACGCGGTTTATCTCGCACCTGAGCTTCTTCTAATTAAGAGGGAGTACATCCAGGGGCGTCCAACAGCTGGAAAATAGACGGGCCTCGTTCCTTCGATCGAGAGATTGGAAATTCCCGATGTTACGAGCATTTCGTTCCGATCAACCCTTCGACGACCGCGACGGGTGGTTAATTCTTTCCCGGGGAAATCGCATTTTCGTTCTTATTTCGGCGGACATCGATAAAGTAACGAATATTAAGGCGCATTTACGGTGAAATTGATTGCGACCAGAATATGCCGCAGAATTTCATTCCCGCGTTAATAATTGCTGTTACTCGTGACGAAGATTACAAGGGAGGGTTGAATGATTGCTATTCTCAAACGCGCGCATTAGCAGCCGGGTATACAGTTTCAGATTTTTATGTACGAAAAATTACAATGTTGCGTAACGACTCCCGGGCACGTCAGAAAAATTATCGTCGTCTCTGTCGAACGCGAGGCGGAGCGCACCGAGAACGAAACCTTTATAACTGCGAGTCACGCTAATTTTCCTTGCGATCGCAATTGCCGCAGGAACAACCCTTTTATACTTTTCGTATCGGATCGGTGGTTTTTCTTAGATCGCTGGCAAGATATCGCGTGATCAACTTTTCCCGAACGAAACCACGACCGACTAGGCTGACTTGTTTTTATATCAGAGGGGTTGGAACCCTTTTCACGCATTCCCATAGAGAAACGTTCCTTTACCGTTATCCAGAGTTCCAATAAAAAAATCGTTACGCCCGTAAGACGAAGTCTGGAGAAGCGGAGGAGTCCTGGAAGCAGCCCCAGTTGCCTCTGGAAGCAGAAAGTTGCCCGTTCGCGCGAAAGTAACCCCGTTCCGTTACGCCGGACCGGTCGCTCCTCTCGCGAGAGCAAGCTCGAAGCCCGACGGTGCAGAATGGTCGCGTAATTCTCGCGGAATTATTCCGCTCGGCCTGTCGACTCGCAGGACTCGTCCCGAAACCTTGTATTTCCGCTCGAAGTTCCGAACTCCGGGGCTCCGCGGCTGTTTGCGAGAGCGTTGGTAAATTATCGCCGACTAAAGGGGTGGGAACGAAACGCTGGGGTCGACGAAACGACGCTCGCCTCTTCCACGGCCGGAAGTTCTACGTCGAAGCGCCGCGGACAAACGTCTTCATCAGAGATCTTAACGAGACATCTCGTGGGCTTAATTAGCTTCCCCGGCTGGTTCCAGGGTTTTTCCCTGGCGGTGCAACCCCTTTTACCAGCGTCTGGTTGTTACGCCAGGTCTAGATCACTCCGATAAATAACAGGACCGACGATTTAAAAGGCGACAGAGCCGTGGATTAATTGACCCATTCGGTGAAAATTACGAGTCACAGTATTTTTACAATATCGTTTAGTCGGATCGTGGACCATGTGGATCCACGTCGAAATTGTCACTCGGTCATCGACTAATCCGTCCGTCGTAATTCCTATTGAGATCGTTATCTAAATGTTTGCCGGCATTCATGACGGATCCGCGACGCTTTTGTACGCGCGACGTCCGTACGAGGCTGTAATGGCCTCTCGAGGGATTGACGCGTCGCGCGATGGACGTCGTTGGCTCGCCACAATGCGACTAATACCGCTCGCGCTTTTGTGCTCGGAACCGGCCACGCCACCCTTCGTTTACGACTCGTTAGCGCGTGGAGCTTGATCGGGCGACAGAACGTCGCGGAAATACCGGTAAGAAGGCTACCGTAACCGACGGGGCCGTTTGTACGACGTCAATCACCCGGAAACGACGTCTTTGAAATTTTTTCGAACGCCATAGTTTCGTCACAAAACGAATTGCCTCGCTGAGAAACATCCACTCGACTAACAAGTGTTGTAAATGGGTCCGACACAATATAAATATTTTTGTCAATTTTTGCTGAACGAGAAATAATATTTCTTGTCGTAGTCGCGAAGAATGGACCCTAGTTAGCTCCACGTATAAGATTGTTCTTTGTAAGGTAGCATATTTTGGGGTTTCGAAGTGCCCCACGATACCCAGTTACGTTTTGTGAATACACGATTCCGGTTACGGGTCAACCGAGGGTCGCAGAAGCCACCGTAATGGCTTCGTGTTTTGATTTTTATGCAAATCAGTGCCTGGAGTTCCGGGACGCCGAGTTCTGGAATTAAAAATGGAAGATCTGATAGGTTGGACCAGAATTAAAAAACAAAACACGCAATGGGAATCGAAAGTTGCACGATACCGAATGACAACAGAACGCACTTTTAATCCAGTTAACAATTTTTCTAAAAATTGGATTACAGAATAAATATTGATTTGCAAGATCAACAGCGATTCCGTAGTTACTGTAAATAACGCGGTTATTGAACGAGAGAACGCGTATATCAATTTCATCGGTGTTCATCATATCAAATTCACCCCTTTGCAATTTCTGTTATTAGACAGGAAATTTGTTGAAAAATCAGACTCGCGGAAGGGTGAATTTGTAGCGCGAGAAGGCGAATACGATCTTTAAGGGGGTTAATTCGGAGGGGAAAGCCTGTACATTGTTTCGTGGCTGTATACTACACCCTTAAGACGATTCCGGTGTTCGTATTCCTGGCGAAATATAGGGACGCCCATGGGGGCGGCGACTGTATCTCGGGAGATAACAAGGCGACACTCCGATCATTCGTAAAGCTGTCAGTCGGGCAATATATCAGTATCCTTTTTAGTCGTTAGGTTGACACACCCTTTGGATGCGAGCGGAGAGCCCTGGGCACCACGGGACAAGTACCAGAGGCGAGACAACCGGGGTCCATGGGTCCACGGTGCACGGGCTAAACGACACGCACACGCGTTTCCGTCTGCAGAGGAGTGTGGTGTAGAACTGGTGGGCACAAAGCGGCAATGCGGAGGCTTTTCGGCGCAACTGCACGGTCGTTAGTTAGTGAGCATTCATCATCGTATTGTTATCGTTAGCCACGGGTCTTCACGGTTATTCGAGCCGCCCCATCGAAATCACAATGCGACCAGATGCAGCCCAGGACGCGGACTGCCGATAGGTTTTCTTCATTGTACGCGCCGACGCTGCCTCCGCGATTCTGTCTATTCGCTTTTTTGTCCTGCTGTCTGTCTGTCTGTCCGCGGAAGGGCACCGTGTACCCCGCAGGACTCAATGCCCTACGATTTAGCTCGATGAATTCCATTTCGCTGAATAAGATTTCGCTGCCTTTCGTGGCTTTGGGGTCTCCAGCAGTTAACCCTTTATGCTCCCCCGACTACACGTTCGGCCAATCGCTCGGAATCATTCTATGGAAACGCGATACGACTGGGAAGTCGGTGACTGTACACCTTCGACTAATTCCGAACCATCGAATAAATTATTCCCTTCGAGACGATGATGAACATCTGCTTGAATAAATTTTGCTACCGTTTCGCGACTAGCCACGGTGTTTAATTATCCGGGTGTATACCTAGCTACGGACAAACAAATTATCTAATTGGACGGCTGATGAACCGATTCTTGACGCTGGTGATGTCTGTTCCACGCAGAACTTGTTACTCTATTGTTAGAGCCTCGGATGAGTGGAGCGTGTCAGCGAGGGGAGTATCTTAAAAGTTGGGCCAGAAGGTTTATGGGGCAATACGGGCGCCATAAACTACACCAAACGTGACACGTTATGCTGCCCGGCCTCATGTGCAACCGGAACATTCGGTCTTTGGTCAAAGGGACTATGTGTCACGTACAAGTGACTACTTGGAGACAGTGATTTGTATACTGCATTTATGGTTTCGGTACGATTAATGGCGATGCTCCGTGTTGCGAAACATTTAAACGAAAGCAAGTAGGGTATGTTCGAAGAGATCTCAATATCTCTAAATATCGAGCTCGTGATTACAGAACATACGAAAGTTGAACATCGACGATGGATACTGACTTCGTACAAATATTATCGTTCGCTGAAAGAATTCCAGAACTCTTCCGAGGAATCTGGCTGGAGGATTGGAATGCACCCATTGACTGGGAACTGCACAAAGCAAGACCAGCGAGCAGTCGGGGCGGTAAAAATTCATGTTCGAGAAATGCCTGGAGCGATGCTTAAGGAGTCCCTATTGTCTTGTAATTTCATCGAATACCGGATCCAATGTCTCCGAACCGACTCTTGGAAATAAAGACGCATCGCCTCGCGCGTGTATCCGATGCACCCGGATTGCTGTCTAATTCAGAACCGAGCCACTCGTTAACGATTCTTCCAGCTATATTTTTAACTCGAGTTTCGCCAGGCAAGAATCCGAAATGAGCCACCGGCGAAGTCGAGCCGACGAGCCACGTTACGTATGCAACCTGTTCCAGGCTGATTCAACTTGCCCGAAAGTTAGCTTGCTTTCCCGAAGTAACAGGGGGTTGCTGAAGGGTCAGAGGGGGCGGTGGCGTACTAGGTACAGCGGGAAAAGCGGTTGCGCCTTGTCGATGGAACGAATGGGGGGGAGCGCAACGGCTCTCAAAAGAAACTTCTTTATTTCCGGAGAAAATAAATATTTGACCGAGCCGAGCACCAGTTTGCCGCGGGGACTCGAATGGTTTCTTTCATTCTTAACGAGTGTGACCCCTGCCATCGGTGCCCTCCACATGGCGTTGTTACAACGTTGCCTCTCCGGCAATTAATTCGCCCCCCTCCCTCTGCACCTGGTCGCCCGAACGCCTCGATTTCGGGGAATCCATTTTTGGAAGGTGTCGGATTCGTCGACAGGGGAGTTCCAACGATCGAAAACGAAGCGTGAGAAAATTTATCCTTGAGCAGCCAATTGATTCTACTGGGACCACAACAGATCCCGAACGAAACGCATCTTCCTCGCCCTTTTCTCCGCCATTGCACTCGAAACGGAAGAGGTTTTCGCGAATTTGGTCCGTTGTCGTATCGCTCGCGCTGAGTTCTCGTCTTTCTTCGCAAGGATGCTCGCGCTGAGGTGCATTTTTCCCCGATTCTTTCGAGACAACGAGGGTCCAGGATAAACCTGCGAGCCCGAGAGAACCGACGTGCTCTTTCTGGGTCGCTTTTAAATTCGGATTTCCCGGTGTTCCCGTATCCCAGGCTGTCCTAGTTCCCGCTGATGCCGTTCTGCATGTAACGGGATGGAACAGTCGAAAGAGAGAAAGAGAAAGAAAGGGAAAGAGAGAAGGAGACAGGGAAACCGAACTGTTTCAGGACTTCAAAGCGCCCCGGCTGGAGAATAATGAAATGTATACAATACGAATGATGGCGCACGGAGAAGGTATTTCAGGTTTTCCGGGGGAGGTATCAAGAGCTCCGAGTATCTCGAATTCGCTATTTTCGCGGGGCTCCGAGCAAAGGGAGGTGATAAATCGAGCCACGATATTAACCCTCTTTCGACGCCCGATAGAAATTACGCTGAGCACGAGGGTGACTTTTATCTCGAAGAATTATACGAAGGAGAATCGTTCTGCAATTTTAGATACGAGCATTGTCTATTCAGAGAAAAGGTTTTGAACCGGCTGGCTATGATATTTATGACGCGATCAAAGAAGGGACGACCATCTGTGTATTCCCATTAAAGGGTAGAAGTTTCGGCTATTCATTATAATGAAAAATATTAAAAATATTCTTTTATGGAGCTGTGTTTTATGTGGATTTTAGAATAGGAAATACATTAATGTTAAATGCTCGCAGTTTCGAAGCCACTCATGCTTTTTGCATAACTCAGTCATCGTTGGAAGCGGCAAACCTTTCTCTCTAAAATGGTTTTTGGTTTTTGACGATTCGACTTTCGTAATTTTTCTTAATTCGATTATCTCGATCTCTGTTTGACGCGTACGTGACTCGTGACCGAGTGGCCGAGTGACCTAGTTTCTCCGAGCACGTGCAGGTCAACGACCTCGGCAAAAAAGTAAACAAACTTCGAAGCCTCATATCACCGGAACTGGTCACCGCATCGACTTGAAACTAAAATCGCTACTTCTCCGGAACTAATAAAGCTATCGACTCGTACAAACTCTCATTTTAAAGGGCATTTCACCCCCTATCCGATGACTATACCAGCTACTATAATATTTGTTGTCTTCTATGTTTATTTTCACATCTACTTTGACGCTACATACCTAAAGTAGTTTTAGCAATTGGAAATTGTGTGCAATTACATAATAGTTAGAATATAATGTATACGTCGGATATAATATTGAGGGAGTAATGTAGAAAGTATATGTATATTGGAAGCACGATCGAACCACCGAAATTCTTGTCAAGAATTCCGAAAGCACATTCATGTCTCCAACGTATTAATCAATTCATCTATTCAAGGCAAGGTTTGCTGGGTCAGCATTGCTGACGAGCCCACTAGCAATACATATCTGGACGAAACGCCAAATTTTCAGCTTTATTATAGAAATTCACAAAGAGAGTTGTACAAAAAATTCGAGACCTCGAAGATTCCCATCTCCACAAATAATAATTGAACGTTTGTCAACGGATAGAAAAAATCGCTTCGAGGGACTAGAGTCCAAATAATAGAGTTTTTTGGACAATGAACCAGGGAGGGCTTTAAATCCCCGTAGACCCCATCCCTTTGTATTCACTGGATATATCCCAGAATAGACACAAAACTGCAGAACGCAACTGGTTACTAGAATCCTTTAGCTGCAAGATTTCGCCAACGAAACTCGATCAATATACTCCATTTCCCCAACGTAATACAAAATGCAATGTAACAACGAAAGGCGATCAGGATGTAAAACGAAGTCTCGAAACTGTCTGGATACGCCGGAAGGCCGTCGGGGGGAGGGGGGGGGGCGGAGAGCCGGTTGAACAGATAATGTTTAGCCTCATCGAGGGTAAAAGCTTAAAGGGTAAAAGGAAGAAACGACGGGAGAGGATTTTTATTTCAATCCCTCGTGGTGGCTTTCGATAATCCCTTTCCGCGCCGGGATACCATTTTTCCAGCTTGTTTTGGACTGTTCCAGGTACGTCGACGGTCGATGGCCGTCCTCGCCGAAGCGTCGAATGGATTGACCCAGTTCGGGGCCCCGAGTAATGCCACCAGATAATGCGAGAGTTTTCTCATTTCTGCGACGGCGTCACCACCCTACTCCCCCATCCACCTTCGAAGATAAGGGGAAAAGCTGCTCCTTCTTAATTTCTGATGTCTTTACCGCCAGATCCAGCCAAAGTTTTTATTGCCACTTATCGCCGTAACCGCGTTTCCGCGAGGCAATAAGCGTCCGCTGATCTGTTTGCTCGCTGATTGTTTGTTATACGTGGCCACGAGTGGCTTGCGTCCCTCCCGTACCCGGTCGACAGGATCCTCGACTCTCCTCCGACTACAGAGCATCGTGTCTCTTGTGAATTTGTCGAAGATAATTCGTTTATCAGGCTCGAATGGGAATAGCAAGAGCAAAGAAATTAAAAAATGCTTCCACAATGAATTACGGAATTAATCTATACGCTGTGGGGTCGTAATTCGAGAGATTTAGTCACCGGGTCTAGGTCAGGATCGCAATTACAGCGACTACAATTTGGGTAACGTCGATCGTTCCATAGCAACTTACAGAACCCCTCGACTATGATGATCGCGACTGCTATTTAGGCATCAACGCAGCTTATGCGATCGTATCTCGCGACATCCCGACTGCCATGATCGCAACTCGCGGGATTGCAACTATTCCGACTACGACTCGAAGAATTGCAACTATCGGGACTGCGGTTCGTACGATCAAATTTTCGAGATCGTGACTGTCTGCTTCATCCGAGATGATTAGATGCACGTAATCTCCAACTACAATCTCTGGCGAAAGCCACTTAGATACATATTAGATATCGTACAAGTGTTTATTATTCCCGTGTTGAAAAATGATCAAAAGGAGGCCGTGTTTGGACTCGTTTTCATCGACAGAACCTCACCAATCCATTGGGAACGTTCTCCCGAGGATACGACGACGAGTATAAAAATTTCAGTTTTCATTACCGGATGAAACTCAACCCAGTAACTTAACGCTCTCGCCTGGGATTATTCTTTTTTGTTCCTACGTGGTTCGGTCGGAAGTTCTTTAGTGGAACGAAGCGTTGGACTCGCGATTGAAGAAAACTTTTTCTCCGAACCGATGTGACTGGAAAGCAATACAACGCTAGAACTTGCGTCAGCCACACGAATCAATAGGTGGTTAGCGTTGGAGGAACATAAACAGCGGTGGGGATGATTCCCGTTTCAAACAGCCGAGTAAATATTATTTCCCATAACCGGGGACTATTCTAGCGAGCGGAGTACTTAATATGCTCATCAGTAACAGCTTGCAAATTATACGTTGCAAATAAAAAATTTATATAGAGAGGTTAAGATTGGATAGTACTTAGCAATCGAGCTTTCCTATTCTTGGTCGATTTCTTCCCGGCGGACGTTCGATTCTAAATAAAAGATTTCGAGTACAGAGACTCGTTAAGTCTCCTCACAGTTTGGTGGCCACTTCGCGCAACAGTCACGTTCCAGGTACCCCGAATAAATTTCCAGATTTTCGGGATTACTACCAACTGCTCGCTGCTTGGGCAGCGAGATTTTCCGAAAGGAACGGCGCGGAATAAATCTGACGGTCGCATAAATAGGCGCGCACGACAGGTACACACGGAAGACCTAACCTTTCTTGAAATATTTCCGTTTCTTCGGTCCATCGTTGGACGAATGCGTCCCCGTCGCAACAAAGGCGAATTTCCGCGCTGGTGTGCTTCGTTTGACGTGACACGACAAGCGAAATGACTGATTTCGGCTAAAATTACAGCGTTTAATTCGCTCCAAAGAATCCTCTAACTCCGCGTTATCGAAAACCTTTATTCTCCATCTCCTAGAAACCAAAAATTGCTCGTCTCTATGCAATCGTTACTTATTCGAGATGTTTAGAATAGTACGTGCTATCGCACTTTTAGCGAATACGATCTTGGATGAATCGATGCGGAGCCCAGTTTTTCCAGAGCGATTCTCGAAATTCCGCGAAACTCAGGCCACCTGGATTTCGACGGGAAACCGAAATAAATCTTCGGGTCATGCGCTGGGAATACCGCTTATCCGGGAATCGAGTTATCGCGATTTCATCGAGGAGATCGCGAGTTTCCTCGTGCCCGGAGGAATGAAAAATTTCGAGGAATTTTTCCCCAATCGAACGACTTTGAATGCAAAATACAACGTCCTTACAAAAAAGCAACTTTTTGGAACAAATCCAACAGGTATCGTCTTTAGAATTGACATAATTTAATGCCAAAATATTGTTCCAATTAGGGTAGTTTAACGACAACACACACCATTCGTCATACTAGCTCACACAACAAAGCTATTAGCACTAGCTCTCGCGGTATCAATGTATTGTTATTATTACGCGTTTATTACGTAATTACAAGAAAGCATACACACAACAGAAAGTTATTGTGTTAATGCATAATGGCGGAGCGTAATCAAAAGCTGGTTTTAAATCTAACCTCAAATTACACGAAACCGTAATGTAATTATCGTTATGCATGCGTGCAGTATAAACTAAAATGAATCAAACAGAATGAGAAACTAAGGGATGTTACACAAACTGCTAATGGATAAAGGATTTGGTATCGTGTTTAAACGAAGAGTAAATTTAATTCTCGTGATCGTATTTCTGGTGGATGGAAATCGTACTGTTTAATAGTCGATACAACAAACTACCAACACCAATTAAACTTCATTATTTGTTAATATCTCGAACAACGTATTAAGCCGTTCTCGAACGTAAAATCCGGGAACAAAGGTTGTTCGAGTAAAAATTTTTCATTTCACGATTCGAAAATGTAAAGCCGCGGAAAAACTGACGAGTAACTTAATCGGTTTATTTGGCATATGAAATTAAAAATTTGTACTTCCATACCTTTATTTAATTTTGTAACAACGACCTTTCCAGCACGGAATATTGGATTACTTTAAACAATTTCGGATAAAATCCCGTTTGAAACTACAACGACTGTTTCATGCGGACGTTTATCGATTATTATTGCATCCGATAGAATTAACGACCGAACGAAAAATGCGCCCTTGGCAAAGTGTTAATAGTTAAATGAATATTTGTGAAATGGACGGGGCAGAATGGCCTTTTCGTTGCCCCGGTTTTTTTCGGTTTTGGCGGACGCATCGGTGCGTCGCGCGCCATTACGTAAACGCGAACGCCCAGCGGCGTCGCTTCTTCCCGGTCAGATTTCCAATTTCCGGACGGTGAAGTTCACGGCAAAGACCGACGCCGACGCCGACGCCAATCCGTCCGCTGGATTTTGGCGTCTGACGTAGACCGGCCTCGGTGCGTGCAGTGTCACATCGATGCACACACTTCCACGGCAGTTTCTATGGGATCTAATCGACGAAGTTGTAATTACTTCGTCGACTCGAGAGATGAAGACATAGCCGAACGAGGGAGACGGACTTTGGGGACGGAGAAACAGGAACTGAAAGCGGTTGGAAGCGAGACAAACCGAGAAGAAGCCGTAGAAACAGAAACGGGGAGGTGCGAGCGAGGAGAGAAGAGCCCGTCGCAGTTTTATTTTATCGCAAAGCGATGGAGATATCGACAGATGTAATGCCACTTCTCAGACTGTCCCTCCAGTTCCTCGCTATCCGCCACTTTTCCCCGTTCGCCTTCCGGTCCCTTTCCTTCCGTCTCGAAGCCCCAGCTCACGCCCCGATGGCTCGAAAGGATCCTCTCTCCGCGAGTGTGATTACCGAACACCTTGGAAATCCATTACTTTATATCAGTTTTTTCCTAAAGAGCTCCCCACTGGCGTCGCCTCCACGGAAACTCGGGGATACCCGGTCAAGCGCCTTTATTCAGTCCACGACGACGCTATCTACCCGGAAATTCCTCCGTGCGTCACAGTTTCCCGGTTATAATACATTCGTCAATTAAGAATCCACCGTTTTGGAAATAAAATATCACTCGCGATCCAACAGAATTTTAAGACTCCTAAAACCTGTTCTCCGTACATTTCACGAGTAGAAATTTCGGTTTTTTCTCCCCCGTGGAATGTGGGAGTACTTTTGGAATAGTTTGGAAACCGCTGATAGAATTTTTTGGAGCTCCGTTTGTGCAAGCTTCTGCGATACGTGGATCCACGGTAGCCAACTTCCCTCCGGCTCCATGAACGTCTCGTGGATCTCGGAGTCCGTGACTGCGACGCCAGTTCTGGAGACTTTTAATCGCGACGGGGGGAATATTGTTCGCCCGACAATGAAATTTCGTGGTCCGACCGGGGGATTGGACGCTCGGTTCCTCCCCACCCTCGTGACGGACACCGGAATAAGCGGAATAACGTTCGGTGAAAAGTTCCAGAGCGCTGGAGTACCGGAGGCGGATTCGAACCGCTCGTTCAAAAGCCCTTTGATAGCATGCAAATAAAGACGGACTTTTTCGCCGCGGTTAATATGGAATCTTAAATCTTCGGGGCTGGCAGAGGGGCGCCGCGGAACGAGGCTTTTACAGAGAACGGGGAGGGGGAATCGCGGCACGGGCAACGGGCGATTCTTTTATGACAGACGATCCGAGATTACGGAATTATTCTTTTCATCTGGAAAGTTTTAAGTATACGGGGCCTTCGATCTAACGTTAAAAAAATGTTAAGTGGAGTCGAGTGGGTCTCGCTCTGCCAGAGAATTCTCAAGCGCTTTTTCCGTTTTCCTAACAAACATCTGACCATCGAAATTAATAATTACGATGCAAGCAGATTGTGAAAATAAAATAAAATCCGCGTATATTCAGGGACGATTATACAGGTTTGGCCTGCAGCTAACAGGGAATTCAGGCACTCGTTTGTACATTGACTTTTCGCCCACCCTGTACACCGGTGTCCCCCCCCCCGGTTCATTGTTAAACCCCTAACGACACTGGCAGCCATGAAACGCGGACGTTCCAAGATTTTCGTTTAAATTATGAATCGGTCCGCCTCGTTCCAGACACTCCTCGCTCGTCTCTCTTCTCTACGTTGCGGTCGTACGCCATCGGCAGAGTCGGTGGTTTGAAGAATTCTCTGCGGGATAAGAAAGAGGAAGCAGGGAAACGAAGACCGAGAGAGAAAGAGAGGTCTAGGAACACCGAAGAGGCCAAAGAAGAAGAGAGAAGAAAAATGGAGCGAAGCTTATGCGAAGCCAATTAATTATCGAGCTGCTCTTCTCTTTCGCCTCTGCACGGCTCTCTCGCCTGCTCCCTCCCCCGCGAGATATTATTCTCGCGAGCTACCGCCTCCTGGTAAAATCGACCGTCGAGTAGGGGATTTCTCTTCTTCTTCTTCTTCTTCTTCTTCGTCGTCTTCTTCTTCTTTTTCCTCCACCCCTTTGGACCTTATTTATACGAGGCCCGGCAGAGCGGTTCTGCCCCCGTGTCGAGTTTTGTATGCCGGAAGAATCCGGCGACGCCCTCCTAATGATGGTATTATGCTCGTTCCGTGAGCTCACGTGATCACGCCCCCGTTTTACATCCCTTCTCCCCTCCACGCCGTTTGCCAGCCTCTACTGATGGGGTTCAGACGTGTTTAGATACTATCCATATCGGAAATTGATTCGCTTGTATTATTCGATGAAACGATTGCCAACAATCTGGCAAGGAGACATCGAGACATCCGCACACGTATCAATTACACTTTAACACTTTGACTGCCACGTCGTCCATACATGGGTGACACGATTTTTTACTATGGAACTTTCATTCTCAGGATGAAATGTTAAAGTTGAAATTTGAACAGAATTCATGAATTTTAGCGAGGTCATAAAAATAAATTTTAAGTTATGTAGCTTATAATTGTCTAAAATCAAAGTTTTGGTCTGGCGGTCAATGTGTTAATAACGTTCATCCGCGATACCCCTGTCCTATTTTACTCGGGAATCGATACGTGTTTCTTTTAACGAGCAACGGAATCGTTTACCTGTTAGAAAATTACACGAACGACGCTGGTTCGTCTGCCGGCGCGCGATTAATTTATTTTCGCCCGCGAGTCCCTATTGCCAACTGGAGCAACGGCTTCCGGAACAACCGTCCCTCGAGAAATCTGTACGAAAAGTCGCTTCTGTCCCCGTTCGAGGCGAGTCCGTTTCTCTTTTTTTTTTTTTGTTCTCCTTTGCTATGACGCAATGTTTACCGAAACTCCGACGGGGGATGGAAAATCGAGCGGCCGTGCGTCGAATGACTGGCCTATCGGGGGTGGTCCGTGTGCCACAGTTTCAGCCCACAGGAGAGTCACGAAGACTGCGCCTAGGCAATCACTCTAATTTTCACGACGTCATAAATAGGAACGGGCAACTATATATCACGTGCGCCTTGCACTCGAAGCAAATAACAAGTTGTACTTGCTTTCGTTAGAAACTAAATATCAGGATCATCTGTAAAACCTGCCCACAATGCTATTACCTTTCGAATAGTATATGTTTCATGCACGTTGTCGTTCGAGCAGCAACAAGCATCGGTCTAATAGGCTACAAAAATCAACGTGCGTGGTTACAGCTTGTTAAAGCACAATTCCCATTCCGCGAAACGGCGTACAAGTATCTGGTCGTCGTACCGACAACGCTCGCGAACAACGGGCGCAGTTTTAAGTGCCATACAGAAATCTCGTCGTGCGCAGGCATCATGGGAACAGTTTCCAACAAGTTCGACGCAGTTCTCGTTAACATAATCGCGTTTTTCCCCCCCGCAACGTAACGTTCCTTCCTCCAACAACCGTAGACTGGTCGTTGCGTCGTTCCGAGCGTTTCGAACTTGTTTTAAAAAAATCACCGTAGGCTCTCGCCGTCGAACGTCAGAATCGAAAATGGCGCTCTGGCTCGTCGTACGAAAGATTTACCTTGGAATCCCCCAGTCCCCGTAGCTTTTAGAAGCTTTTGGACTTGCTCGTAGACCGTTTGGAACTTAATCCAGGACTAGCGCGCTTCGTCGCGTAAGCTCTCGGCGACAGCCATATTCAAACATTGGAAAACTGATCTACCGTGTGTAACGCAATTATCGTTCGCGATGTAAGGTTCGATCGATCGATTCCTTGTATCCGGGCAACATCCTCGGATGTTCGACGGGACTCGAAAATTGACGGGATTAAATTCCCCTTTAATTTCCTCGCGGTCGTAATGAAACGAGAGCCAGGCTCGTTACAATGCGAACGCACGCGCACAGCCGCGTTACGGCCAGTGTATTTGGCGAGCCCACGTGACTTTCGGTGACAGCGGAGCAATATGTATCCGCGCGACCAGCCAACCGTTAATATCGTCAAACGAACGTGACGGTACACCCACGGACAACGAAACGCGCGCCAATGTAACGTAAATATGACGCGAAACCAGCTATCGATTTCGAGTACGTTTTATAATATGCGTGCTGGCACGTTAACGCGACCAACTACCGTGTTGCCCTTCTGTGATTAGCGCGACGAGTCGACCAACGAATTTCAGATCCGTTTCCAGCCTCCATTTGCGGGACGGCTGCCGAGGACCAAAGAATTCCGACCGCAGACCACGTCGAATATCGATCACGATGGTGTGTCCCCCGTACGATAAATATTCCGAAACTGCGGGGTACTTGCCCTCGCATTAGCAGAAGTTTCTTTGACACTACTGTTGACTCAGCGGTTCCGTTATACCGAGGTATTCGTGGCTGTCACGAGTTCTTGTCGCTTCCGGGTGTAAGTCTTCCTTTTGGAAGCGTTCCGACGTTTGCCCAATGCAGCTATAGTTGCTGACCAATGATCCGTGACGCGAGTATACCAGTTCCAGTATATCAACAGGCCTCCGTTGGAGCCAGCCAATGGAGCCCGTACTCGCCAGAGGGCGATCCATTTGATCCCTTGTTTCTCGCAAGTTTCTCAAGGGCTACTGATTTGTACTGTTTGAGTTATCATTTGTCTTGCAACCTCACCTGTTCTTCAAGTTAGAATGATAGAATTGAATTCTGTACGTTTTAAAACAGAATGGAGAGCAGTTAGATCATTGCACATATTCCTACGACCGCTGCTGATAGAAAAATTGGAATCAATCTAGGTTTACGTTGGTAAAACCAATCAGCTAATGCAGCGATTGCAGAGAATTCATGAACGATAGGGTTAGAGCGGACGCAGAGACATGCTAGTACTGTTTAAGTTCTTGCGTTCGAAGACTCTTTCCTCTAATTCGATCCAATTATCCGATCTAACTCGGCCCAACGACTCCGAATCGAATACAATATTGCAATGAGCCAGGGTTCGGACGAAAGATGGTTTCTTGGAACTGTCGGGGCAGAGGTTAGACCTAGCTCAGAAAATAGTTTAACACTTTGACTGCCATTATGATACTAGAAAAATTCATTCTTAAGTTAAGACGTTGAGGGAAATAAATTTGAACAGAATTTGTGAATTTTAACTAGATTACGAAAGCAAGTACTGAAATCAAAATTTTACTTTTCCAGAATCTTATACGGTTTTGATTTGGCAGTGACGGAGGTATCGGAGTTATCCACGTTTCTAAACTGGTCGGATGATTAAATCAGGGCCACGTTGCGTGATATTTGCCGGATAATGGCGGACGGAACGGTTCGCTAGCCGCTGTCGAAGCAGACATTCGAAATGGAACTGCTTCGATTCGGGGAAGTACACGGCCAGTTACGTCCGCGCGCTTAACGATGGCCAAGTACAATTGCCGGAGTCTGTGCCGCGTGAAATTAACTCGAAAACCGGCGAGATAAATGCACGCGGGACGTTGAAAACGGCGACTTTTTGCCGCGTCTCGAAACGTGGCCATGGGCGTTTCGCGTTTTAATTACGTTTAAAACCGGGATATAATTAAAATCCTGTTGAACGCGTGCTTTGCGTTTTCTCGCGTCGAAGATGACAAAGATGACTCCTGAGAAGAAGAGTGGGTTCATCACGCGTTAAGGAAGGATCGAACCAGATAAAGGAAAAGACAGTTACGAATGGGAATGATAGGGTGGGGAAAGTGGGAGCAGAAAGGTTATGGAAACGCCTGTAATGGCGAGTACGGGGGATGCCAACAGAGTGGCAACGAGGTTAACGACGAGCGGTCGGTGGAAAAGGTGGTCGCATCTTGGAATAAATCAGAGCGGAACGCAGGGTCGCTTACATGGCACGGCTAACGAACCCACTTCGCGGAAAAACAAGGGGTTGAAAGAATAATCGATCATACTTATGTGCAGGTTATAACGCGTCTGACCTCGGACGATCGACCGAGGCGCCGCGATATTTCTCTGCCCCCCCTAGCGAAAGAACGATCGCGTCGCGGGAATGTCGCGGCAACGTGGCGTAAATCGCTTTAATAAACTATGAATTCGTTGATTTGTCGACCCCGATGGTGATTTACCGTGCACGGTGTGCTCGCAGGCGTTGACAGGAACGGCTATAGCCGACGGCCGAACGTGACTTCGCATAATTATATCCATTTTTCGTAATGCCCTCGATGATTGGAGGGAATGATCGAACGTTTTGCTCTATCGTAGGTGGTAAATTACGCGCGTCGAACAGTCGTGCCATATGTTTCGTTGTTCTATGATTCCGTATGCACGTGCGACACATTTTTTCCCATCGACGGGTCAGTCGCGAACGGTTCAATATTTTCCTAAATCGAAGTGTGGATCCCAGCCGCACGTTTTCGAAACAAGGCAAATTGCAGTCGGGAGTTGCGCTGGGTCGGTTCGTTGTTAAGAATCGCCGGAACGCAAACGCGTCTGAATCTGGGCGAGTAGAATACACGGTAACGTTTTTACATTGTTTTTATGTCCTCGATCCATCGCTGAAGTGGACCCTATATGTCGCGATACAGCCTGTATATCCCGTGGAAAATAGGAGAGGTTCTGCATCGTCAAGTGCTCTACGATTCTGGATGGAAGGAACGTCGGAACAGAACCCGCAGCCGGAAAAGCTTGCCCAATGCATACACATCGTTAAAAGTTAACAATGCGAAGAGGCACAATTATACAGTCCGGTTGCGTCCGCGAATTTATTTCATCGTATATTTTGGACGAACGTTGCATCTCGTTCTCACGAGTGTGGAAATGAGATTCGAGGAGCGGGGATCAAAGTTGAGCCGGAAACGAGTCGAAACAACGATATTATTCGGGATTACTTAGAGGCTACTGAAAATTGGTTCTCGGGTAATATGGAGAAAAATTTCGATGTAATTTCAACGGCAGAATGATTGACAACCGTGGATAATCACGGTCTAAGGGCGGCTTTACATAAATTGTTCCAACGCGTAACGCGTTTCATGCTCGATGCAAGTTTCAGATTGGTTTCAAAATGTAATCTCAGAGTTTATAGCGAACGGGGTTAATACCACGAATCTCTTCTAACACGCTGTCCCGTGAATTCTCAACAAACTAATATCGACCATGTCACACGACCATTTCGTATTCAAGGAACCATTCAAATTCTTCTATCGTTCGAAGTATTTTATTTACCGAGGGTATATTAGATTCGTCCACGATATTAGTACAAGGCGAAATCATCGGCGTAGGTTTAGTAAGATTCCGAACATTACTAAACGAATAGAATTTCACTATGCATTCTAGATTGAATTACGTTTATGAAATGACGTTCTAGATTCCATACGTTCCCCAGATTAAACTATGACGGTATCTCTCGTCTTTACCACTGGAGCCTTTCCGTCTTCATTACGAAATTCCTGTTTCTCGCTAATTCTATGATCCACGGATGTATACAACCAGATCACCATCCGCAATAATCAGTATAAGATAAGCTTTGCCAAGATTTTGGAGGATCAAGATGCAGATCTTCGGATCTGGTTAAACGAATAAACTATTTTCGAGCGATTTAAGTGGACCTATCCCCTATACCTGATTATAAACATAAACGTTAAACTGGCCGTAACTTTGTCTTGCGCTGTATACCTCGACCAGCGAAATTAGCGAACGCATACAGCTCACTTATGAATGTATGCATTCACCGAGTTCATGCTTTGGCTGTAACATCAATACACGATGCAACGTGCGCATCGAGTTTGACCAAAATCCGTGTCATACTTGTTTAATCTCAACCGCGGCACGAACACAGGATTCACCGCAAAGTCTAGATCAGCCTACGGGCAACGATCCTTCAATTTACGACCAGTGGACGTCATTAACGTCCTCGCGCTCCAAGTATACGCCGTACCGTCCATAACGTCCCCTTTTCATCCAGAATTCTAGTTACCCACGTTTATCCAGCGCATTATCTATTTATACCGTCGCGCGGCCACAGAGTCCGTCGTTCTCCGTTCCACCCACGATTCGCGCTCGTCTCTTCGCCCGTGGTCTTCACCCCTCGTCGAGTGGGGGATCTCAGACTCTAGGGGTCTCGCGGTGTCCCGAGAAATTTTCGAGTTGCGTCTCTTGTCATTGGGACACGGCGTCGCGCCGACGAAAGCTCTGCATTAATCATGGCGGTCGAATCCGCGCGAGTCGAATGCACGCGGTCGAGCATGCCATCGAGCGGCTCCCAGTCGTTTGTCACTGGACCTCCTACGGATCCTCCTTTGAGCGAATTCTTGATGGGAACTGCGAACCGCGCGAGTCGTCTGGCTCTCGCCACAGAAACCAGACACGGACAAAATTCTTGCCCCGAATAAAAATTGTGTGCAACGAATAACGCATCGAACGAACGCGGTCATGTACTAATCGTATCGAGTCATAAAATTCGCGATGCAAATATCTCGTAATTGCACAACCAACTGTAGAATTAAAAATAGTTCTAATTCGTGTTAATTTACCGAATGGCGATCAACCAGCGAAACTTTCGATCCTCGCTAAGGGAACATCCTCTACCACGAGAGTTTCCCCAGGCCGTATACACACGACCGTGTAGTAGACTCATCAGCGATTCCTTCCAGCAGATTCGTCCTTTATGCGCGCGAACTTTCGGTGTTGGGAAAGTCGGTCTATTTGAATGGATCGATCACTGGTCTAGAACTTGCGGTAAACAGAGATTTTGCGCTGAAAGCCCTCTGGTGACAGACACAGAAGATGCCGCCATACTTCGCCACGAGATCCCGATACAAGGCTTTGGGGGATTACGAAAGTGGTGCAACTCGTATATACTTCGTTCCTAGGATATTTACATTTTCACGTCCGACAGTATTAAAAAGCATCTCGTGAAATTTCTATAATTTTTCGGGCTCTTTGCTTGCACCATTTGCATAATCGCCGGCATATACTCGCGAACCGTGAAGTTTGCGAAAATCACATCCCCGGTAGGATTAGGATTAAAATCTGATGGGGTAAAATTATTCTAACGCGGTGAACGTGTCCTAGCGAACTATACACCGTTCCACGGCGTTATCAAAATACTTTCACGTAGGGAATAACGCGAGGAATCGATTGTTTGCATTACAACTGCACGTTTCCTTTACAAAAGCATACAATCGCGTATTACGCTGGCGAAAAAGCCGCGTTACAGGAGGTAAGTTTTCTCGTCTAGTCATTGAACCTCTCCTCTACCCATTTTCTCTGTTTTCGCTTGGAGCGGAGCTATACATATAAGCTCTGGCCCAGTTTCTAGAATTACCGTGTATAAACTATGGTGGAAACGTTTGATCCCTAAAAGTCACTGGAAAAGCGAGGGTTAAAGGAAATGATAAAACGAAACGGAAACGCGAGTTTAATGGACTCGTCGGCAAGGTTATCTTCCGGCAGATCTACGGGGAAACATTTGGTGTTAGGATAGCGATCTATTTGAAGGAATCGTGGATTAACCGTGGAGCTTTTTCGACCATTATGGCGATGGGAAAAGGGTTCGCTGGCGAGTGACTCCGCTGTACAAACACCGCGAACAGTTATTTTTCAAACAACTCGAACGTACGTTAGTTTCTTAGGGCGTGCGCGCATGGTAAGCGCCGTGGACACCCCCCGAGAAAAAACTTCTACCTTCGATACGTACATACACGCCCTTTGCAAACAGATATCTACCCTCTTTCTGGATATAAGCATTAGATCCCCCGAACGTGAACTTTTCCTGGCTGCAGATATCCCTTACGGATAAATTTTATCTTATCAATATGTACGTACACCCCTTCGCCCCTTAAATATGACCTTCCTCGATATGTACGTACGTGCCATACTCATTTTTTCAGAATTATACTCACGACAACGTCTAAAGGGATGTTGACACTCACCTGAAACAGAAATTAGAAAGATATTTTTAACGCCCGTCCTGAATATGGGAATAATCGAAAAATCTAATTCTTCGCGGCTAAATGCGACATTGACAAATAAATCACCGGGAAAAGCGCGTTTCGATAAAACGAGGGTCGCTGCATTTCCCCCCGCCGTGCGTTCGGGAAAGTTCGCCGCCTTTCAGCGAAGAATTCGATCTAAACTCCGAAGTCGCGAGCAAGCGCGACAACTTGCGGGGACGTCAGTGTCGTCGGGGACGAAAATTCCGAATTCCCTAGATATTTTCGCGACGGGCTCGCAAACTGTTGCGATGAAAGGCCCCGACCAACCCCCCGCCCGACGGTCGGTCGCGCGTCGGTTGTTCGAAATTTCGATCGCCGGCGAACTTTTCGCGATTTTCATGCGACGTGGGCTAAACTAGATCGCATGCAAGATTGATCAGGCGTCGCCAGAAGAAGTTGCCTCGCGGTCAAGAGTTCGCGGCCCGCCTCGCTTCGAACTTCCCGAAATTCGATGAGGCGGCCAGCGTCGCCTCGTTTACGTTTCCTTGTCCAACCGTCGTCGTCGTCGTCGTCGTCACTTTTCGCTCTTTCACCGTCTCTGTTTTCTATTCCCCCGATATTGATCCGACGACGTGACGCTCTGGTTATCACTTTGTGCCTGTGCACCGTTTGCTTGCACGTGGCAGGCAAAATATTGCGCCGTCTACGTTTGCATACGTCATGATTTTTATTCGGGACTTAAACGACGCAAACTCAACCTCACGAACGTTTCTACTGGATCAAAGAAGTATTGAAATGCGTTCGAAAACAATTTCCTTGACCAATTAACATAATTGTATCGATTAGCGGGTAAAGCTTCTTCATTTCATACAATGAAAGACAGTTTGCAATGAAACTGTTGGTCGAGATCTTTTCTATTAAAGTTTGTACCCTTGTTCGACGTAACAACCTAAGGTCTTTTGTCTAGGGGCATTCTGTACGTACGTGCACGTATGCGGCTCGTTAAAATTAGTGCGTTCTCGTCGTTTGCAACCGATGACCGTGGCTAATTCTGTTTCTCGTATGCATTACTAATCTCGCCCCTGGCGGCCACCTCTAATTTCATCCGAGGCGGACATCGGTAACTTTGTCCCCCTCGGTAGTCCCTAATTTTCTCCCTAGCGGCCGCGGCTAATTTTTCCCTAGCGACAGCCACGGCAATCTTGCGTAAGAATCCCGTGGAAAACATGTCGCGGTATTACGAGCACGTGTTACGTGTATTACACGCATGAAGCGGAAAACTGTATCGGCTTACTTAATGCATCGCGTATTCGCAACTCACGTTGCTTAATATGTTAACGCCAGGTAGTCTGGACTGCATTAAGTGCACGCCAGCAATCGTACTCGCGAAACACGATGGAAAAGTGAGACGTCACGAACGGAGACGCATAAAATTTTCGTTGAATAATTATGTACACAAGTCTCTGCTCGTTCGGACTTATCGAAATGGGATTTAGTTTGACCAAAGGGGTGAATATACGCGCGTGTAACAACGGGTCGGCCAAGTTGCGCGAATTGTCAACGTGGACGCGATGATTTGAAACAAGTTCGCCGGAAACTTTATATCAGCGAACGCGCTGTCATCCGACCGACCATACTCAAAACTCAATTACCAGACGCGATGTCCGCTCATTTCCTACAGCAAATTGCGCTTGAAAATAAATGTGTATTCCATGGAATTACATTTCGGGCTAGAAATCCTACAAATTAAAGATCCGAGGAGTCGTATTTCGCGGGGAACGAAACGATCGACGAGGCCGATAACCACCCCGAACGGTCAGTCTGGTGTTTCCAGTTGCGATCGATTTAGAGAGAAAAAAAACCCAGGTAAAGCAACCATATTAATATTCCGCGTTTGGTAGCTTATACCATATTTCCATAACCAATTAATTTGCGTCAGTTTCACGGTTTCGGATACCGTTCACCGCCATCGATCCCCAGCGTCCACCAATACCAACCCCCGATTCCCGCGCCGTTCGTTGTCTTCGTTGAAAATATCAGTCTGGAGGAGGGGGGGTTAGCCGTCTGCTACATTTTTTCGTCCTTTTTTTTTGTGTCAAATCCCCCAGAAACGATACTTGGCCGCGTCTTCCCATTCGGGGCAGAGGAGGGGCCGGGACACGGGACGCGGAGCGTCGATTCAATTTCACCGTTCCAGACCGTGGACAGAGCACGGTAGATGGGGAGGAAAAGAAGAGAGGGTGACAGAGCGGGAGAAGATCGGTCGGGGGGGCGGGAAAGAGGACGTTGAAGCAGCCAGAGGAATAGAAGAAGAGGGATTTAGTGGAAGGGAACGAAACGTAAGAGGTTAATTGGAACAGATAACTGCGTCTGCGTGTGTCGATGTGCCCCGCGCCACCCGCTCTTTTGCACCCTTCGTGACCTGTCCATCCCCCTCTCTCTCTCTCTCTCTCTCTATCGCCCCTCGGAACCCCGGGGTCGGTCACATTTTATCCAGTTTCTTTTTCATCTCTCGTCGTGCGCTCTCCACCCTAACCGAACCGAACACGACGCCACGGACTTCCTTTTCGCGTGCACGTAAGCGTTTTCCCCTTATTGCCGTGGTCCGTTCTCGTCATTAACGGCTATCAGACGCGTTTATTTATATCGGGGCGTACAATGCATCATCGCGGGGAAGCTGGATACTTCGGAAGATATTCGAAGAGCCCGTGGTTCCGCCAAAGGCGGGATAAAGAGAGTAAAATCACGACGCGGAGCGAAAGATACGGCCGTTGATGTCAGCCGAGTTCTAGCGAGTCCTCGCGTCGTCGGTATTTACACGAGCTGCTCGGTGCAGCTACCAGGCGATGAATTACTTATAACCTCCTGGATTTACCGCCACTCCCCACCCACGCGGAATACTGTACGCGTGTCTCGAGCCGATCCCCGCCGTTTTCTCTTTTCTCTTCCCTCGCTCTGGTACCCGTTTCGCTTCGGCGAGGCTATTTCCTCTGCTTTTTGTTTTCGCCGGGGCGTATATCCGTTTCAACGTCTTCGAGTATTTATAAACTTACCGATACGGCCGGCGCGCGGCGCGGCAAGCGTTAGTCACTCATAGCCGGGGGATTCCGCGCGATGGTGCGCACGCACACGGGCTGGTTTCTGCCCCCCGCGATCCAACGCCGGATCGCGTTTATTTATTCAGGCTTTTGCACTTGGTGGCGACGCGAAAGCAGGAATCATAGCCGGGCCTCTGCGCTTATTAATGGCGCTGCAAGATTCACGAGCAACGATGCTTCGCCCGGCCGTGGATCCGGCTTCCCGCGTTTTCGATAACGGTTGTAGCTCGTTCATTATGCAGGACGGGAGAACCGAGAGTTCGCAGGGAAACGTATCCTTCGAGGATCGGGGGGGACCGTGCGTAGCGAGGGGCAAAATTTTATTCGAATATATACATGGAAATTCAACAGATGCTATCGATCACCGTATCCCGTATAATAAACCCACTTCAATTGTCTGTAACAATATTAATTTGATATCGTCGTTGTTATTATAACGTCCTCGTTACGCCAGAAGTTGGTACAGATCTCATAACAGAGAGTTACATTGGTAAGGTGCACGAGCAAAGCACGATGATTGCTTTTACTTGGAGCGAAATACGACGTGCATATAATTGAGTCTGACAAAAAAACTCGAATGAAATTGCAATTGTAAGAGTTGGGAATAGTAATTAAGGATGCAAGATCTTGTTCGAAAGAACTATGAATTTGAGAGTTTCGTACGCTGAATGGAGGTATAGAAATGACTTTTTAGCACGGCGGTTGGAGTTTCAGGCGCGAGAGAAACGAACGCCACTAAGCGAGTAAATAAATAGGCGAGAGGGAGAGACGCGGCGCGAAATTATTCAAACGTGGATAACGACTGCAAAATTGCGATTCGCTACATGTGTCAAATGTATAACCCTCGTGATTTCGTATGCGTTTCAAGTTTCAAGAGCTTTAATTTCTGGGCCGTTACAAACAGAGGCGTTAACGGCTCTTCAGCTTGACATTTACATTTCTGTTTACAGTTCTCTGTCGAAACAAATTAATTTCAAAACCGTACTGCCGGCGACGAGTCGGAAGTACAGTTTCGAGCTCGCTGCTGTTGCAGTTCCATTCATGTTTTATAAGACAAGACAAGTGTGGCTGCATCCATATTCTTCGCCCCACTCAATTAAAAATTGTTCAACGACCCTCGCGGAAGATTTGACTTCCAAGTCGAAATCCACGGGAAGTTTGGGCCCCCCCCAAACCTTTCCACAGAACTTCGACCATTACCTGACAGCGGGATGAAAGTTTCGACGGTATATTATTTTTTTCGCGACGCGTATCAATCAAACCCTGTCTCATGAATCCTCCGGATGATCCGTTGGCAAGTTCTCCCCGTGAAAAGAACAATTTCGCGTTCTCCGTTCCCTCCGGGTACCTCGGACCTCTGGCGAACGGGCAATCGTACAAAAGGACTGGTCCCTCGAACCCAGAAGCCCGATCGACAAAGAGAGCGCGGGCTCTCGCGGTAATCAGAGATCGGATGTCAAATCAGACGCAGCAGCCGTTTCATCGAACGGCCGGCTCGCTGATTATCGAGATGCAATTTCGCTGCTGGGAGAAGGAGCGCGGAGAGACGGGATCCGGCAGACGGAAAACCGAGAAGAACAAAGAGCATCGGGGTCGGAGGCCAACACCCGATACGAGCCCGAGTCGGGGAAGAAGAGTTCGATCAGCCAGGGCAGCTCCTTCGAGACAGGACGGTATTAAGTAACCCGAAGCTTCGTCTCTTATCGAACATCTCGTCCCCGGGGTTCGCGGGACCGTGTCTCCGTTTACTCGTCGCTGGTCTAGGGAATTTTACTCGCGGACGCGTCGCCAGACGGTGCTGCTACCATTTTCCTCTTCTTTCTCCCTTCTATCGATTAAGCTGGCTTTGCATTCTGCGAAACGTGCATTGGACCAAGAATCGTGTCTCAGAGGAAAGTTATGGTGGGTGTCGTTTCCTTCAATTACAGTAATAATTCTCAAGACGAACGTGGACACCAGTTTTTTGAATATCCAAGCGAAGATGCTGTTTGAAAGGTATTTGGAGACTGTTGTCGCGCTCGAGACTCGAAGGTGTCTTTCCCGAAGGTAGGAAGTCGCTGAGAGAGAGATTTTACGCGAGAATCTCGGGGACGGCGCATTACGGATAATAAAGGAGATTGACTCTAAATTACAAAGTCCGCTGCAGACGGTCGGTTGAATGCCTCTCTGGCACAGGAGCGTCGCCAAATCGGTTTTACGGTCGGCAGGTGGTCCGTCTGCTCTTCCCCTGCATTTACTGTCCCACCCACTCCCCCACCCCCCCCTGCCAACGTTCCTCTATTAATTGAAATTAAATATTGCTTCGCGGAAGGAATTAAACTCGACGCTCGTCGAAAAAATTCAAGCGTCCAAAAGCAAACGTACGGATTTTGAGTTTCGCGTCGACGATTGTTCGATCGACCGTAAGACCGTTAAGTGGATTTCGTTTTAATTGTTGCAAGTTCTTCCCGCTCTAATTACGCAATTAAAAGAAAGTTAATCCGTCGCGATCCACGGACGACACGCGGACGTGTAAACAAACGAGTCGGAGCCGGGGCCCCGCGAGTAAAATCGCGACGGACGCGGGTGAAACGACCGGGGCGACGAGTAATTTAACGCTCGACGAGATTTATGAAAATTTTTTTCGGCCCCGGCATGCGGGCGAGCGCGGTCCGCCCTCGACTAAACGGTTCTTTGTAGCAAGAGGCGGACAAGGAGAGAGAGAAAGAGCGAGAGGGCGGGTTGGCCTCTCTTTGTGAGGCGGACGAATTTCCCCTCGCGGCGCCCAGCAAATTTCCAGCGTTGTGTTCTTTGTATTCTTGTAATTATAAACACGCCGCGACCCGCTGGAGAACGGGGAACCCTTGAAACTTTTCTTGCCGATGGAGGCTGAATAGCCGGCCATTTTCGAGTGGATATTCGTTTAACGGGTTGAGTGTCGCAGCGAACGCCGAGTCTTTCCGTTCGGGCTGTATCAATTACCTGTGCAACGAATAAAATTGCCGTGAGATTACCATAAATTCTCGAACGTTTCATCGCGATGTTGCTCGCGTACTGCGAACAACGAGCACAAGTGGGATGTTGCATGCTCGAACGAATTCGCGGAGAAAGCGTCCGGGGTCTAATCCACAAAGAAAAGTTTATCGAAGCATAATGAAATCCCCTGTATGCCCATGGGGTCGCATTTTAGATCTCACAAACAGAAACCCGGTTGGCCGAGAAATGGTTACAATTAGACTCGAAAGACAATTTAGCGCATCGTCAGAAAACGTTCTCGCGCGTTCCTGGCACAAAGAGTCCACTCTCCTACGAAAAATTCAGGCACCCGCGGCAAAACGAAAAATTCGTTTCGCCTCTGTTTCGACACAAAGAATCTCTCGCATGACCTGCTCGAACGGATTATCGAGACTTCGATACATCGGGAACGTCGAAACTATCCGGCAACGTTTTCGAAATGGTACATCGACTGGCTTTTCCCGTTCAAAGTACGATCGAACCCCCCGTTCGGCGTCCAAGGATCGAGGATCAATGGGGGTTCCGGCTAAATCAATCGTAGCTCGTCGAAGCGAACCGAAAAATTTCATCCCTCTGAAACTCCTCGCCGGACTCGAAGGTTAAATCGAAAACAGCTCAAGGATCCGTTTACGTCGGGCGCACAGAGGCGCTTTTAATGAAATAAATTTCGTTCCTCGTGCCCCCGAAACTGGGCCACCATCATTCCTTCTAATTCTCGGTGCAGACGTAATACCGCGTTTCGTGCTAGAGCTACGTTTAGAAGGTGATCCACCGCCGCTATCTAAAATATTTCGTGAATCGCTAACCTTGTGGAAAATGGAGCAAGACGACCAGAGTTGCCCCTTGGGTACAATACCCCCTTTCACTCCGTAGTTATTACAGACCATACACCAGAATTATGGGATCGTTAATTTTGCACCGACAATTTGACGATGTTTCGAGCGCTGTAATTTCGCGAATAAAAATCGTACGTCAGATTTTAAGGGGTTGTTGCAAAGGGGAGGCTTCTTCTTTTAAATTGAAAAACGAAGCTATAAGGCGACTGGAACCATGTCTAACCAAGTCCTACCAAACGCTGTCTTTCGCGATACCAGTTTGTAAAACGTTAAAACCAGACATTAGACGTGCGTCTCGTATATCGCTGACAGAAGTTTGCCAACCCATCTTCCCCTCCCCAGCATCGAAATTTCTGCTCAAACAAAACGCCCAAAGGAGCTGCCAGATATCGAGCCGCTTCACCTGGAGCGTCGGTGGGGGATGGGTCGCAGGAAGAATGGGATCAAAGGACACCGAAAACTCGTTCGAATCGTACGCACACACGGATATTAGCCCCGTCGGTAGACAAGAAGGGTGGAGGGGGGGCTACCGTAAAATGCGTAAAGATCGCCGTGGAAACGCGAAATTCCCTCGGAGGAGAAGAATCGTCGGACGCGAAACAAGGGTACGCGGGAGGGATGGAAACAAGCTGGAGAGGGGGGGGGGTGGCGGAGGATCGAGCCGAGCCCCCGATAAAGAAAGGATACGGAGTGGTTTAACCGCGATGGTAAAAGTGCAGCGAGATATCCGACCGGTAGCTCCGACACGTCGAGACGCTGGAACGGAGGCCGAGCTTACACAAAGGATAAAGAGGAGCAGGATGATGAGGAGGAGGGAAAGGTGGGTTTCGCAGCCGGCGAAGACGTAGGAAGAGGAAGAAGTGGAAGGACGTAGCGAAAACGAACGGAGGACGGAGTGGAGAAAGAGGAGGAGAGGGAGCCCGGTGGAGAAGGCCGATGGAAGTGCTACGCTCGAGGGTTGGGGAATGGGAGGGGGGTGGGGGGCCTGGAGGGAAGGGTGGTTAGAGGCGAAAGATACGAGGCGGAAGCTACGGGGAAGGCTCGGCTTGGGAGTAGATTTTACGAAGGCGAAGGCGGATAGATTCGAAAGGGTGAGGAGGAACCGAGGGGGGAGAGGGGGAACGGCGAGGAGGCGCGCTATACGAACTGATGTCCCTTGAGGTCAGCCTAGCGTGACTACCTATCAATTGCCGAGACTGCGTCTAGCCCGCCTAAGTGACGCGACGCTGGATATACCCCGCTTGGATATTCCACAGACACTACCCGACGTCGATTTTCCGTAAATACGCCGAGATAGCGTCATCCCGTGTGTACGTGCCCGACTCGCGACACGCTTCTCGGCCTTTTTATTCCGACGCCCGTCCTGAAATTTCCACCGGCATAGGCTGAAATAGTCGGACGGCCTGGGATCGGTTGGAAAGCAGAGACCGAGGGAAATCATGGTGGGACGGTAATTGCTCGTTGATCGATACACCTTGTTCAAATTTCGAGAGCGTGTCGAACCGAAGTGGACTCGTCTTCGATTTTTTTATCGTCGATAGGATTCATCTTTGCTAGACAGTAGACGTTCCCTTCTAGTTACGAGTTGCCAAAGTCATCGACTCGCACTTTTATCGCTTCGGTGTTCGAGAAAACGATAGCAACATCCTTAGATTTTTATTAGACCGTGCAGTGACCAAAGTTTGAAGGGTGAAACTACCACCCAAAGACTACGGGGGTTAAAAGTGATTTTTTGACATTTTCCTTAGCTTCTGTCATTTAGCAAAAAAGAGAGACCATCAAGAATTTATTTAAAAGACTCCCTGGCATCCCCTATAGTTTTTAAGATTGCATTAGGGAGTGAAACTCTAGTAGCTAGTTTAAGGGGTGGAACTAGCTTCTAAAGTTTCGCTCCTTAAACTTTAGTTACCGCGGCTAAAAGAATATCCCTCATTTCTGGTCTCGAAACTTGCAAAGCTCAATAAACATCCGAAGTGGGGAAGAAAATGCGAAAAAATATAGTAGAAATGGGAAAACAAGATTCGAATACCTTTTCCCGATATAATTATTACGTGTTCGCGTGTTTTGAAAATCAGTGCCCGTAAACCCTTTGGTAAACCTAACCATCACGGTTCTCAAGCACTTAAGGGCCAACGTCCTGGTTCTCGAGCGGAAGCGAAGCTGCGGGCGCGCTGTTTACACGCTCCCCGTCGTTGCACCGGCTGAAAACAGTCCCCGGTTGACGTTTCTTTCCAGTTTCTCGCCTGCGATAACAACATATCTGAGATCTCGGACGGACGCGGTTTGTTTTCGCTACGCCCGCGGGCAGAGCCAGCCGAGCGCCGCACTGACAGCAGTGTATTTTCGCCTCACGCGAGACGCTGCGTTAACAAACGTATCACGCCACCCGGATCTCGCTAATTAATCGTGACTGCGAGGGTTAAAAGCCACCGGCGAGGTTCCGTGCCAGCTTCGACGCTCGCGTTAAGCGATCTTTAATCGGAACGGAAGCCCGCGGAGCGACGTTACGTAACACCTTCCTCATCGATTACTTTTTCGAGCTAACGTACCCTCCGGTCGGCCAAATTTTCATCGTCGGTAACGTTCGACGATATTGGAATCGCGTTTTGATTTCGCCACAGGATATCGTATTATAAATTTAACAAAAAGTAAATGTGCGGGGAATATTTCACGGATACACGTACAGCAACTATTGATCGCGAGGGCAATAAAATCAATCTAGCTAATTATAGCATATTCGAGCGTGGTTTATTTGCACAACGTTTCGGTATAAAGGTTAACGACCAGAGTCAATTATGTAACAAATATATATTGCAGAATTATTGAGGCATGCACGAAGCACTCGAGGAACTTGTTCTACTTTCAGAGAACGTAGACGAATGCGGCGAGAGAAGAAGAAACTACTTTTCTGAAAAGTCAGGGGAAAGAAATCTCGATTATGCAGTTGTTTAAATCAGCGCGAGTTTTCGTTTGCTAGCAACTTGAAACGATTCAGCCGTTTCGATTCCAGAGTCGTCTACAGTTTGTCGATTGCTTAACTAAATTCGAGTCCGTCATTAATCCATTAAGTCCTTAATCAACATCAAACGTTGTAAGTGGAAGATTTTTTCCACTAGCAAGGACAGGATATTTTTGGTAGAACGAATGCTAACCATCAACTTGTCAAACCGTGTTTGCGTAAAGTAGCACTCGGTTTTACTGACGTCAATTTGCACGAGCCACTAAGAATATTTTTATTGGAAACGGAGAACGGGCTTGGACGGTGCGATTCGCAAAGTAAAATGCAGTTTCGCGTTTTTAAATGAGCTAACGCGCGGGGATTCGTAATCGTAAAGGTCAGAAAAATGAGTGCTCTATTATTGAAAAATTTTCCACCCGAACAGCTGCGTCTCGAACAGTCGCGCAAGATATTCGAATGTATATTTGAATATTTAAAAACGTTCGAATATTCGAATACGTACAGAAAAATTCGACAAGACGTCCCAGCCATAGTTCAAACGTATTTCCATCGTTCCGCTGCCGAGGGACGAGCCCCAGCCGCGATTTGTCGAATATACGTTTCAAACGTGATCGTTCTCCGTTCGCAGAAAAATATCGTCGGTGTACCAATATCCCGAACGAGTGGAATATTCCGGCGGAAAGAAAAGTCGAACCATCGCTCATCCGCGGTGGCGTAACATAGAATGTAAAGCCCTTATCTCTGCCGTGAGAACTCTCTTTCTCTTCCTTGCTCGCTGGATATGTCCTCCCCTCGAACCAGCGGTGCACAACTCTTTCCCTTACTGGCCCAAATACAATAGAATTTTTCAGATCTTTCCAAGCGACTGATCTATTCCTAGATCTGATAAGGTCAAATATCGACGATTAAATATAGCTGGATGAAAAGTTAATTTGAAAGCATCATCATCCGCAGAAGAGACATCGGATGAAAATAAAGCTGAGACCATTGGAGAACGTCGATCAAAGCTTTCGACTAAAAATAGGTTCTTCCTATACAAGATCATCCCTTGAAACCTGTCTGGAGCCGCGTGATTCAACTCTAACGTCATGTAATGCAAGAGTGGTAAGTGTCGATACCCCCAACGATTCTGGCAGAAGAAAACGACATCGATGGCTGCCTTGTTCCGTGGACCGACGTTCGATTATCGCATCTGAGGTCGCAGATTGTAAAGATCAATTTAGGCGATAAAAGAACGGCCGAGGGTAGCGAGGTTACGGGTCAGGGGGCCCAGAGAGGTGGCGCAGGGTCTCGAAGAAGGCTCGACGAAGCGGTAACCGCGTCGGGGAAGGCGGGTTTCGTGCATCCCGGGATTCGCGGGCCCAGCTCGATCGATATGCACGGCGCGGAACGAAAGGTAACGCGCCGTACGAAAGGCAAACAAAGTGATACGAGCGGAGAAGAGACCGGAGGAGGGCAGAGCGCGTCGAGTATGTAAAAGGCAAGCAAGCAACGCGGGGCGGCTGCTCGGCGCCGACATTTCGCGGTGAAGCGACCGACCCCATAGCCATGCATCACTCTGTCCTACCAGCGGACTACCTAACTATACCTACGCGAACCTACCACCCCTCTGACTTCGTCTGCACTTCGCGTCTCTTTTCTCTTTTCTCTTTTCCCCCTCCCTCCCCCCTCGACCATTACCATCTCTTTCACTCCGCGTCCTGTTCCGCTGTTTCCGCCAGTCTCTGTCTTTTTCATCCAAACCCCCCCGACCTTTTCTCTTTCCGGCTGGTCGCAGCGGTGTCTTTTTTTTTCCACCTTTTCCCTCAACATTTCCTACCCGGTCCGTGTTCACCGTGCACACCGGGATCTCACCTATTCCTCTCGGTCCCCGTCGCTGTTGTCCGTTTTCCCGCGTTCGCCCGCGTTTACAATGCCTCGTCATAAAGAGTCCCGTTGTGTTTCTTCGAGCAATTTGACCGTTTGTTATCCTTTCGCTGCCGATTTTCCCTCCCTTCGCCTCGTTACAGTCCTCTGTTTCCGCGGACCCTCGATGCGCTTACTTCCGGCGTACAACCTCGCGTGTCCGTCGAGTACATTGATTATCAAGTATCCCCGAACTCAGAACAGAAGATATTCTTCTTGTCCCCGATCGCTCGCAGAGCTCTTTTCGCGGTTTCGCGCGTCGAATTTTAATTCGATCCCGGAGGGGGGCGTCGTCTAAGATAACCGAATCGTATTTGCGAAAGGAAAGAGACGGGGTGCGTTAAGGTAGACTTCCATCAACGCTCGTCGAAGTTCTCGCGGGGCAAACAGGTTGCAGCGGGATTTCCGTGTTTGCTTCGATGCAAATGCGCGCCCCTTCGTTTCATACTTCGAAACAACCTTCGAGGGTTCGCCGTCGCTACCCGTATCACTTTGTTTGCCTTACCTCTTCTCTATACCGTCGGCTTTGATACACCTTCCAGGAGCTGCGCGCCAACGAGCGCCGCGCTTTCGTGTATCGAGAGCTTCTTATCTCGAACCTCGGGGATAAGCGTCTTATTGTTCTCGCACGCTATCAGCGACGGTTAGGCGGCACGGGGGTTATCAGGTTCGTACAGCTGGAAGATTTAAATCCTACGGCGGTGTTAACTCCTCGCCACGGCCCACTTTCGCGCCATTTCAACTTCGGCAAACTTTATCAAACTTTACCATTCGTTTTCTCGTTCGGCGCTATACGCAGGACGATTCGAGAAAACTGGGACGAGCTTAGCCCCTTTTCCCGATCGGAGATGCAAAAAATTCGCAAAGGAAAATTTACGTGTTCCTTTTTTTTTTCTTTTTAAAGATTCGGAAGTTGCGCGAGCGTTAACAGTAATTTGATACCGGAAGACAGGTACAGATTCCCTGTAACGCGCCAATTCAATTAGTATAACCGACCCATTCCGATTTGCGATCGATGCTCCTAATGGCCAGTTCTGCCCCTAATTAATATACGCTTTTAATTACGTCCGCGCCGCGTTTCTGAAACGAGCACTCGGCTCGTCGAATATGTATTTTCGAATGTAACGACGGGCTCCGCGAATTCCGCGTTGGAAAATGTGCGGGGAAACCGGCGGTCGAGCGGATCGCGCGCCGCCGTGCGGTTTTCGTCATCGGTATCGCGTCGAACATCGTTTGATATTTCGGATCGACCGTAATCCCGCAACGTCGCGTTCCAATTTTTAAACGCGGGATGCTCTGAACACCCCTCACGACGAAAGACCGTAATCCATATTTTTGGGGGTGGTTTTTCTTGGATTTCCTAACAATCTCACGTTGTTACAAAAATCATCTCCAGTGACGATTGTTTATGTCTGGAGTTTTGACCATGGGTTCTACGAACTCAATGGTGTTTATTATAGAAAGATAAGAGTTCGTCACAATCTTCCAACAGAATTCTTAGATATACCTTCTACATATCATCTAATAAAAAGTACATTCTATTAGCAATTATTGTCGTTTCATTAGAATCACACGTCCCAATAGCCCTACCTTTTCCAATAGTTTTAACATAAGTTTGATCATTAGTTGTATCGTTCAACGCGAAACGACAATCAGTTCCCAACATCCATATAGATTTGCACCGACATCGATGTATCATTTCAAGCCCCGTTGATAAACTCTGACAACTTTAATAATCATGTCCCGCGGAACAGTAATCGATCAAGGTAAAGCAAAATGAAATCAGACATCTGGTAAAACTGTCTAACAGTTGGGGGAAAAATTAATGCGAACGCAATAAATGAAATTTCTACACGTGGATCGCAGGCTGACTTCTGGAGCACCCCCGCCCAGATTTTACGAGATCATTATTTCAATTCCTCGAGCATGTTGAGACTAACACGGTGTCTACCCGGGCGCTGACACCATAAACATTTTTATTGGCGGGGGATGGGGATCCAAATGACGCTCTTTATGAAAGATATAAACACGAGAAAATGGACTAGGGTTCGGTGGACCCTAGCATTTTAGCATCAGAGGGTTCCCTCTCGCGTTTGATAAGAGAAATAGAGACATAGCTTTTCCGTTTTCGTGGCATTTTGGGGATCAAAGAATTAAGGACGATACGAGTTAATGTATTAATAGAAGAAGTTCCAAAGATTGGTCCATTTTTTGACCCCCAAAGCACGAAGGGGTGAACTCCCCTAACCGTCGCTACTACTTTCTGCAAGTAATTTCTTTACCCGTACGTTACAGTATTGTACCTGTTGAGCGTGTCGTTAGGAGCGACGAGTTGTAAATTCTTCCGACGTTGTATCGCGAGTGTGGCACGGGTACACAATCTCTATTATAACTTGATATAATGGGGCCGCATCGAAAATTAAATTACTCTTCCAAGATGAAACTTTGCACTGTTGGATGATTTGGTACGACGCGAAGGCAATTACAAAATAGTCCGCCATTTGTTAAGACGCTGGGTTTTAAGTTTTAAAAGCACCTTCTATGCAACTGTGGTGATCGATATATTTTAGAAAAATAATCTACCTTATATAGAACTAACGCGTACATATTCCTTTATAATATCGCGTTATTAATATTTCTGAAATGTTCGCTTTACTGCAACGGGATCGTTTGACACTCGAAAATTTCGGTCCGATAAAAATGTTTCATTTTATTAACACTACGACGGTATTTCCGCTCCGATAACAGTATAAGAGTGATTAATTTTTAAAGCTCAGTGGGAAACCAATATTCGTTCAAAACTCAAATATAATATCATCGTCTAACGGTAATAAAAGTAATTGATAGCGGAATCGTTGGCAAACAAAGGGTAGGTTTCTGAGAGATTAAGTGATTTGTGTAACCGGTTGAAAGCCGATCGAGCTTCGCGTTCGAAAGGAACGACGAATAACACAATCGTATCGTACAAATATTATTCGCGAGGAGAACAAATTTTTTAAAATTCATTTCGTTTGCTTCGCAACGGGGAATCCCTCCATTTCGATCGCGCCGCGAAGATACATTTCCATCTACTGTGCTATGAAGAGCAACGAGGGTTTAAAAGGTCTCGAAATCGAATGAAAGTAAGCCAGGCATTCGAAACGAATTAAATAATTTGTACAAATTGGCGAGCTACGGGATAGGGTTGCAAGAACGTTGCGGAAAGAACGACGGATCGCGGGGCGAACGAGGCACTTCATTCGCACAGTAAATGTTCGAACGATCAAGATTTCGCCCCGCGGTGAGAGACGCAGACAGAGAGGAAGAAAGACGGGGGTGGAAGAAAGGACGGTTGCGCGGGAGGGGGGTTGGGCGGAGGGTTCGCGAGTCTGGTGGAAGGCCAATATATAGGTGCTCGCACCGGTGGAATTGTAGCTCGTTTCGGAGGTTCACGCCCGAAGAACGGGGTTAATGACAAGCCCGCTCTCGAGAGCGTTTCGAAATCGATTCGTGTTCGATGAGAATGCGCTGATTCGAAACGGAAAACTTGGAACTAACGGGGTATGTGCCCCTTTGAGCGAGGGGACGGAAGCAACGTTATTGCGCGACGCTCGGCTCTTCCAATCGGGAGAGAAAGAGAAAGAGAGAGAGAGAGAGAGAGAGAGACGGAGTTTGTAGCAACGGAAAAATTATCGATATCGAACGAGAGGGTCTTGTTCGACTCGACTAGCTCGTTCAATTAGCGGTTATTTATTTATACCCCGACAGGGTTATCGATAAAAGACATTTTCATTTACACAAGGCCGAGGCACGTAAGACAGGCCATCCGAATAACTCGTTCATTTTTAGCGACAGACAAAAATGCTTCAAAGGAATGTTATTTGAATTTTTGGTAGACGAACTTTCTTAAATGTACGATAGTTATAAATCTTTCTATTCAATGTCCTCGACTTACGTTTCGTAATAATCGTCGAAAAAGACTTAAGAAAGTTTAAGTTACATTAGAAGTACCATGAATTACACATTGGTCTTCCGCGATATACTTTGTAGAGAAAGTTCAAGTCGTATTAATTTATTTGAAAGCTTGTTATAACGATATAAGACATCTCCGAGCTCTTCCACTTTGTAACTTTTACAACTCCTTTCGGATTGCAATCACTTTCTGCAAGTTCGTATTATTATCTATCTTTGTTTTCCACATACGTGTATGATTTATCGAGCTTAATATTTTGGGACTATACCTCGAACGAAAAAAATGACATCGAATTATTGCGACAGCCCTATTTATTTACACCCTGTCCATCAGTTTCGTGGCAATTTACGGTTACTGGATGACTGAATCGATAAATTGAGTTAAATAACGAGCCTCGTTTGAAGGATAATTGTCGATTAATATTCAGGGGTTAATTGTTGACGCGTTCGCTTCTGCAGTCGCCCTCACGGGATAAACTCGTTCTGAATATCGACGGCCTTTATTTCATTGTCAGCGAACAACTTTGCGAGTGCATTAACCGTGAAATTAATATGCATTCTTAAGTATTTTAATTTGCGAACATTTCACCGTTGTTGGATAGAGAAACCCCGAGAGTAATTTACTGGCGCGAGGGGTGAAGTGCGTCACGACTGAGAAAGAAACTCTTCGTACTAAAATTAGTGTTTCGTGAAAACTAGGTACACTATTAAATGCGTTTCGAGCATTTTTAAATCGAACATTTCGTCGAAGAACACAGGGAGTGATTTGTAATTAGCTGTTGCGGAGGGTGAAACTTATCGCGGAGTATAAAAGGAACTCTAATTGCCTAAATTAGGGTCTCAGGAACACTCGACGTACTTCTAAATGCGAACTCCAAATATAAGTGTTTTTAAATCAAAGATCTTTCGTAGCACTTCGACAGAGAAATCTCGAGAGTAATTTAAAATTGGCTGAAGTGGAGGGTGAAACGTAGCTCCTGTTCTAAAAAAGCTGTTGATTCCGAAATTAGCGTTTTAGATAAATTCTATGCACTCCTGAATATATAGATTGAAAATAAATATTCTTGGAATTTCTTAACCGTAAAACTTTCGTAGAAGTTCGACATGGAAACCTCGAGAGTAATTTGTAATTGAAGTGGAGGGTGAAACGCAAAGCGAGCGTAAAAGAAACTGTTGACCCAGAAATTAGTGTTTTGGAAAATCCTTCTACGTACCTCGACGCAAAGTTACAAAAATAAGCATTTTTTAAGAACATTTCGCAGCAGTTCCGCGAGAGTGAACTGTAATTGGCTGACGTAGATTAATATTTCTAAGTTTACTTAATTAACTTATTACTACCGCAGAATACAAAATAGGTCGCTAACGTCAATGAAATATAAATATTACTTTACGGAGACGATGCAATATTGCAAACGCGGGAAATTTAATTGTGAAATATCGTTTCAGGTGGATCTAGCGCAAAAGACACGATTGTAACTTCGATTACGTTCGACGAAACGACGCTGACAGCCATTTAAAGTTATCGCGGTGTCGGATTCAGGCGATTTCTATCGAATGAAAAGTGGAATCACAAATGTACCGGACGATTCGATTTTATGACGAAAAATCAGAGTGCTTTATTATCGAACAATTGTACCTAGGAACCGGCGGGAGTCTTCGGAGAAATCAAGTTTCCGATAAATAGAAAATTCACCGCAACTTCTGCGGGTCACCGACACCCGGGCGCTTGCACAGCGAAGAGTGAAACCTCGAACGAGGAGGGAACCACAAGTGGAAGTGCACCCTTTTAACCCTTCGCGGTCGTGATTATTTTCCAACCAACTATCGCGCCCGGGATTGTGTCCGCAACGATCGACGGTACACGTAGATTGACAAATTTTATTTAACCTCTTTCGGTTCGAGTGTAAACACCCACGCGATGGACACTTACACCGACGTAACCTGTGCGCGCGAATTTGTTTTTTTTTCATTCGTAACGTTTCTTCGTTAACAAAATCAACACAGGGACAGAAATATAAACCGTTCAGCGTTTCGACCGCACACTTTTCACATCGAATCACGAAACTTTTTCCCGTTTTTATTCCCATAACCGATTTACGCCCGGAGAACTTAATCACAAATATTTTGTACAGACCTTGCTATCATCTCCCTTCCACTTTCACTTTCAGGATCCTAGGTTCCTATTTTTGTTCACTCTTTAAAAAGCAAAAGATCGACGATGAGATGATGTAATTTACGTTTACGCGAACTAGAGATAACCTCAGAAACGTAGGTTATCGTCTCATGGTCGTTCGTAGCTTGGCAAACATCGGTGCAGGAAAGAAGACGAACAAACAGGCTCTAAAATTGGAGCGAATCGAGTTGACCGTTTCGTTGCCGCCGAGAAACGAACAAAATCTATCTTCGTTGCAACTCGCGATGAAACGTGGAGTTTGTACGATCAGATACGATCCGGACAATGCACGGGGAGTAACACGTGCTCTAAACTATTACTCCGCTTCCGATAACGTCTGCTGGTCGTATCAGAAATTACTATTTATTAGTTTCTAATAAGAGAAAATTCATGAACATATGACTTTTCCTCGATCTCTATTCTTACTCATCACACCGATTACCGCGGTTACAGCGTGACGGCCGGGTGTTTGATCAAGGAAGGCATCTCTTACCGGATGTGGCGTCGCGGCAGGGGCGGCGGTACCGGGCTGCGAAAGTTCTCCATCATCGTGTAGGAGTCGTGGTCGGCGGACTTGTGCTCCAACGCCTCCAGATGATCCAGCCGCAGGAGTTCCGGCTCGCGGGGCGAGTGGAGTTCACAATGGGCCACGTGAAGCAACGGCCTCAGCGACGAACCGCCTTCGCATCGTTGCTGCCGCGAAGGCGGCCTCGCCACCTGCCGATCTACACCATCCGACGCGTGCTGTTCGTCGCCCCAGACCTCGAACTCGCCCGCGGCCGAGTAGTCGCCGAAACCACCGTTACCCTTCACCGTTGCACACTTCCTCCTACGATCGTCGAGCAGCCCGGGCCACGCGGAGCCCCGCTCCTCGTTCTGTCTGCCCTCTTTCCGTTTGTATTTCACCAGGTACTGCCTCTTGGTAGACAGCGACAACGACAGGCTGCCTCGCTCGCTGGCGCGACGGGGCGTCAGATTTCCAGCGGATGAACCACGGGCCGCATAGAAATCCTCCGCGGAGTTCGGCAGAATTTCACCCTTTTAGGACGTCAGCATGTCAGGCTCAGAGTCGCTGGGTCTGCCGGCGTTCGCGCGAACCTCGTTGCACAGGCTCCTCGAACGCTCCGAGTCAGGTTGATTCCGACGTCTCGAGGACGAGTCACAGCATGTCACTGACGGACGAACTTGGCGACCGTGGGTTTCGGTGGATTCCAGTAAAAATCAGTGCATCGCCTCGAGGCAGAGTATCCAGAGGACAGGTCGCTTTGGGACGATTCGCAGTCTCGTAACTTAAGGTCGAGGTAAACGCATTCCGCGTCCTCGAAAAGTGTCCGTGGGGCCGCGCGCGTACCGCTAGCCGCCGGCTACGAAAGGGGAAACTCGCGTACGCAAACTTTGTTATCGATCTGTCAACGCCAGCGAGAAAGTTCAACTCCCGGCCCGCGAGCGATGCTCCTACGCGCTATACTTGTCCTCCTGTATCCCTTCGCGCGTCCGGTCAGCCGTTTGCTTCTTCCACGTATCCCTTTCACTGCACTACGCGAGAACACTTTGGACGACTCGGGTGGATCTAGCACGGTTCACTGTTAACACCGATACCGCTCGACGGATCCGTTCTCGACGGAGGCAATTCGTCCCGCGGCCGATAACTAGCTGTTGGACGTCCGCACGGTGCGCAGACACTCGCCGTCAGTCGGCGGGCACCGAAAACTAATTGGGTCAGGGGGCCGAGAACCGCACGCAAATCCGTGCTGGTGGAGCGTGAGCAGCGTGGGCTCCGAAAATCCCCAGGGGTGCACGCGAGGAGACCGTGTCCTGGCCTGACAGTTCCGAACCGTGCCGAACTCCGTTCGTGGATCGGCTCGGTGGCGACAATTTTCAAAACTGTCCCCCCGGCGAACGAGTTACTTCGCAATCTAACCCCCTGCTGGAGGGATCTTTCGCGGCGTACGGCACCCGAACGTAAAAAGAGGTTACTGCACCACCGTGGTTTCCCCTCTTTCGCGCACCGGCCAGTGGAAACGATCTCGTAGTCTCGTCTCGAGTACGCTCGAGGGCAACGCACACAACCTCTCCAGCTGCGGATCAAAGACTGAAGGGCCACGGCGCCGCAACGCCCGGCACCGAGTGACACTGAACGTCCCCTCCACGGTACCAAGTTCCGCGCATGTGCACCACCGTTCTCAACCTTCCCCACCCCATCGCCCCAGCCTCCGCGCGACGACCCCTTGGAATAGAACGCCGCTGAGCGGGTGGTGCGTGCACTAAACCCGTCGAGGCGACGACCGTCGCGACGGCATCGCGACTACGCGATCTACAGGGTGTCGATACCGAGAGATCCGGGGGCCGAGACGAACCTTGCAAGCTTTGTCCTTTCACTCCTTTCCTGATATCTATTCGATATTTTTTATGGGGGAGGCGGGGGTTTCGGTTTACTTAGCTCGCGTGTGCCTCGCCGTTTGACTGGTAGAAGATCGAGTTTGGTATCAACAAGTGTTTTTGACAAGGTACTTTGACTCGTGGGTTGTTGCCGCGTTTGCCGTTCTTCCCCAAAAATCTCTATAATTTTATTAAACCTCAGATGGTCTCTGAACCGGATAAATGTCGTTTTTCGTTTCAGCTAAAGTTGATTTAGCGGTGCAAACTCGCGGTGTACGTAAATGTTTGACTTTTGGATTGGTTTAAGGTGCTCGTGGTACACTTTGACATCAACAAGTTAGGTGGATGGCGCTGGGTCAATAGGAGGAGTAGACGTTGAACAGGTTGATCTATTTTCTACTTGTTAGAATCTTTCGTTGCTGGAAACGGAGTACATTTTTCGGCATAACTAGGAGGACTTTCATCCTTTTGGTTTTTGATTGCTTTGAAGGCTAAAGTTTGATATCAACAAGTTAGGTGGAAACGATGATGGTGTCGATAAGACACGGTGCTTTGTATAATAATTCAGCTCGTGAAACAAGTGTCGAAAAGTTAAAATTTTTTTGTTCTAACGAATAAAGAGTGAACGCTTTTAACAGACGATATTTAACGAGGATTGAACTGATTTATTAAGATTGGATATCTCTGATTTCGCGAGAATTAACTTGATTAAGTGATATTAATCGTCCAACGTGAAATATAATTTAATTGTACGACTCGGATGATAATTTTTATCGAACGAATAAGGGATTAGAAACTGTTTATCTTTTATACGCCGTTCAAAACTTTGTATCCAGATGAAAATTTTGCCCATCTACGGTACATGGATGTTTGAGTTTCGAATTGGTTTAAGGGATTCATTACAGACGTTGACATCGAAAGTTAGATAACGGGGCCAATATGAGACGTGCTCCGATGTAATGTATGTGTATAGTGATTTCGGACATTAACATTTCTGTAAACTTTCCAGTATAATGGGTTCGAAACATTAGGGAGGTAGATTGGTTTCGCGCGACGTGCGTTGGAAAGTTTGATCCCTTTTGTTTTTGTTGGCATCGAGTCGATATTTTCAACGGTGGATATTAAACGAGCATTTCAGACCCATCGGTGATCCATAGATATACCGTGCAAAGATATTCGAACGTTCGAAAGGATAAAAGATTGGATTTGATATCGACAAGATTTTGTTCGATATTATTCGTGAATAGTAAAATTCGATCGAAACAGAGGTTTAGAAACCATATCGGTAGCGTACGACTTCCAGATGATTAAAATTCAATCCGATAGCTCGCAACTCCATAATTAATTACGAAATTATATCCATTACACATGCGGTGGCACGTTATGTACATGATATAGCCACCAGAGGGCTTCCCCACCGATCCCTTTCCCGCAAGTTCTCCATCTACCACCGTACTCCTATATGCATTCCTCGACTGACCACTGAATGTTCCGATCCCGGTATCAGTTTACTATAATTAGACCAAATTCAGTGGAAAGTATGGTGATCGATGGGAACGAGCGGCGTCAAATGGAACCGATTCGAAGCAATCGATCGCGCGACTGTAACACGACTCTTCTCTCAACCGAATCCCCGTGCATTTCGAGTACATTAACAACGGCGTAATTCCATCGAGCGTTTAACATGAGAGAGCCAATTATTTTTCCTGTTCCATCCCGAGATTGTTGCAACGAAAGTCAATCAGTCTGAAACGTTTGGCTTTATTTCAACGAACGAGGGGGGGCGGGTAAATGGTGTTGTAACAGTATCAATTCGGAGCTCAACGTCCACCGTGCGATAATTGTTACAACGGCATTATTAATTACACAGTACTCGCAATTAACGCGCCTCAGGCTTCGCGTTAATATTTGCCATCGCGTTCGTCGCGAGGCATCCCTACTGTCCTCCGCATTATCCGGTCTCCCGAACAAGATATCGTTTCGCAATGGGATAATTAGACGGCCACGTTTCACGGTTAAAGGGGACACAGAACATCGGGCGAACAATTTCACGAAGAAACGACTGTTTCCCCGTCTCTGAAAATCGGTTGCCACGGCGAGTTGTTTACGCGTCGTCTGCTCCCTTGCATTGCATCCGCGTTTTCACTCGGCGCGGCTCGAATAGTTGGGAGTCTACGCAGTTCGCGGAGTCCGTAGACCGGCTTCCAAGAATATCTTCGGACCTGCTAGACTCGAGATTTACTCCCACGTATGCTCACCGTCAATGAATCATAGTCATTCTACGCTCAAGTTCAAAATAGAAAGATCAAAGTCGAATCACTGATCCTCCGACTTCGAGTGCAACTGCACGATTTAGCAGACTCGTTTATAAATTGATTCGACACTGTTCAGCAGTATTAAAACATTGAAGTTTACAATTTAGCTGTTCCAGTCGAAATTTAATTTTCACAGAAAGGACCAAAGTTATCGTTGGTGGATCTTTTTAGCCGATAATTCTGATATTTTAAAGTCTTTGTACCAAGGATTCCTCGTCCTTTAAGCCCTCTGTGCGGATAACGATGTACATGACTTTGGGAATAACGTAGAAATGAGCGTGGACGATTAAAATGCGAAGCTCCTCGTTATAAAATCAAATTTCGGAGCTTGGAATCCAAGTTGACAAATGTGAACAATCTTTAGTAAATCTCTAGATCTGATCCCTTAAAGACTTAATCCCAAGGGTTGCGCGTTCCGTTAAGCCTCGCTGAATGTGTGGGTTAGGGTACGTTAATGACTATTGTGGGCAAAGATACAAGGTGATGAAAGTTCCTGCGGTTTGATAAAATTGGGTAGCGAATATCTTCATTGAGAAATAGTAGGGTTCTGAATATTCGTACTACGGTAAATCCAGGATTTGATACGATTTAATTAAGCTTTTTAACCAAGCAAGATCTAGAATTTCGACTCCACGTCCGACCGTGGTCAGTCGATAAATTCGTACGCTTCTCGTCGCAGGTGCTCTTCAAAAAGATCCCCATTTTGGGTATCCGTCGCCACCTAGAGCCTTGGTGAAACGCAGCCGGATGTCGAGCAACTTTAACGCCATTAATTAAATGTTCCCGCTCGCGGACTCGTAAAACTGGCGTTCCGACGATTTCGACTGTCAAAGAGCACCTTCGTCGGTTGGTTGTCGATTTAATCGCGTCGAAAGCGTCCTCTCCGACCGAGCAGAGCACGCTCGAACGCGACCGCGAATTCTGTCGAGGCCAACTCGAATTTATAATTAAATACTCGTACGTAATTTCCGTCGGCGGGCTCGGCGACGCGCGCGATCCTGGATCGCTAACCGCTACCCCGTTCCCTAGCCTCCCTTCATCTAGGCATCTTTACAGACGCGACGAGGGTTATAGAGATACTATTGACTCTCGAAGCTATTCCGGCAAGAGCCGTGCGCGCTGTTCGTGAGAGCGTTCTCCGGGAAGTTTAATTATCCCCTTCGGTACATCCTGCTGGTCGTTGATACTGACGAACAATCGCACACGCTCGCACACGCGCATACACCGGGAGACCCTGCACGCATAACCGACGGGCGAACCTAGACCAAGAGAAACCCGCCAAGAAGGGACTGGAGCGAGATGGACGGAGAAGTTGTTTTATCCGAAATCTGCCACGGCAGCCTACAACGTTTACCCTTTTAGCGGCCACGACCCCCGCTGCCACTCGCGCCGCCGCCATTCTTCGCCTCGACCACCCCCTCAATCTCAACCCCACGCGTTCCAACCTCGCACGCTCCGCAAAAACGCCCAGAACGCCGAGCAAACGCGCCTCAAACGGAATTCTTCCAAGCAATATTCTATGAAAGATTGTAAATAAATTGTGATTTTCAAACAAATCGAACGACTTTTCATTTTATCCTGATTTTTGTCATCTTTCACGCGTACAGGGTGTTCCTTAACGCTTCATCGGATCCGACCCAGTGTATTATACAGAACGGGGAAAAGGATACGCGTAAATGCCTCTGCTATCTTTGGAAATACGGAAATATTCCTGAAATATTCTTCTTATCTTAACACTTCGGCAAGCGCGCCTATCCGCGTTACGCGAGCGGGTGCGACGTGTTTTCCGGATAAGAAACGTTAACATCGTGGAATTCCAATTCCGTACCAAGTATTTCATAGAATAGAGTCCATCTTTTTGCATTTTAACCTGACGAAACAACTAGATAAAGCTTCGAACGTATCATCAAGAAGTTGGCTAGATCAGGAACAGTTCTAACCCGCTCTTAACAGTCTGCAATCGCGAGACTCGAAGGACTCGGTACCGGGTATCCTCGTGCATTGTCAGAACCACGAAATTGAAGCTCTGGGAGCCCCAATACTCCCAGCACACATTAACCCAATAATTCAACGGCACTCCTGTCAACCACTTTCCTCCTTTTCAGCCGCCCTCGTGATTCTTCCCTGACGACGAACATGTATACGCGTGCACGCAAGTACGCGAAGCACTCTTCAGCCATGACCCGAGAGCGTCCCTGGCTGGAGGGGGAGGGGGAGGGGGGTGTGGGGGTGCAGAAGAGCGTAGGTGGGGCGGAAGGAAAATTCGCGACAGGGCCTTTGATGTCGCTTAAACAGAAAACGTCGGCCCCTGCTGTTCCAGCACGGCTTAGATTCTTCCTTCCTTCCTTCCTTCCTCCTTCCTTCCTCCTTTCTTTCAGCCAGCTAGCTTCTTACGGTCGTCTGCCTTCACGGCACGTCGGACGTCTTTGAATCCCTCTCTCTCTCTCTCTCTCTTTCCACCCTCGTTCCACCGCCGCACTGTTATCGCCGCGCATCTTCTTAGTCCTTTAGTCCTGGCCGCTTTGAGACGCTCCACGACTACCGGGCGGCCCCGCGACGATGAAGATATCGTCCCCCCGCTGCCCGCCTGCCTCCCCCCGTCCTTGCCATAAGCACTCATTTGTTCCCCTTATCTGCTCGATAGGCACTTCTCCGCCTTCTGGGACGAACGGACGCGGAGGAGCGCCGCGAGATCCTTCCTGCTTTCTTGTTTGCGGACCGAATTTGCATCTCCCGCGCTCCACACTACCAAGAAAACATTCCCCAGCGTCGAGGCTCGCTTTTTAATGGCGCGACCATACGATCTCAGGGTTTTAACCGTTGGGTCATCGATTTCAATGGAACTTCCGTAGACGTTGGGTTGGAATTCGAATCGAAAAGTTGACCCAAAGACCGACCCTGAAACCGTACTCGTTATCCCCAGTATTTTAAGCACCGTGACTGCGCAAAAGCTCATTAAAAAGCGAGCAGAACGCTCGGGAATTTCGCCTTGGGAGCGTCTGTGTACAGGAAAGGGGGTGGCAGAGTGAGGCGAATGGCAGCGAAGCGGGCCAGTTTTATCGAGCCCGGGCTTCTTTGAGCGAGGATAGATCGAGAACGATAGCCGTTCGGAGACGATAAGCGGCCCGGCAGGCGCTTTGATGATGACGCGTTTCTTGCGTTCGCTGCAGACGGCCGACGACGACTCCACGCTGCGGGCATTGTGCGAAATTTCTGGTCGTTTTATGAGAAACGACCCGACCGCCCGTGGCGTTTGTGATTTTAACCCCTCGTCCGGCTGAGCGCGAGTTAACTCGCCCTTTGTGAGGAACGTTTGCCGAGCGAAATTTGTACAGTTGTCGGAACAGCGTTCCCGCGAGCTCGTTCTCCCGATGGCTTCGTTCTGAATTTTCTAACTTCCCGAAGTTGATTAGCTGCGCCCGTTGGAAATTTCGAAACGCCCACGCGCTTTTACACGAGTATCGTTTCGCGGTTTTAACAGCACGCCGTCGCCATTCTTTCGCAGGGATGATTTTAGGTATCTTCCATTTGACAATCTCTAAGATTCGTACTTTGTAGTCCCAAACCCAACGCTCGACATCGATCGTGTCCACTGTTCAAGTGGATTATTATATTACGATCAATTTAAAAATAATTTATTTGAATGTTGCCTGAGTAGAAGTCGCTTTCTGGAATGGAAACGCCAGTTTTCCTGCGTTTTCTTACAGGCGGGAATTACTGTACTTGGCCGAGGGAAATCGATACGCGCATTACGTCCCCGTCTGTGATCGTTGATTCCTGGATTTGGGTAAACTGATCCTTGGATGTATGCGCGATGTCGTCCTGTAATACCGCGGTATTGGATGAATTGTAACCGTTCAATTACCCTATGATGAATTACGACTAGGGAGATCGATGTCCGCTGGTTTACACGACCAGGAAACTGCGTTACTCGATACGTTTGCGTTCGCAACGCGTTGCACGGAATGTTAAAAGAATATTCGTTCTTCGAAGGATGAATCTACTCTGCTAGGGTTTATCGACTAAAAATCCTACACGTAAATACGTATGTAAATTTCGACCCTCGTAGTTCCTCGTATCCACGTTTCGACAAGTTCGCGTAATGTTCCATTTCTGTGTGCTCGCGAAATTTGCATCCGTTATGTAACGCTCGAGACGTTTTTAATTCTTAATAAGAGAACACGGCGGAGTGAAAAGGTAGAAGAAAGCATTTGCATCCTTTATGTATATACATGTATACACGCGGCAGCGGTGCTTCCTTTAACTATTACAACATGAAAATGGCGGAATTAAAAGAAGGAAAAGAAAGTTCTGTTAACGCTAGAGGGAGCAGAATACTTCCAGGTTTTTTACATTTCCGGCGGTTGTTGAATTTCTTTTAACGTTTCTTAACAAATTGCAAAAAGAGTGCAGCGACGTTGATTTCTTTAAAAAAAAAAGTTAGTCCTTCTCGAAAGTGTCGTTTTAATTTGGTGTCGGTTCAAAGTCGGATTAACTTTTGTTTATAAATTGTTTTTATCGCTGCAAGTTCCCAGCTCGAGGATTGTTAAGGTGCACGTTCTCTACGAAAGTTTTTTTCATTATGTAATCCTGTTTAATCTTGGAGTACTCCACGCTATCAACGTTCTGATAAAATATTTAATTCCAAAGTTGGCGAATTTTTGCGTCGGTCGAGTTTCTTTTGAATTTAAATTTACCAAATCGAAACGGAAGGACTATGGCAGACTCCGCTATTATAAAATTTATCCGTGAAAATATTTTATTGTTAAAAAATCGTACAACGAGTTTCACGGCACGCCATTTCGTCGAGTTATTTTTGAAAGGTTTTTAAACACTGTAAAAATGGTCGAGTCTGTCGCTCGATCGCGGAACGGAGCACGATAGCCACGCGAGGACAATCAAGGGCGGTCCAACGATTTCCCGCGTGGACCCGGCTCGCGCCTTTTAAATCCTCCCCCGCGTCTCTTAATTCAATTTTAAACTAATTTCCTTAAACCGTTCTGTATGCATGGATATTGTCCAGCTTCCAATCTTCCCCTAAGTTTTTTAATTTAATTTCAAACTAATTTCCTTAAAGGCCCCGACCCACGCGGGGCGATCCAGCGGTTGCACGCGAGCCGGAGGCTCGCTTAGTGGCGTCATTAGCGTTGCATAAAAGGAAAGCGGACAAGTGGGAAGTGAAGTTATTTTTATCGACACTCACGACCCTGCGTCGTGCGTTACCTGCTTACCAGCGACCGTGATGCAACCTGTAAACTGAAAATAATAGCACCAGATTCGTAATTCGTAGGTTGCCTCGTTAACTCCTATCTGGGTAATCTGGTATCCTCTCTCGTGTCTTCGCTTAAACAATTTTGATCGCGTAGACCCGTAAAGTTGACTCGTTAACTCTTATTTCCGTGATCCGATATCCACGCTGCGTTTAAAAAAATTTCGATACAGCCTGGAGATTATCGAGTATAGCTTTGCAACAGGAAAGTTTACTACAACCGACAACCGCTGAACGTTTGTAAGAGGCTATTGATTTCGCGCGAGTTTCGAGCGATGGTAGTTTACAGCACTTTGCACCCTGGATCGTATTGCGAATTCATGGAGACGCGTGTACTTGAACGGTCTTTAACCCTTTTGAAACAACCGTCTATCGTCGCTTGGTCTAGCCTGCACGAGTGCAACGAATTTTTGTCAGATAAAATTATAAGATAGTATCGATCGATGGTTTAAAGATGGGCCCAAAAATTGACCGGAAACGTCGATATAGCCCCTCGAATCTCTCGTGACAATGGCGTTTGTATTTCCGAAGTGGTGACTTTTCGCGACGGCATATTTTTTCCGCGGACGACTCTCGTCGGCGAACGAGCGCTTCCGATGTGAAACACAGTCACTTGACATCGCGTATTTGCCCCCAAACAAGCGCGACAAACGCGGGGAGAAACGTAACGAGAGCCCCGATATCGCGACACATTAACAACGAGGCAAATCCGTGTTCTGGTGAAATGCACGTGAAATTCGATCGTTTCGAGGGAATAATTTTAGCAAAAATTTTGAAGGTTAACTCCGCGGACGTAGCCAAGTAGCCGCGTCCAGATTCCGACATTCTTATCACGCTCTGTCCGGTGGCGCGCGTTCGCGGGGGCATTCCACCCTGCACCTTTTCCAACCTTAAATTTCAGCCCATACGGAATCTCACGGGGTACCCGGCACCGGAGGAAAAAGAGCCGCGGCGAGATCGTCGACTCGTAATACCCGGCATGCCGAGCCCGGGGCCGAGATAGGTCGTCATTACCGGAACCAATTTTCTACGACGAATACTGCATCTCGAGTGTCCTCGTCGGGATTTACCGTGGCATCCAGGGGGGGATGCAGGCCGCGAAGACGAGCGCCAACCGACGGGAAAGGGATACACGGTCGGGCGGAGAAGTCGCTGGAAGAATGGTCGATTTCATATGAATGCATTCCATGCAAATGCGCCCGCTCAGGCCCCGCGCGGAGAGGGGAACGGAGGGAGCCGAGGCACGCCGATGCGGAGATAATTGGGTGAATACATTTCGGCCCTTCGTACCGCGGATATATATTCTTCGGAAGGGTTCCCCGGCATTATGCACGCTCTAGGAATGCGCACGGAGGGGGAATCCCCCCGCCTGAGAGACACGTGCGTTTGGGGTCGATTTTTTAGAAAACTCGATTCCAAAATCGATCCTCCGTCGAAATTCGTGCGTTCATCCCTTCCAAAAGACTATAGAAGACGAGTAGAGTTGAAAATATTACCCCCGAAGGAGCGTGGAAGAACGATGGAAAGTTCTGCACGCTCTAGGAATGCGCACGGAGGGAAAATCTCTGGCGGTTAAGAGACACGTGCGTTTAGGGTCGATTTTTTTACAAAACTCGATTCCAAAATCGATCCTCCGTCGAAATTCGTTCGTCCCTTCCCAAAAGGCGATAGAAGACGATCAAAGTTGAAAATATTACCTGAAGGAGCGTGTAAAAACGATAGAAACTTCTGCACGCTCTAGGAATGAGCACGAAGGGGGAATCCTTGCGCCTGAGAGACACGTGCGTTTAGAGTCTCTCGATTTTTTAGAAGACTCGATTCCAAAATCGATCCTCCGTCGAAATTCGTTCGTCCCTTCCCAAAAGGCGATAGAAGACGATCAGAGTTGAAGATATTACCCCCGAAGGAGGGTGCAGAAACGATGGAAACTTCTGCACGCTGCTAATACCCGGCAAAGTAACAGATTTTTAAAAGTAACCAGGAAATTTCTACTCGATCTCGGGAACGATTGTCCATTCTTCTCAAACGAGGTCGAAGTTCGCAAAAACTACCCTGAATCATACGTCCGACCGATTCCGACGTTCTTTTCAGTGAAAATCCTTCGTCTCAAAACACTTGTCGACTACTGTGTACGGAGGGGGGCCCCTCGAGGCGGAATGAAATTCGCCATTGGCACGAACAGGCAGTGATTTAAAGAAGAGGAGGACATTAAGGAGGTTCCGTGGAGGACTCGCTCGAGCGGCCGGATTCATTCGTGCGCGGCCATTGTCTGCTCCTCGATTGCCCATTAACCGTGCAACCGGCGTTCGTCGAATAACGGATCGACCTTTCAATTGTCGTAGGCCTTTCGGCTGGGTCGCGTTGCCGTTTCGGAGTACCGGCCGCTTAACGTCATATCCTGGCGGATATTATGACGTCTGCGCCGTGAGTGGCCACCTTCCGCCGTGTCGGCCGCATAATTCCAGGCAAGTTCGCCGCGTATTGCGTTTATATCTCGCGGTCTGTCGCGATAACGCTGCTTTTGGACGCTCGCCAGTCACCGGCCGAGTTCCTCTTTTTACCCCGATTTCTTTTCCACTCTGACTTACGAACGCTACCGAACGTAATTCGCCGATTTCCACGAAACTTTTATACCCACGTCTGTTGGACAAATATTTTTTTTTTACTACGAGTCGTTGGCATCGTAGCTTTGTGTCTCGGAAAGTGTTCGAATAACAGTTTTTGGTACTTTCGGTGATAGAAACTGCTACTCTATTTTCGTAAAATTATTATTAGATAGACCATTAGTCCCCGCAGAAATATATTTGTCTGCGGCGGAAGCTATCCACGACGGAGGTTTGCTTACATACCTCTCGAGCGGGACACAACGACGGAATAAAAATGGAAGTAGACGTCTCCCAATTTGAAACATTGACAACGGGGTAAACGTACTCGTACGTCGTCGTGGTGCTCGTGCGTCGTTCTTAACAGCTCGGACGGTCTACTCGAGCAGACGGTAAGAAAATGTATAAAGGGAGCTTCAATGGGTGTCTTCGAGCCCTCTATCACCATTTGCGCACATATGGATCCCCTTTATCGACGCGATACGTTCCGCGGTCGAAGACATCTGGTCGTCGAAATGGCGCTGGGAAACCACTCGTTCGAAACGTAACGCGCCGGGTCCGGACGCGAATTAATAAAAGGACACGCGGCTGTAAATCACCAAGACACGAGGAACGCCGTTCCGTGCAAACGAAGAGGATCGTTCGATCGTAGGGCGAACGAGGCATCGACGCCTATCGGCCGTAAGAGCCACTCAAAGGGCACCACGTTTCCGCAACAACCTGGATACACAAACGCCCGCATCAACTCGACATATTTACTCTGCCGCTTGTTTCCCTCCGCGAAATAAAGCGCGCTCGTTCCTTTTAATAAGCAGTCGCGTCGCGTTACGGCCTACGGCTGTCAGATTCCATGGCTACCCGAGGACAGAGGGCGGGGGACGAACCGAGAAATGGCGAGAAAAAAGGGGGAGAAAAGGTCGGTGATGTAGCGCGTCGGACATTCGCCAGCGATGGCCTCGAAACCCTTCGAGTCGTCTTGTTTGGATCGTTCGAGTGTCGCTTTTAAAATTAGTCACCGCCATTGTTCTGTCGCGTCAACTTTCCGAAACGTCCTGTGCTGTGCTTTTCTTGATATTCAATGGCGTTGGAATGCTCGCTGAGAGTCGTTCCGGAACTCGCGTCGGAGAGGATCGAGTGGCCATCGCTACCTGAAACAATTCCAGGATCCCCGAGCATCGACTGGCAGAGAAATCAGACCGTCCACCCTCTCGTATTCCCTGTAGCGCGATATTGCGACCAGGGGGTGACAGTGGGCGCGCGTTTACAGGCTCATCCATCCTACTCTACGGAGACCCTGCCTCTTGGAGAGCGCGACATTCCAGACCCCGGGTTATAAAAACGTTATTGTTCGCCACGCAGCGTGTGTACCTCCCAACGATCACCTTTTGCATCGTACGTGACGTTTCTAGTCCATGTTTCGCGCGAGAACGTCCAATGTACCGGATAACCTACGATCTCTGACCTATGGAAGACGTCAGACGTCCGACTATCGACGTAAATAACTTTACAGTGCAGCCAATTTAACGTTGCACCTGGCTGGTCTCTACGTCAACCCTTAATTACTCGACAATTAACCATTTCTTTATGTTTTGTAAACACAATGCACTCGTAGGATCGATCTTAATTTTTTACCTCGACTCTGTAATCCAGGACATTATTGGAAATGATTGTAAGCGGTATAAGATAATCGCGGAACGATTTCCTTTCTAAAAAAGAATTGAAATTACAGAGCAAATATTTTTTAGCTTTTCATTACGAACATTGCCGCACGATAAATGACTCTGAATGTCCATCTTGGGCTCAATGGGAGTAATAACGTATCTCGTTATAGAGATTTATTATTTTCGTGCTATGGACAAGGTGAATTCTATAAATATGGCTCTGTTTTAAAGTGGGTTAGGTCTGGGTTAAGGGTTCGTGAAGGTCGTCGGGGATGTTCGGGTATCATGGTGCCATTTTTAAATTAAAAAAGAAAGAAGAGTAGTTTAGGAAACAGATTTATAGCCGTGCAACGGATACTCTGTGCCATATTTATACGATATACTGCTGATGGACCAATGTATTAAACTTTATTGCATTAGCCGGGGGAAAATGTTTCGGGGGTGCGACGGTCCATCCGTGTCGCAGGCTTTCCAAGCACTTGTAGCGGGGAGGAGTTTTTCTATTAGCTTATGGCGCTCTCTATTAATTTATTACCCCGGATTGCTCCAGTTATTGCATCTCGTCCCTTCGCGGGGTTTTAATCGTGACGCATGGGACTCGAGGCAGACACGGGGAGAGATCCCACCGCGATTGGGGATGGCGTCGCGATTAAACAATGATTACTTTCGTTTAAATCGATTCGAGTATCAGCTTCTGACTATATTTATTCATAACCATACGCTTTGGATCATCATCGATAACACAAACTTGCCTGAAATTATTCAAAGTCCCAACGTTGACCAACTCTGAATATTTTTTAGTTACCGTCCTAACTATTTTAGTTGTTTCACCATCTTATGAATAGACTGCGGATCTTCATGCAAATTCATATTTTTGTTAATAAAATTATTGAAATTGGAGCTTTGTAGAGGGTTGTCTCAACCCCTAGATATAATAATTCGTACCTTACTTTAAGTATTTCTTATATTCTTGCGTGTTAAGTGGATTCTGTAATTTTTTGAGAATTAAAATTCCCCATAAATGCATAAACATCCGCAGTCTACTTATGAATCTACTAGACGCGTATTGTATTCGACACTTTTATTTGGACCTTTTGTCTCTCTCTCTCTCTGTTAGTCGATAATTCGGTGTTTCTGTTGGGCTGTCTTGACGGATGACGGTGGAAGCAGGAGGGTAGGGGGTGTCGCGCGAATCGCAGGGGTTAATTTCGTTGCTCGGAACGCAACCACCGTGGCGACCGTGCGTTTCCTCGGCGAGCTCGGAGATCGATAGCATCTCGCCGCGGAGCCATGAATTATAACGGAGGCCAGCAAGCAGCTGGAAGCGTCGAGTGGTAAATAACGAATAGCGTTTACGTTGTCGAAAATGACTGGTAGATTGCTTGTGTCAAGATCGCTTAGCGGGACCCGTGTTCCCCCGTTCGAGACAAGTCAGCGTGTTTTCACGGTTTGCTTCTTCCGTGCGCGTGATAAACAGGCTACCCTGGCAATTTGGCGAACTATAAAAGGCAAACATCGACCTCCAATATTTTCCGTTCGAGAACAACTATTTTTACGAGCAACTGCAGCGTCGTCTTACATTTTATCGAAGACGAGAACGTCGCTCGAACTATTCGTTATTTTTAAATATATGCTAAGAAACGCGTTTTTATTTCGCGCTAAAAAAATATTCCCTTTATCGTTGATCATAGATCGTCCTTGCACCATCACGATATCGTATGCAATTGCAAATTAGACGAGTACAATCGGTCCGATAGTGGACAGGTAGATTGCTGCTCGTAAGGTTGCAATTCATTCGAATCGATATTCGCAAGATTCTAGCTCTAGAGTCGCTCGTAAGTTTGCAACTCGTCGTATTGTGACCTGCGCTATTACGACACCAACGACTACGACTAATCTGATTGCAACTCTCATGATTGTAATTCACTTCAATTGCAATTGGCATTATTATAACGCGATGTATTTAACCTCTTCGACCCTGCAACACCGTGCAACGAGGGGTGAAAAAATCCGGAAATGCACCGACGGGAATAATGACCTCGCCGCGAGAATGGTCGTGAAAGTATGGGATCGGGATTACGCGGAGATTGAAAAAGAGGAAACGGGTTGCTGCTCCTGCAAGACATCTTAACTACGCGGAGGCGATCCGCGCTAGCCTTCGGGACGCGTCGTTGCTTAACGGCCTGGAAAGCGAAAGACCATTACGGGGAATCACACGCTCGATGACACTCTTCTACTTAGGAAACCATATTAGGCCGAACGGCTCGCCCGTTTAAATCACTGCGCGCAATTCCGAGGCGAAAGGTCGATGGTGGATTTACGCGCGGTTGCCGCGGTCGTTGTTGCTCGCCGAAGGGTGACATCCCGTTTCCCCCCGAGGACGATGAAAAAACTTCGGTACACCCTTGTATCGTTGCTCCAGACAATGGCCACCGCGCGCCACGGAAACTTCCTATTTCTTTATACTCTCCTACGGTCATCGACCTTTCTGGATCATTGGGGAAACAACGCCAATGCAATTTTCTTAATTTTCAGTCGAGTACTCGCGCAGCCCTCTGCTGGCGAGTGCAGGCACCTTGCCGCGAAAATGGCGGATCGATCGAGAGAAACTTTATTCGATATTTGCGCTTTATTTCGTTGAGAATCCTATTTGCTATTGTTGCACGAGTTACGATGCCACGTATACTCTTTGCAAGAGAAGAAAGAGATATCGTAAGCTGCACGGAACAAATATTAAGTATTAAGACGCGGTTTCCCCCAAGTACTCGACATCAGAGGGGTCCCCCGCCTATTGTGAAATCTCTGTTCCCTACAAGTTTCATACCTAACCACCGATCCCTTCGAATCGATCGGTTTCCCTGACGCCGAACGTCTCCGTGTCTAAGGGATACGAGTCCCTTAGGTAACCTTACCGACGGATCCACTATGGCCGAGGTAAAAGATTTCGGCCGCTCAGGAGCACTTCTGTGAATCACATCAGGCACGACCGCCGCTTTTACATCGCGTCGGTTGCTCCGACCCTTTATTCGACGGACGAAAACCGTGTGTCCGCGGCTATGCGTTTTTTGTCTTTCGAACGCAACAATAGGGGCCGCAGCGAGCAGACCGGAGATAGGGGCGGTCGGTTGGGTGTGGGTGGGAGATAAGCGTTCGGTGACCTTGAGCGGCGAAACTATTTTGTCGCGACGCGTCGCAATCTCGTCTTCTTTCCAAATATTAGTACCGTTCAAATGGAAACCAATGTTTAAATAATTAAATAACCATGTACTGCATTTTCGGAAAGAAAAGTGCCGGTGCACGAGCGCGGAATTGGCCGACACGTGTATCGAGAAGGTTTTTTTTCGGGGAGAGGATGTGTCCAGCGTTGCCACCCGCCATTCTTCCTCCTCTTTCGTTTCGGATCCGCTCGATTGTTCCCGTCACGTTCGTTAAGAATTCTACGCGTTACGGGTGGCGCGCATAAGGGCGTGACTTGTTTCTCGCATTCGCCTCGCGATCATATAATGTACGATTTAAAATGCCACGGCAGTATGTTCCGCGATTATGATAATGCAATCGCCGCCATGTATTATTTATAATGTCGTACCTTCCAAAATTTTTCTCTCTCGCACTCGACAAATAAAATAACGTTTCCACCCCTCCTACCATCTCTCACGCTGTCAGATTCTCTTAAATACATATCGACCAATTTTCGCGTTGTCGTTCCATCGATTATTTATTTTATAGACAATACTTCGGATCGATTCTCCTTGATATTAACATTCGTAGACGACTGCAATGAAACATGTCTGACCATAACATACTTTCGTTATACTCGTCTTTATACAAATCACGAACCATTTCAAGAGAACGATCGACGTTCTTGTTAATTGGCGTAATTATTCAGCAGCCCCGATCGTGGCGCGGGCAGAGAATTTTCGCGATCGAACGGATCGATTAACGAGTGCCGTGTCGGTGAACGGAGACCCGGAGGAAACTGGGACGATCAAGACGTATCGGCGACCGATTCATAATTAAAAGCGTGCCACAGGAATTTATTTTCGCGTGACCGATTTAACGGAAACTCCCGGCGATAAGTGACTGGCGGTGGCCGACTCTTCTCGAGGCAAGCGTGCACCAAAATGGCTGAATAACGATCGCGTGTGCGTTCGTACGTGTGAAAATGAGTGTCATTAAGTGCGGTCAGCAACGCGCGAGGGTGAATATTAAAGTTTAGAGCGTACGCGGAGAATTCTAGCGAAACATTACGTATAGAGAGAAACTATTCTACTCGTACAACGGTGTTACCGTTGACTATAACTATTTAAAATACTGCGATAAATTGTAAGCACGGTGTCTAGAAAATTAAATAGATTGAAATTAATTTAGAGTCTTGTCCTGAGACGATAGAATTCGTGTACAGGATTTGGAGTCGCTGGATCGAGCGCGGATATCAGAGCAAAGTTTAAAGTGCATTCGGAGAATTTTAGAGCGTGAAACTGTTCAACTGGTACGCGCTTCATCAGTTTTGTACTTAATCAAAGGTCCCCGAACGTCAGAAATCTCGCACCTATTAGTTCTTGGCCACTCCATCGCTTCGTCTTTTATCCTCGTAGCCTCGAAGCTCTCGAAAGAGACCGTGTATACAATGACTATGTAACAAGAGAAGACGCGCAACTAGATACTGTACACGGATGACAAGAATGAACCCGAGAGGTACTAGGAGATAATGGGAACGCTTCTCGACTTCATCTATGGACAATGTTCCCACGTTAACGGCCGAGATAGCTGCTCAGTCACTTGTGGCATAATTGTTTATACCTCGGTAATTATATATCGGACTACAAATAGCGAAACAGTAGCGGTAGACGCTGAATGGCGTATTCGATACATCTGCCTCTGGAAAATAATAAGATTCATCCCCTAAAATCGAAGCTAGCCTCGAGGGGCAGCTCTCGCGGTTCTCGAACACGATCTTCGACCAACGGGTGGAACCCTTTTCCTCTGAAAAGCGCAACAATCCCGCGGATCGCTTAATTAATTCAGATATAGTGCAGGGGCGGGGCCCGGCGGTCCCGACGAGCGACAGTGTTTAACCGCGAGATTCATAACACGCGAAGACAGGAGGGCGGTGGCGTGGCGCGATAAAGCATGACGAAATACGGCCGTCGTGGTCGCGGGGACGGCGCGCAGGATGCAGATAAAGTTAATGGGATTTTATCGGAACGCGGTGCAATCTTAGGTTGCTGACCAGGCTGGACTCGGGGCTGGAGAGCGTCGCTAGGGGGTGGAGAATCCCCGGTTAGGTCGGCTGAAGTAGATTCTCTCCTCGTACTCTTCTCGTTTCCACCCGGACTCAATTAATAAAAGGGCTTTCTCCCCTGGTTCCCCCCGCCAACCCCCGTTGTTCCCTTACGCAGTCAAGGTCCGCGTACGTCGGGAATGGCCGACGCTGAGCAACGCAGCGGCGGACAGCGTCGCGAACCCACGCACACGGACGCACCGTCTGGAACCCCGTGCACACCACCAAAGACCATCGTCGTCCACAGTCGCCAGACGTTCGTACGATCGACAACGACACCGACGCTATCGCCGGCAACGGGCCCCGACGGATCAGCCTCCGGCCGGTCCAAGGGTAAAAGCGTAGAACCGGAGTTGGGGTAATTGATAGAAGCGCAAGGAGACGCGGATTGTTTACCCGAGGAAGGATTGACCATCGCGCGAAGGCACTCAACTACTATTCTCCCCCGTCGTTCGTTCATTCGTTTCATCCACGGCCATTCGTTCCCGTGGCGCCCTGCAGACTTTGGTTAGCAGCGGCCGGGATTGGCCAGCGACGCCCTCGCCTCTCGCGGACCGTCGACCGGTCCTAGGGTCGTGTAATTAATGCTGCTAATATACCTCGGATCTCTCGCCCCGTTTCGACACTCGCGCCGCCCGGGAACGACTGCTGCGCAATTTTCCATCGGTCAGGGGAACGATGTTAATCGCCGTTTCGTTTTGATCGCTCCTCTTCACCGCCTCGAGAACTTGCAAGAACAACGCGACGACTTGTTGCTTTACAGAATTTACGAGACTAGGACTCTTTTTACCGTCGTATCGGGTTAAAGTCGATCGTCCAAGTTGGTCGAGTGCTCGCGAGAAAGGTACAGGTCGAGCGTAGCCCTCTATCGGTCCGTAGGAAATTTTTGTCTCGCTGCATGTTCCAACAGCAAATTCTCTTCTTAAATTATAAAAATTTAATTAAACCCGGCGCGCGAAATAACACGAAATCAAGATAGGTCGAATTTGTATGGAAAAATAAAAGCACCCCTGGTTTTTCACAATACCAGACACGGCTATCTGGTCAGATTTAATTAAAATAATTTTCAAAGCTGTTGTCTTGGAAAAAAGCTGCTCGGATGCAAACAAGCTATCACGCACGAATTGACTATGTTTGCGTTAAACGAGTTAACGATTATTTCCGATCTGTCTGTGATAAACTCGGGGCTACCTTTTGTCGGTAGTCGAGGAACTTGCGGAATATTGTTCCCCGATTATTTTCACCCTATCGACGCATCGGTTCGCTTAGAACAGCGCGCCCGGAGTTTCCAGCGCGATGCAATTACAAACACAACCCCTATCATCGAATATCGCTTATTAACGACTCGGCTACCGGCGGGTCCGTAAACTACCAGCACCGGCAGGGTCGATAGGTTGCTTTATGCGTACTCGTGTCTCGCGAGAACGTACCATCAATTCGCTGCGTTCGACTGTTTGCTTCGACATCGCGATCGATCGACCTCCGTCCATACCTTCTGTTCACTGACCCCCGTCCATCGAACGGACGCAACTTTCTCGCCTAAGTGTAAAACCACCCACCGTCGACCATCCACTATGCACAGATCGAAAGTTGTCGACGAATCGAATTAACCGCGCCACCCTCCCAGTCACGCGAGACGTAATTAGCGACGAGCAATCCTAACTACTTGCAGAGTTTTATGAAATTTTGTGCAGACATTCTATCGACTCCTTGATACATAGTAAAAAGAGCAGGAAGAAAAAATTCGCGTTGCTACTAGGATTACTTGATGGCAGAAATTTCGGTAATATCTGCCAACTAGGGGCTAAAATGTTTAGGACGATTGTCCTCGTGATATTCATATTGTAGGAAGACTCGATCCTTCAGAGTCTGAAGATGTCACAGTGACCACCATTGTTAACGTTCTAACAATAGCGTCCTGTGGAAACTAAATGAAATACGTCTTGAAGGGCTCCGGTAATTAATGATATCTAGGTTCATATTTCCATGCAGGATCACGAAATTTCAAGCGCCAACGTAATATCAAACAATTTGTAATTGCTCGTACTTATCCTTGGCGGTAAACAGAATAAAAATTACAAGACTCTAAATATTCGATATTCCCGTCCCCTCGTTTCGAATAACTATTCAATCGTGTCCGAGAAATACAATTTCCTTCCCGGGAAACATTGCGCGGAACGATCGACAGCCCGCTCCGCAACTTGCCCACCATTTTCGTTCCTCCTTTTTCTTATGCCTATAATAAAAGAACACGAGTGTCGTTGAAAGTCTCGATCGGTTGTCAACGCGACTTCACCCGGCGCATTAATAAACCAGTCTACGGGGCGCCGTGGTTCCTGACAACCTACCTTCGACCCATCGTACCCGGTTCAACCGTCCCTCGACTCGATTCTCGTGGGGAGAATTACCCTCTTCTTAACCCCTCGCCCGCCCCCCTCGCATTAAAGTACATGTTTAGGGCATGGTCGAGTTTGCGAGACTCTTAATGCTCGTGCTTGCTCCATTGTGTAATGGGTGTTAACCATAAAAACAACGACCGTGGCTCCGAGTGTCTAGATACGGGCGCGAGCTCGTCAGGACTTCTGAGAAATAATACGCAATTGGAACGAACGGCCTCTCCCCTAACCGGAGATACGCGAAATTTGATTCGTGCAATAAACGAATGAAATCAACGTACACCATTGTACCCAAGATTACTTTCTTTGAACAAAATGTGAGAAGATAGTTACTTTCAGATTTCAAGTCTACCAAAATAAATATTGTTCCTTGACGTTGATTGAATGGACCCACGATGGGGGAGATTAAATGACGGTGTTTGTACGTCCGTACAGGGAAAGAATCTGTACATATGTTCGATCTTTTAAGGTGTCTGTAAATAGACAAATCAATTCGTATTACGTCTTAAGGTCTCGAGCGTTTTCTTTGTCGGGACGGTTTCAGAACCTCCAGTAAATCGTTTTATCACTCGCGAGAAATGTACCTTGATGGAGAAGGCTGTAGCACAGTTATTAGCGTCGGTTCTAGAAATCGCAACGGGCAAGAAACGGCTTCAGCGCTCTGTAATTTTAATGCAACGTTACCATTGTGAAGAATTGCACCACCTGGACTTGCTAATGGGATATTTCCACACAACAAATTTACCCTGTTCCAAGAAACGCACGCCGTATGACGTAAAAAGGCTCTCATGCGGTACTTTCACATTCAGAGCTACCCTACGCGATGGCGACGAACTTAATAAACAGTGTTCGCTTTACATTTTCCATTTGTTTCGCCACAACACGTCATCGCAATTACGGAACTTGATGGCGCGATTATTAACATCAGGGCGATATCTGTCAAACGATTCTAGACGTGTGGTGTCTACGATAATTCACGATAATCGTAAAGCACGTTCTAATATTACGTGTTTCGAAAGGTTATCGAACCAAGGAGCATAAATTTGTCATTGAAACGTCAGTTTTAAGGCTCATTAAGGAGTGTCAGGACACACTGCTGCCTTTTCCGTTCGGTTTGATTCGCCGACTAGTAAATGTCGTTGATGGCTGATAAATAATGAACGGCGACCCCCCGAGCATGGGTGACTTGAATAGATAATAACCGTAAAACGCGTAGCAGTGTCATGGTGTCAACGATAGCTGCTGAACAATGAATGATGTTTGATAATCGACACAAGCAGTGGTAGTTTGAATAGGTAATAACGGTAAACCACAATTACGGTAACCGATCCTCGAATCCGCGACGAGGCTACAAAATTATGCATTTTATGCAGGCTATACGTTAAAAATCAAATATTGTTCAAGAAATATGGTTTCTCGCGCGGAATTATTCACGGATATCGTTACCTTTTAACGCGGTTAATCTAATTTCTGTAGTTTCAAGGGTAAAGCAACCGCCCGGGGGCACGTGCCCCGTCTGGCCTTGCCCCGTCACGGCCCTGACCCGATCTCTATCCACCGGTTCTTCCCGCGATACATTTGCATTCCGAGAGAGGAACAAAAGGTGCAAGGGAACTTCTCGCAGGACAAGGCTGGAGACGCGGGGTCAAAGTTCCCCCGGCGAACATCAAACGGTCCGCGCGGGATTACGGTGCTCCGCGTAACCGGTTCTCCCTTTGCGTGCACATGTCACTCGGTGCGCGTATGCGGGCGTTTGCCCTCTGTTTCGCTTACGCCGCTCGTTCACGTCTCGCGCAGCCGTCTCCCCGTGCACGTAGAGGCGTGTGTATTCTTCCGGCGGGGGGGTGGTCCGGCCGTCGCGCCATCGGGAATAGGGTGCGGACCACGGGAAAAGGGTGGAAAAACGAGACGTTTTTTACCCTAGCCGTCGGGAGCTCGCGATAACTTCGCCGCGACGACACGGAAGCCGCGGGAAATTTATTTACCGCTATCGCGAAACCACCTTGGCTGTTCCTACACGCGGAACAGAAGAATTTTTTTAATTATCGCAGAGCCAAAGATTACGAACGGCGATGGATCGAAGCGCTAGGGCCCACGGAGTGGTCGAAAGAAATTATCTTCGTTGTTGCGAATCAGGGCTCGGGCAACTCCTGAAGTTTGGTCCGGCGACGATAACTCGCGACCCCCGGAGGGTCCTAGGACGAATCTGCAACCGCCAGGATTAGGCACGTCCCGTCTAACGCGCTGAAACGAGCCGAGTTTGCGGAACTTCCTACCCTCGACCGTATCGTGTTTCAGGAGTTGCACGTGTACACCGCGCGTCTCTTTCTCGACGTGTTTACGCGAAACGCTGGAATAACGCGCCCGGAAATTGGGGCTTCGTCGAACGACTCGTTTCGCTGGTTCGAATTGTCGCGCGAGCTTTTAGCTTGGCCACCCTGCACCCGCCAAACTTGTATTATCAAATTTCGAAACTCGAATCTTAAATCGATCGGATGTCGTCCAAATATGAAGCGTGTTTTTTAATTCCTTCGTCCGCACAATCGTGATTGCGAGTAATTCGCTCGGCGGGAATTCGATTTCCCAATTTAAAATTACTCGTCGGCCGTGGCGCGACACGCGGGGCGTGAAATCGCGAATCTGTAAACCGCATTTCACCGACGCCCCTGTAATTCGTCGGGGCAGGTCGCATTCGTCATTGCTTTTAATATTCCTCAGACCGTGACGGATGCGTCGCCGTCCATATGGTGACAGGGACGTCATCACCGGGACCTTTTTATTTGCCTGTCGATAGCCGACGACGTCGTTGGAACGCTATCGACGATCGCCCATTACAGAGTTCACCATTAATCGACTAATTCTGTTCAACTAATTAATCGATCGACCGACCGCCGTACAAAATTTAGTCGTCGGAATTAATCTTGATTAACGTCGGTCGATTACTGAAATTAATCGTTCACGACGGTTCACGATTAAATTAATCGATAATTGCTCCCGATGATCGACGATCGTCGAACTAATTGTTAATTTGCTCGCGACGACGTACGATTAAATTTATCATTAATCGCTCGCGACGAATGACGATTAAATCAATCTCTCAGAAAAGACGACACGTTAAAGCTTTGCGCGAGACTGGAAAGCATGACCATTAATGTTGCAATATTTTCTGTGGAGCGTGAACATTTCTCGAGTGTGGCGACCCTCGTGGTCTAATGGGAATCAACCATAGCTCGCGTCAAAGTCGCTCGCGATGAAGGGGTTAACGATAGCCGGCGTTGGTATCGACAAAGAAGACTATAGGGCTGGGTAATGTGGGAGGAAAAGACTATATGTTATGACGTACACCGCAATTGGTAATTCAAACAGCTTCTAACGACTCTAACCGACGCTTAGGCAGTCAAAGTGCGACTCGAAGACGGTCGATGCGATCGATCCCTCTGAATCGTTCATCACCGTAGGCCCTGAATTGCTATTTTTGACGTATACATTACGGCCTATCGACGACCGGGGGGGAACACACCGCCCAGAACAAAGAGGGTAATCGCGCCCCCTCTTGTATCGTACTTATTTCACGACAGACGAGAACTGTCAACGACACGCGACGCAGTTTGACGCGCAACGAGGTAGAATTCTGTAGGTTACTCTTTCCCCCCTGGCCCGCGCCAGCTATTTGAAAACTGTTTTCAGACCTGTCATCGATGCCAGACCTAACGCCAGTAGCATTCTATCGGATACCTCGAAAATAGATCGAGTTCGTTGACCGATGGACGCCGACCGTTCGAATAGTCGAACTTCCGTCATTTGTAATTGCATGCAATTGCCAGCTATTTTTACTTTCGACGTCGATCGCGACACTTTGATAACTTATGTATCGTATGTCTCGTTGGGATGGTACAAGTGGATGCATTTTTCTGGGATTTAGACATTGTTCTTTCTTTAGCGGGGAAAAGATTACGTCAAGATCATTCTCTTGCGTAGATCTACAGAATTTCTCTGCTGGAAGATTCTACTTGTACATGTCTGTCGTTTCTTTCTTTGAGAAAAATCGTGCAAGTTTTGCGAAAGAATATATAAGACGTCCAACGAAATTGGGACGAGCAAAATATTGGAAAGATAGATGCGTGTAATTACGGGTGCACCTCCGATAACTGATCAAATTCTGCACTCAAGCACTGTTTCTGTTTACTCGGCGCGAGCTATCCATCCAGGTAACACGAGACTAGTGACGGAACTGATACGATATTGATGATATTCAAGCAATATGATACCAAAGTACTTAATGGGAGGTATTGAAAGGCATCGAAATTTCAGGTATTTGGTATCACCTTGCGTCATGAGTGATGTAAAGAGACCAGAGGCGGCAGATTGTACTCCAATGCTGCTGAAGTTTCAGCAAAGGAAAAACAGTGATAGTATGGAACAAAAGATTGTTTACAAAATGCTTTTAAATGTTGCAGAATAATTAGAAATAAACGGATCGAGTGACCAATCGCGCCAGCAGCGCCACGACGCGGCCGGGATGCGACAACTCAGTCGAGAAAAAAATGGAGGACACGAAACGGGAGGTTATGGACGTTGAAGAGCCTGGAATTTTCTCCTCTCCTTCATCCCTGTGCTAGGAGAGCACATTATGCGAGCAGATCGAATCATGCCGGCACCCTTAACGCATGACGCAGCTCGGCAGGGGTGGCAGGCTGCACCTTGCACCCTGCACGCGTCCTCGATTGGCCGTGCTGCGTCGCAACGCAATAAAATCGCAACGATCCATCACACCTCCGTCGTCGATAAAACATCTGCCACTTCTTGTCGCCCTCGCGCGTTACTTTTTTCCCCGCACTTTCACTCCTCGGCCGCGTTTTTATTTTCCACGAGCTATTATCGAATACGCTATAGGTAGAAATTTAACTTTTTTTGTTACGTCGGAATTTATATCCCTGGAACGATCTACGTGCTTTCCTTCGAGCTGACGAGTCGACGAAGAAAATAAACGGTACGCGAGGGTCATGGAGAACGGGGGTGGAGAATGACGGGGCGGGGGGCGATGAAAAGTCCTCGTGACGAGTTTCGATTTGCTTTTTTGTCCGTTCGCGGCTCGCCGCAGGTATTAATGACTTCGGAGCGACGAGAATCGAGGTTAGGGACGCCGCGGCGCGTTCCGTGAACGTCAAACGCATTCGACGCGCACTTTCACGCTGCAAGATTCGATCGCGTGATTCGAGTGCTCCGGGCAACGGGCGATCTTCGTTAATGAGAAATTATGGCCTCGCGTCTTGGGAAGGGTAGACGCGAATGGATTTATGGACCGGAAGCTTTGCGAACGTCAACGGGTTCGAGGGGCATTATTTAGATTCGATTTCGTGCCTTTGACGTCGCTCAACGAGTGTAACATTCTGCTCTCTACGGCGTAAATGGTACCCACTGCATTCTAAAATATATCTGTTATACGATGTATTATTATATCCACAGAAACATTGACTTTTAGCAATAATAAAAATCGAAGGAAATTGTAAAGGACAGTATACAAAGTTCCAAGCACCCAATAAAGTATAATACTTCTCAAATCTGAAATCTCGCATTCATTCGATACCTGGTCTATTCCTGATACAAATATCTCCTTTTGACGAACAAAAATTAATTTAAAAAAATGGAATTCCACCGGGAGGCGTTGTTTGCTGAGCAATAACAATCGCGATTGCGAATCGACCGCGTTCGATCCTCACGAAATTCCAATTCACCGTCTCGCGTGTACGAGCGTAGGAATTCGCGTCGGGGGTAGGTTCTAGGGGGGGGGTGGCGAGCCGTCAGACATCGAATCAAGGACGTAGAAGACGCGTAGACCGGGCCTTCGTACGGATTGGATTCTTTCATTGAATTGCAAAGCAGCGTTCGGCAAATTTAACGCTGGGAAATCGCGACGGCGTGTTCCTCGTTCCCGGAGGGTCGTGGTCGTCGTCGATGTTACGACGGACGCCCGGGAAAGAATATCGAGGGGGTGGCGAACGGCAAGGGTGAATTCAATCGAGAGTGCCAATTATCGCGGGAGAATCGGATACCGTTTTGCGCGGACAGATCGAACGAAAGTGGAGCCCAGGACACGCTCCGCGGGGGCGTGCAGAGGGGTCTCGAAAGAGATAACGAAATGGGAAACACAAGCGATTCGAACGGTGTGAATATTGGATACAACGGGCGGAATAATGAGCGTCGGTATCGCACATGCTCGAAGCAAATTACTCTGCTCGATGGTGTTCGTTTTGGACGCGGAAAACGCCGGAACGGCGAGGCCAATTGCGGTGTAAATACTGCGGAAATACCGATGGCTGAAGGATAAAATTGCGGACGGGCTTTCGAACCATCATACAACGGCTCGAAAGAGTCGGAGTCGAAATTGGGGTCAAACGGCACCTCGATATTTTTGTGTTTGTAAGAGTCGTCGGTCGAGTGAATTGTAACCAATTCGCGAATGACGCCTGTATTAGGTTGTACTGACATGGAATATTCGCCAATGGCCCCTCCCGTTGTTTCGATGAAACTTTCATCTATCAGACCTACCAGATACCTTAACAGAAACCTGGACTAGGACTATCTTTACTTATTTTACCTGGATGCCCCTCACAGAAACTGGTATTTCGAAAAAATATCCAAGAGACCGGTAGGCTTCATAAAAATTGATTAGATACCCTTTGGTACGATTTCCTAGAAATCTCTGACGCTGGTACAGTGTTTCCCCAAGATCAGGATGACCGTGTTCGAGCGTCTCTTGTTACGGGCGAAGAAGAAGCGAAGAGAGGGAGCAGGCAAATCAAGAAAGAGTAGGCGACCTTCGGTAACGATGCAATAAGGTTACCATTGAGGGTTCAAAGCCAAATGAATGGATGTATTCCACGCGTGTGGGAGTTCTGGAAGGTGGTCGGGCAAGGGTAGCGGCGGCAACGACGTCGGGTCCGTGGAAAATAAAAGGGCGCTGCTGGAAAGAGCCGCGTAATAGCCTGTGTTACCTGCCCTCGCTGTCTGCGTCCTCGGTTCCACCACGCGTTTCATGTTTTCCCTTTCACCCTGTCCCTCCTGCCCCCTCCACTCTTCTTCTCTTCCCGTGTTCGTCGCTTCGATAGTCTTTGACCGCCACTTTCCCCTTCCGCGTTCGCGTTTCCCTCGCGTAGTCAACGTTTTGGTTACCTCTCGACCTTTGCCCCGCCATCGTTCACCCCCCCTGTCCAATCGCTGGCCTTTTGTCTTTACTCTCCGCGCGTTTCGGGACGCAACGAAGCTGGGAACTTTCACGGGGGGGCAATGTCGTTAAACGGGTACGCGAGTACAAAATGAGTCGCCTTGGAATCGTTGAATTTGTATTATTTCAACCTAATATTATTCCAAGGTTGACGTTTCAGCTGGAAACTGCATCGTGTCAAAGGGACCATAAATTTGTTATTTTACGTGACACGAACGAAACGATTTCCACGCGTAGTATCCCGTGAAAGAAAAGTGTCCGAATTCAACGTCAGCCCTTAATGGCCTGTTCTACAATTACAGCGACTTCCATGCAGCAACACGTGTTTTCCCCCTAGTCCCCGAACCCGAGACGTTTATCTTAAATTTCTGCTTCGACCAGTCTGCACGAACTGGTCACAAAAGAAGCCTCCAAAGACGGACCATCCTTGACCGAGACACGATCTTCGTTTCAAAGGACTTCCGTCCGACCTTCGACGGGTGGTGAAAATTGAGAACTCACTTTTTCTCCCCCCCGAGGGAAGAATTTCAGCTAACGAAACGCATAAACACGTGTTTTCGAGACTCGACAATGGACCTTTTCTGGGGCTTTGTCAACCAACGAGAATCGGAAACTTCTGTTGGCACCCTCGAATTCCATACCGAGAACTTTTCTATCGATTGTTCTCTGACTTCACTGACTTTCCATTCGATATTATTGGGGATATCGAAACGTACTCCGAAACTTGACGCTTTTGGGGGGAAGTCGAAATAGGTAAATTGCATTTTAAGGGCAGGAGTCGACAAGCCCATTTTAACGCACGACCACCTTCTGATTTTCTACTATTTGTTACCTGGATCAATTCATGTCCCTTGGAAAGTAAAGCAGGTCACATACCTGAAACATAAAAAACAATAAACGTCGTTAATAGGGTTCGGAGCTCTGTATACCCGATAAACTCAATTCTATATCCATTACTAGTAATTTGAAGTCAATTCGTCAAACTGTCAATTGCAACTAGAATGGGAATTGATTAATTGTAATTGCGCAAGCAATTGATTTCCGCAATTACAGAATATAATTGTCAATTACAGACACAATTGAGAATTGATCAATTGCAATTGCCGCGGGCAATTGATTTTCGCAATTACAGAATTTAATTGGAATTAGCGAGTGATAATCGATCGGCGATCGTCAATTGGAACAGTTTCGGGGAATCGTCGTGCGCCACACGGCGACACTTGGAGGAACAAAAATTCGCGATATCGCGACACCTTGAAAGAACCGTACGTACGCCTGTTCTCGCTCCGCGTACAAAACGCTGGAACTGGTTGGTCGTTAACTGCAATTTGTCAATCGTCTCGATTTTCCTCGGCACCGGAACACGAAACGGATTCCGTTGCGTCCGGGGTTAGCTTAACAGGGAATTATTTAACGCGCGTACACACCGTGCCGTTTCCATTTCGCCGCGGAGGAGGAGGCTTTGTCGGGGAGCCGGGACGGGAGTAATTTCGATCCCTGTGTGGGCGAAACCGCCGCGCACGTGGACCTACACGGGATATGTATTTCGCGAGGCTGTATATTGTATTCCGTTTCGCGGGGCTGGCGATACATTTTTGATGCATCTGGACAAACGGAATCGGGGAACGGTTTATGACGAACGCGGAACCCTGCGACACGCCTAACCGCTTTGATGTTTCTTGCAGAGACTTTGTCGCCCCCGACGTAATAACGCATCCGGCTAACGAATTCGCGGATACCTCTCGAATCGTCGCGGTGACGCCAAAGTGGCTACCAGTCTTGGGAAAGCAAAATTCAACTCGTTAACTGACGTTATTAATTCTTTCAACCCCCTCATTCGTAACGCACTGGAGTAAAGCAGCGAACGTGTCATTAAGATCTCGTGTCTTGGATGGAAACGACTGCTCGAGACAAAACGACGTCGGTACGTGTTATTTCGCGAATGTCGCGTGTGTGGCGGCAACGTGGCTCGAAAAACCTGTCCGTTTGGTTCGTGTCGAGGTCCGAGCGCGATATCTAATGAACGGGTGCCGTTGAAATTGTCTGTTTTTGCGGGGGGGCGTGCGCCGTCTCGAGACATATCATTAAAGATTGTTTGAAATTCGTTGCGTGCGAAACGAATTTCGTTGGTTCGTATCGCGGCGAAAGACTGGGAATAATCGCTGTCTATCGTCGGTCGATGCGATGATTCAGTTCCGTGAACCTATTCCGACGCGCGATTGCGATCGTACACGCGTGCACGTAATTTTTGCTTCCACTACTTCTCCTTTACGCCGCCTCGGACGGCAGAAAATAATTCTGATTTGAAAATTGAGAATCAGGAATCGATGGGCTCGCGATTAAGACTGATCGACCGATCGATGACTCGAGCGTCATAAATCCCCAGACTGTTGTACCCGACTACTTTTGATCGCCTCGAGTTTCTCATTTCGACAACGAGCCCTCCTCGACGAGAAGTTTCGGCCCTTGAAATTTTTTCGCGGACGAATGCCGAAACGTCCCGCGGAATTAATTCCATTCCTTTTAACGGGCAGATTTAATAAACACCCCTCCGCGCGTATCGCGTTCCCATTCAATATGGCCGCCCAATTCCCCTTCCGTTCCGTTCTTTCGCGAGGGTTCCTTCGGTTGCCAAGAGAGTTCGAGTCCTTTTCTTTCTTTTCTCGTTCCGAGAGCGATCTTAAGCGGTGTTTTTACTTTGTGGGTTCGAAAAAACTTATCGAATACTCTCCGACGATAATTGATGCTCTCTGTTAACGTAGTTTTCTATAACGTGTCGCGAGTAAAAATGTCTGTAAGTCGTTTAAAATGATCTCCGCGGGGGGTGGAGACACGAACGATCGGACGCAATTTTTCGAATATGCGCGGCATTCCCCGTGAAATCGATGATGGACCATAACCGGATGCCTCGAAGGGCATTCGTCGAGTTTCCATTCACGGGGTGCACGGTTCAGCTAGTCGAACGCGCCACTGAGTAGACGAGCATTTAATGTGGCGTATCCGTGGAGCACGGGGTGGCTCGAGATCGTGGATGGAGCTATTCTTCGAGAATATTGGGTCATTCGCCGATAGAAATATAATAATCTTTAACTCCGGAACAGTTAATATTCGTGCATTTTCGAAACTAGAGGGGCAGGGGTAATCGATCGTATCAGTTTCATATATTTTTCTAAGAGGAGATACTCTGTTTAGTTATGCCATGTTTTTTTGAGTCATTCCGTACACCCCTGGTGATTTAAATTTGCGTTCTTGGAGGGGCAGTTCCGAGGGAGACGGGGATTTAGTGTCACTTGGGGGTTCATTAAAAGCGGTAACGTAATAATACATTTAGTTGGTGTTGCTCTAGGGAACCTGGAAACACACCTTCTTTTATCCTATTCATTTCATTTCATCTCGTTAATTTCAACGCTCGGAAAAATAGCACGGGTCGGCCAGTTCGACGAGAACGATAACAGGACTCGCAAAAGACATTCGTTCTAATCAAAACAACGTATGCAAATTTATTCAAATTGCGCTTACGTATCAGCGAAGTGTCTGCTAAAAATGGATCCGGATAAAAGAAATAAATTACAGCCTCCCTATAGTCCTTTATATTCCGCGTTTCAAATAATGTATCGATAAAATGGAAAAGTCAACGGAAGACGAAGAAATCTTTTCGGAAGTTCCGTATAAAAGAGACACGATTTTCCACGTTCAACTTGTATTACGCAATCGTTTCTTTTTAGGTGGCACCGCGATTTCGGTCGTACTCTGAAAAGGTGGACCCTTAAAACGAAGAGGGCTTTACGGGGGCGTTCGAGGTTAGGACGAGAGATTCATATAAAGGGATTGTAGGTTAAGTAGGATCCTGGAAGAATACAAATTGATGAAAAAAACTTGTCCCTGATGGCGGGCGCAGGAGGTGTCGCCGCGAACCTTAAAAATTTTACGTTCAAGAGTCATTCGGCCCGAGTCGGGCGCTTCTTGCGCGGAAATGAAAAACGAGGGACTGTGGATAAGAGATGAAATCGGGGTAGAACCCGTCCAAGTAGAAACTTCACCTGACGAACTAATGAACTGATGATCGGTGAACGTGATTGCTCGTTGGTCAGTTAATAATTTCATTACGTCCTTCGTGTTACATCCTCGGAGTTTGGCCAATATTCTTGAACGACTCGCCGCTACCTTTAATGGTTTCTAATTCTCATTCAATTTCGACTTCATTGTCCGCGCGAAGTCGCTTACCGGAGACCATTGTTCACTGTCTTTGGCCGCGTATTATGTTCGGGACGAGTATTCCGCTGTAACGACGTCTAACTTGGCTACGAAACGCCGTCGGTCCACTTGTTTATGGATCGGGAATGGAGAAACTGGTATTAAACAAACCGTTAAACTTTACACACATGCAGTTCCGAAGCTATTAGCGTTTTATCCATAATTGTTCCACCGTTGGACACGGCAAAGCCTCCCCTTTAAAATGGGTTTTCGTTTTTGACGATCCGACTTTCCGTTTTCGAGATATCATCGTGTAAAGACAAGTGTAATTTTTAAAATTTCGCTATGTCTCTGCAACAGTCTATCAACACGTATCGAAAATACCAAAACTTTAGACGCGTGCAGTTCCGAAACTATTAGTGCTTTATCCATAAACGAGCCACCATTAGAAGCGGCAATGCTTCCCCTTTAAAATGGTTTTTGGTTTTTGTCGATCGGACTTTCCGTTTTGGAGATATCGTAATTTATGTAAATAGTAATTTTTCTTAATTCGACTATCGCTGTCTCCGTCTGACGCGTTGCGCTGGACCTCTCTTTCTCGCACGTGACTCGCGAGCGAGTGGCCGAGTGACCTAGTTCCCACGCGTCACGTGCCGGTCAACGACCTTGACAAGGCCGTAGCAAAAAAGTAAACAAACGCTTCGGACCCTTATATCTCCGGAACTAGCCACCGCGTCGACTTGAAACTAAAATCGTCATATCTCGGGAACTAATAAAGCTATCGACTCGTACAAACTCTCGTTTTAAAGGGCATTTCATCCCCTATCCAATGAGCATATAAACTATTATAATTTATGCTGCCATCAATGTTTATTTTCACATTTACTTTGACTCTATGCACCCAAAGTAGTTTCAGCAAGAAATTTTAAACCCAAAAATAGAACGCATTCAATTACACTTATATCTTTTACTGGTTTAATTAGCAACTCAAAAGGAGTGCCGTTGAAACGCTGAAAGGCCGGACACCGGGTGCAGCCTCAAAGATTTCTCGGGGAATAAATTTTTCCGAGTTGTATGCGCGATGAGGTATCACGCTGAAAAAAAATGTATTATAAAAATAGTTGCGATCTGACCTTCGAGGGCCTCGAGGAACACGGCTACTTTGACGTCAAAGAGAACGTCGCCGGGGCGGGTGTAGCCGCCGTCCCGTGTCCGCATGACGACGTAAAGGAAATTTCAAGATCAGCTTTATTTTACTTTTAATAGAGGCGCCAAGAAAATTCCTCCGGGCTTTTTTCTAACGAAGGAAACTTCAAAGCGGGCTGCCGCGCATAAGGAAACAAAAATAAAGACGTTAGAAATTTTTCCAGCCGCTACCATGGCGACCAACTTCCGTGGAAACTATTTGCTCGCCGTCTACGCGGGAAACCATTCGTTCCAATTGCTCGGGAGTTACGGGAATACCATAGGTGGGCGCCGTTATCACCCTCGTTGTCACGTGGGACGCGATTCCAGCGATATTAGAACATTTTCTCCACCTCGGGGGATAATAGCCGGGGCATATTAATTCAAACGAACGCGTCCCGTGTTCGTAAGACGCTACTCCCGCGATATCATCTACGACGCGGCCTGTTGCGTCTCGAGTGCGTTCAGATAAAAATGCGAGATGCGGACAGACACGACTACGATGTACACTCGAGGCAGCCAAAGGGAGAACGAGATTCCTTGTGCCAGATAAAACGAACTGTGAGGTCCGTGCATACCGGGTGCGTTCAACTAACGAGAACCAGAACTGTTCCCGAGTAATAATTGTATACGCGAAATATTGGACGCAGTTGCATGGAAGTTTTTAAAGATGTGAACAATTAAACGACAACGCCAGAGCACCGAAGATTTCCATTCGGTGGCATATTTACACGAGAGGCGATAAAGCACGATGACCGCGCGGAGTCCCGGGCGAAATTAATGACGTCATTAGGTTTGATTAAATTTTTTACGAGGTGTCAAACGTCGGCGTCGTATCTCGCGATTAAACGCCCTGTCGGGTTTACCTGCGGTTCGCTGAACCCGATCCGCGGGATCGCGTGGCAACGTTATTTTTCAGACGTATTACGAAAGACGTGCCCCGTATAATCGCAGGCCATCGTTACTGTCAAGCAAACGACTCTATCACGAAAATGAATGGCTCGCAGGCCCCACGGCTGCCAGAATACTCTCAATTTTTATGCGCGTAGGAGCGCGGCTATTCGCTTCCTGAAGAATTACTTAAACAAAACAGTATTTAGTAGTCGATCGCGGGGATTTCCACGCAGCTGATATCCTCCCTTCGGTTATCGATATTTACAGTAGCGGACGCGGCGGTTCCCGGCCGCCATTGCTCCCCGCCATTATGCAATAACTGCGCCGTGCTCGCCAGCGGACGATAATAGATCACGTGATCGCGGCCGGGGAAACCGCCACCGGTGTCATGCGAATTTGCAAATTTACAGCGACCGGAACAGGCAAAAGTCTAGGATTTTATTGCGTCCTGGGACTTTCGCCGAATTCGCAGAAGCTGAAAGATGGCGACCAGGAGGCAGGTGGCGGAGCATCGAACTCGATGACGCCAGATGCAACGCAGCTGGTGGTTTCGACTTCACCAACGAGGAAACGACGAGCAACACGAGCAGAAACACCCTCCCATGAATCGAACGCAATAGTTAAGTGCCTCCTACAACCGTTTGGTCGAAGACTCTTCTTTTGATACAACTAATCTATTAATAAAAATTCCAAAATCCAGGCGAATTGGGTCACGTACTAAAAAGAAGTTGTGAAAGACTGATCTATATACTCCAGCGCGTCTGTCTCTCGTCTCCTGCTTATCGAGTGCTCTACGACCGCCACCTCCACTCCCCCGCGAGTCTCTTTATATAGCGTAGACCGCAAAGGAAGTCGTGCCCGCGAAGTTCGCCAGATTTCCTCGGAGAGGAGACACACCGCCACCGCGTACGCGGCGCGCCGGTAAACAGACGCGGACGGAGATTCAAATAGGCGCTTGCACGAAGTTCGGTTGGGCTGCCTTCTTGTACATAATGGGCCGGGTGGTGTAACTCAAACAGCCGCGAGCGCGACTCGCTGAAATTCTACCAGTCCGGCTAAAACACCGCCCCGATAAACGCGACGTAATTTTTAATAAATCGACTCTCGATCCACGCTCGTAAACGACGGTTATCGTAAGTGTTTTCTCGGACACTTAATCTAATCGCTAACTTCGCGGATAAAGAAGCCCCAGGCACCCCGCAATAAGCGGGTTATAGGAAAATCAACGCCCTCCCCCCTCAGGCACCGCGAAAGATACACAGGAGAAACCCCAGGGGGGAAAAATAGGCGATAATGTTGTTGCAGAAGTTACTAGATATTTGTTTAAAGAAAATGTTTGGAACAGGTAATGCATACTCTGCTTAACAAACGTTGAGACCCCGTATTTTGTATAATGGGTTGCAATGGGGTGGCGTGGGTGGAAATCGCGAGTGGAGTCGGTGGGACCAGTTTCGGACGAGGCGAACGATCGAATAAATTCAGCTGGTGGCGTAACGATGCCTAGGTGCTCGAGACCTCGTAATTTCTTCCGTCGAGTGGACGCTCGCGATGGACGCTCGTAACAATGCGAGAAGAAGAGGGGCGATCGTACCCGGGTACCGGGATCCTTGGAGGATCAAACGAGGCTCTGGTCGCTTTGATTTCACTTTTTATTTTATTCTTGTCACGGGAGAGGTAATTAACGAAGCGGTTAGGCATACGATCGAGGGTGGCTCGTAGAACCGGATACTTGAGAATGTAAGATGCGTACTAAGAGGGGTGGAATGCGTTGGACGGTTCGAGGGATTCTTGCGAGTTTCTTCCCGCTCGAAAGTTCTGTTGGGAACTGATGAGAATTATACCGAGGGTATTAAAGATTCCCGTTTCGTAAAAGGGGTTAAAAGTCTACGTATCTTTGTCGGGGGAAAAAAGTAATCGATACATCGTACACTGTTCCGATTGAAAATTGAATTTTTGCCCTGTCTTCGTAGACGTCCGCGGTGTCAACGACATTCGCCATTGAGAAAACAAAGTTTCGGGTCGAAGTTCGAGCGTCCCCGGCGCTGCAAGTGGGACGCGATGCAAATGCGAAATTGCAATCGTGAAAACACAGTCTCAAGACGGCCGAGCCAAAGGAAGGGCAGTAAAGAAGGGAGGTGGTGGGGGGAAAAAAAAGAAAGAAAAAGCTTCGAAGGTGAGAATAAGGAAAAAGGGAACGGGGGCGCGTTATTATGCGAACTGCGCGATCTCCATACGTTACATATTCACGACCGTTCTACATAACTTGTCCGTAATCCTTTACTTTACGCGGCAGGATACCCGGCGCTTTGTAAAAGAGTTCCGTACAAATACTCCGTATGAATTATATATATCCATAGATCCGGCGGCGCCTTTGTAAATGTTTCATTCCAAGATAGGTCGTTTACTATTTCAGCAAGAAATAGTATATGACCGCCCTTTCCGCGGATCGAAAGCTCTTCTCCGGGAATGCGGACGCGATGACGCACGGAATATTTAAAGAGATCCGCCATGCGTGGCTACCACCGCCTCAGAGGATACGGCGCGGAATTTTTCGGTATTTCGCGTATAAATAAACGAGTAACCGGCGCTCAACTTTCACTTGCGAAATATCAAAAAATCGACGAACCTTCAGCGAATTAATGGATCAAACGTTGAAATAATCTATCCATTATCAATCTATACAGGCGATGAATCTCAGAGAACATCACGTCGATAATAAATAATAAAAGCTGTCTAGGAGCGAGCATGGTTCCAGCGACAGACGCGTAGATTTCCAGCGGTCCTGGCTACCTGTTAGCCGGTTTTCTCCGGCGCTCGTTAGGAGTCGAGCTTTGTCAGAGAGGCGGGCGAAGACGCTAATTACAGAGACGGCTTACTTCCTGGCTACCGGTCCGTCCTTCCTTCGCGAAACAGAGGACCGTTGCTAGGTTGGTACGATGGGAGGTCAGGTGATCACGCCGCAAAGCGGTGGCTCGCATCACCGACCGGATGCTGAAACGACCGAGTGGTTTATCTCGTCGCGCGTTACATCAGTGGCCACTCGCTTCAAAGGCGGACGAAGATTTCACGGCGTTCTCTTTTTGCCACTTGTCCATTCTTTCGTCCGGAATCACAGAGCTGACCATGGACGACCGTGTTTAATTTTTCTAACCGTGATATGACCCTTGTGGTTACTCCAGATCCGACGATAACGGGTGCATAAGCGAGGATGTTAAACTCAAATTAACAGAGTGGCTATTAAACTCTGTTGTGACATTAGAACGATTGCAGTTGAGTGTCTTCCTCCGTAAACCAGTTTTGAATCAAGACGTTGGTCGACTCGATCCAATTTTTTATCGAGGCGTGGTTCCTCGCGGTAGATTGGGAAACGGGAAACTTAGTTTAACGAGGGTGGGTATCTCCCGTAACGTAAGAACATACGTGGACGGTATGGAGGGTGAAACACGAGCAGGCGAAAGAGAAACGAGAAAGGAAGGGCTAAACAGACGCGTTTCATTCTGAATTCGCTGGTGAACCGATCGGCACGACTACCTAACGGACCCTGCCATGGACACGGGGATGTTTTTTATTTGTGTTATTTCCCTTGGGCGTAGGGGGACCTTGACAGTACCTTAGGATCTCTGTTCCTTTTAACACGTTTGCTGTCCGTGTCCCCTGACCCACATGTTGATCAGGGCTGTTCTCACTTAGGACCTCCTAACCTGCCTAGGGATCAGCTTCGAGTCGAGAGAATTATCGACCTCTTACAGGACCAGTAAATCACGTTCGTGTCTACTTTCGAGGACCGTGAACTCGCTGTGATTCGGAACGTTTGTCGAAAATTCGGGGAAATGCGACCGAGCCGGTTGACTGGCCCTTTGGCAACGAGTCGAAGAAACGTCGCGACCGATGTAATGGAAAGCAAGTACCGCGCCTATTTCTCGCGACCCTTGCTCGCGTTTTATGCGAAACGATGTCGCTTGTATTTCTGCACGGTAGCTCGGCTACGGACAGGTCTGTTTAAAAGGATGAAACGCGCCGCGTGACAGCAAGGTGTGCCCGGGACGTGAAATCAATGTTATTTCCGCCTTCGTCGAGCCAGCTAACGCGCTACCAGCCGCTGGCCGCTCACGGACGGCGAAAGAATTGTCGTTTTTGCGCGGAACGCTGATTGGCGATGCTCAAATGGATCGGTGTTTCAGGGGAATTAAACGGGCAGGTTGGAATTCTTGTAACGTCGACAGCCGTGATGCTATTCTGACGCGTATGCAGCGGTAATCGCCCTCTGATACTGTCACTTTGGAAAAATAATATTCGAGCCTGCAATTCGGGACATTCTATGGAATTTAGAGGCTTTCGTGTGGATTGTCGCGTTATAATCTAACGATAGATGGACACGAGGCCTTCCGTTTTTCACGAGACTCGACGGAACGACGGGGAATCGAAAAATATGTTAACCCTGTTTCGTCCGATGCGTAGATTCTTTGCCACTTGTCCGCACCCTTCCAACAGTCACCGATTGTCGTTCATCCCCGTTCTACGAACTCTCCCTGATCGACACAGTCTGTCGCGGAAGTTGATCAAACAACCAGATGTTTAATTCACGAAGAGGTACAACGTTTTAGTTGAAAGAGCGTAACAGCGTCTCGATCGCTCGCCCCGAAGAAGCCCTACTATCCAATGAATTCCAAGAACCTTCGATACACTCGATTCTCTCGTTATATCGGCGCGGAAGTTCGGAATAAAGTTGCTCCACGGTTCGAGCAGAAAAATCTCGAATATTTCACCGAGTGCAAGGAGGGTACGGGGAGAGAGAAAAATATCGTCGATAAAAGCGCGAAGTTTATAATTACAGAGGAGCTACGATTGATCGGCTGGAAATACGAGATCGTCGACTGAGAAAACAATCTCTCTATAATTGTATACGGTTTCCTCGAGACGCTGTATTGTCAGTCAGATATCGAGTGGCTACGGGGCTTCGCCGTGCTCGCCCGACGCTCGTTCAACGCAGGCGCCTCAGCACGATTACTTCTAAGTACTCCGGGGAACTTCCGGGAACTTTTATTTACTCCTATATTAGCCCCCTCTGACAACGGATCGCGAACAGAGATCCGTGGATATCTCTAGGCTGGCTGAGTGGGCAACGGATGTACAGGATGTTCAAAATGTTGGGCCATCCCACGAGTAACCGTCGATTTTAAGGCTTCGCTTTCGCGATACCAGCAGTTAAAGTTTCCGTTAGGGGTGACAATAACAACCCCACTACCCAGACCGGTTCCCTGCTAGTTAGGTGCCCAACGAGCCTTCCCCTAACTCCGCATAGCAGTTACAGAGGAGGCGGTTCTGCTATGCTCGACCAGAACAGGTGGGTGGGGGAAGGAACCATAACTGGTTCGCGAATCGCCACAGTTTTACAATACTTTTCAGTATATTACTCTTCTCAGCCCTTCATTGGGATTTAGTTTGTTTCATACTTTGTATATTACTTCGAGGTTACGTTCGAAAGCACCCTTTCGCTGTACAATGGAATCGAACAATGCTGCGTGCTACTATAGATGCACGTAAGTAGCGAAGTTTCTACCGACTTCGAGTTGGTAGAACGGGCAACGTCAATCCGATTCTATCAATCGAAAGCCTCAGACCATTCGAGCATCTATGGTTGTACAAACAGAATACTTTGAGCTAGGTTTATCCTCCCTTTATGCAAACGGACTATCACGCGTGGTAAAAACATATCGATAATAATAATTTTACTCGTCTCTGTCCAGAGTTCGATCCGACGGAACGTATCCGTCATTCGATACCTCGAAAACCGAGTTTCTTTCGACTTATGAATATTTAAAGTTCACTGTACGTCAACGGAGCCGCGTTCGGAATGTCGTTTGTTCTAACGAGCGGAACTCGTGAAAAAAAATATTGCTGCATGCATCGGGTATTTTTTAAAGAAACCGAGGTGCCGGTTATGCACGAACAGCGTGAACCGACCAGATCGAGAGATACTTGTTCCCTTCTCAGCGGGACGTTACGAGAATTATATCTGCTTCGTTCGTCATATTTTTTTTCCACCCTCCCCTCGCCGTTGCGGCGGACGTTTCCGGCGTTCGTTGGAAAGAAATCTCGAGGATTTATCGTAGGTGTAATAATTTTACTTAAATGTCTGTTCCGGAGATACAAAGAGTTTGTCTCGAGCCTCAAACGCCGTAGAATGTTTCCCATTCACGTTTAATTTCAACTCCAAATTTCGAAACGTCCGATTCACTCAACGTTTCGAGCACATTTTAAGGTAAACATTAATTTAACTTTCGGCCTAGATGAACTTCCATATCTTTTATCCCAGATCTTTTACCCTCCAACAGTTCGTTTAAATTTTCCTGGTTCTTTCATCCTGTTTTATACTTTGTTTCGCGCAGGAACTTTAAGGTTTAAAAGTAGGCTGCACCTCGCCTCTGTATTATTATGCAATCACTGTGCGTTATAATACGTACATTTTCTCGTAACCTACGTGTTCGATATCACGTTATTTGTTATTCGATAGAGAAAAGCAGTAGGCTGGTTACTGAAAACACGCGCGCGATCTGGGATGTTTCGAAATTAGAAATATCGGGTCCCCAAGCGACTCCGACAAGAAGTCCCCGGCGGTAAAAGGCTTCAAGAGCCGCGGCGCTGTTCGAGATCGTATCTCCGTTACGTTAGAAACGCATCTCGCTTGTATTACACATTCCCTCTGCTCGGGAACAGATTTTAAAAAGCTTCTCTGATACTGCACCGGCACCGAGGGTATCTTTATTTATGAGGTCAAGTAGCATACGACACTTTACGGAATCCACCGCGTCCTTTTACGGTGACGCGATGAGCCCCCGACGTCTTCCAACGACGGACGAGTCTATCATACCGCGGCCAGGAACATTAACCGAAGTCGTAACGCGATGAAAAATAAAAGAGGCGGTCAGGTCTACGCCCAGAACAAAAAAAAGAAATAGAAACAAAAGGAATAAATTGTTTTCCCGGTTCGTAAACACACCGTTGCTCAGGGGGGGCTTCTCGACTCGGGCGGTGAATTTCCAAGGAAACGTTTCTCGACGCTGATTGTCCACGAGTCTAAGTAATTGTGCATTGCCTTCGTCGTTGGCGATAAAGAAGCCTTCTATTGGTTTCCCGTCGCGTTTTTATTATACCATCGAACGCAGTCGCGTACACAGAGTCGTTCTCGAGGGGAGTTCTTTCGTGTAAATCTTGGTTCGATAATTATTCTTGTTGGTCGAAACATGGCGCATGATAAACAATCTGTGCGCACGTCGAGCAGCTATCTCGTTTCGTCGAACTTTCTAAAAATGATTCGAAGCCAAGCGGGGATCTATTATGGCGTCGGGATGGTACATAAATTTTCAAAGAGATATCTTCGTCCGAATCGCGTCCAAATTGCTTTACGGGAGAAAATAGAGACACGACTCAGACACCGACCCGTTAATAATTAACGCATTCTCCGGTGAGCAGCGTCTATTTATCTCTCTCGGTGTATCGGTGAATCTTGCCTGGACGACGACGGAGGAAGGAAACAACAGAAAGGCTCGTTGGACCGTTAGAATTTTGATGGATTATCGGTTCGTTATAGAAACGACGAGTTTTGAAATCGCGATTGAATAGTGCACATTTAATTCGCGATAAAAATTTCAACTTTTGCTCGATTTGTCCTCGCGTTATTTTATCGAATCGCAGAATCGCGTCACGAGTCGAGGGGGTCGCAGTTCCCGGAAGTACGTGTGCGCCGCCTGCGAGGAAAAAGATCAAGTACGATCGAGGACGCCGCGGTCGCGAGTGAATTGCCAGGGTGGAGATTTATCGTGGACAACTCGGGAAAGGCATCGCGCGACCGCAGCGAGGGGGCGAACAACTTCGAAAGAGTAGAAGTTGCGGTACGGAAACGTGATTTCGTGGTTCCAATGGGAACGGGGACGCCTTCGAAAAACGAATTTACAAGGGAAGACGCGTCTACGTTCACGGTAAACACGATAGACATTTCCAACGGTCTTTAATTGTCGAAATATCCATGTTCAACTGCTTTGTCGTCGATACGAGTGTTGCGAGGCTATTTTCAATAACCCACCGAGAGGGTGGAGCAAAGTCTGGACGCGCCCTCAAGAAACGCGTGTCGATGGTCCGGATACGTCTCGTACGTCGAACCGTATCGACAAATGCCGGCGCTCGTGTGACCAGAACCAATATCCATCCGTGATTCTCGTGATTTATCGCGTTACGGGAATTTTCGGTTTCCACGGAACGTCGGAACTGGGTTATAAGCTGCATATTTCGCTGGCGGAATAGCGCCGCGTACGCGTCGTTGAGGGCGATCCAGAACATTTTCAAACTGGCCGCACGGTGTTTCCAAGTGGAACTGACAATAAAGGATTCTTAAACCACGCCACAGTTCTATTCCGTGTCGATTCCGATCCTGATAGAGCTTTTTGGGGACAAGGGAGTATTTCCACTGGCGAGCGAGAAAGGGGGTTGTTTTATTAGCATTATTATGGAGCATATTTTGTATACTTTGAAATTTTTTAATCTTACGCAAGAAATTTGAGCTATTTCGAGCAACAATCTATACGAACGAACTGTATTTCTGTCCGTTGGATCGTGGAAACACAGCCACCCATAAATAAGTACAACTTTTCGCTTAGTATTGCTGTTACAGGAGGCGAACATATCGAGTGTTGTTGCAGGTTAGATTTTCAAACATTTTCGTTCGATATAAATTTTCGATAGCGACCGAAATATCGATCCGTGCCTTCGTGCCTTTAGTAGCACGCGAGAGTGAATAACAGCCCTGTTTATTTATGGGTTCGCGAAAAAAACAGGAACATTGCATATCGGGAAGCACTAAAATAAGTCCCTCGGTCAAATAATATTTTCTATTTTGGACAATGTCGAGAGATTCGTTCTATAATAACGTGAAAAACAAAGGTGAACGCAAGGATCTGGAATAACATGAGAAGCAAATTTAATCGCGAGCACGGTCGATCACCTCGAGCGTCTCGAAGCAAAGAAATCTGGATCCACGCGACTTAAAAACGAAGAACGGTTCGTACTTGGAGCTTCGGAAATATTGAAGATGGCCAAAACAAGAAGACGAAGTGCTTTTAGAAAACAAAGCGATCGAATAACTTTCTTCTCGATTGTAATAAACGACGATGGAACGGCACAATGTCCCGTGGAAATTATTACTCCCCCGCATCGAAGTACGAGCTCCGTCCGCGGCGAAGAATAATACGCTGGACGTCGGAGGGGAAAGGGTTTAATAAGTTTTCCAATTATTGTCGTTCGATATCATCGTTCTTGTTGAATTAGTTCGTAGCGAATGACGGGTAGAATGGCCATGATAGTTCGAGGGATCGAAGGGGTGAGACAAACTGTCACGGGCACGTGCTAGACGAGCTCCAGCGGGGGTGTTCGCGCCCCTATTTCGGTCTTTCTTCCTTCGCAGCCACAGCCACGCGAGCTATTAACGAAAACGAGGCGAGAACGGAGATCTGTTTGCGAAATAAACAATTTCCATGGCTCGACGTCGAATAATAATCTTTCTTTTGTTCTCGAATAATTCGCCGCGTTGGTATTTCGAATGATACGTCGTACGCGCGTTTGCATAACGTCGAACGTGTTCGAAAGTAGATCACGGCAGATTGCAGACGCTTATTCGCGTTTAAAACGGCCAAGATGGCGTAAGGGATACGTGACTTATACAATAATCGGTCGATTCGTCGGAGCAGCCTGCGATCCTATCGGCCCGGAAACAAGCAGTCTGCCAACTTATCATTCATTTTCCTTCGTGCCTTATAACGGCGAACGAAAAACGTGCATCCACTGTGAAAGCAGGGGAGCCAATATCCTATAAGAATTAATCATTGCCAAGCAACTCGGGGTAAAGAAGCAATTTCCACGCGCTAATAGGCAGCCATGGCGAGCGATTTCGACGGGACATCGTGCTACGATGGAAGGGCTCGTGGAAATCTCTAACCAAAGGGTTCATCGGTATCCGCGCGAAACTTCCTATTTATATAACAATGATCCGCACAAAAATCGAGGGATTATATTATTTTTAAAAATTAAATTTAACAACGCTATAGCGTTCGAACGTTCACCAACGAACACCGTACTCGTTCGACGATCTACAGGCGCCGGTTCGGATCAACGAGACGAAAAAATCCGGCGCGGAAACCGTTGCACCGGCCCCGACAACCCGACGATCTAGACGTAATTTCCATCTCTTTTCTGGCATTTAATTTCCGCGGAATTATTCGCCGAACGAGTCTATCCCCCTCCCTTCCTCTCTCTCTTTCTCGCTTATACGCGGGCAAAATACGAAACGCATCGGTTGGACGTGAAACGAGAAAGGACCGAGGGGGTGAGAGGGTGCCGCTTTCGAACTCGACTGACAGCGAGAATTATTTCATTCTATCCCGTCCGAGGATCGGTCGCGATTTTCGTGCGACGAGAGGGCTTTTTCCCCCTCCCTCCCGCACGTCTTTCGCTTTCGATCGTTCGAAACTGCTCCGCGGAGGGGGGAAGAAAAGCGTGGGCGAAGCTGAGTCTCCAAAACGGTGTCCTTCTGGCTTCTGTTTACTCGCAATTATGCTTAGAGGAACCAGAGGGTACGTTTTCACCCCTTCGAAATAAATCTTGTTTATTTTGGAAAATATCGCGTGGTGTGGACCAGACGTGCATTACAGATATTATAAATGGCGAAATTAGATACATATTTCTGCACAGTTTCAAATGTAAGGATGCAAGCTAGTGCTTCCACGATTCGAAGGGAATTCGAGGGAGTTAAAATTCAGATATTTCTTTGGCCAATGGCCCCTATAAATCGGACTATGTAAACGTGGTAACTGGGAGGCTCGAAGGACGCGGACAGATCCGTGCAAAGTCTGCTTCTGGTCGAGAGATTATGGAAATTCCGAGAGACGGTCGCGGCGTACCCCTCGGAAGGGATGATGCACGCGCTGCATTCAGGCCGTCTTGTCCATATTGTGTTTGCACCCCCACCCCTCCCCCGTGCTTGCAGAGGGTCCTGTCAACGCGACGTGGGTCGGTCTTGTGTCGTATCGTCGCGCCACCTTGTTCGCGCGCAACCCTTCCTCCCCCTTTGTCCTCCTGGACATTTATTTTTTTTTACCGGGTTTATTTCGACCGACGGTATTGGACGATTCTCGATACAATACGTTACGTGTCCACGACGAGAGGACAATGTTCACGAAGTTTGCGGCGAGTCCGGAGAAAAGTTCTCGGTTCGTTTCGTCGCTTTACAGTCGATCGCTCGGACAACTGGAAGGGACGGGGAATCAAAAGTCCGCGCGAGGGGAGAAATTTAAGTAGACAAATTTTTAATAATATCGTTACCAACTAAATGGATCGGAGCATGCATCGCGAATTTTTCTCAACGAAATTTTCTTCGACCAGCCATGACACGACCCAGTTTCGGCAGAACAACCCGAACACTGCTATCATAGAGAGCCGATGGTATCGAATTAGAAGATTGAAAGATTGAAACAACCGTTCCTTGTGTGACAGTCGGGAACACATAACGATTACGTCACTGGGCTACTTGGCACCAGGCCAAGAGCTGAAACTGTGAAAACCAATTGCGGAACAGATACCACAACCATAAACAGTGGATTTATTGTTAGCAACAGACTTATATTTATGACGTTACAGACGTTCCATCGATCGAGCTAGTTGTTTAACCCTAATTTCACCGGGATGTAACTTTGATTTTTTAAACACACGCATGAAATTTTTGGCCACACAGTATATTTTCGATAAAGAATTTTTTTTCTCGAAAGTACGTAGGAATTCGGGGGCATGTGTATTCACCAAAACTGATTGTAACTGCCCCCTGCAAGCGAAAATAATTTTTCCAGAAAGATTTGAAATATTTTTTCTTAAAAATTCGAACGCCCTGTATAATTTTATTTGGAGACCCTACTCCAGCTTAGTAACCCAAAGTCGCATCTGTGTAGGATTAAGGTTAATAAGACTACTTCCGGGGATCGGAACGGGGACGCTTTAGCCTCTGCATTTAACTTTCAAATTCTCAAATCTTCCTTTCTAGTCTATAACACGCGAATGAATTCGTCCAACTATCATAGTTTAATCGAATAACAGAAGATAAGAGCGGAATATCTATGTTTGTCCAACAAACTCCCACTAAAATCAGTTCCTACAATTTTTCCCAAAATATACAGAGGCTTCTATCACCTGTTCAAACTTTTAAATATTTTTTCGGGAACAACGGTCCCTACACGCGGTTTATATTATCGCTATCAGCCGAAATCGCAGCTCCCAAACATCCCCGATAACGAGTCACGAGGTACCTCAAGCTGGAAATACAACAATAAGCATTCGTGTCAGCTAACATTGCATCAGCTTTGAACTCCAAGTTTCAACCGAAACGTAAAATAAAGCCGGATGCAAGGATGAGTCCTCTTAGCCCGGTCTATTTGGGTCGTCGCGCTATCTCCGGCCTGGGAAGCATTATTATTTTCTTTCTCATTTATTATAACCGGCATTGTTGTTCCTATAAAAGTTTCCTTATCGTTGCCAGCTGGCCCAGTCGGGGTTAAGTCTATCTTCGAATCTCCGGTAGGATCGAGTTGCTTATTTTTTCAGGACGCAAGGGTGGCTCCGGTAACCCGATAGTTTCGGAGTGGTCTCTGTATCGTGATACTTCTAGGACCCGGTAACCCGGGCTGCAATTATTCGATTTGTCGCGAATGGTCCCTTTCGTCGTGAATTCCAACCCTATCGCGACTTCATTCATCGAGGATTAGGTAGCCGTGACCTGGGAAAGGAGGAATTCTTTTGTACGCGTTGCCATGGATCGTCTTGTGATCGTTCGCGCGTGATATCGTGAGACTTTCCAGACGATTCGGGGAAAATATCCGAGAAGAACCGACCGTTCAGTATTTCCAACGAGGCTGCACGCAGAAACGTTATTAGTTAGCGAAACCTGACTGAAAAGCATGTCTAAATTCCAGGTCCTGAAGGGTCGAAGTCCCTGTGATCGTGGATAGTTTGTAAACTATGTTGCGAACTATGGTAGTTTGGAAAGTATGTATTACAGGGTCAGGTTTAGAAACAAATGTCTCGTTGTCGGACCTCGCACTTTACTTTGCAGAAAATATTCCCGTGTTTCCGGAAATTTCTAGACGTTGAATCGAACAACGAATTTTCGGCTAATAATATCCGTATCAATCCTATTTTTCAATCTTCCGTTCCAGCACGCAACGCTCGAAATAAAAATATTTGCCCATTCAATGGTGCGGCTATTTTTGTACAGCATGGTTCGAGCTTTCAATAGTATCGAGAGTAGCGACCAGCCCGAACGGAAAAACAAAACTCTGCAGAAAACAAGGTCAACTCCAGAGCATAAAAGGGGTGTCGAGGATCGACGAGCGTTCTATTTGCGATTTAGTTGCCTTCGATTCGCGTTCCATTTGAGTTTCTATTCGTGATTCAATTTCGTTCAGTTCACCTCGTGCTTAGATTTATCCCTGGTCCCCCGGTCACTCGTACGTTCTCGATAATATTACTCTAGTCCCGATAGCAACTCGCGCGTGACACGCAAAATGCACTCTGACTTTTTTCAAATGAAAATATTATAAAAAGCAGGACTCCGGTTGCACTTTCTCTGCTGATATCAATGGCTCGGTCTCTCGAGAACGTACCACCTTGATTTGAAATTAATTTTCCACACCGGGAATCCATACGGAATGTTGATGAAAGGAGTCTGCTATTTCGGGGGAAGAAACCGGAGCGTTTCTCTCGTTTAAATGGCAAAGCGACCGGGCATCGCTTATCATCGGCTCGTGTCGCCGATAGGAAAAAGAAGAATTAAGCTGGAAGTTAGGGTGGCTCTGCACGACGAAGGGAATGAAATTTTGAGGGGTGCCAGATCAAAGGGCGTTCGTCTCGCGATAGAGAACCAGAGAGAGAATGATTTCCCCGTCGAATCTCTTTCGCGCATTTTCAGCGGACCCGATTCGCGCTCCGCAGGATCGTGCATTATCCTCGTCCGTCTCCTGGATACACTCCGGCTCGAGATCGAAGGGGGACACCCGACGCCCGAAATTTATTATCCCTAATTCTTTTCATGTTACGGTCAAAGGTAAATCTTCAATTCACGCGCCACGAAACGATCGCTAGAAAAGTCTGTGGGAAATTAGAAATTTTACTCGACGTACTCATTAACACTAAATGGGCCAAGGAAGTCATTTCGACTGCTTTCTAATTTCAATTAGAAAGACAATTATGTATATAATGACACAATTTCTTAGAATTTTGTGACTTTTTGTACAACATATAAATGCGTTTATTAATAGTTGTAGTTACCTCCACCCTCCTTCATTTCCGGTATATATATGTTATACCTATATTGCCCAACAGCAGTTATTTAAATAATCAAATGACTCTTATTATACAAGTACATCATAAATTGTCGATTTGGGCGTATACTTGATAAGTTGCAGTTTCTGAACAAGCTAAAGTAGTACTCTAATAAGTTGTTTATTTTATTTCTTTTGCGCCCTAAATTCATAATATTAAAAATTAATTTTAAACAAATTTCTTTACACATTAGTTATTCTTTCACGATGCAGATGAATGTAGATATACTAAGTTTCAATCTTTCTAGTGTTAATTCAATTATCGCGAGCATATCGTGGAGATCGAGGGGTTAAGCTTCGCTGACTAATATATGACGTAGAGAAACGTTGATAGTATCCTACATTAACAATTTTCTTTTACTTCCCTGTTAGGGGGTGGCTCCACTTTGGCAAATAGTGCTCTAGGTGGTCGCTCGAGCTAAGCCCTGCCGCTGCAAAGAGTTAACGAACACCAAAGCGGCTTGCGAGAGGAGCAACGTACCTGAAACATAGAAACGGTGAATCAGATTAATACGGTTCCTTGGTAAAAAAAAAAAAAAAAAACAAAGTGCAGTCGTTCCGACGAGCAAAAGCTCTCGTCGGTTCGACGGTGCGCGGGAAATAAATTATTTTTCCCCGGTTCGCGTACAGGTACGGGAGCTCGACGACAAAAAACGAGGCCTTAATAAATACCAAGGTAAAGCCTTTGATGGTTTCTTTGCCGAGCTACGGTTAAATTCACAGACGGCATCGATAATCATTCGCGGACCGATGATAAACGGCTCCCGGTCCAACCATCGACAACTTGCCCCCTCGAAATTGGTTTTATCCGTTTAGGTATCGCACAAGTTGCCCGCAAAATCGAATTACCCGGGCCTTATCGAGTCCCACTGTCGCGCGTATTACGTTTCGTTGCATATTTCCAGAGGTCGGTGGATTTTTTAGAGAGAAATTGTTCCTGGGACGACACTCGAAATTGATACCGGACTGTCGCGTGATCCTCGAAACAACGGGGACGTTTACCGTTTGCGTTTAACGTCCCCGTGCACGCGAGAACGAAGAATTTATTAAGATTGCTGCAGAAATCAAGGAAATCGAGATCCAATTCGAAGGGGGGGGGTCGAAAAATGAAAGCAAAACTTATCCACGGGCAGTTTAATCGGTCGCTCGTAAATACGTATATCTTGATTTTCTCGAAGCACCTTGGGGGCGTGAAATGTTTTCGACGTTCGTGCGTTGGAATTGTTTAGATAGTCGGGGGGGTGGTTAGGGATAATAATTTCACGGTATCGCGAGTATCGAGGTTTGCGCGAAGTCGGTAGCGGGAGAAAGAATCGAAGTTCGGGGATGATTACTCTTCGAGTGACGTAACACGGGAGCGTGACGGTCACGCGATCGCTGGTTGAACAACCTTCGAGACGATATACGACCATTCGATATTAGCATTTACAATTTCGCTGCACGCTAAACAAGCCGTACCCCCTCGCTGTAATTTACCTCGCCGCGGTGCTATCACGAGGGCTGCGCATTCGCTACTAGCTCATGCGAAACTTGAACTTCAACTTTCGATCGTTTGTCATACGCCCGAGCGTGTTCCGTTTCAGAAACCGTTACCAGCACGAGCGTTACGAGTCTTTCGATGCACTTCATCTCAGACCGACCCAAATCGCGCGTTTATACGAAACGTTTATTTATTAATAAAAAGCGAGAGATTTTTGTGACTCGTGATCCAGTTTCGAGTGGCCGGAACGGGGGAGGAATTTCCGAAGGGAAGTTCTCGTCGATCGGTCGCCCGAAAAAGCAATATTTACCTGGATAATAGACAGCGGGGGGTTTGGCACGATAAAACGCGCGCGTTCTTTACAAGTGCGGCAGATATCACTTCGAGTACACTCCGCTCGAAAGGGTTATACCGAGCGATAAAAGAGTCGAGACGGCGCGGCGAGGGAACTTGTTTGCGAGATGGCATACTTTCGTTATCAGGTCATTATGTTCGAATCTAGAAGCGAATTATCTGGGTCGGAAGCAGGGCGCGGTTTTAGTTATGTTTGACGACACGTACAAATGGTTACGACGAAGTGTTCCAGGACATGCAACACGGCCATTTATGATTTTAAGTAAGCATACTAAATTCTAAGCTATTCTTCCATTTCATAACCTGTAAATATCAAGCGTCCTTACACGAAACAGTATCGTAACGCGTACGTGATCATAACTTCCGATTATACCTTGCAAAATTTTATGTAACTCGGACTCCAAGCTAGATCCTTCGATCGCTGAATGATCCGATTGAGAAATTCTATACGTAGACGATTCTCTCCTCTTAACTTCGAACCTTTATCTTCGTAGAACCAAAGGGGACGTAGATCTACTTATTGACTCGATGATACGTCAAAGATGACGTGGGTTAGAAAGAGAACTCTTGAGATCTGCTATTTTTACTCTTTCATGGATACAGAGTGTTTCGTTATCTCTGGTACACCGTAACGTGACCAACCAAACCTACCCCTATGCTGCACAAGACATTCTGGCCGCCGAATTATGCTCGCGTAGGCAGCTAGGTTATGCGACGGTTACGGTATACTTATTTTTAAGCCACGGTTCCGGGTACAAAAGCGTCTTTTTTCCTTCGTTAGGAGGACACGGACGCTGAAAGAAATTCTTATCGTCCGGAACTCCGTCCAGCAAGAAAACAATGAGGATCTCCTTCCAAGAGCTAGCTCAGGGCGAGACCCTCGGAAACCTTTGACATCGCTCGATAAGAATTCCACTCGGAATCGAGAACTCGGACAGTTCGACCGTGTCGATCAGGACACACCGTTAGCGTCGGTGTAAGTAACGTTACGCCCTGAGCGGAATATCAGAACCAAAAATTTCGTTTTCGCGAGAGCAAATTGTTTCGGGCGTCGCGAGACGACGCGTCCCCCCAAGATGGGATTCTGTCGGATAAATACATCCGAGGAGCGAGTACAAAGCTCGGCTGGTCTCGTGGAAGGCAGCTCATCAAGAGGATTATAGAGCCCCTATCTTCCCAGACGCGGTAAACGCAATCTCTCAACCCTTCCTTCGAGCACCCGTGTTCGAGCGGCGTTCCCCTAGCCACGGCAGATTAACGTTTCAAGAATCGCGGAGTCACTCGCAAAAATTACGACGCCATTGATGACTCGCGGGGCAAGGATCGACGAGTGGAAGGATCGCGGATTAGAGGCAACCGTTCCCGTGCTCCCTGCGTTAAGGGGTCGACGAGAATCCTTACGAGGAGATATTCCCTGTTTGACTACAAAGGGCCTCGCTGCTGAACGCATCGAGGAGGACAAGTTACGAAAGAATCGACCACGGTTCGAGAAGACTCGAGAGACCGTCGAGCACAGATTCCAAAGTGTATCTCGCAAAAGTATTTCGAATACCATGCTCGTTCGAAGAATCCGAGGAAACGGGGGAATTCTCTAAACAACGGGAAACAATTTTTTATCATTTATTCATTAATGCAGAACGTCTTACCGAGAGCTCTCGTCGAAGAGGATACCAAGATCCTGCATCGATGAATAAATAATCAAACAAAATGAACAAGTTCAAGTTGGATAGACTACGCTGGTGTCGAACGTGCCATTAAAGCAGAAGCGAACAATTGCAATCCGTGCAGATTCGGGTCGCCCGATTTTTGCCGATCCTCCCGTAAGCGTGAGCTCGTCGAGGCAAAAAAGAATCAACGCGCTAATCTCCGGCACTAGACCCCGCCGGGAGGGAGAGAAAAAAAATTGACGAGGGCAAGGTTGCCCGTAGGGTGGCGAGCTCAGAACGTGGGTGGAGGGAAGGTGGAGCAAAGTAGAACTAGAGCCACTTGGAATCACTCGGCTTCTTCATCCTCCTCTTCCTGTTTCTTCTATCTAGCTTGCGGCGATGCATACACGGAGGCCCCGGCGCTACGCTTTACCGTTTGGTCGCGGTTTGATCTCTCGCCACCCCTAAGCCTCCTCCGGTGATCCCTCTCGTCCCTGTGAAGCCCCTTCGCGCCCTTTGCTCTTTAACCCCCTCGGTCTTACAACTCCAGCCTGTTCCGCGGAGGGCATCTCTTAGTATTCCGGTAATGAGCCGGAGTTTTCGCGTGCTAATCCGGATCCGGCGGTGGGCTCGCGAGTATCGCGGTAACATCAAAACCATCGCCGGGTCCGTCGCGGCCGGAGCAACAGATATCATCCGGGAACTTAATCCGCAGCCCCGGGATCCCGATCTCTAAGAACTTTCGACGAAACGTTGTTTATCGTCGAGTCGATGTGGAATAATCCGTAGAAATACTTTTATCGGAACTTGTTTAGGCCTGTGGGTGCGTCGATAAGGCTACCTGGCCCACCCTGGCGGACGTTCGATGATTGCTCGAAGAACAGGATCCCCTGCAAGGGTTCTATCGCGAGTCTAATGGCAAACATCCTGGAGGAGGATATAACCAGAAATCACGCAGCGGACGCATCGCGTCCAGGCCATCAAATTACGGGTCCCGGCGGCAACGATAACAGCCGGCGACCGCTCGGATGTAGCTCTCGAACGGTATCAAACTTAATTACACGAAACCACGGTTACACGTTTCCTCTCTCACGACAATTGCGGCTTATCCGAAGGGCGAAGCGACGACGATCATCTCGGGCGGAGAGTTCCATCGCGATCTGCATTCATTTCGCGGAAGAAAGGAGTGTCCGAACGGTAGGATCGAGGCTAGGGGGAAGCCCCAGCGTTGATTTAATATATCTGTCCCCCGGGGGAGGTGACGGGATCTCTGCGACAATAAGTACCCCGGCGGTCGTATCTGCGACTGGCTCTCGAGCGATCCGGACTCGTTCATTACGGACCCGGTTTGTTTATCCTTCCATCTGTCCGACCCGTTGATCCCTTAATAATCCTCGAGCAGCCCTGCTGGCCCCTGTCTCCTTTCACCGAGGCCCTCGAGCCCCTGAATTCACCGCCGCTTCATAGAAAACGCCGAGCATAATCGATGCTCGCGGAACCTAACCGCATCGTCGCGCCGCGACGCGCCGACCGGAGGGATGTTCCTGGCCGAGCTGGCTCGCAGCGCGCGCTTCGAGCGTCGTTCACGGCTGAGCGCGTCGAAGAAAGGAAGAGACAGCGGGCCACGAGGGTTGGAAAGGGTCGAGGAACGAACAGGGGGAGGCGGAGGGACGCGCGGATTGGCGCGAGACGCGACAAAGTTCGCTCTGAAATCCAATTAATTCGGCCTCTGTCGTAGACAATACGGTCGCCATCTTGATTTGGAAATCTAATTTAGCCGCTCTTTATTTATGATAACGCCCGCCACTTATTGTGCGTCGTGCCGGTACAAGGGTTCGACAAAGGATTGAAGACGACGGGACGGAAGGGGTTGGGACGCTCGGAGCCGTCACATCCAGCTTAGACGAAAGGGGTTTTCGTTTTCCATCCCGTGCACGGCTCGTCTATGAGGAAGCTCGGCCTTCGAACCTGTCCTCCCTTGTCCCTAAGCTGTTTACATAGCCACCTAATTATTTTCACTTTTTATCCACATTTTACTCAGTTGACTATCCAAAGTGACGTTACCAAGGATCAGGGTTAAGAGTCTCCGTTTGACTTTTGTCTTTTCCGCCGAGAACGGAAATTGATCAGTTTCGAACGTTGTCCTTTACGACGCGGTTATTGGGTCGGCTACGGGCGATTAACGCGAGCCAGGAAGATTAATATTTGCGCGATGGTTACGTCCTCTCGTTCCTCGTGGGCGGAGCGTTAATCAATTTCGCGCACGCCGCGCGGTCATCCACTTATCCGTCGAGAAACGAACACGGTCCTGCCATTAAAGAGATTTGTCGCCAATAAAGCATTCGAAACGGCCGACCGTATCTTATTGCTTATCCTTTCTGTCGTGCCAGGGGCCGACTATCCCCCTCCCGAAATTACGACGATCGAAGATTAGATTATATTACCGGATAACGACGCTGTTCCTACGGACGTCGATCTGCCTCGCCAGATCGTACGCTCTCGATTCGACGAACTACTTTCGCGATTGGCTAGCTGCTCCGTGTCGATTGACCATGAGTTTCGAATTAACCGATCGCCCGTGCAGCGGTGTCTGTGAAATTTCAAGGGTACGACCACCGAGATTTTCAGCACAATACGCATTTTGAACAGGAAGAATTGGAAAAAATTACACGCTGCAAAGTGGGGTTAAGCGATCGTTGGTCAGTTCTCCATCGTATCGAAAAGTGGAATTCGCCTCATTTAACGCGGAAGGCAACCATCTCTGGTGTTTGCGCGAGGAATTCGCGAGTTTGGTCGAAAGGAGGCGCGACAGACACAGGTATCCTCGGTCGAGCAGAGAGAACGGACGTGTTTTACGATCATTCGCGTTCCCGCTTTCTCGTTACTTTTTACGATTCTAGGCTGAACCGGTTCCCTTATCTCGTACCGCGCGTGCATACGCTCGTTCTCATCTTGTCTCGCTAGAATTCCCTTAACGCGATACTTAGGCGATCGTAGGAACGACTCGTCGCGAACAAAAGGGTAGTTCGGTTATGATCGCGGGGGAAATTGCTATCGTTCGCGGACACCGGGGGACTTGGAATTCCGTGAGCGTGAGAAGCAGGTTCGGTGATTGATAATAAAATTCCTGGTATCCGGAGTCAACCCAACGTTTTTTAAACGGAGGAATATTATAATCGAGGCAAGGAGCGCTCGTCGAACTTGTCGACTGTGCTCACACGCTCTTCGCACAAGATGTAGTGTCAACAAGGGTTCGTGGTTTCGGAAAAAATCGGTTCCATTAACGGGTGAAGCAGTACTCGTCCAAGCTTCGTTTGCTATGTTGCGTGAAATCGGTGGGGTATCCTAAACAATTTACCTCGAATACGATTGTATAAGTTGTCGACCCCCGGTCAGATCTAGCTGCGAGCAACGCGGGGGGTTAGTAATTTTGACGAACGTTTCGCTCGTGATTGGCGGTGCTGCGACGAGAGGAAGCGACCGTCTGGGTAATTCGAATCCCCTTTCAGATTACACGTAAACACTCGGGTGATCCAGAACGACGCGGACGGTCGTGTTGGTAACAGGGTGACGGAAGGAGGTTAAAAAGAAGAACCGCGCAACGAACGGAGAGAGGTAAATATCGAGGCGGAAAGGAGCAAGAGGGAAGAAGAAGCTAAGGAAGAAAAAAGGAAGAAAACGTTGGGCTCTCAGCGGCAGTGGCGATGGTGGCCGAGGAGGAGATGCTTCCGGGAGCCAAGAAGTACTTTCAACCACTTGCGTTCAATTACTAGTGGCGAGGTTATGGCGGGCTTCTCGTGTCGAGGCCGTAGGAGTGGTCTGTTCGCTCTCTTATCCCTCTGGCTCCGGCTCGCTCGCTCCCCGGTTCCACGAATCTCTTGCAGCTAACGTCTTTCCCTTCCTCCTGACGGGGGGGTGTGCCCCTCCCTCGCCCCCTATTGTCCGGTGCTCTATCGGGCCATCGCGTTCGAGGCATCGTTGCTAGTTCCGTCCAAGTTTACCCGAGACTGGACGCCCATTCGAAGCACATCTAATTGACCGGGTCTTAATGAAAATGATCCCTGGGACTGTTCCACCCTTACAGCGCTTCCTCTATTGCCGCGCTCGACTCTTGCCCGGGCCAATGACGTTCGCCGTTGTTCATTCGTTCACGAAAATACACCGATACCGGCCGTTTTGTACTCATTGTACGGGGGGAACGGGGACGTGCACGGCGCAGCCGGAAGGTCTGTCGGAGATCGGTGGCCTAATTAGGCAGAGCCCAGGAGGTTACTTACGAATGATCTAGCTTGGTAATTACTGCGGAGGATAGTGCATAGGGACGCCGTTCTGCGGACGAGCGATACTCGACGACTTGCCGGAGATTAGAACACCGAATGTTGATAGCAATGTCTAGTCTGATGATCTCGGGCCAGGACTTGCTGATTGCACGCAGTGAAATTGCTGATTACTACTTACGAGAGTGCTTGGAAATGAAAATTGAAACCGAAGAAGGATACGCTAGGCTATATCGTGGAATCTAATAACTGATCGGAAGTTTTGTGCCTCGTAATTTTGAAAGAACCAAGCCCAGCGTTGGTAGGAATAAGAATATACCTGTCCGTTTGAAACAGGAGGGTAACAATTTTGGGATGGGTCGCGGGCGGTACGTTCAAACGAAGGAAAAATACGAGGACCGAACTTTCTCGCCGCGGAGCCGGAAATTTCTGGAACGATTACAGTAATTCCGTCCAGAATCTAATAAGCGGTTGACACAAATTACAGAAGCACCTGCCCGAGCTTCGAAAGTCGGCACTACTTCCCTGTGATTTCTCGAAATTAGATGACCTTCTAAGAAAACTTTTCCTACGACGTCCCGAGCCCCGACCATTTCCGTTTTGTCCTGTAATTTCTGTCCCTCGTACTTACTCGCAGCTGCATCGGTAATAATTATGCCCCCGTCGAAAATTAATTACGCGGAACGAATTCCTACCCTGGACGGTAATCGGACCTTCTTTCTGCCGGATCGTTGATGGAATCTATTTCCAAAGACGAGCGGGTAAAATATCGACACCCTTTTAAAATAACTCGTGGTAAGAATTCAGCGTGTGGGGAATAGTAACATCAAAATGATCCTTTAATAATATCGGAATTCATATATTGGAAAATAAAAATGATACTGGGATAGTATTATTTATATTAAAAATATCTCTATAGGGTATCGCTTTTCTTATCGAAACATTTTTCGATATTGATACGAATTAACCCTGGAACGCCACATCGGATATTGGAAATTTTTTAAATATATCGAAGACTATGATTCGAAATTCGATTGAAAAATAGTGTCAACGGGTATTAAGCGGCGGAACGGTGGTGCTTGTCGTCTCTCACGCACCCCCTAATTAGACGCTCGAGGACGACTCTTCGAGGAGCAATTTCACGCGACTGGAATCAACGGGGGCGACGGGTCAGAGCAAACGGAACAGGGTGGAGACGCGGGTAAGCGAGATGCAGAGCTGCGAGGGAGCGAGAGGTCGCCGAGCGGCAATCACCGGGGCGTAGACTGGTCCCTCCCACGGGGCATGGATGTCCAGTCTGTCATTCATTCAAATTAATCTCCTGAATGTTTCAACGGCCATCGTTCGCGTCGTAAAACTCGACGGTTTATAGCGGCCGTGACGAACAACAAAACGCCGCGCGACAAATTCGGGTTAATAAGTCGTACGCCGTTTAACGAGGTCACGTGTCCTCTCGACGACCGAGTTTGCTTAACCCCTTCGTCGAGGGAGGTAATTGCGGAAAAAGTGTCAATCGATAGCCGAACGTATCCGTGCCGCCGATGGTTACTCGCTTCCTTGCTAAAGGTTTTCTACTCTTTTCGAACTATCCTCAACCAGCCAATATCTTTTACCCGCCCAGAGAAACATGCTGAGATCTTAAATAGACCGAGGGGCTCGAGTGCCTAAAAATTTCAGACATCCTCCTGTTCCCCGTAACTTTTAGAAGCCGCTCTTAGGCTGACCTGGTTGATCGGAGGCCAAAGAGGGAAAACGTCGCAGAAAAACAACGCTGCCCCAATAAGATCGGAACCGCCGCGTATCAAAAATTCATCGTCCCGCAGCGGGGTCTCCTGCGTCGGTATGTCGCCAGTCTTGCATCCCCGTATTATGTACACTACTGGCTAAAAGTTTCGTATCATAAGAAAAACGGAGATCCAACTCGTTCGGAGCATCCTGACAACGTGTTTCGAAACGATCGTTAATTTTTCGCGTCTTGTTCCACGATTTTCATAGCAGTCGCTGGAGGTGTGCTTTGGGTGTCGGGTAATTGGATGTTCCGATCGAGCTTCTCCGGGTCTAGACTGTCCTGGAGATGCTATATTCTTCAGGATAGGTTCACTGCCGGCTGGCAGAGGCGCAAATAGGACGCGGATCTTCTCGAGAGCGTTTCTCGAGGCGTATCTGTTCGTCATAAAGGAAACCTTCCGTCGAAGTCGCCCCGACTCTAGGCTCGATCGTTTCCTGTAAATCCGCCAACGGTTCCCCATCCCGTCCGAGCATCCTGCCAATTTCCGAATCGAACTCTAGCGTGTCTATTAGACGCGCAAATAAGTAACCCGGTATATTTTTCCCCCGTCATTCCCCATATTTCCTTCAAAATTAGCCGATCATCCACGCAACTACGATCACGCTGCCCAAATTTCATTAATGTTCGAGACCCTAGCGAAGGTGTCAGGGTGTGGTTCCAGGGTTAAAAGTCATTGTTTGGTGTGTACTGTTCCTGTTAGCCCGTATCACGCACAAGCCAGGCTTATCTCGAGTTCTGGATGGCTAAATTCACGCGTGCTCGGAATGGAATCCGCTAATACAAATTGTTTCGGTCCGCGCGAAACGATAGCGTTTCGCACCAACCTGCTAGAAGGGGTGGAAGTAGCCAAGTCAGTGCGCGTGATTTATGACGCGCCAGGGGCTGTTCCGTGCCACGTTGTGCCGCAGTCAGCATGACGATGATTCCGAGTCATGGTGATTCCTTTCCTCCGGTTAATAAGGTGCAAGTGCGGCAGGTTCTCGCGGGAATTAAGGGGATTGGAAACGAAACGATCCTCGAGGCTCTCGAAACGCGGAAACGCGGTCATCGTTATCAAGAAGCGAAAGATTCATTGGTGCATTTAACAAACTAAATTCCAGTGCATTTCAGATCCAACAACAGTTCTTATTCCACGTTATTTCATCGTATTTTCGTAGAATTGTACTTTCAGTAACATTCGTGACGGACAAATGGCCGTGCTTTGCCCTTAAAGCGCACCTATGTATTTACGTCCGCCAGCAGCGATCCCATTTTATTTAATCCTTCCATTCATATTGTGTACTACTTCGATACACCAAAGCCATATTATTATTATCGCGTAGTACGTTGTACACAATGTCCGGAAATAGCGACCATTTTCGAACCCACAATATTCCCAAGATTAAATCCAGGAAGTAAAATCGCCCGTAGGGAAAAGAAAATCCTAAGAACTGCTAGTAATTCCGAGTGGTGAGCGAACGAAGCGAAAAAGCGAACCCCGCCAGGCAACGTAAGCTTTCTCTTCAATTATTGTTTCCACTTTACGACCACTTCATCGTCGATGCAACGGGAAACGCGTCGATGGTGGGGCGGGGAGGGGGGAGCGGGGAATGAATTTTCGTTAAAGATCGCGCAACAATGAGCCGGTTAAAAAGATCGATCCGACCTAGTTTCGAATCGGGGGCGGTTTTATAACTCACCGGGTGCTTTTCAATCAACTTTCTCCGGAAAGTTTTCGCGAGGAAGATTATTTTTTCGCGCTCGGCGATCGTTCCACGGAATAAGATCGCCGGATCGAGGGAACTGTTTGCGAGATTACGGCCAGTCATAGGATCCCCTTAGAAATGCTTCGAGAAATTCGCTAATCCGGTTTCGTTCGATCGCGATCCGATTTCCTGGTCGTTTCGAAACTTCTTTCGGATCGAGCTAACGCGAAGGGAAAAATCTTTTTTCGTGAAAAAAAAAAAAAAAAAGAAAAAGGTAGGAAAATAACGATCGACGGAGTCGGGCCGCTATATTCGCCGGGAACAAGTTGGCGGGAAAAACTGGTCCGACCCAGTTTTCGAAGCCGATACCGTGACGATACCCTGAATACGACTTCGAAACGATTTATGTACAGACTTTTTCACCGTGCTTCTTCTTTTTCGTTCGTTCTCGACGAGCAAGCAATCTTTTTGCGCGGATCTAACGAGCGACTCGAGAGCTCGGATACCGGCGCAGGCTGCAGCGCGTATTACGACACGTTGTTAGATAAATTCTGAAACGAACGTTCGCTCGAACACGATAGCAGAAACGTATGTTTACGATGCCACCTAACGCGTCGCCTCGAAAAATCGTCCCGCGGAAAACAACTGATTATCTGGTGAAAGAACTCGTGGAATTTCGAATAGGAAAATCCCACCGTAAGCAAGCACTGGTAAAAACTATCTTGGTATATTTGAAAGAATAAAATTCAGTTTTTTAAAAATTCTTTTAGAATTTTATTCGTACGGATCGACGTCGCCCAAAGAAAGATTCGATGCCAGCAGTCTTGGAATCGCTGCAACTATTTCTTTCCTGTCATTACGGATATTGGAAGCCGAAGAGTTGCAGCCTTTAAACGCGGCGAAGTTATCGAACGCTCGCGACGAACTAATTCCCCGAGTTTCCCGAGTGACCCTGTTCGAACTTTCGCGGAATTAAAATGCACCGTCCGTGAGGTAGCCATTAGTGGGAAACCAGAGACGGGCGAAATTCGCATTTAAATAAAATTTACAAGTTACGAAATTTGAAACAACAATCGGTCCGTTCGTTGCTGGTCGAATAAATATAAACGGGGTAATTATCGGGAACAGGTTAAAGACCTTGGAATACGTTGTCAAGGTCGACATTCTGAACAATCTTTCGTAAAAATTGAACTTCTCGATCGAATGAAAATTATTTATCTTCGATTCGTAACGCCGCGTTTGAAGAATCCTCGATAAATCCGTCGGGGGCAGGGATAAAAAAAAAAAAGTTTCACCAATTTTCCGCGTCCGTTCGGGCGAAACGTCAATCTTCGTCCACGGTTTTGATCGCGATCAAAGATCCGTCCATCCGGCCCGTATTTCGATCGGGTATCAGAAATGCAATTTTCGTCCAAACAGTGACGCGTCCGGTCTACATGAAAGCAATTAATATTTTACGAACTATTCCCGCATTGTGGCAGATTCCCCAAGTTTCCCAATTTCCGGCTTCCGGGTAAGTACAGACTGTTGCTCCGAGCTTGATCGATATTTATAAACTTCTGTTTTGCGAAAACACGTAAGTTTATATTACGGAAAGTTAACGCGAAATACGAACACCGAGATTTAACATGCATCCTCGACGTTGATATCAAAAATTTATGTTTCGTTCCCTCTCACCGTTTTTAAAATTATAATAGCATCCTCCCTCGCGTTACCTCGCGATATCATCGGCGTTACAGGATTCTTACACCATCGATGGAAGTAACACGAGCAGCGGTCAACTTTCGGAACTAATTGCCTCCAGAAAATCTAACCTCGATCCGATCTTCCATCGCGGAGCACGTGAACTCGTTGCAAGTACGGTTGGGAAATGATAAATTATCGTGAAAAAAAGCTGACCCGTTTAATCGTAACGAGGTCTATTCCCGCGCGCAACGATCCAGATCTGGTAGGTCGCGACAGCGTCGCCCTCTACGTCAAATCACTCGGCACCTGTTAGTCCGAGGCGAACAAAAACTCGTCGGTGCTCCTCTTATCGAGCGCACTCGTCTCACGCGGTATATGGCATCTGCAAGGTATTAACAGCTCCTCGAGAGAAAGAGAGAAAGAGAGAAAGCAGAGAGCCGGACACGCCGACGAAAACATTATTTCCTAAGAACAGAGCTACGCTTTGTGAGCGGGACAGTTTGAAGTGCGTCCATCAGGGAGCAGATGCCAGGGAGGCGGGGGGGCGACGAGTGCCGTTGAATCATAGATTCCTAGATTACAGGGCTACTGGAAGGAAAGCGGGAAAGGACTTTGCTGAAACGCAAAGAGGAGGATGAGAGGGTGAAACGAGAGCCAAGGATCCGGAGAGAGATAGAGCCCCGGTTGATTTAACGGAGTCTGTTCCTGACGAGGCGACACTGTAATTTTGTTATTTAATTTTTACCTAGGAGCGAAATCGTCCGACGGAGACGCAAAGGCTACGATTGAAATCCAAACTACGTTTATTTCGCGTCCTTCCTACTCGGCGTTTGTTTCCTTTGGTTCGAAAATAGGTAATCGGATTCTTTCTTCGACTACAAAGTGTTTAAATGTATAAGCTTGCTTGTATTCCGATTTCACGAGAAAATGGACCGACTCGTACGAGCAGAGCTTCTTTCTATTATTTATAATAAATAGAAACTCCGGCTTCAAAGAGCCTGCTGACAAGCATCAAAGACAAGCGTCAAAGGTTTTCTGGATTAACCTAAATTTTGGTTATCTCTTATCGTAATTGTATATCGGTAGAGAGTTATTAATTCGAAGGAATCGATAATGGGGACTCGTAGCCTGATCTAAATTGTAGATATACGCGGACGACGTTAAAAATGGTGGAAGGTTGCTCGCGGCAAAGACGAGCGCCGACAGGGAGGATAAATCGCATAACGTGCGTCGTCGGTCGTTTATATTTCACAGTAAGATTTCCGGTGATAAAGCTCGCCGCCCCGGGCGGACATTTTAATTCCGTCGGAGTGACGGAGGGCCGTTATAAATCCATTTAAAGCGGGAAAAATTCGCGGAATGTATCGAACGTGTCTTCGGCCGTTTGCACCGATAGAATTACACGCCGTCCATGAAATTTTATTGCTACGATATTTCAGCGGGGCGTCGGGGACCATCATAATACAGCGGACGCGGATTCGGTACGCGCAGAAACTGCCGCGGTTGGTCCGCCATTGCGGCCGCGCGGCAATCAGTAAAGTGGCATACGTTGCTATTCAAACTGCTGATAATGAAAATTCCTACAGGACGAAAATAAAATCGGTATGTTCAGCTGGTCCAATAATTAATGAAATAAAAATCGTCTCGGAACAAATTCACGGCTGCGAGAGCGGGAACACGCGAACAATTTTTCATTACCGCCTCGCGAGTTATTCGGTTTTCAGGGTAGTTAACGCGAGTTTCGCGGGGAAAAAGAACGACGCTCGTAGGAGAATGCAACACGCGACAGGATTCGGGGAGCATCTGCTTAATTAACCGAACGAAGAGACGATCGTTTCGTATGCTGTTAATTATCGAGCGGTCGAGCACCATTTTGGTACCATTCTTCGACGATTTAAATTTCTAACGTTTCCACGAGACAACGATGGCGTCGGAAGTTCGTCCTTGCGGTCGGGTCCTCAATCTTTCCGCAGCGGCAGTTCGTCTTTCATTCGAATTAGGTTTGACGGTCGCGCGGGTTCATAAATAGTGAACAGTGTCGAGTTTCTTTCGCGGTCGTCCTCCGGTGCCTCGTCGGCCGTTCGAGTTTTCGGGGGGGCCGGTCTCTCTTATTTTCAGAAGCGACGATTAATTTCCAGCTCCGAACGAGCTGATGAACGATGCTACGAGCGTAGCATGAAAACGAGACGGACCGGGGACGTAGGGGGGGAGAGGAAAAAAGGAGAAGAGATGGGAAAAAAAGAAGGGAGCGGAGAGAGCGAACGATGACAGCAGCACTTTGATGTCACGAAACTCGATTAAAAATCTCTGCTCCCCTCGGAATGGATTGCAGTCGTACGTGGACGTCGAAGGGGGTTACGGTCGTAGTTTATTTCTTCGCGTATCCGCGCGTCGCTGGATTTCGAATTCGTTAGGCGCGTTATTGAGTGACGCGTTTCAAATTTCATTAAATAATTGACGCGACAACCCCAATTACCGACGACATCGCCCCCGTTCCTTTCGGATAAAGCACACAATTTTTCTAGTTATTACGATTGTTACCGTTGCTATTTATATCGTAGTGAATTTTTACCAAAGATCTAACCTTCTTCAAAAGGAACGTCTAATTAGGAACGCGCGGTAGAACACGACCGTCGAACAAAAAGCATTATTAGCAGAATCAAAGGCATGGTATTTTTCCATCCACGGGAACATTCTCGGAAAATCTGAAACGCGAATGCCCAATTGCTGCCAACGGCACGGGAAACGTTCTTTGACGACGTTTTCGCCCGTTCATCGTTCGTCAAATGATTTCTGCGCGCAAACGAAACGCATTAACGCCGCGGACCGGTTTTCAAAGGCGAATACTCCCCCGCTGATTCTATTTACGAGATTTTCGCCCCGTCGTTTCGTTGTAATGAACGCGAATTACTCGTGCACGCGCATATTTTTATAACACGCCGCGTCGACCCCGCGGAATAAAGATACGTATACAGAGGCTGCCGCGGCCGACCGGTTCTCGTTTGAATAATGGAGAAGCAAAACCTCGTAACTTTGGTCAATGTTATCTCTCAAAGCTTTGTCCCGTGGTTGCGCGCCTCGTCCAAACTCATTTTCATAATTGCGCGCTACGCACACCCCCATTTTCGCGAGCCCTGTTTCTGCCACCTCTCGCTGCCACCGCCCGCGGGACCCGCGTCGTTTTTCAGGGCCACGCTGCCGTTGAAATATTTTTAATTACTTCGAATCTCATTCCCGGACCCCGTTTATTACACGCGAGCGTTACAGGAAACATCGCGCGCGATCGCAACCTTTGCGCGAACCGCCACCGAAATCCTCCGCGATCGTACCGCGTCCGGGGAAATAATTATATGTTTACAATCGTGTTTTGTTCGATACAAAGTTCCCACCCCCCTTTTATCGCGGTTAATGAGATCTGCTCGACGGTGGACGGGGAGAGCTTGGCTCGTCGAGAACTAACAGTTTCAGAAATATTCAGAGAGTAAATGGGAATTTATGGATAAGAATGGGCTCCCGAAGAGTAGAAACCGAAATCTTTTACGGAATCTAGGTGGCTGGCACTCTCGCATCGCGTAGCTTAAATTCGTTACATAATTCAACCATGCGTTTGCATAAATTCAAATTACATCACACACCTCTATACTCTATGAATAAAATCACGAATAATATATGCAACCTACTACTGCAACGACCGTCAAATGGAAAGCTCGGAATAATTTTGTCGAAAGAAACAGCGAATCGATCGAATTTTACCAAGTATCGGTGATAAATTATTGATAATATACAATTCGTTGTTGTGCTTAAATTACCATATTTTAGTTCCCTTAATTCTCTCGCGATACCGATACATCGTTCCAGAAATAGCTTGGGAAATATCCTTTCGAGCGATTAATGTTTCAAGAATTAACCGGGCTGGCGTATATTTACACGGAATATCAAACGAAATTACCGAAGTTCAATTTGCGGTGTACTTCCTTTACATTGGCGACTCTTTGCGAATATTTTTCGCCCGGCGGAAGGAAATTCATATCGGGAAAGACATTAGACGGGCACGTTTCGGAATTCTGGGTCAACGAAAGTACTAATTAACATGCAAATTGTAGGTATTAATCTCGTAAGGTTTCGTTTCCGTTAAGAGAAGTGGAACTTTGTAATCAAAGCGCAGCGACCGATGCAAATTCGATCGAAAAGCGATTCGCGATAGCCCATATTTCCTCGAACGTCGCGAGAATTTTTCTAATTGTTAAATAATTCTGTAACGAATAAACATTGAGAAATGGGAGAATCGTTTTCAACGAATGGTCGACGACTCCATTTCACTCGGTTCCTCGAGCGGCAGCGAACATCGATCCGTGCCCTTTCCTCTTTACATATAAACTCAACCCTAATGTACGATTCGCGTGTCATCCCTTGGCCAATACAAATCACTCTCGCATAAGTCTACGCGCGAGGATTTCGACCGACGTGTGAAGGATTATATTAAAAATTGCCAACACGCTTCCGTGACGCCTGCTGCGACGATATCAGATATTCCCATAACACTCGTATATCTTACAAATAATACCGTTGCTTCCTCTTCGTTCGCCATTTTTATTATATGCAAGGTCCACGGAAAACGAACAACGGCAACTTTACAACTTTGTTTTTCAACGAACTTTATAGCACGTAATTAAAACTCTTTGTGCTCCCGTTTGAAAGCTCGATTCATTTTTGACAGCAAATCGATACCTATGCTCGCCGATAAAAATCGACCGTCTTTTTATTCCGCTCGCAGGCCGCGGAATTATTATACACGGTACTCGTGAATTAGCCGAGGCAAATTCTAACAGACATATTTGTAACGTAGCACCTTCATCTTGCAGAGCCAATCAAATATCAATTACGATCGTGGTCAATTTAACTATATAAATATTTTCTTTATTCCATCGTTCATTTCTCCATTCCTACGACCAAGAGTTTCTGATTGCATGTCCAAATAATGAACCGCCCAGCGAACCAATGTTCCCATAGCCGGAAGTCTGGGATAGCTATTCCGCAGTGACTCGATTGCCTTTGCACTTTTAACAATTTTATTGTTGCGACGATGCCTCTTCAGTTCGAAAGCGATGATAGAATTTTTACGCTTATGGGCGAGGCTATGACCTAGCGCGAGAGTTTTCATTTTGACGTAGCCAGCTCGAACGGGGAGGGGGAGGAACGAGAAATATACATAGGATGACGTTCTTTTTCTTTTTACTCTGCCCATAGAATTCATTTTGCGAACGTGATTGAAAGTAAACTTGCGGAATGTGACGGTTGAAACAATCGTTACACGCTGCACCGTGTAATACGAATTCCTACGCTTGCTCTATTATTTAATCGTTACATACGTTTACATTTAACTGTTGCACTTATACTTTATACTTTCTATCAATTATTAAAAATAATTTACAGCCAAAGGTTTCGTTTCTTTTTCGATCAACCGTCTTAACTGCGTTCGAGGCGGTCGATTTTTATTCCAAAAGGGTGCATAAATAATCGAGCTCTTAAACTAAAATCCAGCAATAAAAAGTTGACGATAAATCACGGCGGCGATCAGGGCGAAGCGACCGCGACGAAATAAATAAACAGAAGGGGAAAACAAACGTGGCCGAGTGATGTTCGCAAATCGAACGAACGGCGGTTCGAGTAGCGGTGCCGGGGTTAAAAATAAAAGTCGACGCTACTCGGTGGTCGAAGGTGAATGGACCGGTGCTCCCGCCAAGAGGATTGGAAAGAAACGGACCTCCCAGGAGTTTCCGCCTTCCCTCGGTCTCCGTCGTCTTCTTTTTTCCCCGCTCTCTTCTAGCCCGACATTTCCCAATTCGAGTTCGGCTGGACGTGAAAATCTCTGCACGGTCAGTTTATTTTAGACGCGCCGAAGAGTATCGGAGGGAAGATGTGAGTGGTGGACCGAACGATGGGGTCCGTACACCGAGGGGTACGTGTGTGTCCACGTGTGTCTAAGTATGTACGCTCGCGTGTATTTGTGTTTTACTTGGGTCTGCGTACCCTTATGTACACGTGCGAATACGTTTGTACGAGCACATCCGCCACGTTCCAACGCGTGTGTGTACTCGCTGATACACACAGAAATACCGTGTATCGGTGTACAAACGCGTGTGAATAGGACCGCGCAAACGTGTGCGGAGGTTTGAGCATGTGCGGAAGCGTGTACGCGCGTGGAAGGAGGCGAGAGTGCAAGCAATTTTACGGACAACACAGCCTCTCGGCGGTTGCAGGAGCCCCCGTACTAACCGTGCTGGGGTCGAGGAGGGTAAAAAGCTGCAAAACCATCCCCCGTACAACGCACTTACCCAATCCTACCTCCACTGAGCCGTGTGCATCCCTCACTCTTGTTAAATATGTTGCTCCGCGCGCGAGCTACCAGCGACGATCAAAAGTGCCGTCGCGCTCGCTTGCGTGCCGCTTATTGTGGAGGAACGGGCCTCTTTTTCCCCCAAGCGAGCTTTCCGGCGATCTCGCGTTTGGCAGGACTCAGGACTGAGGATCGAGGAGAACGCCGGGGAGCACCGTGAACCACTCGAGGACGTCTGTTCGGGGGACTTCGAGGCAGAAGAATTCCTACCGTTGATACGTTTAATTGTTCAAAGAGCTCTTTGACGCGATTGGGGTTAAGTGGATCGTTCTTTCGCGGGCCAGTCAATTTATTGCGTCTGCGTTTCTGCCCGCGGTTGCCACCGCAGGTGACTTCTTGACAATGTTAGTGGCTTGAAGATACGAGACACAGTTTGTTGGTTCAAACTGGCATGCAGTACGACCGTAAATGCAAGTAAACCAGTGGACCAAGGAAAGTTTTCGCAATATCGGATTTCGTGCACGACCGTCCCGGTATATTTTATCTTTATATCGTACGTACGGCGAAGGGACAGGCCGTCCCTTCTCTAGATACATAACAAGTAAGTCGAGACGGCCTACCCTCCGTTTGCCTTTTGAAAGTAAAGAGTTATTTAAATAACAACCTTGCTCCACCCTCGCGCAAAAGTGTAACTGAGATTTCGTTCAGCCCTCTGGAATAGAATGTAAATGAGAAGACACTGTGAGTAATTATCTCTCTCTTCCTCGCCCATCTCTGCCCTCGCTCGCTATTTCTCTCTCCCTCTTTCTCTTTGGCTCTCTGTCTCGCTTCGGTGGTAGTTTTACCGTGTTGGAATTTCCGCGCTTTCATTGCACGGCTCTTTGTGTTTACCCGTGGGGGTCAGTACACGTTTCCGTTGAATTCATCAACGTTGTTGACGAAGCTGCACGCTCCTGGCCCCCGGTATCGATAATTTTTAATTGCGACTCGCAGACAACGCTTAATAATCGACGCGGGATTTCGCGGGCCACCGGTTGAATCGACGTCAAAGTAAACGAGTCGCGGGAAACGATTTGATCGGGACGCGATCAACAGACCGACGATCGTTCATTTTTATCGAAATCACGCGCATTTGATATTCTCACGACGGGAAAAAAGTAATTTCGATTCGCGGGAGTAAGGAACAGGAAACAGGTAGAAGAAGAAAATAGAGAATTTAAAAATTAAAAATAGAAGCTAAATGGTGTTACTACGAAGCCGATAGTGCCAGTATCGCACCGAAAAAAAGTAGAAGAAGAGCTTTGAAACGGAGCAACAAAGAAGCAAACGCTTCTGGTCGTCGTGATTAGGCACGACGCGTTAAAGAGCAATCGACGCGGCGCACATGTTCCTGTTGCTATTGCGTAAATAATGCTCGCCACTTAATGGTAATGGTATCATTCGTCGCAGCTGTCAGACGCACAAAACGCGCCGCCGCGTCGGTAAGCGCCGCCGCACAATGACGCGAATTATCGCAACAAGTAATTGCAACGGGGAGGAGAAAAAAAGAAACGATCGCCGCGCATTGTGCGCGGCTAAGCTCCGTTTAATTTCGGGCGTCAAGGTTTATTCAATTGATCCGTCGTTTCCGTTCGGCTTCGAAACGCCGCGGCGCGTCCTTGTGATGTGTTCGAGGCCCGACCGGGTACTCGAGCCAACGAGAACACAATGCGTACCATTCGACCATCGCTGCGATTCGAACGGACGATTACGAGTGGTAATTATTCCCGTCTAGTTCGTTTCGAAAGTTTCTGCTCGGAATAATATCGCGCGGTATCGATTGTTGGGATTTCTCGAGGAGTTACGATACGAGGAGCGCGCATTTTCCGAGGAGTTGCGATCGCTGGACTCTGGAACTAGGTGTACGAATATGGTAAAATATTGTTCTATCATCGTCGTGTTTCTGCTGTGACCAACACCGTCAATTACGCTCGATCGATCGGATAGGTTTGCCTCTTGTTCCACCAGACGAAGGGAAAAAATGACGAGGGAAAGTGAACGAATGGAAAGTGCAGGTTACGCGGAAGACCCGGAACGCTGATCGTGCCTCGATGACGTTTCCATCGTTCGTTTTCCAATTATCGTCGAGGAATGAATTACACCCGAGACGGGGGAGCTGATTAAACGATGAAAACGCCCGAGTTTTGGATTTAAATCGAGTACGTGGTATCGATTGAAACAATTGTTTAATTACACGGTTACTTCTGTTAACGAGAACGTTTTAAATCGAACCGTCGTGAAGTTTCGCACAGTGGGACCGATTTTATTCTCCCATAGAACTGAAATGTGCGATCGGTACGAAAATGGCTGATCCACGTTTGGGTAACGTTCGAATTTTACAATGTAGCACACACATAATACTGTTACAACTATTCTTACTGACAAATCTCACTCCACTGGGTCGAATTCTGGCAATACTTGGTCCATATTGTGAAAGAGATGCACCTCATCTGGTATTTTCGCGTCTATGTCTACACGATGTCCTTGCGCCATTTTTCTTCGTTTAATTTAAGGTACACTTTCTTGTATTACACACGGTATTCAGCCTACTGGTCCACTCGTGTTCCTTAAATCGTCTCAACACACTCGTTGCTTGCACAGCTCCAATATCTTGCCACATGTTTAACGATATCGGCTTCGAATACCCGATTTGTTGTTGCTACGGCACTTCGAAAGTTCCAGAAACGTATTTAAACAAAGGAGACGACCTTACTCGTTGTTTACATCTTTAGTATGTCTCGGCGTTCGATCGATGACTGAGAGCTCATTACCTGTCGCACGCGGGCATCTTACAGATTAGCGGCGCCAACAGTGCTGCGCCGTAGTCGTAAATCGTGACCTGCGATCGCACCGATTTCGCGCGCTGTTTGAATACAATGAATGCTACACCATGCAAACGAAACCTTTTTAACAATTGCTTAAAAAGAAATCTGTTGCTCGCGAGAAAGTTATTAGTAAGTTTCCTCGAATAAAATTGTGTTTTAATGAATCTTCATTGAAACGATTAGATCAATAAGATTTTATTCGACCAACGCTCTCTGACACGATCTCGTTCATCCTGTCCACAGCGAAGTGCTAATGAAATAATAATCCCGCATCGCTCCCTGCTCGACGTCCGAACAATCCTGACGACCAGAGACCATGGAAATCGTGTTAGGCGGAGACTCTTGCGTCCAGAACTCCGTCAGTTCGTTACCGAGCACATCAAATCGATACATTCTGCCACTCTATCGGTCTGCCTCTCCCAGAACCTCGCGTTTCCTCGCGCGGAGGGCCTTACCAGCATTGCCAACCGCTGAATTATGATAATGGAGCCCGGTCGAAGCTCCAACAAATCTGGTTTTCGTTCCAAAACTTAACGTTGAATATTCCAAGCGACTACGAGTAGCCTCAGCACCCTAAGCGTTTCCGATACACTCAGTGTATTATTTTTTTACTCGTTCAAGCAAATTTGGACAAAAAGGTGGCAACGCCGATCCTGCAGACGGCGGAATAACACAATACAGGCGTGAAATATTGCGTCGGGAGGGGGGCCGAGCGATTTCCAGCATCTCCGCGAACGCAGTGGCGCATCTGCGTCGCATGTGCGCCGGGGCGCCCCGCGGCGCGCTTCGAGATTTGTTGCGCTCCGAATTTGTTTTGGATTCGGGGGTCGCTGTTTTCCTCCGGCCTCTTCGAGTGCTTGCCTACCTATTACCGCGGCTGGGAATCGCGCAGCCTCTTTTGTAACGGTTTCTCTACGAGTGCTTTCCTTTCTTTCCTTTTTTTCTCCCCCTCCAGCCTTGTTTCGACTCGACGAAGCCCTCTGTTCACGAGTGTTTTTCGTATACTGTTGCGAATCAGGTTCCTCCATAACGCCCGTTCGCCATGTTGGAAACATTGTTACGGGGACCGGAGGGAAACTTTTGGACGCGGTTAACCCTACGGAGCTCGCCATGTTTCTTTCGTTCGAATTTCCAGGGACATTTATTTGCTTTGCCATAGAATTTTCCAATTGCAGCGCCATATTTGTAACGTCGCGCTTCTCTGCCTTGGAAAATATCGCCGAGAATATTTTCACGTTGACGTTCGTCGCATAGTTGTCGCACTTTTCATTCCCGATTCTCTTTCTACGGGAATATGTAAATAAGTTTAAGTACACGAACCCTTTTTATCTGTTCCCGTGTCGCGTGTAAATGTCGAAATAAGTAACGGGGCGCAGAGGACCGTAACGTTACAGAAGTTGGCGCGAATTCAGGAAACGTTGAGTGGAATATAGGAAGCGTTTCATACAAGCGATTCCTCCGACGAGTACGATATTTCTGACGGTCACGCGATTCAGGCGACTGTCACATATTTTCGCGAACAGAAACCGGTGCGCCGCGTACGACAAGGCGACCCGCGAGACCTTCCCGCCCTTTGAAGTCGGAATTCTGTTCCCCTTTCGCCAAACAGAGTGTGCATAACTTTGGAACACCGATGGAAGCACACGCGGGCATTAAAAACGAGAAGAAACGAGCTGCGAATCTCCATCAAAAACATCAGCCAAAGTAACGCGGTCTCGCGCCCTCTGACCAACTCTGTCCGTTCCTACGCTGATATACCTTGTTTGAAATTTAGAAAGGGACTTGTCAGACAACGCGGGACACTTTCATTACGCGAACGGTGCAGATTTTAGTTAAGTAAAATACGAAATATAAATAGAAACAGAAGCAGCGCTGTGTTTTCCAAATTACGAAGAACTCTGGCGCGTCCGGATCGCTTAGGGGACAACGTACGGATTAGATAAGGGTTTTTTCCGCCACGCTTCGAAGCACGCAAGGAAACGTTTCAGCGGCGCGTAACAGAGAGAGGCGGGGACAGTAGGGAGTGGCAGAAAAGCCACGGTTCTTTTTTTTTCCTGTTTCGCTCGTCCGTGAGAGGCTCGTCGGACTCGTTAGTCCGGACTCGTTGTTTTTCTCCCCTGTCATAGATGACACGTTCCAAGAGGCCACTATCTACGAGCGATGCCTCGCTTCGAGTTTGCATGAGCGGTGAGAGTTAAAAAGTAAAAGCAAACCGGACCCAGCCTCTCGCAACTCTTCCTCTCGTTCTCTCTTTCGCTCTCTTAAAGCCTGTCGGTAGTTGGTGAAAATGACAGGGCCACACGCAGCGGCATGTATAATGCACTCCAAAGCGTCGGCTAATAGAATTACGAGCTAAAAGCTTCGTCAAATTTTTGCTCAGGGAATGACCCGTGCCATCCCCTCCCCTTCTCCTCGCGCCATTCTTGTATCCGATGGTAACGAAACGACATGGTTTGGAAATTTAGTTATTTTTCGTGATGGAGTTACGCCGACCTTCCGGGCGATCGGTCGACGCCGTCACCCCGTGAAAATGGGCTTTTCCCAGACAATCACTGGACGATTTCAAAGGCACGATACAGTTTTCCCTCGTTACGGGGGCGGTATTGCTCGAAGTAAAACAGGAGACGACGGATTTTAAGAGTTTAATCGACCTTTGGATACTCGACGATCTATGGAAACGAATTTTATAAAATACGAACTAATAACTTTGCCTTTTCAGCGATTTATTAATGCAATTTAATCCGATACAAGGTACGGACGCGCGTTCCAACAAAGAAACGCTACCCGATATTTGTAATCCTAATAAATCGACGTTGTTACGCGGAGGACGAGGCGCGATTCGCGGTACAATCGAAAAAGAAACAATGCATCGCGAAAGGAATGAATCGAAAGGGCGGAATAAAATTCGTTCGCGCGGGGGTTTTGTTTTCGAAATAATCGAGTTTGAAATTTGGTGGGATGCACGCGCGCCCGTCCGTGTATTGACTCAATCATACATATTGACGAACGTGTACGCCCATAGCCGTATCTTCCATTATTTCCGCTTGTGTTCGTAAAAGTTGATGGCTGCATACACGGTTGTAAATAATGCAAAAGGTTCTTGCAGTTTATTTATTTCGAAGCTTAATAGCTCATCGTTCTATCTTTGTACACGTTGTTAAAAGCAACGTCCTCGATTTCGCGGACAGAATCAATTACGTGCAAATTGTTTGTAATGTATTATTGGTTTTCAATTTTTATACCGCACCGTTGATTAACGTTTATATTCTTCCCTTTGCCCCGTGGTCCATGCAAATACTATTGGGTTGGTACATAGTTTGACACATTTATTCGAATTATACCAAATAAAAATGGTCAAGGCGCGGTAATAAATTTTTTAATTTAAAATGTAAGATCGTAGCGACGTTGATGAAATAAAATTTCACTGGGTCGCCGCGAAAGCAACCGTTTCTTTTAAATTTCAACACAGACAATTCTCGTTTCAATTTTCGCTCGGTAATAGAGCAGAGGTTATTTCTACAGAAGCTATATAACATTGCCACGTAGATTACCATTGCAGCCCCTTACGCTAAATGTACGGCGGGTAAATATTATTAACTCGGCGCGAGTACAGTGCCGGGTGCCTCGATACTCGGAAATTTTCAAATGTTTTATCTCGGCGAGCCCGCCATCGCGTAATAAGGGACTCGTTACCGTTTAAACTACTTCTTTTTTCCACGAGCCAGTTTGTATTGAAATTCAGAATTTGCTTGACATGAAACTCTCGTTGAAAGTATTCGCAGTGTAGTAGAAACCAAGAGTTAATGCGCGGTTTCTGTAAAAAAGAGGAAGCGAAAAAAGTCTCGGTCGTTTCAATTTACTAATTTATATTACTTTTCGCTTCTACTTTGCGAACGTGGTACATCGTCATTTTTCCTGATTTACCACTTTCTCGATGTCTCCGTTACCGTTGGAGAATAAATTAGCAAGTCTAGGTTTCATTAATCACGATAATACGTCCTTTTTGCACGAAACTCATAAACATTAATAAATTCGAATCGCGTGGAAGGAAGAAATTTCAAACAAAGATACATATTTGGGTACAAAGCCGAGGTTCAACCGTATCCTGTTATCAACCTAATTTTAAATACTTTGGAGCCCTACCACTCTGCCATCCAACTTTTTTTTCCTTCATCCTCCGGGTTTGCCCTCTGGGAAAAATGATGCCCTTTCGGAATAAATCGGATTTCTCCGTTTCGCATCAACGGTTCCGGAGCTAGGGGTTTTATGGAAACGAAAAAAAGAAGTTTCGTACTGTAGAACATCCCCAAGTATTTCTCTTTTGCACGTATCGAAACATCGTCGAAAGGGTTGAGCTACGTACCGGGTGACTAGGAACGAGAGGAAAAGAGAGGAGGCTCGCGGAGGGTGAAAACGAAAGGAACGATCGCTCGGTGAAGACAACGAACTAACTAGACCGATAGAGGGCTGAGGGGTGGTTATGATCGGTGCGTTGAACCGTAACGAAAACAAAGGGTCCATTGGGCAGGGTGCAACCGACGGTGGGACCGCGGTGCACATAATGCAACGAGGCTGCATCGCCGGCATATGGCCGGCAACCGGCGAACAAACAAATAACTCTCGAGCGTTCGCCAGACGTAACCGAGGAGGCAGTTTTTTAGCACCTTATGGCGCGCGATTTCGAAAATCATATTCAATTCCTCGGGGGGGTTGAGGGGGGGAGAGGATCGCGCGCGGATCGGGAGCGCTTGGTTATTGTTCGGTGACGCCTCGCGTGAATTAATTCCCGGGCCAGAATCGCAAACAATCGGCGATGCAGCGTATCTCGTCCGGTCACACCTCGCGTGCAACAACGAGATTGCAGCCGGCGGGACGTTCGTTCGTTCGTCGGTTCGGTCTCGCGTGCATGCTCCCTGTTGCACCCCGCGTCAGAAATAATAATATCCCGAGTCCCGCGGGGGTGTGGGACGCTATTGAACGAGCGACGCGACGTTTTCGATCTCGTCGATCCAACGATTCTTTCCACGCCGAATTTCGCGATGGCCGCCATGTTTCTAACCTTCGATTCGACGACAGGCAAACTTAAATATCAAACGATGCACTTTTTCCAGAGTAAATAATATGATAATAATATGTAGAGATTGGTCTTTTTTATTTAGCTCGTATTAAAATACTGCTTATTGTCATTCGATTTTCAGTAGTTCCATCAAATTGTCGGCCGCGGCGATAATTCTGCGACTCATTGTACGCGCGGCCCGGAAAATCCGACGATACGCTGCCGGCGATGGCTAGCGAGCCGGATCGTATCGTGGCCGGCGATAACGGGATTAGGAAAATCGCGTCGGTCGGGTGTTTTCTCAATTTCGTGGAAAAAAGCGGATCGAACGCGCTGTTGCCGCGCGAATTAAGTGCATCGGGCAACGATCGCCGGATCGAAATTACTTTGTCGCGCGGCGCGGGCGTGAAATTGGGCGTCGGATTGCGGGGACGCGGCGTTATCGGCTGCCGGAGTTTGTAAAAGTCAAAGTTATGGACGGATGTGTACTGATACAACGACTCGCGGGCTGGCGAGTAGTCGAACGGCTAAATGGCGAATCCTCGCGTTCACCCTAATAAAGTATTCGCGTAGAAGAGTCCGTCGACAGCGTCTCGCTGTAATTCACAGGCAGTGAAAGAGAAATCCCGTCGAAGGGATCGTCGAGGCGGACACACTTAACGGCGAGGATCGGGCCAATGAACCGGACCCAGGTGTCGCTAACGAGCACGCGCCCCCGTGTAACGGTACCTAATATCGTGCGATATTTAAACCTCCCACCGTGTTACGTCACACGTGTGCGTACGCGACGGGTAGTCCGGGTCAGGGGTGACTCGTGTAACCGTGGAACGCGGCATTCACGGTTCCCGCAAGGGTTGAGAAATCAGCTGGCTGGGTGGCTGCTGGCGGCTTTTTAAAAACCGAGTGCCGGGGGTTGCCCGTGTATCGGCATAACGAGGCTCGTCGAAGGATTCGGTGAACACGCCTGCCCCCTCGACAGATATTGAATAAACGTTTAAGGGCTTGTAGCATGTTAGCGGTTTTGAGGCGGGAGACTGAACGCGACGATGACAGAGAAAGAGGGGCAAGGGAGGCTGGGGAGCGTAAAGGGGTGGGACAAAGGCCGATCGCGCCGTAGGTAGGTAGGTAGGTCGATAGGTTGGAAAAGGTAGGACGTACATCGTCGTCCGAACCGGGGGCCATCCATTACGTCGTGCTTCGCGAACAACAATGACCCGGTCCTATTATACAAAGACGCGTACGAGGGCGCGGGGCGGCGGAGGGGCGAGAAACACAGGGACGGTTTTAGGTAGGAATAAAATGTGCCTCGCCACTAAATGCAAAGTCTTTAACTTTGGCCGTCGTCGTTGACGTCGGGGATATTACTCAATTTAAATGCGAGCCCGGCGAAAAAACGGCGGTAAAGGGAGCGGGATTCCGGGATAGAAGGAAAACACCCTCGAAACTTTACAGCCGCTTTGCGCGACGTCTCGTTACGTGCCGGTAAACACCGCCCCCCCCCCTGGTGATCGATCCAGCCACCACCGAATTTCTTCGCTTTCCTTCCCTCTCCTTATTCCAACGATATCAAAATATCCTCCCTCGTCGAACAATTATCAGACACCGTTAATTGGCCCGTCGAGGATAGCAAAAATATAATGTCAAACGCCATTTCGGAAACGTATCGCGGCGAGGCACGAGTTATTAGATTGGACCAATTATAAAAAAGTGCCGTCGCGAATCGTCGGCTCCCCCGTAAGCTTGCGCGAAAGTTTCGAGTCTCGTCCAGGAAATTTGCGTCGAAGAATGCAATTCTAATTTGATCGCGAACGGCTCCGAGGGAAGTTTTAACGAACCCGCCGACGGTGCCTCGCCAAGAGTTTCGATCGTCACGGACCCGAGTTTAGGCAGTCTACTGATACCGCGATTTTCCTCGTCCTTGAAACCCCTCGTAAAACCACCATATACATCTTTCGTCTAGATACCCGTAAACGGCTATGAATCCCCACGTACAGGGTGAGTTCCCCCAAACACTCGGCTCAAATACGAAATACATTGCGTGGATCTCTTCTAGAAAAATATACAGAAAGTTTCGCGACACCCTGTACGTCGCACGTGCTTGTTTCCATGGTTGTCGAACTCTAATACGCCAAGAAAAAGAATATTCTTTGCCATATCATTTTACGTGACAGATACTATTCCCCTTTATCTCGCGGCCGATCCCTTTTTCGGGAAATGCGGCCATTTTGAGGGTCGATTTGTCCGATATCGCGATTGTGTCCCTAACGTTAGGGCAGTTTGTCACTTTATTAAAATGGGTGTTCGTCGGGGACGGAGGGAACTTTATTCCGATCGAAATATTTATTTGTATTCGACGAGCAACGAAAACGTTCGTCCAGATAAGAATTTTATCTCTCTTATCCGAAATGCAAAAAAAAAAAACATAAAATCGTTGGCGAATCTCGATCCGTTCCGTTTGAAGATACAGAATTTCATATTTCGTACGGCACCGTTCCGCATTGTATTCGTGTTCGATGCTCGAGATAATTGGTGCTTGGTCTCATTAGGAAGCGGAGCAATTCATCGTTTGACATGGTTTCGCAACATCACGGGATATTTTATGTTTGTGTATTCGTTTGACCTACTTCATCTGTATAATACAAAAAGCACTGGCCGACAAAAATCTCATCTCCAAAGTGGGCCACGATTCGTGGGGGCACAAAAGGGAGAAAAAATTCGCAAAATTATTACGTTCTTGAACGAGTAAAACTAAAACAAAAAAAAAACCAGTCTGTTGCATTGTTTTCGACCACGCCATCGTCAATTTGCGCAAACACAAACGAAAGTAACGAGTTTCAGCCGGATACGTTTGTCAAGATAGTCGGAGTGCGCGTACGCCTCACGAATTTTTAAATTCGATTTGTTCCATCGCGAGGAGTACCTTTTCGCCCCCCGAAATATTCTTTTACGTCCTGCTCGACGCGATGGATCTTAATTTTTTGGGAAGCGTTCGTAAAAATGGAAGCCGGGCGCTTCGATAAAACTTGCCTCTGGCTGGATTTTGTGTGTCGAAACCGGACTGCAAATAGTGTTTGTCGGGCCAGGAGACACACAATATCGAGCCCCGCGTTTCCACGTTTTTTTTTTTTTATTCATCGACCGTCTAGATATATTTGTCAGAGGGATAATCTCTTTTCGGTCCTCGATAACGTCCAGTCGGAGATTTCACGTCGATTCGGCTGAAGGAACACGAATTCGCGGCGCCCTTGGGCTCGAGCAGAGAACAACAAAGAACCTCTTACGGCTCCGGCAACATCTGCTGCCACGAGAAAATACAAACGTCGCCATATTGTGATGTTCGTCAAGGTACAGGGATCAGAGAATCAAAGGTGCACCATGCTCGGATCGGATTAAGTCGATGCAGTCGTGGACCCGTGACGTTTCTATTCGATCCTGAAAGTATCTGGCCCAGAATGCCACCGTGAAAACAGTCCTACGCATCTAACAAGAAGGGAAATCGATTCGAAATGCCTGACAACTGCAGGGGGATGATTTTAGTCATGCCACGGGATTAGTCCAATAAAAGAATCTGTTGTTTCCTTTCCCTTACTATTTGCTCAGATAAATTCAACAGCTTTGCGTAAAAATTATTTCTTGCGATCGTGATTTCTCTAATACTATTAATAGCGTGACCCATATCGTACACACTCTGCGATAGCTCGCCATTTATTACTTTCGAAGCGATAGAATGTAACGAACTGCTCGCGTAACGGGGCTGCCCAACGCGGCCTACGCCATTTTGTTAAAGTTTACAACCGGGAATATAAAGCTTGTGCTACCTACGTTCGTTTAGCGTTTTGTTTCTTGTCACGTGTCCTACATATAGCGCCTCGAGTACATATTTGCATTCACTTAAGAATTAACTTGCATAAAACTCCTATAACAAAAGCCTATTCAAGATTGTATTATGTTGCACGTGGCGGTGGCCTACTTCTTCCGGGGCCTGCGCTCTTCGTACCGTCCGCGTTAAAATATGAAAAGGTATATACGTGTGATTCTTTGCTAGAAGTTCTTGTTGCTTGAATTTATTACTTCGTAGGCAGCGGAGCCGGGCCGAGCTCTATTTACGACCGACGAATGCAAATTTCAGTATTCGTGCATAAACTAACTTCCGTTTGCGTTTTAATCGTAAATTAGAATCCATCAACGGACTCCTTTATACCGGTTTCGTCACGGCCGAGGGCTAGTTAACGGGCCCGAATCTAAAATTTCTATTGGCCCATGAATAAAATTAACTCGGATAGATAAGAAGTTGCGTCAGAAAAGATCTTTCGAGTAACGGGGGGTGCGCCTGCTTGGGTGGGTCGCTACAGAAGCCTGAAATCTGACTCTGCTCTGTCGCGTTTTGATTAGCGGCACACGAGCCCAACGGAACGAACGCAGGATCGAGAAAATAAAAGGGTGACTCCGAATCGAACGCCGGGAGGGCGAGCCTGGCTACGGAGTGCATTAAAGTCTTCCAATAATCCAATAATAAATACTTTTAGACGAAATGGACGGAGCAATAGCCGGCCCATTGTGGCCCGAAGTCGTTTCGTGATTCGACTCTTGATTCGCGCGAAATCGCCCGTCCTCCGTGATTTACGTATAGATTACCGATCGCTTATCGATTGCTCTCGCCTAGAGAGGACGGCGTCATTAAGACCGTCGCAATTGACACCGATATTATTGGCGACCGTGGTGTTCTTCCACGGTGTCGTCGGCTGGGACGGGAGTTAATGGGGACGACGACGAGGAGCTAGAATTCCAAGGGACGGGTTAACGTTCGATACCGAATTATTATTCGCCAGCGAACACTTCAAAGACAAATATTTTTCGGGGGTTGGTTTCCCAAGACTCGATCCCGCCAATCGATTAAATTAGATCTAATTCCCTCGGTTGTGTTACCGTATTACGAAACTCTAGGAATTAATTTCTCTCCTTTTGAGGAGCGATCAGCAACAAAGTCCAATTCTAAAGGGACGTTTTCTACCTATAAACGTTTAAGTGCGCTCCAAATCCTGTTCGAAACGGAGCTTGTAACTGTGCTTTTTCTTCCCCCCCCAGCCGATACACACCAGGGTCGTCGAGCGTCTCTACGAGTAGCTCGCGAGATCTGCTGACGTCTTTTGAACGCCACCGTAGGGATGGGAACGCGATTCAAATTGCGTTAATATCGCCGGGGCTAAATTTTTCGTATCCCGACGATTGTAATTGACGTCGTCGCATTCAGGGCTCGTTCGTTCGAGGATCCAGCTGTCACTTTGAATGGTACGTGATTGGGAGGGCAATGAAGCGAATTACGAAACGAATGTGCGTGGAGAGAGGAATAGGGGCGAAAGTGTATCGCGAAGTATCGCGCCCAGGTAGCGATATATTGCTTCTCTCCAGCCAGCTTTCGCCGTGATAGTAATCTCGTTTACTAATCTAACGTATACGTACACCGCGTCCTTTTGCCCGAAACAGGGGAAAAAGACGGTCAGTTTTCAAGATATATTTTCACGGCAGCCACAAAGTTAGAAATCTATTGTATCGTTTTAACGAACAAAGATTGCTCGAAGCGATTGAAACGTAGATAATAGATATTTTTTAGTCGTCGGGGAAGGGGTTGCCCTTTGGCTCTCTCGTATCCGTCACTGTTTGATCTTCCGGGGCAATTTTAAGAAGGTAAAGTCGCCTAGATCAAAGTATCGGTTCGCGAGCATGGAAAGAGAGCGATTCGTAGACCGCCCGGTGAAAGAGAATTCACGGGGGGGTGGTCCTTTCATGGGCATTAAAAAATCCTCTTCCGGGAACGGCGCCGCCACACCTTCGCCCGGGCGATCGTAATTGATCGTGGCAGGGCTCGAAGTCTCGTCACTTTGAATGGTATGTGATTGGACGAGCAATGAAGCGAGCAGGGAGTGCGAGAAATAGGATGTGGAGACGGGAACGGTAAAAAGGGAGTACCGTAAGGCGGGAAGGGTCGAATCTGGGAAGAGAGGGAGCACGGTAGGTGGCGAACCGCCTCTGTGTGAACTGTGTGTACGTACACGGGTCCCAGACAACTATACGGGGTGGTCCATACAACTGGAACCGCTTTGGTGACAGTGTAAATATTGACCTCGAGGACACTGGCCCTTGGAGAAAAATTGAGAAATTCCAGGACGTCGCGTAATGGACAGTTCGCAATTTTCCCGTGGTATTCCACGAAGTTAATATTTAATAACAAAATATTTGGATGGCGCAAGAAAATCTCTGATTATTCTCGATATATTCAAAATTAGCTTCTTCGAATCCACAAATTCCGGACCAAAGTAAACGTTTACAGTTTCATCCAGGTTGCGTTTCCTTTGTCCGGGCGGGAAATTTGCATCTCGCGCGCGGCCTCTTAACTTGAAAAATGACGAAAACATTACAGCAGGTTAGGAAGAATTCCGAGGATGCATTACACACGATCCACCCTCCGAATCACCCAATTCTCATCGAAGTTAATATTTACAGAGTTATCCGAGTGGCGCCGGTTGCTCTGCCCGCCCCATGCACGCCCACGTTACATACATAATACATACACCCGGTTCGTATACGTCTGCAGTTCGTACATGCGTACCCAAACGCTTGCATCCACGCCGCTTTGAGGCTGTAGCGAGAGCCCCACTGTAGCAGGGTTACCCAGGTAACGCATCATTCCCCGTGTACCCATGGTAACCGGCCCAGACTCCGATCTCTCCCATCAACAAGCCTTTTCGCATTCCAGGCTGATCCGCGAGGCCAGCAATTGCGTCGAAACGGCTACGCGAAAGTCGCGTGTAGGCCACGTGATCCGCCCGCGATTCGTCGACCGGAAACTACGCTCCCTCCACGTGACGAAACCTTAGGGCGTCGAGCAGGTGTGAGACCGATTAACGGTTACGTAACTCCATTACGGGACGGAAGCCGTCTTCGCGGAATCAAAAATATACCGATGCTCGGAGGCTAAGTCTTTCTCTCGATGAAAAACTTAAGTAGCCAACACCTGTTAACGACACGCACGAGATTCCGAGGATCCCCGAAACGGTTAGATTTGTACCGTCGAGCGATTAAAGCGGGATGATCGTTAGCAACGATTCCCCCTTAGATTTAAACGCGTCCGTCGAGTGGAACGTAATTAAAAAGCGGAACAACCGAGGAGCGTTATCTAATCGATGCAGTTAGCGGGTTCTCGTCGCAGCGTCCCGTTCCTGTTTCCCTCTGATGTCGTTAACATCCGTCGAATCGCGAGATGCTTTAACGAAGCAAGGAGCATCCTCCAGAGGATACAATAGACGCTCGGAGCATCCAGAACCGAGAAGAGATTCCGGCGTAATTGCGACTAGACCTTGCGGGCCCCGGTGCTTCCCGAGCCACCAAATAATTTCCTCTCATTAACGCAACGTAACGACGGTCAAACAAAGCATAAATCTTCCGTCCGTCTAAGCCAAGAGTCGGGTCTTGATGGAGCAATTATTTTGATATCGGGACCACTCGGCATTGGCTCTCTCCTCCTTTTTCCCCTCCGCCCTCGTCTTCCGTTTCCAACCCTCATCCGGCCATACTCCGTCGTTCGCTTCGTTCACGATCCTCTCGTTCCCATCGTCGCCGATGATAGCTGCTCCAGCTATTCCACTCTTATTCCTGTCGCCCGGCGTCTATTCTTCGTTAAATCGGACTTAATTACTTAAATCCCGTCGGGAAATGCTGATGGATCGGTTATAATTAAGGGGATTCTTATAGGACGACTACTCCAACCCCCGTCCCGACTTGCCCCGTCCCCGAATCTCTCGATGGCGCGGCGGCTCCGTTCGCGAAGATGGCCCTTTTTCATCCGGACGATAAACGCGCTCGTCGACCGAGCCGACGATGTATTTTCCCAACGACCAGAGATTCGAGAGATGAGTTCCCGAGTTTCGAGGCTGCCTCTCCGTTACTTCGGTCCTCCTCCTGCCGCAGCTTAATGCCTCGAATTGGCCCATTCGTCTATGAATCGTTCCTAGACTAATCTCAGAAAATTACGACAGTCGAATGGATCTGAATCTCGAATAAGTCTCGAGACGCAACCTTGAAACAAATCATTCCACGAGTGACCAACGTATGTGCCCGATACTCGTAAACAACGCGTTACGATCGTGTAATGACTTTCATCAGTTTTTTCAAGGATCAATCAATAATTTACGCAATCTGCGTTATTTTTCCAAAGAACGTGCCTGGGTAAATGGAGTGCGCGTGCGCGCGCGCGTTGTCGTGTAAACGAGTAATTCGAACGAATGAGAAACAATTTGCGCCATGCGCGTTTTAATTTCAATTTTGATTTCCGCTGTTGGCGCGCGCTGTGTACATTGCACGTGGATGCATTTCACCGCGGGTAAATGTAAATCGTGAGCAAACAAAGAATCGACGCAGAGCGCCCCGGCATGTGTGTCTCTCTCTCTCTACGCGCGTGTGTGAGTTTATCCACGTCACGTTCGCGCCATCGAGATGTCTTATGTGCTGCCGCCGAACTGGCTGAACCCGAGGGCGGCTAATATTTTGTTCGCGGCCGTGTACGTTCGTCGGAACTTACGGTGGCCCGCGATGAAATCTTAATGTTGACCCATTTCGTTCCCAGGAACAACGCAAATTTCGCGGTAGCATAATGAAATTGTGACATCTCGTTTGGTACCCCGGGGAATCGTTACTTTGAAATTCTATTGTGTGCTCCGTTTCAGCGCCGGAATATCAAAGTTTCGGAGGCTGCACATTCCTCGCCCTTTGGACAAAGATACAGGAAACAAGAATTCCGGATTTTGGAACACTGAACCGTGTGGAACTGGTACGTAGCAATTGTTAATTGCATCCATAAACGCAGGGCTGTAATGTGTAAAGCGATTTTTTCCTCAACGAGATTTCATTTTTAGGAATAATTTCAACAATTTTCGAAACTCAACGTTTTCTCGAGTACTTAGGAAGGGAGATGACCCAGATGAGCGTTTTTCGAACAATGCGGAACCGAAATTGTAGAATACAAAGCGGATTCTGCTGTTTTCTAAAAAAAAAAAAATACATTTTTTCTCAATTAGAACTCACGGCAAAACCAGCGGAAAATCGTTACGTTGCATTGCGCGCTGGTTTCAGGAATCAACATTTTTTTAGTCAGATTTACCAAACCGAATCACAGTTACGCGTACTGAATCCGATGAATTTTCAATATTGTTCTATTTTCGAAAGCGAGGCTCCGGAGGAAAACCTTCGTCAAATTTTTTCAACGTATTTTCACAAAAATATCGCTTCGTTTTCGCTTGCGCCGCGATTTTTGCGATACCTTCTGTATACGGAGAATCAATCATTAATCAACGCAATCAAATATTTCGTAAATTAAGCCATGCACGTCACTTTTTTGTTTGCCCAGTTTTACTTGTTTCGACAGAATTCCGCACGCAATTGTCAAAGTAATATTTTACGTGCCATCGTTTTTAGAGTATATTTTTTTTATACAAAGATGATCCAAAATATAATCGACACTCTACCCTACGACAGTGGACGATCGTGAACGCGACGGAATGAATTCCGCGTGAAATTAACCGGCACGATTCGCGGAAAGCTGAATCCAGACAGATGACCGGCATTACATCGGGAATATTATGATCCATTCGACGTTACAAGATGTTATATTACATCGACGGTAACCGATATTCCACGCTAAGCTAGACGAACAGCGGTCGGCCAATCTCTCGAGCTTAGGCTAACTTCGCCTTGGACCGATTCAGCATATCGTCTTCGAGACTGACCACTCGTAACTCATTGTGCCCCGGCACGAGCTGAGGCCACTAATTCGTGTATTAGTCGGAGGAATTTATGGGCCGGAAACGATCGTCGCGTGCATTATTCTTTGTACACCGAAATCTGTACAACGCGACTAACATTTGATACGTTTTATTTGCCGCAAGACAGTTACTGTTCCATTAAACTGGTACGCCGTTTGGGTTGTTTAATAGCAACCGATTAACCGGATATCGACGACTGTTTTCATGTTTTCGTGTTCACAATCGTAACTCTAAATCATAACTTGCCGCAGTCATAAATTGTACAGTATATATGGTTTCCCACATATTTTACTTCTCGCTTGCAACAAGTTTCGATACTAAATCCGTACCTGACACTCTCTACCAAGTACTTTGTCTATCGTGGCGTAGGGTTCTGTGTTACTCGTACACATTGCCACACGTGTTTCAATCCGATCTTTCGAAGATATACGATCGGTTTCTGGCTTACCCTGAATTCTTTCGAACCCCTCTCTCCACCTACTTTACCTTCATCTGACCATTAAACGTATAGACGAACGACTAAAAACCTTGCTATGACTAAACAAGGTGGCCTGCTCGAAGTGCGTCACCCTGTTATACATACTAAGTACGCCTATGACGCAGACTATCGCGCAGGGCGCGAACGTGCCCTTATTATAACGTGCTCCCTTCGATCGTGGCCGAATTCTGCCCCAGGGGTAGGTCGGGGGTGAAAGCTGGCGTTGTAACGTTTAGCAGAAGGAAATCCCGTGGGGTTAACCGGTCTCGGTCGGTTCTATATTGGACCGTAAACAGAACGACAGCGACAACGACGGTCACGAAAAAATCCAGGATTTTCCGCAACACAGTCCTAAGTACTTTTTACGACGAACCCCCCGCGGAGCCAGTCACAGTTATGATTATTTATATTATTATGGGCCGCTCTTTCCGTCGAATAATGCTTTCAACCCTTCGCCGTTCCGGACACGAGGCGATATCACGGTCCCGTTATTTCGGGTTAAATATTAATTTATCACGATTCAACATCGCTTCGACCTTTTTCTATTACGCCGTGCGTTTCGTCCCGAAAAAGGGTATAAAATAAAAAAAAAAATACAAACTACGATTTCACGCGCGAAGATAGCAAGAATTTTCACCGGTCGAATAATTTGGGGTCGTAAAGAGCGAACGAGGAAATTTTGCTAAAACAATGGCGAACAAAAAGACTCCCGCGAACGGTAAAAATTTTTATTCGCTCTCGAAATATTTCGTTCGGCGATCCGAGCTCGAATCGGTGTTTAATAATATGATTAATAAAACTCGCGGTTCATCTTTTATTCATAAATGTTCATTTGGATAGAAATTTTGCGCGTCTCTGGGGTTGACGCGTCCTCGAGCGTACACGGAACTTCATTCATCCGCCTCAACTTCTCGGTCACGCGTACTGGAATCGCGTCCAAGTGCTGGTAAGGACACGGTCCTCGTCACGGCGTCGCAACATCGTCCAAGTGTGGAAACAATATCCACCCACACCGGGTGCATCCCCACACAGATATGCATTCAACGGCCTCGAATGCTTCCCGTTTCGACCCGTTCCGCCAGGATGCAATTGCATTCCGTTGAGTTCTCCCCGAAGGCAGACCCCGTGATTTTATGACAGTTCTCCCATGCTGAACACGGCTCGCTAAATGCACCACCCACCCGAAACCCCGTTCGTCTTGAGGGACTCTGACCGCTATATTCTCCCATCTTTCGCGATCAAATTATAATACTTGACTCCTCCGTCTCTCTCTCTCTCTCTCTCTCTCTCTGCGCGGCTTAAGAAGCACGGCGGAGGGGCGCTACCTTAATTAGCCACGGTAATCACGAGCTCCGAGAGGGCGAATCCAAGTTTGATTTACCATTCACCTGTTTTATCTGGATGCAATTATGCACCCCTCGGTGTACGGGGCTGTGTATACGTATATAGGCGGATTATGCAAAGGCTCATCGTTCGTCGATGCCGGATAGGGGATGGGGAACGAAACGGAGGGGGATACAGGATGCTTTTCGCGTTTTGCTCGCCGCCGCCTACCCTGACTCATATACAGCTGCATAACTCCATTGTTGTATCGATTGTTGGACCACGCGGCGGGCTTTGGAGTTCATCCCCTTAGCGAGGAACAGCAACGGAGACGCGAGAGCTCGGCTTAACGAGCTTTTTCAAACTCGATTTTGACGACGTAAGGCCAAGTCCAGACCCTGGCGGGAAAACAGCTACCCGCCTGACATACTGTTCCGGTTCGATCGCCATTTTACTTGCACCTTCTTCCAGTCGATAAATTAAAAACACACCATCGAAATACTCTGCTCCACAGCGTGATCGAAAACCGCAAATTTAAACTGTTTTCCACATTCGTATTTAATTCATTTCCTCCCCCCAATTTTGTACAACCTTTATAAACGGAAACGATGGTGGTTTATTTCGTGCCTCCAGTCTCGGTGGTCCATGTAATTTCATAATTTGGAATATTTTCCCCGTTCGTAGATTCGTAAAATGATATTCTCCACAAAGGTTGTAGAGCAGTTATTTTTCAAGATGCAAAACGGATACCAAATTTTACGATCCTTTCATTTTTTTTTTCAATATACCGTACACCGACACTGTCGAGCTCCAGCTTCATTGTTACACGCACAAAATTCGCTCTTTAACTCACGTTGCGATGGCATCGATGGCAATTATAATCTCAATTAAAATGCCGGCGGATGTCGAGCGCTTAGCAATTAACGGGATGTTTGTGCTTGCCACTAATTACATACCTTCGTTACGCTGGCCCAGCGTTACGTTCCATCTCTGCATAATTTTATTTAACAAGTAACCCGTGTCCGAAGAGTCGATCGAGAAAGACGCGATGATCCTTGGGCGGGGTCGTTAAAATTACGTAATGTCGACGTCCTAATTAATATTTTTCACTAAACGAGCCGCAGTTTCTTACCAGGAAATTTTTCCATCGACGCGCGGGCCTCGGTAGAATTTATTTAAATAATCGAGAGAGCAAATTCGACGGTTTATGCAGCTGCGAGGTAAAAGTGTAGTGTATTTTTCAGGCGGAGGTAACTCAATAACCCAGAAACGAATGAATTTCATATCCACGTTTATTAAACTCCCTTTACTCGTCCCGTGGATGCAAAGTTTGACAACTTTTTCGCGCACCGTGCACATCACTTATCCCATTCTCTCCGCGAGGACAACAAGATAAAAGGATTACCTACTTCTCTCCAATGACGTCACTGACACGCGCAATTATTTTTCCACGAAATTATACCGCGGCGACGTCAGCGCGGTTTTATTGTCAGGAAACAAGCCCGGCGCTCGGAGCCGTTTTCACGCGGAACGGGTGTAATTAAAATAATAATTGTATTTAAACCGAGCGGACCAGTCGAATATACAAAATTACGAGGGACAAGCACGCTCGCCGCGACAGACACAAAAGACGCATACACGTCAACGGGTCGCGTAATCAAGAGTGGGGCTCGACAGCGGCGCGGGGGTGCCCCGGCACGATTAAACGAAACGAGTTTAAAATCCAGGAGTCTAATGTACGTAATCCGGGATGCAATTTATTCAGCGATCCCCGCGTAAACGGACGTTTACACGCGCGACGTCGAACGATCCGCAACCGGGCGTCGTTTCGGATTTCAAAATATTAACAGCCCCGTCCCTGCGGCTATTATTCGCAATTATGGTCGATTCACACCGATTCGGGGGAGATAATGATAACTATTTTAAAAAAAATCCAGGGTAGAAACGTCTTTGGTTCGTTTGAAACTACTCAATATATAGATTCCGTTCCAATTTCCCGCTAATTGATAAAATCGATAATATGGCGACATGGTACGTGTAAAAGTGAATCGAAAATGTAGAATAACATTTTTTGATAGGACCCTTTGTTTCCTAGGAAATCGATTTTTACATTTTCTGGTCAGCGTCTGACCAGAAACGCGACTCGACTACTGCGTCTGATCAATATTCGCTCTTACTACTTGCATCGACGTTCCTGATTATATTACGAGTTTCGCTGGTTCAAAAACACACCACCTTCGATGTGTACAAGTAATAACACATTCAATTATGAATTTTTATTCGAATACCCGATGTTTTGTTATAAATGCGCGGATGTTTGAAACGCGAGCATCGAGCTGAACGTGGCTCCGGTTCTTTCGATTTCGTCGAACGAAAAAACGCTGTCGAGGGAGGGCCCGAGAGCGAAGCTCATCACGAATACCGGCACGCCTCGTTTACTTTAATTCCCGCAGACATGTCGGCCGTATTAAATATAAATCAAATTCTCCGTCGAATTTCCGCGTTCCCCGGCGAATATTCCGATTCGAGCACGCGGTAAGTCCGCGGCGATACCGCGTAACGAAGCGTGCACGGTCTCGTATGAGTTTTGCAACAGCCTGCATCCGCCTCCCCGGGACGAGTGTTTCACGATCGAATTAAGAACAACTTGCCGCTGCTTTCCTCGCGCATTTTTTTCAAATTATCTTCGAACAGCGTTTAAACGATTCGCGTGCCGTGCAAAATCGTATCTCTGGACTGGCCTTTGAAATACGCTGCCCAGAAAGTATCGACAAAATTTCCAGCCGGACCTGATAATTATCGACGACAGCAACACCTGACGCGTCGCTATTACGGGACCAACTAACGGACGCGTCCGCGAAATTGCAGCTTAAATCGCGTAACCGGGTTCAAATTAAAAAAGACCTCGTCGTCTAACGAACACAGTAATGCGCAATTAAGGAGACGCAATTAGCTACATACGGTTAATCTCGTCCGATCTTCGATGCGAGGCTATCAGGACCGATCGCGATCCGACAAGTTTATAACGTCCATTATCGAGACAGTGATCGAAATTGGGATTATTGACACCGAGAAAGGCACACGATAATTTCCGACGAAGAAAGAGAGAGAGAGAGAGGCGTCGTTGGAATTAGCAGACCACGTTTCGAAGGATCACCTTCGTCGTTCCGTGTTTCCGGGTAGCTTTAAAATAATTCCGTAGATCTTTGGCCGGCTCCTAATAGCTCAGGAACAGGCCGTCTCGAGAGGCCTCTTCTGCACAAGCACGCCGGGCGTTCGTTCCCCGAAAAGGGAGGCAAAAAAAAAAAGGAGGACGAAGCCCAGACACCTAGGCAATAAGTCTTAACGACGTGGCGTGAGTACAGTTCCCGCCGGAGGTGTCTCGCGAACTCCTCGAACCGTGTCTGATTCGAATTTGAATCGGCAAATGGACCGCGTCGATACCCCGACGCCGCCACAGAGACGTTCCTCGTCGACGAGATGCCCCCCCATGTTCTGGCTTTTGAATCTTTTCTATTTATGGCGGGTTACGCGCTTTAAAGACTCGGGGGTGTTGCTGTTCATTTATCTTGACGCATTACACGCCTCCCCAACGCGGCTCTTTGGGCGTCGCCGCCCTCCAAAAACTTTCACGACGTTATTAAACGTCCCCTTTTCCTGTTACGAAATCTTTCTTCCGTCTTTGACCGCCGTCGTGCCACCAATCTGTGATTTTAAGGGACGAAAAACGCGTAACTGCAAACGCGTAACGTTGACCGTTGAATTTTTGTAACAAAATTTAAACGCACATAAAGAAGAAGAAATTACCATGCAAGAACAACGTTAAATCGAGAGCTCGGGGCAACGATGACTTTCCACTGGAATCGACCTAGCCCGTCCCGGCCCTCGGGCCCTATATTTCAAGTCGTTGCGCGGCCAACGATATTTTTCTGGCCGGTTGCGTTCGCGGTTACAATATCGCGTTAGAAAAAAAAAAAGAAATGTCTGTCCCTTTCCGTCCGTTTTTTCCCCCCGGGCGGGTTTCGTCGCTGGGAACAGCGAAACGGGCGGTTAATGCCCCGCGAAAGTTACGGCCAGAAAACGCACTTGTCGGGAAGAATAATGGCGGCCAAGAAGGGTGGCCGGCCGAGCACCGAAAGCACAAAATAACGCCACTAATGTATCTTTATAACGGAGGCGAATCGAGTTTTATTACGACTCAAGATTCGCTTGAATATTCGCCGGCTATTTCCATTCGACCTTTGGCCTGTTGCTACGCAACTCGGGCCTCGAAATCCCAAAACGCTCGCGCGAAACGGGGGGAGGGGAGCGAGCTTGTTTTCCCGCGTTCTTTTCGCCTTCGTTCAACAGCGGCGAAACGAGCAATATAATTCCTCCCACCGCGCTGGAGTTCCCGATGGCGTTAAAAATAACGGATATTTAAGTCGCCGTCCAACTTTCCTGCGTCTGATCTAAAAAAGGAGAAAATAGCAGGAAAATTCAGAACATTTTCCCCTATTGTTTCTTTCTCGACGGCAGGAGCCGGCCATTTTCGAACATTGTTCTTCGCGCGGACGGCGGGGCGAGGGTGGATGTCGCGAAATACCGCAGGAATGCGAGGCCCGTTCCCATCCCCTGGTATCGATTGCTTTCTTTCGCGTTCGTTCCACGTCCGGCGGAACGATAATATTGACTGCGGCAAGTCTTCCGTACACCACGCACGCCCGCGCACCGCGCACAGTCTCCTCTGGTATTTCATATCGGGTTTCGCGAATCTCTCTCGTGCGCTCACCCTCGGCCTCCTCACCCCCCCCCCTCCCCCACCAACTCTCTACCCCCTACCCCCTACCACCGTCCGTTCCTTTTCCGCTTTTCTTCTGTTCCTTGCGCCATAACTTTTTCTCCCAGGCGGCGGCCTCTCGCTGCATACCACCCACCCTTCCCGACCAAACTACCCCCCTCCGTAACTCGTCTATCGCCGCTGACTCTTATTCCGGCGCGTTTTGTTGTTCCCGTTCGTGCCGCCGTTAAAGAATACCTAACCCAGACCTTTAGTCAGCACGGAACGCACCTTTTCATCGGAACCGTGAAAAACCAGCAGCCACACACGCTCCCAGCCGGACGAACTTCGATCGCGATACGCTTTTTCACGTACACTGATACTCCCTTCGAGAAAACGTATCCCGTTTATTATTATTTCCCCTAATTTTTCATCCCTGTGCACTCGTGCACTTTCACGACACGCTCGACATTTTGTATAATAGATAATATTTGGTCCATTTCGAAAATAGAAATCCATAACACGTGAAGGAAAGAGTATTTTCCCCTTGATTCTCGGAGTAGCGAGTTTTGATCTCGTTCTTTGCGACTCTACGATAAATAAATATCCCCGGTAATTCGATGCCAGCCCATTAGAAGAAAAACAAAAGAGTCACCGGGGTCGAGTTTTCCGTCGGATAATTGAAATTGGAGCCACGCTGGGCTCGCGTATTTTCCCCGACGAACTTCCTTTTGCGCATCCCCGCCGCCCCCCGCCGTTACAAGAACGTCTTTGAAAGTTTTTTCAGCCCCGTCGACGTACTCCGGGAAAATGCTAAGTATTATTCGCAACGAGGCTTCGGAGAACATCGAAAAACATTTTTTTTTTTTTAACGGTTCGTATTACTTTTCTTCGAGAGTGTCCCGGTATTTTGCATTCGATCCCTATTTGCACGGACAATCTTGAACGATGGTAGATAATTAGGCTATGAACAACGTTGAACGCGACGCGATACGTGTCCCACTGGCAAACAGGTTTTTGCGTAAATTGTAATTAACATACCATCAATTATAATTACGAATGACACGCGTATGGTCAAACAGATTAATGTTTACGACCGGGGAGCATTATGGACGCGAATAACGCGAACCGCGCTGTCTGCTAAAGTGCAAATCGGGCCAAAGTATTCGGGATGTCATTGATAATAACGTTAAGCAATGATTCGTAATGGGCAAATGTGTCTGACCATTACTAGTTGTTTCTACTTGTGTCAATAGTCTTACGTCCAAATATTCATCTACCTATTAACGACGAAATTGTTCCAGAGCTATTGTTTACTCTGCTCTCTATCGCGGCGATCGAATTTTAAAATAACTTAAAAAGCGTTCTCGTAATTCGAAACGCGCCAGGATTGGGTTCGCCGTTGTCCGCCCTGCAATCGGATTTTGCGGTTTCCGTATCAGCTTTCCCGATTTCCATTTGTCGAATTTGTTTACAGTAAGGCGCGTGTCGCGCCGCGAACAGGGAATTTCCGCGCGAACGAGCGTCGGGTGTTCGGTTATGGCGTCAAAGAAAGATTTATGTCAACGGGCCACGTTACGTCAGGACGCCGGACCGATGCATCTCACATGCAACGTCGTAATTACGGTTGTAATCGGGGAATCCTTGTATTTCAATATTCCCGGGGCAAAAATAGTGGCTGGCTGCACGTGACCTCGCACGGTCAACGAGCACGCATTAATGGGAATGAATTCGTCGCGTGTCGACGATATTTTGCAATGAAGTCTCCAACGGGGGACTGATTTCGTTGGCAATTACGCTCCCGAGAAACTATTTTTCGCGGCGTCGTGTAAAATATACCGCGAAAGTGTTTAAGACTGGTCGGAAAACCCTGGACAAATGGTTCGTTGATTAATAATAATTTTACACGAGCATTGTAATTTCCAATGTTGCTCCCGTCGGCGTATTATTCAATGGAACGATCATTTTTCCAAAACTCTAATTTGCAACGCGTCTCGTCCAACATTTCCCGGGCTCGCAAAAAGCTCGTAACATTTTCGCCCGACGTTTCCCGCGACTTCGGTTCTCTCGTGTTTCCGGTTTTTCAGCGGCGCGGTCGACTCGCCAGCCCGTCAACGCGAACGCGTTAATTTTTGCGCCCTGCCGCGATATTCCGACCCGGCAAGAAGTTTTATTGTGCCGCGGCGCGTAATTAACGATTAGTTACGGAAGTTGTTTAATTACGAATTTAAATTACCAATATGACAGAGAGTTCGCGGAGCGAAAATTAACCGGTCGCGCGATTCGACGGGGCTCGTTTTCGCGAAAGCTAAACGGACGTCGTTCGCCTAACGAATCAGCGACGTGTGCGCGTATAGTTTCGAACGCGAAGTAGCGAAAAAAGAAAAAACAGCGGGAACGGGGGCGGGTAACGCTACGCCGGCAACCGGGTGAAAATGGGGAAACGTTGCCACGTACGCGGAAATATTTCCCGCGAATTCGTCGGTCGTTCGATGTTTCGCTTAATTGCTAACCCACTTCCGGATTCGTGTCATCGCGTGACGACCCTTGAACGCCTCGTTCCTCTTTGTGATTGTGTCGCGCTCGCTCGCGATAGTCGCTTAACGCTTTCGGGTTCCCCGTTTAAACGTCCAATTCCGCGCTGACGGATTTCTAATGATCGAGAACGAAAAATCCACCTTTGTTCGCTCGGTCGTACAACGTAAAACGGAAATGGAGTGGCTGTAATCTTTGTCATCGGTGTTTCTCACGAGTTTGTCGTTCGAATTCTGGGCGATATCGATCGTTGACGATTGACATTACGGTTACGTTGTCGCGGATTTCAACCAAGAGGCGCGCACTCGCTTGAAAAATATCGTCGACCGTATCGCGCGGTGTCACGCGACCCGTCGCGGATTTTTATTAACGCCGCCATCGCGCTGTCGTGTTCGTCGCATTCTCAAATTAGGATACAGCACCTCTGTCGTTCTTATCCGACCATCGAACGCACCTTCGCTGAGCGATGGCCCGTGATTGCCACCGAACGAAGTCTCCAGAGGCGGGGGTGAATTAACACGTCGGGTATAACGAGCTGTTTTCACGACATTCACGCGTCGAACTCAGATTCGCTGCTGAATTTGAACTTCGACGAGAATACCAAGAAGAAGCCAATGTTTCGACAGATATTTGCAAACAAAGATTGCATTTGACGATGATTAAGTCGAGGAGGAAATTATTGGAAGACACTTTAAAGAGGACTTTTACACCCGGAGACTTTGTAACCAAACCTTGCAACTGTGCGTCGTTTCTAGCGAAAGGAGAGGATATCAACTGGAATCTCGACTATCAAAACTACCGGGATTCGTCTAACTACAATAACTGTAAGGCCGAGAGAGAGTTCCCGAGAGCTAACTATGATTGTGATGTTTGAGGAACAAGAATTTAAGGAATGCGTGTGTACGTCAGAGTGACCAAGTGGTGGTTACAAGGGCGTGTGGTTGTACGTCTGTTGGGACGAGTGTTCTTAAGGGCGTCGAGTGTGCCGCGAGACCCGAGTTTAGAGAGAAGTTCTAGAGGGTGTAACCAGCGAAACGGGTATCCAGAAAGTTTATTCCCAGCGTTTAGGGAGATATTTAGCGAGAGAGTACACGGAGAGATTTCTGGCAAATCCGTCACCGTGTATATTTATATCCTGTAATCTGTTTACTTCGTTAAAAACGAACAGCCCCTCGTACTTCCGATCGAAATTATTAATTTTCGTTCCTCGAGTTCCCTACATTTACACTTTGGCTTAACGACGCGATCGCACAGTCGATAGCAACTTAAACAGAAGAGAAATTACTTGTCGCGCAACTCGACGAACAGTGATATTGGTGGTCGAGAAACTTAAACAAAACAGACAATGCTTATCGAACGTCCATGGCAGAACAAAGCTTCGATGTTCGCAACTATATCAACCATTATGCAACTTCGTAAATGGAAAACGAACGTAACAAGATGCAGAAAGTGTCTAAAACGCTATTATGGGAAGCTAACCTCGTTTCGTATCCTTCGTAACATTGGTAATGGCAACATTTCCAGCAAGCGGCGGCACTATTTTATTAATTAAACACCTAAGTCGTGAATCGTCGAAAATCAGCAATTTGAAAAAAAGAAAAATTCAAAGCCTCTCTTCTCCAGCTACGCTAAAAGACCAAGCAATTAACGTTCAAAGAATCGCGTAATTAACTCGAACCTCTTCGCTCGAAGGTAACCGAATCCCGCGTTTTCAGTTTCCCTCGCCTCTCTGATTCCCATTGCCAGCCACCTCCGCGCAAAACGAACGACAAAAAACGAAGCCCGCTGCGCTTCAATCCCTTCGTATACGTAACTTACAATACCATTCAGCTCGATTACCCCCCGGGACTGGTTCGGTTCAACCAGAATTACACGTCACAATATCATGGCTATAATAACAATAATAATAATAATAATAATAGCAATAATAGGGTGGATATTGTAACTCAATTACGGCCGTGTTTCTTCGAACGAATCGGAGGAACATTTCACCCCCAAGGAAATTCTGGGGTAGGAAAACGGAAAGGAAACGTAAACTATACTTAGTATACAGTCTCTGATGCTCTTTTCTCCTAATTGAACTTTACAGGGCATGCCATTATTCTATCGTGATACGAGAATATATTTCTTTTTATCTACAGGCTAAATTAGAACCGCTATGAATTTGGGGATGATGGAATTTATATTATTATTAAGAATGATCCGAGATTTACTCGAAAGAGTTCGAATAGCGGAGGGCTCTGGGAAAGGGTTAATACGCCCGGCAGTGTAAAAGCGAGAAACGAATCGCGGCTCGAAGGCAGACGTGGCTGGAGGCGCACAAATTGAAGCCGAGATTAAGACGTCTGGGGAGATTAAGGTTTCCATGTTGATTAATTTAAATAGTTCCGACGCGGCGGCGCGGCGGCAGACAAAGACGCGTTCGCGACCGCGGCTCGACGACGAAGAATACGCGACGAAGGGATGCACAGTAAACAACCCGCTTCGCGTAGACGGCTCCAAGAATTAAGGGACGTTACGCGGGAGTTAAATGAAGCGTGGTTCGGTGAAAACTTTCACCGGAGTCGTCGCTGATACTCCATTAACAATTCGGGTTTCGTGCAATTTCTTATTAAGCAGCCCTTTAAGAATCGAGTCGGCTCGAAGGGTTTTGGTTTAGAAAAAGGAATAGATATTGCTGGTTAAATTCAATTTTTATAACACAAATTACCTTTGAATAAAATTACCGTGGTACTTTGGAATAATAAAACTACCCTTGAGGTGTCCCAGAGGAACGAGGTTCCTTAAAATATTACGAGATAGGAATATACGCCATACGAAACAGTTATTGCTTGTTAAACGACTCTGGCAGAATGTCTACAGCCGCATTAACATGAAATTACTGCGGGTATAGCAGTTTTAAATACCTGTTGAGAACAATTCAACAACTCGAAAGATCTTAAAGCATGCAAGAGCGAGGTTTACGAGGTTAGTTCTTACGGCGTAAAGTGTTCGCGAGGTTGGATGGAATTAAGTCGTGGCGGTTGAAACAAATATCGCTGGTATGTTTTTTGAGCGAAGGAAATATCTTTTCTTGGTGGAATTACTCTTGAAAGGTTACACGTATCGGTGCAACTTGGTTAAGTGTTGCAAAGCTTAACGCATGATTGCAGCAAGGAAAGCAATAAAACACACAGACACGTACCGGGGGATACCGTCGATACTGTAGACGAAACTTTTTCCCGATATCCCCACTCGTACAATAACGATGGCTGTGTTTTGTTTTCGGAAGACTCCCGGTAGCCGGGAGTCTCGAGAGAAACGATATTGAGGAGGTAAAGATGGATAAGGTGGAACGATCCGAAGGAGCGTAAAAAGAGGAGAAGAAAAGCCTTTACTCTCGGTCGAGTGCGGACGGTGTTCTTTTAGCTGAATTGCTTCAGTTAATAAGTGATAAATGCCAACGGTAGACGTCTTCTTTGTCCCGCCTGACGGAGTTTCGAAATAAAGAGCGTATCGATCCGCCATCGCGATGGAAAACCTTGAACGCGTCCGCCCGCTGGAAATTACGCATCGGATTGTTTTGATAAATCGTCCCGACGAACGCGGCCGGTTTATTCCCGGCGATTTTTGTCGAAACGCGATCCTAAATAAACGCCGTGTTTATTTATTCGCGATGCATTCGACGCGTGTAATTGCGCGCAGCTGTAACGCAAATACCTTTTTGATATTTTAATGCATTATTTGCGCGTTATATACTACACCGAGTTTACAGTTATAATATCTATCCGCGTATCATGGAAAGCAATTCCGTACCCCGGCAAATAAAAGAATTTATCAAAAATATTAAACGTAAAAGCGATACAAAGTGAAATTTATAAGCTAGCTCGAAGTTAGGAGAAATCCAATAAAGTACTCATCGCCTAGACTTGCCAAAGAAGTACATTCACCCTGTAATCCCTGGCTCTAAATCACGGATGGACGCTAACTGTCCAAAGAAACCTATTCACCGTCGCATTATCCCGGACGAAAGTGTTCCGACCGGTTACGGAACATCCGCAAAACTAACCGGACAAATTGGTCCCATCAATATGGCTCCCGTCGACGCGGCGAATATTTGACTTTCAAACGACCGGCATTAGTATTTCTTACCGAAGCCCGGGGGGCAAGTTCAAACGTTTAAAGAAGGAATTTCCACGACAACCTCCGGCGCATGAATGGTCATTACTGGCTGCTTTCGACGAAGTGGGTCGTTAACAATCTTCGGGGAGCAGGGAAAGAAAACAGAAGTCCGGTCGGAACGGATGCACGAACCAGCGAGAGGAAGGAAGGACGAGGGCCACGCGTGTTCCTTTGGCTCCGTTGCCTCAGCAACAGAGTACCTTCCGTCTCGCTGACCCGCCGTTTCCGGTGACACGGATGGCCTTTCCTTTCTTCGAGACTGGAACACGGACTCGGTGGAGAAAAAATATCGGAGTCGAGGGGACGGCGAAACCTGGCCGCGTCCATTGTCCGCCATTGACCGAACTACGCTCCGTGGCCGAGCAAAAAGCTTCCCGATTACTCTTGGAATTATTCGCTTCATAAGTCCGCCTTTTTTTTTCACGTTGCACGAATCGGACATGGCTCCATTGTCGAGGTAAACGCAATAGTACCTTGGACAATTAAACTCTCGTTAACCTTTTTACGATACGTATTAAAAATAACTCGAAGGTAAAAGGTATCGAATTAGACGCTCCCGAAATATCCGCACTTGAAACCGCTGATACTTCCGAGGAATTAAAATTTGCATTAAAAGTAACTCGACCGGGATTTGCATCCTTTATAAATATTGATAAACTCCGAAACCGGTCCGTATCGTTGATAAAAACAGTATTATTTGCGTACCGGAGGCATCGTTTCGGCCATCGTCGCGTACGTTTCGACGCGCCGAAAGTAAACTCGTTACACGAATTCTGTCATAAACCGGGAATATTAATATTTAGTTAGCCGAGTTTGCGATTTGATTACACGAACGAGACAATTTTTCGCCCGGCTTCGTTAAAGCTTCGCCGCCAGGGGGGGGTGGGAAAAAAAAAACAAAAATATGTGTATAAACCGCGCAATTACGGCCGTCTACTCGTGGCCGTTCGGCCGCGGCGAAGCTTCGCGCTGCATTCACTTAATCGCGAGTATAACTCCATTAAGTCGCTCTTAAATATCACTTAAACGCGGCGCAATTCATTCTTCGCGGCCCATTATTCTCCGCCGACTTCCATGCAAACAATAAGAACGCGAAGTTTCTATATCTCCTGAAACGTAATTCATGGCAAATTCGCTGTGATTCGAGGTCAGGATGAGGAATACGCTAGCGCGTGGCTTTTAGCGATGGGAGAAGCAAAGTGTTCGCAAACATTGTTGCACCGGTCGCAACATTGCCAGCGGGATAACTAAAAATTCTGTAACAAACTAGCGCGTATAAATAATTGCAGAGTGTTACGTATGGTAGGAAATGCGGTCGAAGTATATCTTTATCCTCGTTACAAGGCACGGTCTCTACGCCACAAACTGAATTCATCGCATCTAAATTCCTTTTAGTATTTTATAATTGCGCGTTTGTTACTTTCGTAATCGTGTTATCCGCGGGATCTCTTGTCCTTCTCGGAAATAAAATATCGCTAAATGGCGAAAATTAATATTGCCCCGAAATTCAGGCGAGCTTTGCTGTTTCAAAGAGAATTAATTAACAAGCGTATGTGGCATGTAATATTAATACTAATACGATATTTGCCTTCGTTGGAAAGTTCATCTTCGAGACTGGAACGAATTTATAGTTAACTAATTGCCAGAACCAACAATCCACTTCCGATGCAATGCAGTGGTCATAAAATATTTGTTTTCGCGAATCTGTCAGTTTCTAAATAATGTTCTCAAAATACACTGGATCAAAACTGAAACTGTCACTTAACAATTAAATAATGCCAGATTAATAGAAAGGTAGTCAAATATCTGGCGCATTGTCGAAGAAATTTCAGGGAAACGCTCTCGGGAAAGAATACGTCTTTGAAATTGGAGCGAACTTATCACTCCGGCTAATGGAATAAAAGTAACGACGCAGAATAAAGAGCAACCTAATTCGATATTTCGCGCGCGTCGCTGACGACGATCGAATCACGGAGCGGGGGTGGCAGGAGGGCAGGGAACGGCGAAATACGATGAACGCCAGGACGAGGTTCTAAATATTTTAAAAGTTCTGCTCATTTGAATTGAAACATCTTCGACCGTGCCGCTCCATCGTTCCCCCTTCTATCGTCGTGGTATTTTCCCTGCCGGTTATTGCGCTTCCAACCACGTCCGCGCTCTATTCAACCGATTGATTTAAATTTTCCAAACTTTCCGCTCGGCCCCCCACCCACTACGGCCCCGCGGATTTTGTTCGTTTTGCAAGAATTGTTATCCGGTCGGGAGATTTCTACCCTGGCCGGGGCTTACGCGCGTCGATCCTATCGCCATCGAGGCCGTGGAACTGCTAATGACTCGCTAATTGCCAAAAGTGCTCGGTCGAAGATTTGTAATCGTTAGAGGGACAGCAAACGACAGCCACGCGGTGGATAATGGCACTTCTGCGGCCCGATACCGCGTTTTCCTGTTGTTAATATCGACCGTGAATGAATAAAATATCGGACAAGGCATTAGCCGAATCTATGGGGCTACGAATTAATCCTTTTTTGATGACTGCTCCGAAACCCTTCTCTCGTAGTCAACCAGAATCGCCAAAAGGGCACTCTCGAATTCTCCAAGTTACTCCGCTTGCAATTAGCGCAAGTAGAAAGGGCGTGCAATAGTCAGACGGCCAAGAAAGATAACCCGTTATTTCTAAATAAAACGAACGCTCGAACTCTATTGAATCTCCACGGAATAATCTGTTCCTCGATCGGCGGTGTTGCTTGGCGATAAAAAATTTTTCCTCGTCAGAGGGGAAATCGGACGATCCATTTCCAGGGGGGGAAGAACCGGTTGGGTTAACGGTGGCACGATGGCCCGTCAATCGGTTAACGCCGCCCGGCGCATTTCGAGGCACAGTCAACAGCACGGTCGATTTTTCGCGGCTTAATTCAACCGCGCGAAATCCGGGCAACTAGGTAAACCGATAAGTCTCGCGGATTTGTCAGCCGCCGCCCGAAAAATCCGCTTACGTGATCTGGCTTACGCCGAAAATCTGTGTTATTGCCTGCTGGAATATGGATGCGTCGCGACGGCGTTTTTTGGCGGTCGGAGACTTTCTCAGTCGACGGTCAGGGTAACTCACCTGGTCACCGTTGGCGTGGATGCAACCCCTGGGGATCGTGCCGGATAGCTCCGTGGACTTCCTGACATCAAGTACTCTGCAACAGAAACGGGAATCGTTATCGCGGGGAAAAAATCAATCTTAAATAACTGGTAATTTATCGTTCGACGCCGATGCATCGTCGCAATGGAATCTGTCGTCTCCGATTGAAACGTAACGAGGTCTGTAACGAGGCGAGAGCAGAATCGGTTATTTTAGCTGGAACACGAAGCTTGCCGTATTTACGCCATTATAGATTAACAACGGGGGAACTTCCGTAAAAGTAACGACATCGTAACTAGTGTCTTGTTAGCGGGACAAGCGGTGGAAGCTACGGCGAACTAGGTGATCTTACGGTACCGGGGAACTTGACCCGCGTTACGCGGCAAGATAATTGAATTTATTAGGTACAAGTTGCCTGACTTTTGGCGCAGCGTCTACGAATTATCGTTACATGGTTGCTTTGCACCACGATTTACGATACTAATTTCGTACGCGGGTGACATTTTTAAGAGCGGAATTACTTTCGCGGGGCAAGGTCTTTCCGACCATTCCGTTCACGAATGCCGTTTTAACGCGCGGATCTTTTAAAACGTGCTCTTCGCGAATTGTATTTTAGAAGAATCCATTTTGCAAAGAACCAGGGGGGACAAAAATAGATCAAACGAAATGCACGGTCGGAGTGTTCGCGGTTCGTAGACAAGAGATCGGTGGCGTAGCCGAGCGTGCAAACAGAATGCGCCGGCAGCTATGCAAAATCTGCATCGATACCTGTGTCAGCGCACTGACAGGCGGGTTCGTAGTTAATTTTTAAGTTTTCCTTCCCGCCCGATGGCAACTGACGTTGCAATTCAATTCTGCCTTCCTTCGTGCATAGTCCCAGTCCGTCGGCTCGTAACGTCATGCATATTCTAGCTGATGGAACGTTGGGAACTACCTTCTCCTTTATCTGTATAGTTAATGAGTTCATAAGTAATGTATCTGCCACTGACGTTCTTCCATCGATCGGATCGAGTCGCCTGCTGCACTTTTTGATGCCCGGGAACGTCCGGTTCGTCGACATCCTTTCCCATTTTACAACGCCGGATCGTTTTCTTTACGCTAGACGGGCGGGCGACGATCGCCAAAGGAGATGCTCGGTCGCGTGAAATATTCAGCTGCACCGGCAACATCGAATCGTGTAATGTATTTATTTATTCGTTTATGTTAATCGGGCAACTCTGTAGCGTGCACTCCATTACGAAACAGATGCATACACAATGGAGTAAACGCGCTATACGGGGGGCGCGGCAGCGGGACGCAAGTGTAAGGAATGGCTAAGCTCTGAACAGTGTCATTGCCCCGGTAAAAGACTAGGCTACGTACTAAACCGTATATAAAACTCAAAACTTATTTCATTAGACGATTTCATCCCCAATTCTCAATAAAGTAAATCAGAGGACCGTTCGCAAACGAAGGAAACGTCAGTTTTATTTCACCAGATGTCTTTACGAAGTTCTTCGTTGGTCGAACAGAACCAAGTCCAACATCTGGAGCACCGAAGTTACCGCGAACAGTACGCGTTATCAATTAAGGCGAGTCGATGAAAAAAAAGGGAAACACGAAGTTGCGTTCACGGTAGAAAAAAATTACCGAAGCCGAACGGCGAGTCATTAACGAGCCGAAGAAAAGATGTTAACGTTTCTTCTTACGCTTCGACGTACCGAAGTTTCGTCTTCATCGGCGTGCAGGGTTGTTTCAACCTGCCTTCCGTCCCCTTATCTGCTCGGCAATTCGTCACTGTCCTCGCGTTCAGGATTTTTACGAAACTCCCAGGATCCACGTGCACGCTTCGGTACACAGCAGCATGACGAATCGTCGTCGCGATATTGTTCTTTTCGAATCTAAAGGATTTACGAAGTAGAAAGAGCAAACGGCGCTCGCGCAACTTTATACAGTGTGTTTTTCCCTGGGAAAAATTTTAAAAATCAAGAATATCAATTTCTTGACTAAAGCTTCGTTACAAACTTATTAAAAAATTTTAAATCATTCTGAAAAAATTATTTTCGGTTGCAGGGGTCGATTACAATCATTTTTGGTCGATAGGCATACCCCCGAAATCCTGCGCGTTTTCGAGAAAAAAATTCAGAACGAGCGGAACTTCAAACGTTAATAACTTGTTAACGAAGCTTTCATCGCCAAATTGGTTTTCGTGATTTTCGTTCTATTTTGGCCTCCAGAATCTCCCGTTACAATTTTTATAAGGGGAACCAGTGCAAAAAACAAACACTTTTCTCGCGTACTTCTAGGAATGCTTTTTAAAATATTAACATGAAAAATGGGAAACGTTGATTATTCTCGTAGTGTTTACGAGTCGGTGGAAATTTTTGTTTGTGGCTAGGCTAGACCGTGGTAGGTTCTGGCGAGCCGAATCGTCGCTTAGCCGTGAAACAAACCGTGTCTGTGACAGTGAACAGCGTGTCTCGTTCGTTTGGCAGCTCGTTTTCCTTCGTTTTCGCCCGTCGACGCTAGCAAACAGATTGTTTACGCGTTAAACGGGCCCTGGTCGCGCGTCTGACGCGCGACAATTTATGCCCGGCCGTTACAAAGGGAAGCCAGCTCGCGGTGCAGCTCGATCTGTCACGGTGTCTCCTCGACGCAACAACGCGTGGCGCAATCGAAGCCTTTGATCTCGTAGCACTGCGTGCCAATGACGCTGTAATTCCGATCCTGGCTATGGATCGCTGCGAAGGATCGTAAGGCTCCGTGTCGTGTGTCCTTTACTTCCACGTTTCGTCGTCCGACCGGTTTCACTTTGCTTTACAGACTGTAATAGACACCCTCTGACTGTTACAACTGGCTTTCCCCCCACAGTCGGGTCTTTACGACTGACCCAACCGCGAAAGGACACCATTTTCGATGCCGATGGATCGATAGTCGCTGTGGTATTGACGAGAATTCAGTGGTAGGACCAGTAATTTCTGTGTTTCGTTACGATCCTCCTCTTTGTTACAGTACATAGCTAGATCAAGTTACGTAGAACTGAAAATCAGTACGCCATTATATATCGTAACTCTATCTCAATTTTCTACTTGAATTAAGGGTTGAAAAACAGTTTGGGTGCTCAGCGTCTTTGGAGACGCCAGCCATATTTGTCGTAGATGGTCGCAAAAGCTTAATTGAAATTCGATGCGGCTCGGTGAGTCGAAAGCTGGCGCGGTTCAAAATTCCACGCGATCGCGCCATCGCGCGTCCGTGTATTTAAAAAGTGCCCGGCGCTCTACAGTCGCCGCGACGCGCGAAACTATGCACAGCTTCGTAACTACTGCGCGTGATTTGCATAAGCAAATTTTACGCGGCATAAATGTTTCAACGAGTCGTAAATTAGATTAAAAGGACCCCCCTCCCTTCCCCTCGGAAATTAACCGTACAGTTTTTAGCTGTTGCAACGATGTCGGATAAGATGGCGTCCATTAAAACGGGGGGCAACGGGTGGCACCGTCTTCGAGAACGAAAATAATTTTTGGCGTTTTCTTACGAGCTTTTACTTGGACATTTATGGGCGGACACTTTGTATACCAAGTCATGAGACTTGTTAAATATTAAAATATATTTTCCAAACTTCGATGAGGTTTCAGCGATTCTGATGGTAGGCGATAACACGGAGAATGTGGCGAGAACTGATCAAGGGATCCCTTCGTATCTCATATTTTCGCTGACCAACCCTCGGTGAAGCGATTTCCGTCGCCAGTGGCCTCTGCGTCGTTCGCTCATCGAACGTATTCATTTTTTCCGTGGAATGTTATTACCAAGTGGAAAACGTTCTCGGAGGGGGTGGGAAGACGCGTTCGAACGGTCTCAAATGCGTCGGTATTTCGGGGGACGATCGTTTCGGCGCGTTATTCGTCCTCAAAGGAGGATCGCGCGATACGAATTCTGATCGAGCTTCCGTGCGAATTGTAATACGAATCGTTTCGACGTTTTCGGTATTTGCATCGTCATGCTTCATTTACACCGATGTTTTCATCGCGGGAATGTCTGCTCGGGGCTGCGTTTATTAAATAGTATTAAACACGTCGGTAAATATTGGGACGTTGTTCGTATTAATTTGTAAATTGCAGTCACGAAAATTATACGCGATCTAGAAGTTATGAACGATGGTTGCATCCCCGTATTAAAACTTTATGCATACGTCCGTGGACGGTTTTCGAATCGATCAACCTGTCCGCGGAACAGGGGACGGAGCATCGCGAGCGATCGACACAATCGAGGAGGGAAGATCAATCATCTCGCGCGACCGTGTTTAAGCGCGGGGATGAAATTGCTGCCGCGCTGTTTTCCTCTTTTCGAGAACGCCGTTTGAATGACTGCGGTACAGCTGATTCCAGGGAAAACCGTGCCATCCCGTTCGCAGCAAAGTGAGCGGAACGATCGGCATCGATCTACGACTGCACTCTAACCGAACACGAAAAAGTGTCGTTATCTGCTAATGGCGCAGCAACAACTGGGTCGATGTACCGGGCTAGTTAATGATACGGCTGTTACGTTTCGTCAATCGTTTCTATCGTAACGATACATTCCTGAGAATGTCGAGTCGAACATTTCTACGACCAAGACACGTTTATCCGAAATAAACCAACGATCGTATCGTGGACAATTTCACACGCTGATTCGACAATCGACCCTCGTAGTACACAGGGTGTTCGACCACCCCTGCCAACAATTTTAATGGGAGATTCTAAAAGCCAAAATAAAACGAAAATGAAGAATATTAATTGCTCAATTGAAGCTTCGTTAAAAAGTTACTAAAAAATTTTAAATCATTCTGAAAAAATTGTTTTTGGTTGTGAGGGTCAATTTCAATCATTTTTGGTGAATAGACATAGCTCCGAAATCCTGTGTATTTTCGAGGAAAAAATTCAGTAGGGGCGGAACTTCAAACGTTAATAATTTTTTAATGAAGTCTCCATTAACAAATTGGTATTCTTGATTTTCGTCTTATTTTGGCCTCTTGATAGTTCGAGTTATTCGTATTTTTCTATCGACGCTCTCCACACTTTGGCAAACACTGATCTAAACGACATATCGGAGCGTCCAATTCTTTCGCCGCGGAATTAAGCGAGCTGAATTGCTTTAAACGATCGTTTAAGCGAAGTCGGTTTGAATAGTGGAAATTTTCTACGAAATTACACATCGATGGCGGAATGAAATTGAGGTTAGCAGTGATGGAGAGGTCAGGGATTGACTTCACTCAATTTCCGTAGCGATTCGTAGTACGTGGTAATTCGACAGAAGTCGATCGAGAAAATTAAAGTATTGGGTGGCTTCCCGAATAACGAAGTTGTTTGAAAAACAGACCGGCATCTGTAAATCAACGTTTTCTACTGTGCTTTCTACTGCACCGTTAGCTCTTACGTGGTTTCGGTTCCATGCACACGGTCCCTTCAATTTCTCCCGACGAGTATTTGCTCGCGTGTCCGTACAAGCGTTGGAACATTGTTGTATAAATTCGAGGTCTCCTCGGGGGTGGGTTTGTTTAATCGCGCCGCGGGACTCGATTAACAAGAACGAACGATGGCCGTCAGCGTAGGAAATGCACAGTCGATCGCGCGAAACACCGAGCAGAGAAATCGAGGCGAGGGCGTCTGGAAAGGTTGGTATAGGAACGGAGGTGGATGGGAGAGTGATAACCGTGACCGATAGCGCGAGAGCGATAGCGAGCGTTCGGAGTGACAGCCGAAAGGACGAGCAAAGAACCAGGGTGGAAGTAGGTGGTAGGAGGCAGGACGTTAGAAAATGGAATTTCGGGTAGCGAGGGATGCGAAGAACTGGGTGGCCAGCAGGTGGAGGAGCTGGGTTAGAAGAGGGTGGAAAGGATGGGAAAAATAGAAGAGCCAGAGATGGTCGGGGCCCGTGGATGAAGTGGATACAGTTGAGTCTGAGGGTTTCTTGGTTGTTGGGTGTTTGGCTGTCCGCCAGAGAATCTCTGGAGCGCGACGGTTACCTTTTTCTCCTCTGGGAGATCTCTTCGGACTCTGCGTATACACACGGAAACAGAAACAGAATCGACGGACATCGCGAGCTGCCAACGAAGCCCTGCGCGTGTCTCCGGCTGTTTCTACGCGGGCAGCTCCGCGTCGTTACACGATTATAGGGGATGTTCGATTAACATTTACTCTTTTATTCCCTGGTCTTGACATACACTCCTTCGAAGTGGAACAAAATGATCGTGCATTAAATTTTAAGGGGATCCTTGTAAGAAGGCTTTAATCTTCGATTTCGTGGTGGTTTTAATAGGTCGTTCGCTTGTCAACAATGGTTAGGTAATGATCATCGATGGTCAACAGTGAAGCTGTCATCAAGATCAAAGGTCCAGGAATGGCCAAGAGGTAGGACAAACTTTGACTTTGCTTCTCACCACTCTTCCACCTTAGAAAGAGGTATATGGAGAGTCACTGCTAACATACTCTTTCTACTCGTATACCTCGTCCGTGTTTGTACTCGCCGCTTACGAAAAATCTTGCCCGTCCAACCGGTCAGCCGTAACTTCTGTTCCTTGTTGCTCGTATCTACCAGTGATCGGTCGGTTTCCGCCACGGTGGCGCAGTCATACGTCAAGGTCGCGGGACTAAACGATTTATGGCCGACGCGATCGTTCGGTTTCCTGGCCGCGGTTTAAACCGCCGTACGCCGCGCGGATACGACAATTGCGACGAACGGACCCAGCAGCGGCTCGTTCCGCGATTTACGGCCCGCGAGTCGTTCCACGGGGACGATTCCCTCCTAATGCTACTTTAGAACGGACGCCATTATCGTTTTACAGGCGTTTCTGGACGGCGTCTCCGCGACGCTAATGTAATTGCGCCGTTTATGGGGAATCAGTGCGTCACTTCCGTGCTCGCGACGGGGCTCCCTCGAACGTTGTCGCTCCTTGACCTTTACGACCCTCCACGGAGCACTGGGGCACGGTTACTATTTCGGGGATGGCCGGCCCTTCGTTTTCTAATTCGAAGATTTCGTAGGTATCATTTCTCTGGTAGCGACGAATCGAAGAAAATTGCGTTTAACCGTTCCAACATTGCATTGCTTCGGATTGGAGTAATCGACGATAGTTAGCCACAAAGTGCCTGATACTTTGCTTGATTGGCAGCGAACGAGGAAATGTATCGTTAACAAGTTTTAGGCTAGGTCGGACGTACTAATGGACGTCGCGTATCGCGGTGGGCGTTACGAACGCTGTCCTTTAATTGGTTATGACTTCGGGGATAGAACTCGAGACATCGAATATTCATACGATGTTTTGCTCTCGTATCGGATCGTTCAAATCTTCCGTGATATCGATCTAGGCTGATACGATGGACGTAGAGGAAAATTAAACCGTGAAATGTGTCTCCACTTTTCCAGAATAGCTTCAGCTTACGACTCTTCGCAAGTGTCGCGTTGTGTTTAATCGATCACATTGCAAGGTACAAATATAACCCTCGCAGCACGAAAATACATCGATTACGATTAATAAACGATGGCCATGGTGGAGTTTGTATGCTCCATTGCGCTCACGTTCGCTTTGCGTTCGTGTCACGTGCGTCACCGGTGACCCAAAATCTACGGGACTCCCATACGCCACGCACGATTTTCCACCGAAGAAAATGAGCCCTCGCGAAACTTTCGCTACCCAACCAAACGAAAAATTGCATTGATTGTACGCTGTTCAGGGAGCACGAAATGCGACGAACTGCTTTTTGACAAAACCCACGATCGACAAAGCGTTCGATAAGAATCGAAAATTTGCACTCGTTGGTCTTTTCCAGCGTTAAGCACGCTCGATTGATGATACCGCGAGGGACAAGAGCCCCGGAAACCTGGCAGTTCTTCTTGATTTGCTCGTAAACCCCGGAACATATGCGTGGCCTCGCCGGTGGATGCGTCCGCGGGTCAAACAGCGTCGCTTAAGACTCCGTAAACACTAGGTTGATTAACGATAATGGCGATCTAGGGCGATTCCCGATAGTCCGCCACTCGATTGTGGGATTTGAACTAGGGGGAGGGTGGCCGGCTGATGGCTGACGGGGCGGAGGACCGAGGGCAAACTGTCGGCGCATCGTGCAACGAAACGTTGCTGGCAGAACAAGCAACCCGTGGGAGGCTGGACGGCGAAGGTAATCCAAGGGGGTGCGTGCCCAGGCATCCTGATCAGCGCTTTACCCCTTATAGGTTTGCATGATGTGTTATGATCGTTAACACTCTATCTTCGTGAAGTGCCGCGGATGTTGTCCGACGGACGTGCGCCGCTCGTGGTTAATCGCCGATCGTCGGATCCACCGATGAGTTCTTGTTTTCGCGCCGGATGGATTAATAGTTTCACAATGGCCGCGGGGGCCTCCGCATCCGTGAAACGTCACGACGGGATTCCCCCGCGAACTTACGAATATTAATGATTTCATTACGCAACGCTGCTGGTTCGAATCCCCCAAAATTTTTAAGCACCGTTTACCAAGCAACGAACAGCTTTACGAGCAGCTTCGACGCGAAAAGTTGCGTTTAAAATTAGTCGAAGGGTTAGATAGTTCGTAGACGAAGTAATTTCAAACTGTCTACAACTTATTCGAAAGCATTAACCGGCGAAACGGTGTTTCATTGCTCTATCGCTCCCCCTGACACAGCTCGCGCACGCTACTAATCCACAGAGAGGCATTGTGTCGATTCCTTTCCGCTTCTGATCTCGCGAGGCAAGAGGAACTGACAACCACTAATCTCCGCGCGTTCACAGAGGAGTTGAGGCTTCCGCAAAGCCCATTCACAATAAGATCAACCGTGTATCCGCGTCTCGATTCAGCTTCGGTTACCCACCCACGTTGGTTAGTTCCGCGGAACGCCTGCTGGCTCCTTTTCCGTCTCGAGATAGGCATCCGAAACCCGGCGATTTGCGACAAGAATCGTCGCCGAGAATCTCATTCTGATTCATCGTTTGCAATTTCTTAAACTAACGCCCGAGCTAACTAGGTCCACCAGCGAATCTAAAATGTTTATTTATCGATTTCAGTTTTAGAAAAGCGTGTGCACCGTTTAATTTTGCTAGATCAATTAGCCTCCCTCCGCATTGCTTCTGGCATCATTTTTTGAATTTGTCATTCGATACACGGTCACCGATATATCGGAATATTTCCCATTAATTTCACCGCCATTTAACGGATCTCGCTGTACCGAATAATGAAGAGTCACGGAAAACGGCGCGAAATTACTTGGAACAAAAAAAAAAACAAAAAGAAATCACTGCGTGTATAAACGGTTCGGTTTATTCAATTAAGCCGAGACGTATCGGAGGAAGAGTTAATTGAAACGTTTCGTCTCGCATCGTATATCACGGACGGCCATTCCGCGAGAGAATGAACTTTCCCTTCTATGTCAACAAACGTCTCCTCGTTTCGCACCCCTCCATCCAACGCGGGCGGTACTCGTTGCCAATATCCTCAGGATCCTATCGGTTTGGCGACTAATGAATGTTTATTAGTACAGGATCTGCTGACGTATCGTTCGGGACTCGAGACGGATCGATACAGGTCTAGACGTTTGTAGCCAGAAATAATTGATTCTAACCTGATCCTCCGTCCTCCATCCTCCACCGTAACGGGAGGAGGAATTAGTCGTAACAGTGCGTTACAGTATAGCTCGAAATTGCTTCAACGACAACAGAATCATTCGACGTTGTTCGATATTGGACATACTGATCGAAATCAACCGTTGTTTTAAGCCTACCATGTGTACAACAACCTTCTACGTTTTATTTTCCCAATAGTTACTCCCACTCGTATTCGTACATTATAATGGTGATTATTATAGTGTAACTAACTGTACCAAGAAATAATTAGCAGACTGAAAGCCAGCACTTGTTTGAAACGTTAGACTCGGGTACGAGGAGCCTATGGACCTTCCGGAACGGCTCGATTAATTGAAACAGTTTGTCCGTGAAACGAATGGTCCATGTTCAAATCTAGGTTCGTCGTTCCGATAAATTCTTTTCGCCCGAGGAAACATAGCAGCAATTTAATCAAAGATGTTCCCGAAGCAACGGAAGCGGTATCGCGAGGCGGATCGTGCCCGACCCTGACGAACGAAGGAACGATAGCTTCTTCCGGTCTCGTTTCGCGGACGATAACGGAGAAAATTGGCCGGCCCTATGGCGGAGGGCTCGAAATAACCGCGTCTGATTATCATTCGCTTATCGTTTTCATAATTAACATATTACGAAGGAAGTTCGGGGGTCGCGGGGTTAGGGCAAATGAGATAAATGGGACGCGGTCTCGCGGAGGGCCAGGGCGTACAGAAGTAATCTGGACGGGGGCCAGAAGCTAATTCCCCGCAGTTTGAGTTGATGAAGAGAACGAGACCATTCCGCTACGAAGCTAGTTAAAGTTCAGCCACTTCTATTTCCGGTTTGTTCTTAATAGCGGGCACTAGACCAGCGGGTGTACACACGCCAGGCGTGGGCGTAACGCGGAACAGAGGCAACGTCCTCGGGCATATTTTGATCCAGGCTGGATAAGAACCTTCGCGGCAAACGAGATCACCGAATTCGATGTAAATATGGAAGAGTTCGGAATGCTCGCTCGGAGCCTCGATCGAATCGATGGCTGATAGACTGCGTTTGTTCTATTTTTGTTGGCCAAAACAAAGAAAACAGCAAAGAAATTTGGAACGATCGATGAGTATCGGTATAGCCGTGGCTACGTTCCACCACAAAGCAGGGACTAATTCTAAATTTAATGGGAACAAACGAGCCGCGGACCGTGAAATAAAATATCGTTATTGTAACGAGTCGAACGGCGGAGTCGTTTAAACAACGCTTGCGCTCGACGCAAATGATCCGATCCGTTAATGCAGTCGCGACTACTGGCCGGTGAATTAGCATCGGGGAACAAACGATTATCCTGTTTAACAGGCGGTTTAATGCTCCGGTATCATTTTAATATAATACGTTCCATCGGCGCGCGAATCATTCCCATATTATCAGCGGGGATGTTCTACATCCTGGTTCGGGTTAACGTATCGGCGGAATTACAACGATATTGCGAAAGAATTGATACGCGGGGCATGCTAAACTCGGTCGGTGTGCATTACTGGCCGTAGTACCGGGGGTTCAAAACCGACGAAATTCCCAGCTAGCCGGCGGATAAATTGTACCGCGCCGCGCCAGGCCGCGGCAGTATTGTGAATTTGTGTCACGTAACTTGTTTTACGTAGCCGCTTTTGTTCTCCATGAATCTTATTAGCACCGACCCATTTTACGTCGAATCGAGTTAAACATAGTTTTACGCGTTCAACCGAATCCCGTTTCGGCGTCGTGCTTACTTTCGCTGCCAGCTGTCGATCGCTCGGAAATGATCGATTTATAATTAGCCGTGGCTCGGCGCATTTGCGCCACTCCCCCCCCAACCACCTCCCACAGTATGGAAACGCCGAGTGCCTTTGTAACAGTTGGCAAAGCGGTGCCGCTGTCGCGTGACCGGAGGTTTTACAGCTCGAACCGGCAAGTGGGGCAGTGATTAAACGCCAGGGCGAAATAAAAAAATCAAAATTATACGACTCCCTTCCTAAGAATTTAACGATTTTCAAATTCAGTTTTCGGCATATCGAATAACATCATAAATGACCACTTTTGCCAGACCATTAGCAGTCATGAATAATAAAACGAAGTCTGCCCCCCACATTTCGATCAATCGTACAGAGTTATTTTTAAAAGTTTGGTTTGTTTTAACTCTTTTTTTTCTGCTCTAGGCAGCCACATGCAAAATATACAGTCCCCGGGAATAAACCAGAGATTGAACAGGTTTTTAAAAATATTTTTTTCAGATTAACAAACTTGTATATGGTCGGGGAAGGTCATAAATTGCGAGGCGGCTTGGTTTCATGAATAACGCACGATGTATAAATTTTTTTCCAAGTGCTTTGCTTTCAATATGTGTGTATATAACCGCGTGACCATTTCTGATTATTTGATGTCATTGCCCTCTTCGCGCCGTGACAATATTGATACAGAAACGAAAACAATCTGCTTGCCCGACGAATGGAAATTTCGGGAATCCTCTGCACACACGGCTATTAAAGCGCGGTATTGCAGTATACGTGGGTTGACAATCTGGCTAATCTCAGTTTCCGTAGCAGATTAAGCCACGTGCCCACATATGCAACACGAGGAATACTCTCGGGACGCCTCTTAAGTGCACGCTGCTTTTGAAAGGCGATGCTTTTTAACTGCGTCAAGTGTGTTCTGTGTCGCGCCCTCGGCACATGTGGGAATCTGGTTTTAGAGTGCTCGAGCACCTGGTCTAGAAACCCAGTCTACTACTAGTCAAAAGGCTAGGTCCCCAGAGTAGGAGATAAGACGCAGGATCTTCTCTAGGTTATGCAATCCTGAAGACTCCGCCAACTCGAGCTCAAGTTCATGAGAATCTCTGGAGCAGAGCATCCAGCAAAGACGACGCGTGAAATCAAAGTCTCGATCCTAATACATTTTACATTTAAATGCAGACGATGCTTGGATACGATATTTTAAAAATGTGTTTTTCCATCTTCGGACGATAACAACATTTTGAAAATCCTATACGTTTTCGTGAATGGGCTCCGCGACAGCTACAACGTGCATTATTGGTCTACCGCGGAAGTGCCATAAAAAATGCCATTCAAACGTACGTATAACGCGTGCAGAAATGCATTGACGCGCGCGCGCCATAACTTTGAACACCTAATAAAATAAGGTGATTTATTATCCCCACCCTCGTTTTATTATTTGCCCATAATAAATTGTTCCGATGCAGTTCATTTATCTTCCTCGAGGTCCTCCTGTTCAATCGGCATAGGGAAAACTGTGTACTTGAAATCAGAATTCAACGAATCCAACAACCCCCGGCTTGTTTTCAGGCAACTTTTCATCCTATTTCGCTACTCTTCCCTCCAGGAGTTTATTAGTACCATTATATAAAACCGAATTAACCGTTGCTTTGTTCGATCCCCGCGCTGTGAATCCAACTTTCAGGCTCTCGTGCCTGTCAATTCGAATGCTCGTCGCTGGTTCGTCGCGCGTAGAACAAACGACCATGTTACTCGGTGACAAGCCTTCAGTTCGAAGGTAAAACTGAAAAAAACAAAAAAAAAAAAATCGCCGTGTTTTTTTCGCCCGGCGATATTGTTTCCACGGGGAAAGTAATTTATATTTACCCCAGGGGGGATGATTTTTATAGGAGAAGCGGAATCCCATCAAGCGCATAATATAGCCGTCTATCGGTTTCGTTAGAACCCGGCGCGCTATCGACGCGCGAACAATACGGCCCGACCGAAGAGCGATATCATCGTTAAATATTTCGTTTCCACGCTATATAAATCGTATCAGTCAAGAGTGTTTTTCTCTCTCTCTCTCCTTTATTCGTTCTTTATTTTGTATTTTTTTTTAATCCAAACTGTTAATCTCGCGGATCGATACGCACTGTCGGAGGGGTAACTCAATACAGGGCGGCGAACAATTTTCATTCATCAGCGGGAATTCTATCAGCGAAGGCTCCGTTGGAAACGAAGCATAGAAACCGTGGCGGGGAAAAAAGCGAGAAACGCGAGCTGGAGGCTACCACTTTTGCCGGGCGACCCTCTCTCGTGCGGTTATGGTCGCGCGACGCGACCGATCCGGCTCGAAAACGAGCAGGGGATGACGAGGGATCGGGGGGGAAAAAGTTGCAGCGTCCCTATTTACGACTTTGTCCGACGAAATAAAGACCGCGAACCCGGGGAATCGCGATTCTCCCGCGCTTACGGAATTTCCCCATAACGGTTATACCATTCACGGTATTCAGATATCGTTAATTAGAATAGAATATTTTACTTGCTGGAAATCGGAACAGAAATTTTGGTTTCCTAGCTCTTCGATTCAATTCGGGTTTCCGTTTTTAATTAATTATGGAAAGCACGGAACGTTCCGCGTTAATGGATTCCTCGTCGGGTAAAACGAAATGAATTTTAAAAAGCGTTGTTGAATTTCATTATTCGTTATTTGCGATCCGAGCAAGACAGCTGCCACCAATCCCTAATGAGGAAAGTTTGCCTATCGGAAGGGTGTAACTGATAGTATTAAAGGATTTCCATGAGACTGTTTCTTCTATTACACCTAATTTAATAATAAAATATAAATCGATAGCTACCCTCTGGGAAATCGACAAGTTTATAAGCAAGATTTACCAAACAGGTAATCCTTTCATACGCGCCCGCATACGCGTGTTTTATTAAGTGTGTTTGGAAACGTAATTTGTCTGTTGAATATTTAGTAACTTCCATGTTAAATCAGACAGCGGGCTCTCCGGGGTATTAATAATGAACCTCATACATTATTGCTTTAATATTATAAATATCCATAATACAACTTAATCATAAATATTAACAAATTTCAATGGCGAGCATTATCGACGTTGAACCGGCTATTCAGACCCATTCAGCCCTCGATCTCGAGGGTAATCAGAGCACGCCCGGCGATTTAATGCGCGTGCGTCTTGGAAAAACTTCCGGGGCGGGAAAACGACGGAACCGCGGAGGAACTGGGGCCCGGATTCTCGCAGGATCCATGTAAATTTTAAAGCAAGAGCGAATGGACGCGGATGAGAGCCGTTGTCTCGCAGGATCAATAGAAACTTTCTCAGATTCATCGTGTTCCACTTGCAGCGCTATCGAGGGGGGTGGAAGTCAGTTTGTTCCAGATACCGTCGTGCACCCGTGCAGGTAAGTATTCCTTTTCAGACTTCAAATTTACGCGAGCACAGTCAACACGGTAATCGTGTTGTACAGACGTTGACTCCAAAATCGATGGTCAAACGCGAACAGGTTCGATGAAACAGTAAAAAAAAACCGAAGATCGTTTATGGGAGGTAGTTGTTTACGTCGAGGTGCATCTCCGCACTGCTGAGACCGAAACGAGGGACGACGGAGTCACAATTGACGGCCGCGGCGATAGCAATGCCCATTTTACCCCCAAGAGGATATAAATAAAACTGAAATTGAGCGAGGGTGCGCCGTCGCGTCTACAACGTATTCACGCAGCTACCACTTCCACCCGTAATTTCATTTTAGATAAAAGTCCCGTCTCCTAACCCTTCCGACGTGTATATTTACATTTTATCCGCGGCGTTGTTCTCTCGTCTTATCGCCCTCTTGCACTTCCGTGCCAAGTGATAATATTCTCGATGCTATCGATGCCCCGTGATTCATCTTTCGTTCCATTGTTAACGAGAAAGAGTGTACGATTTTGTTTCATTCCAACGATATTAACATCGTTAAAGTTCCAGTGCTCATTATATCATTTGCCCTTCCTTTTTATCGGATGCAGAGATTGAACGGTCATCGCGCCGGCAAACAATAATCGCGATAAAAATACACCGTTACCAGACAACGGGGAAAGGGAACGTTCGATATCGATGCTGCATTCGAGTCCCGAGCGAGCTGCAATGTTTACAATATCTCAGCGCGAAACGAACAGAAGCGTCGGGAACGCTTTTCACGATTGCGTCGAGTCTTCCATTAAAAGAAGATGTACAAATGGAATCGATACCGGAAGAAAAGCCGCCGTTCCGTCTGTTCGTAATCGTACCGTTAAATATTACGTGGCCGGGCACGAATGCCGCATAATCGATTCCTTCGAATTCAATTAGTCGCGGCGTATTGGGGATTCAAATCGAGCGCGTTCGGAGAGCCCGGACGCCGCCAGAGAACGCTCTGCGACTAAATGGAGGACGGTCTAAGAATTGCATGCTGGGGCAATTATAAGCTCCTATACATTTGAAATTATTTAACTAGTCGTGGGTAATTGAACGCATTCGGTTGCGTATTATTCCAAATTCCTTTGTAAACCGAACCGGACGCGCTAGTTTTCGCGACGCGTTAAAAACTAGGAAAAGGGAAGCAAATATAAAGCTGGAGCGTCATGGCCCGTGAAAACATTCTCGCGGCGAAAAAAAAACGGGCGGACCACCCTGCCTCCCGACGGATTGCATTAATTCCGCGCACGACACGTAACCCTAGCAATAAAGTGGCGTAATTGCCGATGTGTCCGTGCCCTTCGGGCGAAGAAGAGGAGAAAAGCCCATTGGCACGACGAGCCAGGCCGGCGGCGGGGTGGCGGGGGACGCGAGCAGGAAAAGGGGTGGCCTTACAAATCCAGCCCGACGTGCCCCACACGGAGCGAGCAGACAGCGAGCCGACTTATGCGAGCCACGTGCGCCATTCTAATTTGCTTACGAGCAGCCCGAGAACGGCCTTAAAGCAGAATGCGTTACGGGGACGCGCGACCCAACGTACGTGCGACGCCCGCCACCCAGACACGAACAATGCACACGGTTGTCCTACTCGTTCGCCTCCTTATTGTTTATCGCCAGCCAGCCCTGGACATGATCCATTCGCCCGACATTTTTTTACCAGACCAGGGGCTCGAGAGCACGCGATCGCGAATAAAGGAGTCAAGTGGCGTCCCGCGCGAACACGATCCCGGGGTTTCGTTAAATGCCCCGGTGAAAACAATCGGGAGGATCGTTCCTACGCACGATTTTCTCTGTAATCGATCCGCCATAAAAAAAAATATGAGGATAGGTTTGATAATGTTCTACGGGATAGACGTCATACGATGTCTGCATCCGTCTATTTGTCGCGACAAGTTACACCTAACAAGTTGTATTCCCAAAGTAGGTTAAGAAATTTCAACTCAGACATTTGAAGTCTAGCAAACTGCAAAATTGTGAGAACTTTCTGAAGCAACCAGTCTCAGAATTATAAGACGTGTGTTCAGGGAAGAGAATATTATAAATATCACAAAGGAAAAACCCCCGAATTCTACTTAGACTCGTTCGCGATATATTCCTTCGTATGAATCGTAGATTTCTTTTCGCAGTTGCGCGCTAAATTCAACGCAAGTATAAGCGTTTTATCCGCGACGCGGAACGGAATCGATGCGCCCGGCAGAAAAGGCGTTGAAAATTTTATTCCATTCCTTCATTTCGTCGCTATCGTATCCGGGCCAATTTAAATTCCGCCGGAGACTCGCGCGGAAAGCCTGAAGGACCTAATATAATCCCGGGTACAAGGGGTGGTAGCCAGTACGCCTGGGATCTAACCTGCATACATTTCCCAAATAGGCGCGTTAATGTTAAGAATACCGCGCGCGTGTTTTCACGCCGCGAGGGGACAAAAAAAAGAGATATAGGCGTGATGGAAACGTCGGAGGGGTTCGTGGCTAGGAATTCAGACCGGATGTATCATCCTATATCCTCCATCCGTCGTCAGACAATTTTTCAACCGCCGTTCGCCCCTGATTTTTATCGTCTCCCTTTTCGTACGTTGCTAACATAACATATTCCTCGAAGACAAGGTACCGTGGAACAGATTGACTACTGTAATCGAGCGATTCATTCGCAACGTTGGAGTAGCCACTCGGTGTAGACGGGGGGGTGGTTCCTCAGCGTCCTCGGGGGACTCATTAATTCAGTCTCGACTCTTGTGTAACTCGAGACTAAAATAAAATAACGACGCCGTGCATCAAACGTAGCCCGTATTAAACATAAATGTCGTCGTTCTCAGATTGGATCAGATTGTATATGAGAAGATAGATGTTTCGGCTCTTTTATAGACCGAACACCGTCGAAGGAAAGAGCTGATTCGAAAGAAACGCGAATTCGGTAATAAGATCGGTTCGCTGAACTCCATTTACCGTGATAGGTTTCGCGTTCGTCGTAATTCGAGAAATTGGACGACGGCGTAAGGTAATTCGAGTGGTCTCGAAGGAACGCCTTTAATTCCGTGTAAATACGCGAACGAACAATTTACAGCTCGGGACGAAACTCGCGATTTGACCGATAATTCCGCGAAGTTATACGCCGCTCGAATTTGCATTGTAAATCGCGATGTCGCCGCTCGGATCGTTTAAGGAACGCCGACAAACTTCGTAATCGTATACAATTCTCGGAGTGGCGCTTTTTCGTTGAATAATTATTAACACCGTCCCGTTTCCGTGCCCGTTGTCGTCGACGTTCTCCAACACATCCCCCTTAACTCGCGTCGTCGACCGGGTAAAAGTTAAAAGTGGTTGACCCGACCTTATCCTACTCGATCGCTCGACAAACTATGATGATCCAACCATTAGGCATTATCTGGCCTCCCATCTGTTCGGGACAGCTCATTAGTCGAGGACATCCAATGAATTTACAAAAATGATATGCCAACAAAGGTACAAAAATATTTCGTGGAATTGCATAGGCTGCACACGATGCGATATGTGCGTGTAAAAGTTTTACTATAAAGATCCAAGTGCTCTCCAAACTTTCAAGCGATAGTGTACATAATTGCAGTGCAAGGTCAGGTACGGAACATGCGGTCGCAAACCTAACCTGGTATTATACTTCAAAAACATTTGTTTCAATTGCAGAGCAAATTTCAAAGGAATAAACAATGGGAACTTCGACAACTGTCGTGAACGACGTTTGATAATAATGTATCGGGAGAAACGTACAACAAATCGATAATTGCAGTGTAAAAATAATGTACAATAGCACGCAAATGCACACACTCGGAGCATTACAGACTCCGAATCGTATTCAGAAAACTAGCTTGCTAACAACAGGATGGACAAATCCTCCTCATCCATCAAACGTGGACTCTGTATACACATCGACGCAAACACTTCAGTCAATTTTCCGTGACCATCGATTCTTCGTTCCGACGTTCCATCACCCTTCGGAAACGGCAATAAAGTAGCTCTTATTCGTCACAAATATTCCCCCCCGGGGGGGCCTGCGTCGTGGATAAAATAAAAACTACAGGTTATCGGGTAAAGAGATAAACATCAATTCCGCGTGACTCCCACTTACCGACACGATCTATGTCTTCTTGCGTATAGTAGTGATGCATCGTTGCTGCTAGGTCGGCTTGCGGTAGCAATTGAATCACTCGGGCGACAGTTTATGGCCGTACGATGATCATCACGACCAATACAGCGGTCACTTTACTCCGCTATTACTCACTTCCATCTCAAACAGTCGCGAGACCGCCCATTCACCACTTCCTGCACCGTATTGTCCCTACAATACCCGCCGGTTCGAGATCGTTACGCGCTATCGAGACCTCCTAGCGTTGCTCCTTCGAGATCCTCTGGTATCGCGAAAAAGTCCACGAGAAAAGAAATAAAAGTACGCCAGACGTCGGACGCCGGTAAATAAGTTATGCGACTTTCGTCGAGGCGAAGGGGTCGTTCACCCTCGCGTCCCCCACAGTTGATCGTCCATGTTATAAAAGTACTGGCGACGCACCTTGGCCCTTCCGGCGACTAATTTTCGAGCCGGCGGTCGAACAGGACCGATCCATCCGCGTACAGACGGTGACAGGAAGATCGACGAGGCTGTTTACACGCACGTACGCGCGTCGCGGCGCCCCCGCGATGGACGTCCGTGTCTGTGTAAATCGCCAGCCGCACGGCGTTCGCAGCGGTCACGCGCAACGTTTTAAGGTTATGAGAGTCAGGCAGGGGGTGTATTCGGGCTCCGGATGCTGCACAACTCGACTCGCGGGTTCACGTCGGCCAGACGGGTCGGTCGTCGGTACGCGTCGCGACGCGTGGCCCGTGGGTCGGCGGTCGCGGCTGGCGTTAACCGGCGGATCGATCGACGCGACGCGAATTTTTCCAGCAGCACGGTGGCATCAACAACAATCGAAACGCGGGGCAAAACGACAGGTCCGACAACATTGTGGTGGAACGCTGGTCCGCAAGCCGATTCTGCGCACAGTGTCGATCGCGGAGCGTAGCGCTCGACGGCGGCCACGCTACGCAGAGGGTCGACAGTGGCGCCATCCTAGCTGCCACCGGAGCGTCGATCGGGAACACGCCGCCACCCCCGCCGACATCCTGCCCGCCACCTATCGCTGCCTACCGCCACCTACCAGCCCCATACCCCCCACAAAAACACCCCCGTGCCACCCCCTCAGCCAACCCTGAATCCTCCGCGTCGCAAACGTTCACCGGCCTACAACCGCCGCTCGCTCTCTGCCATCCACCCCCGCGCGCTCCAGCCGACCCGCCGTCGGTGGCTGCGGTATCGATTGGCCCAGTTGTCCCTCGTCAGAACGCGACGCTCGCCTCCAACATCCGAACGCGACACACCGCCTGCCTGCCTGCCTTCTGCACCTTCATCTTCCTCTTCTTCTTCTTCTTCGTTCTCCGAGCTTGTCTGGCTGTCGAGCCACCCCGCGAAGCGATGGCGCGAGATGTATTTTAATGCTGGCTCTAGCCGGTTAGGGAAGCTAAACGGGAAGGAGATGAGAGCCGTTGGCTCGTCGAGGGAAAGTTGTTGATGGCTCGCCGCTTCAAGTGGTCACCACTTGGCGGGCGAACCCCGGGAACGAAGACGGGTGGAAAATGATCGCGTGGACGCGTGTACCATTACGAGTATAAACGAGTAATCTCTTGTTTTCGTGGAATTTCATTTCGACTCGAAACAGACTTTCCCGCCATTTACCAACGCGGTATCTTGACCAATTGTTTATCAGTTTCGTGGATAAGTTGCCTAACATTTGCTCCAAAGCAAAATCTCTGCTCCCCGTATACTACAATAATTTCTGTGTGTCGCGATCGGATCGAAATAAGCTCCTGTCATTGCGCAACTGGGTTGCCCCGTAATCGTCAGATAATTATGTGCCCACGTATGTTTGATAATGTACAGATCCGCATGATCAATAGCGTTTGTGACTTACCTGTGATCTACGATAATCATTTGTCTTCCTCTCAATACATCATTAGCCCCACAACGACTCCTGGGGTCATTCGAGACCCCAAAATTTATTACACTATTTGCTCAAAAATGCATCGCATAATTAACTCAATAATTAACATCGAAATTAACGTCGCTTCGATGTGGAATCCATATTAATGTTCCACGTGGTTAGAAAACATTATATATTATTCAATGAATTCTCGATGGTTAAAATATCGACGACGTACAAATTTACAAAGCTAAATACTGATTGCGGATAATAAACGACGAACGGAGTTGAAAACCTCGCCCTATTAAGGTATCTCCGAATTTCGAAACCAGAGTTTCTGAAATTCCCCGGGAAATTGGGCTAATCTTCTCGCCATCTATTCTCAACTGTCAAAATTATCTACTTTTCTCGAAAATTCCCTGCAAAGTGGAGTTGCAGGATGAGTTGGAATGGATACCTAACTTTCGCAACCGTTTCGCTCCAACTAGTCGGGGCTATCTTAACAAAAAGTCTCCTAGTTGTTGAATTGGTAAAGGCGAATCAATTGCACGGTCCGCGCTGTCTCTGGACTCCAATCCCTATCCGAGGACGTTCAAAGAACTTGCTCATGGAAGGACAGTTACTAAACTGCAGGATCTCAATTGTAGACGGTTGTTACGCAATTCGGAATACTGCAAGAACTTTCGATCATGCTCGGAAATCCACCGGGCGACGTTCCCCTCTCCTCGGTGGGTCTTCTACGAACGTTGACGTATAATTTTGAAAGGACGAACTCGAAGGGATGGAGCAAACTATCCTTACGATTGATCGAACGCTTTTGCAGGGCTTAACGAAATATTTCTCAGCCCGTTTTCATCGACGTGCTATAGAAAACCCTCTGCTCTTTAGTTTTGCGATAGCAAGGATTATAGAAATATAGTTCGATTTAAGGAAAAACTAAATTATTGATCGACCACTGCACGCAAGAATAACGTGTTTGTTTATGTTCACTCGATTGGACGAATCTCGTTCCCCGAGGGCGTTGACCTCAAAGTTGAATTACTCCGAGGCACAGAAAGAGAGGGCAACGGGGTTGCAAAACTGCTAAGATCCGAACCCTCGAGGCTCCAGGTTCGTAATCCTAGGTGGCCAAGTATTCCAACGCCCGAGGCGTTGTCTGCAAGAGAACACGGCCGGGTCTAGAGCACGATGTCTCAACGCGTGAACTTTCCTTGAAAATGTTTGGCCTTATTCCGTCCGAAGACGGAACACACAACCGGTTCAGCCCTTTGGGCTAGTTATTAATATACAGCAGTTTCCGCCACCGTGCGACGAGGTTGATGCCATCGGTTTGCTCGAAAGCGGGGGCGGATACGGATTTTTGTCTCGAGGACCTTGACCCTTCTCAACCAGGATTCCGTGGATCGAAATATGCCTCGTTTCCGCTTTAAACTCTCACTCTGGATTTCTTCCAGGTGCTAACAGACTCGCGAAGGGAATTTTTCCAAAAAAGATCCTCCAATTTCCCGCTGGCTCGGCGTTTTCTCCCTAACGCGCGGTCGGCTCACCCTTTTTGCGCGAGAGGTCATAAGGAGGGAAGCGACCTCTGCGGGAACACGGGAATACGGGGCAATGGTAGCCGGCGATCGTGACTAGAGCGAGCCAGAAAACAGGAGGGCGCATAAACGACAAAGGAACCTGGCATTATTATGTGCCGGGGCTGAATGCATGACAATGCCAAGCGAGATTCTCTCTCCTAGTCCGTTTCTCTCTTTCTCTTATTCTCGCCCGGTTACGTCTTTGTCCACCCCGGTTATTCCCGCGGGCGCCGCTCAAGCACCGTTGCGGGACCACCGCTTCACAATGCTACGCTAACAAGGTCAGCAATTAATGAATCGCTGGAAATGCGTCGCCATAAAAATACGGGAAATCTATGGGGACCGATGTATTATTAATGAACTGACCTACACGCCCCAACCGCGGGCAAAGACCTTCCTTTTCCCTTTCTATTTCCGGGGTGAATCACGATTCCAGAAGACAAACACGACTTTTCTTTCGGTTCGAAGCAAACGTCCTTTCCTTTTTTCATGGTTACTCTCAATTTCCACTTGCTGACATTCCTTATTGCTGAGGTTTTCTCATCTTTAATCATAATTTTGACCACGACGATGTATTTAAGGCAGAATCTCTGGGTATAGCTTTAATGAAAAATCTAGCAGCGGAAAATAGTTCGCCATCACGAGCAGATATTAAAAAGTTGAATCATTCTACCCCCTATCGACGAAGAATGACTCAGCTTGATCTACGTTTGTTTTAAAAATGGTGGTTGTAAATCGAGGAACGCCAAGTTCGTTCTGGGCGTTCGCCAATTTTTTGAAGACAGCCGCCAGATTTCGCGGCCGATATCTCGGCTTCTTTCGCTCGTCACGGAAAATGGCGGGGCCGGTATCGTTGCAATTTATCGCCAGGAACCTCTGTCCGAAGCACGATCGGACAGAGTAGAAACGTTTCGGCGAAAACGAACTGGAAAATTGAAACGAAAGAAAGTGACCTTTTTCCCTCTATAGGTTGAACGATTCCCCTTGTTAAACAATAGCATCGAGGCGTATTTGCAACGCGCCAGCTACGCATTTACATGTTGGCGAGTTCCCTTTGTCGACGAAACGGAAATTGTTGAATTCGTACCCGCGTTTGATACTTCCTGTTGAGAGGAAAGTTTCCGTTCATTTTCTTTATGGAGACCCGCTACTGAGCTACATTTTTGGACAACAGTTTTTCACGAATATTTTGGAACTGTTCGGAAAATAGCCTTTGAAGACAGCACTCGTGTATAGTAAAAATGGAACTCTTCAAAAAATCGGCGAAACTCAGATTTAACGAACTGTATTTTCGTTAACGTGCTACGGAATCATTTCGACAATATCCGATCAATCAATCTCGATGGTCATTTAATTGCGAAACGAGGACAACTCAATGGCAGAAATCCAGGCTTCAGAGAAACGTGGCGCGCATTTCAGATACAGATAGCGTAAAGGACAACAGCGAATGGATACGGTAAACGGTTGTCCTGTACAGGGTGTCTCGCGAATACGGGATTGTATCGTCTAAGAGGTTGGAAACAGAAGAATTCAAACTAGTTTTCGTTTCGAGCGACCCTCGTGTCCTTTTAAAACGCTAAATTGCTCGGCCACGCCGGTAACGATCTCGTTCAACTAATAACTCATCTACAGAAAATCTTTACATCGTTGCGAGGAATGAAAAACTGCGGTTATCGGCGGGCCATAAAATACAGAGTCGTATCCAAAAAAAAAGAAAAAAAACAAGCGGAGTTGCACTTTGGAATAACGTGCACATACATTGCCAGATAACAGGAACAAAGGAAGCTGAAGCATCGAGAGCCATTCCATCCTGTCTTATCACGTATTTTCCTATCTTTAATCGTTCGAACGATACGGTTCTGTCCCAATTCCGTGGGACAGTCGCGATATGTTTCGATACCTCCGTCGATAGCATCGTTTTCTCCCGTTCGTGTTTGCGCGCGTTCAGGACCGATTCGCGATACGGATGGCCGATCCCGAAGATGTTTGAATGATGAATCCAATATCACCGTGGGCTGCAAAGCGGCAGACGCGAAATAGACCCCCGGGACGGAAACCGTTTCCCTAAAACGGGCCAATGAGCCGTCCCTGTCCAACATACATCAGGGACTTTGCTGTTCCAGTGTGCGTCCCGTGTCTATAGGTCTATGCACGCGCACGTTCCCACTCCCCCGGCAATGCATCATACGTTACAGATTGGTTTTTAGGTAAAAGAACAGCTCTGTAATAGTGTGGACATTTGACGTCGCCGAGAGAAATGGTTGGAAAATAACGAAAGTAAAACGGCGGCCATTCATCGTCACGTACCCGCGTCCGTTCGCGCGATTACTTTTTTTTTTTTTTTTTTTTTTTTACCGCGCAGAGGCGATTCGTGCTTTTATGATCTCGTTTAAATTACACGGAACGCGAGTCCGGTCGACTGAAAACATTACTTTGGAAAATTGAGGGACGCGGGCTCGGAGTTTGCGAGTTGGTCGAGTGACTCGCGAAATTGATCGCACGGGTAACATCGTTCCAGAGCTTTTCTAGAACAGTTGAACCTGACGTAAATCAACTTTGTTTGTTTACATCCACCCTTAATATGCATAATGGAAAAATGAAAGAACCTCGAACATTTTTCAACCTCTGGAGCACGATTCTGCCGATTCTTTCGTTCTGCCTAGTTTTTCGTTGCTCCCAGAGCATTTATGCCACAGAAAGGGTACATAATACGATAACTATTGCATCGCAGAATGCACAGCGGGTGGTCTCGACGTCGTTTAAAAATCATGTCGTCGCGTTAAAGCGCGGAATTTCGTCCGCGGGAAACCGCGCGCAATTAACGGATAATTCGGTGTTGAACGCGAACGTTGGCGCATTCCTTCGGCGCCCTAATGTTTGCAAAGATATACATCCGGCGAAAGTATACCGCCGCCGACGGATTCCTCGAACATCACGGGGCCCACTAATTACAAGGGACGCTAAATTACATAACTTTCGCGCGGCTGTATGTTCTAATTTGCCGCGATCGTTAAAGGTCGGTCCGCGCGCGTCGGTTTATGCATATTCATCGGGCATTTTTTAACGAGTCCCGCGACCGAATCCAGAAGAAACCATTTGATTTATTCTACCTGCCATCTCCCCCCCGAAGCCCCGTGTCCTGTCGCTCCTCCACTCTCAACCACCCCCTAATCATCGTTTTGCAAATTAATGGCGGTCGGCATCGCGTCGTTTCGCGGTTGATCGTGGCATCGCGGCGCGAATATAATGCACCTATGCGGCATCTCCAATTAACGTGGATGACATCGTTGCATTCCAATAGACACAAATAAACGGGGAACGGCAACGGACACACCGGCCTCCGCGATCGCGCGCGCACGTAAGCGTTTCTCGTTATTATACAACCACTCGACTATCGTATAATTGCCTTCGTGTACTTCGTACACTTCGTTATCTACGACTCACCGTTGCTAATTATCTCTCCTGCTTTTAACCGACCCCTTCCCTTCTTTCGCCGCGTCTCTTTCTCCCGTTCCGTGCACGCGCGTTCCCGTCTTTGTCCGTCTCCTTTCCGTAGACGGCGTCCGAGAGTCGACCGGCTTCTTGCCCTCCGCGTTCTAGGGCAACGTCGTTTCCAACTCGAACCCCTTCTGGAAAAAGTTAATCCCCTAACTTTCAAGTGGCCAAGTAACGCAGACCACTCCGACCGAGGATGCGCAGCGTCGATCTCGCAAAAGTCTGTTTCAGAGGTTAGGTATTCCGGGCGGAGAAAGTACCTTCTAATCAGTCTTTGCAAGGAAACATTTACTCGACGATAAGCATTGCTTGGTATCGAAATTTTACTTCCATCTAGCGTTTATCGATTCGATCAGAGTTTGCCCGACTCCGGACTTACCATCGACCTGAATTCTCCTTCGTAAATCCTGTACCTATCACAGAATCCGCGAACGAAGACCGCGAGTTACGATAACCTCGAACGCGAGGGTGATACGACTATAGGGCGCGCGCGCATGCAAGCAAAGACGCGCGTAACTGGGCGATGCGCGCGCTGCGGGGTGAAATTACCGGCGGAGGTCACGTGGCCAGATGGACGGCTGATTGGATCAACGAATCGAAACTTCACGACGCGTCGCGGTCATTCGATTTCGCCGACTCTGGAAAGCTTTCGTCGGCGGGAGTGGAGCTTACCAGGACCGACCGCCGACGAAAAGTTCGCTCCTGGACGGATAGACGCAGGAAGGAAGGGTGTACGAGAACACGGGATTCGCGAGGAGAACGGTCGCAGCCACGGCGAAACGAAGAGAGCGCACCCACCGAATCACAAATGAGTTGCGAGACTCGATTAAGCATCTTCCGGATGCATTATTAAGGGTACCGGCTAAAGGGTGCGGTGAAGCGGAGTCGTGGTACGGGGAGAGAGAAAGAGAGTGGACGAGCCAGAGGGTTGAACGGAACGGTTCCAAGGGGTAGAGGCAGAGGAGCGGCAACTAATGGGTTGTAACTAGTGTGTGCAGCGGATTATACCTTCTCGGTCAAGCCGCTACAAGCCACCGCACGGAGGAGCTCGAGTGGCTGTCGGCCGCGAGCGAGAAAGCGAACTCGGATGCTCCCGGAGCGAAAAAGAGAGACGGGGGATGCAGTCGAGGGAGAGGCTTAACCCGAGACTTTATGAATGCCCCGACGCGGCGCAAGAGTTCAGGTAAGATAAGGGCTTTCCGCACCCTCTTTCGTCCCAGTCACCTAGCCGACCGCCGTCAGACAGGTCTCCTCTTCTCTTCCGGCGCACCGAAAACGCGCCGTCCCCTTTTACGACCCCCCTCGCGAAATCCAGCCAACGATTTCCCGGGCACGCAGGCAACCGGTGTCCTCTAGCCATCGTGCAGCCTTTCACCGCTTAACGTCAGATTTAGCTAACTTCTGCACCCCGAATACTAGGTTAAGGGATGCATCGATCGAGCATTTTTAAGGAGTTTATTCGAAATTTATGTTTCTACCATAGAAAAGGGATCGGTTAATTGATACAAGGTAGGATAAGAGTATACCTGACATGGCTACCCAGTTTCATCGACAGCCGTGACTCTGTCTTTTCCTCGGGGTTTGTAGTCTCGAGTAACTTTTATCGCAAGGCCGTTCGCGTTTATAAGCGCGAATAAGGATCGAACGAGGTCCTTGCGCGTTATGAAATTGAAATCCCACCTTTACCGTGCTCGAAGCGTGGCACCCTTCCCTCTCGGGCTGACCTGTCGCCTCGGTTATGGGTGCTTCGGCGCGAAATAGCGACGATCGGACGGTCCACGAGACGTTTTACGCTTCTTGGCCGAGGCATTTGGACCTGGCTGGCCCAAACTGGCCGCGTCGTATAGGGTTTTTTGTTTCGCGCTGCTCGAACTTACCCGGGGGACGTAAAACGACGCGAAACGCGGCACCGGTCGTTTCCACTTCTTCTTCGACCTGGTCGTCTCGTGACCTCGCTTTTACAGAGAGATCAACGAACGGCGTTACACCCCGCGATACATCGTCCTTAGATTTTACGGGTCGCGCTTAAAAATACCGATGAATTCTTTATTTTCGTATCAACCCCAGGAGCAACGACGGTTAGGCGGTCGTTTTCCAGCGAGAAACAACTTTTGGGATCACTGACCGTCGCTGATAGATTTTACAGGACAGCCGGTGCTTCCTGGCCGGGGGCGCGAATCGTCGTGGAATAGGGGAGGAATGGAACTCGTTTAAAAATCTGTTAAAGCGAATATTATTTAAATCCGGCGCGGTAACAGGAATATCGTGTGAACGATTACCTCGGCGAGCGAGGAACACCGCGGGGTGGCGGCTACCCTACGCCGCCGTTACTATCGCAGCCGACGCCTACCAGCGGCACCACCACCAACGGCCGGGATGCCGACGCCGCCGCCACCAGCAACGCCATCAACGCCACCGCCACCATCGGTAGCAACCCCATCGTCGCGACCACCGCCACCGCTACCACCGTAGCCGGTGGATAACCTCCGCTAGTAATATTATTTCAGGTATGCGAACCATCAAGGGCGTGCCTGTATTAACCCTTTCCCCGTTCAATTCCTCGAAACCGGTTCTACACCCCCAAAATTCGAAAACATTTCGAGGGAGCAATACCACACATTTTCAAGACAAAATTTGTATCGATATCGTTGGGTGAACTCAACGTACAAAGGTCTTGCCCTCTCCTCGTCGGCACGATACACGATTATCCTGATCTTTCTTTTTCGAGCATACGACCGGAACGGGTTAATACGTCGGTGGCACGCGTGTGCGTAGTTATTCCAGCCCCGTTCGGCGTCCAAGCGTCTCGGTGTCTGCGTGTCGGCTATCTGCGGAGCACGCGAGCGCGCAATCGGCCGCCATAAAGAGAGATAGCGACCGAGGGAATATCTGCGAAACGCTCTCCAGGCCGACGCTTTTATTCCCGGTCGCCCAGCGTCGTCGGCGCTCGATTCGCGCGGGCGGTTATCTAGCAGCTAGCTGTTCGCTGATATCTGCCCGTGGTTCAAATGCACCGCGTCGTTACGGGCGTTGGAACGGTGACCCGCGCCCTGCCAGCGTCCCGATGCCGGCTCTCGATGCTTGTTTACGTTTTCCCGGGTGCAGATTGCCGCGTCGTTACGACCCGCTTGACGCACGGTCCCGTTTCCGATGCGCCTCGCGATCAGTTACTCTCGAGAAACGATTTCATGCTGGGTCCAAGGATTTATCTCGCCTTTTAGACTAGGTATCGCGAGGAACTCGAGTCTCTGTCCTCGATGGTGCACGCAGACGTAAGCAACTATGGATTAATATCTGAGAGATACTCCATTCAAGGAGTTACAGTGGCTCATTTTATGCTCGAGAAGTAGCGTCCCACATATATTAGGATAAGAATAATCTGTAACGGATTAGGGCCCGCATTAATTCCAAGGGCAAACATCTGGGTTCGTTACAGTGGGCTGTTTCGGAAGGAAGTTTGCGAGTTTGGTGTTTGAACTTGCTGTTGATTCGCGCCAACTCTTTTGGACGATTACGATTCGTACCCATTATGGTGTTTAGGGGTTACTAAAGTGGGAATCGGATTTGTTAGGGAGTTCTTCGGATAGGGTTATCGAAGGAGAAGCTGGTGAGATTTCAGGGATAAAAGCTGGGCCTATGGAAACTGTTGACTCAACAAGGGCTGTCTTATCTTCGAGCCCCTTTAGTATCAAAGGAATGATCATCGATTAAGGGCTACCGTCCTAAGTACCTTTTGTGTAACGTGGGCTCGAAAAGGGAGAGCTCGTTGGAAAATGTGAATAGGAAGTGGATAATGGTCTCGACGGACTGTAATCCCGGGTCATCTCGCGAAAAATTTCCATGTGATACGGAAGATTGCTAAACCGATGTTAGGTCTTCGATTCTGATTGCAAATGGTTGACTCGTAGGGGCTGCGGAAGACTTTTTACCTCGATCTTCGACAGCTGCGAGCCTGTCTTTTTTACCTCGGACGAGCAATAAACTGTCCACCACCCTGTGCGATACAAAGGGGAAGGTTAACAGAAACGTTAGCAGAAAGCGCAATCGATGTCGCACGCGCGTCACAGCCCTTCGGACAAAAGGGTACGGAAAGTGGCGACGACGTTTCGGACACCGGACGCGATGTTATCTCCCGCTCGCGAGAATTACTTCGCGCCTCGTCGCGCCGGCCTTTATGTCCGCAATATCGACGCGTGTTACGCGGTCCGATCGTCGCCGACCGATAACGATATTCCGTCGAATGTGACTTGGACCCCTCGACCCGTGGAGAAAAAGAGGGTGGACGGGGGGGCATGCGAGAGCCGTCACGTGCGCGTCCGGGGGTGAGTCGAAATCTTGATCGCGTCACATCGTCGACGTGTCGGGCCGCGTGTTATTCGCGGTGACAGTTATGCAGCGGAGATGTTCCCGTGATTACGCCGTCGCGAGGATAAATCTTCCGACAGGGTGCGCGACTTCTGGCTGCTAGCATGGATCGCTGACCCCGTCCGTGAAACGCGAACCGACGTCCCCGCGCCAGAAACCACGTCGTGGATCTTCCACCGCTCGATAGTACTTTCATCCCCCCATTTATTAACTCTGGAAAGGTGCGAAGTTTGTCTGTGCACCAGCTAGGTACGGTTGCACCCGCTTTAGTGAAAGTGTACGGCTTACGTAGGGAGGTGTGTGGCGAAGAGAACGTTTGGAATTTGCGTAGATTCTCGAGCAGATTCGAAAAAGCGATCAAGCAAAGGCGCACAAATGTCCAGGAACAGGGTTCGTGATCGCGGCGAGGCAATTTGGAAGAATGTGGACACGTTAGCCATAACCGTACCGGATGTGTCCGGACATATGGTATGCGCGCGATTAAGTTGGGGTTGCCGGGCGTTCTTCGGACAGCGTTGGCTCTCGAAATGTTTGCTTCCCTCGTATATTTGAGGCTTTCCCGCTATCGACGCCACGCTCGCGTCGATAATATTTCGTCGAGTTTAATAACACTGAGATTTCGAGCTGTCATTCCCTGCGCGAAGATCCGAGATTAAACGCTCGCCACGAATACCGCGCGACGAAACGAAATAAAAATCTTCAGCGATCGGTACTTCGTTTTACAAACGACGGAATAATTTATACAAACGACCAAACTATACAGAAATAACTCGGGATTAAATCAATTTTCGATAATGGTCATACCCGCCAAGTTTACCCAGTAGAATAAAACGATCTCTCGTGTTTGTATTATTCTCTACTAACATGGAAACCTCGGATTTAAATTGTTGGGGTTAGTTTTTTTTTTTTATTCTTTCGGATCGTTGGAAACGTTCCTTTGCTCCGCAATTTCGGCCCCCGTTTGTTCCCTTTCCGTGTCTAAAATATCGCTAGATTTTCCTACGGAATAAAAATTGATGGTCGTAATTTCCATCGACGTCGATGTATCCCCAAGGTCGGCCTTGGGACGCATACAGTCGTATGCAAACACACGCGGTAGGAAATGACACGAACTGGCTGACTGTAACTCTTCGTTGACCTCATCCTATCCACCCTCATCCCTGTGGCCCTTCGCCGATGGGTCCTCGCCCTTCCTCCGTCCGCCTTCTCAGCCCACCAAGATCAATACACGCACTCTGCTCTCGCTTCGCATGACTTCGTATGGATTCTTCATTCACCGTCTCCTGTTTTGTATTCCGGAGGCCTTCGGCGCGCTGTTTTCTTGGTCATTTATCGCGCGTTATACACGTCGCCATGAATATCTAATAGATTCCCTCCATCCCTTTCTTCTGTTCCATTACTTTTGCATCCGAGTCTCCGAACTGTATCAAGAGTCTGTTCTTGTCATTTTACTCGGACGACGAATCTATTTTTCACATTCCTCTTTTTTTCCGTCGGCTCGTTGTACGTTTCTGATTGAGTTTTCATGGCTTCCAACTTCGAGTTACGAGGGACACGACTGACTGAATTTACATAAAAAATAAATCGACGTCAGGAGTTTTTGGTATTCAAGGTACGACGGTAATGATATACGTAATTAAATTTACAAATTCAGTGGCAACTCGAGTTGCATTTAGAAGACAGAAATATATCGTTTTAACATTAACGACCGAGTACCCCGTCTCGGTTTCAGCTCCCTGAAGGATTAATGCGCAAGTCTGCACGCAACCAGCGACAGAATTGGCAGCTGGACCGTTCCGTAATTAGCGTTGCACACAACGGCGACGATTATCGCAAATATCGTCCGAACGACGTCAGCGGCGTTATTACCAGGCATCAAGTTAAATATGCACGATACACAATACGCGGGGCCAATAGTTCCGCTAAATTTTCAAAACCCAACGAACGCGACCCAGACGAACGGTGCGGCTTGCTGGAAACGGGTCAGTGTATAAATTTCGGACGATGTTTCGTTAAATTTTACAGCGGAATAACGGTGTTAGCGATATCCGATCGAATCGTGCCGGAATACGTGACTCGAGCTGTGATATCTTGTCAAACTCGTTTGCCGAACAATAATAATGGGATTTTAAAGCTCCTCGCCCGTTAAGGGCTAAGGTAATCGACATCTCCGGGCACGTAACTCACGCAACAGCGGTTCTGATTCGGTAACCGGTTAAAGAGGGAGGGGGGTGGTGGCTGTTATTCAACGGGGTAAGCCGAGCATAGTCGAATAAAATAGTGCGTCGGCGGAGGAAACCATCTCGCGAGATATCCGGAAAGACAGCAATATGCACGTCGGATGAAGTAAGGGGGTTGTAAAATTCTGCTGCGCTCCGCAACTTCCGGGCCGCGTTTGATGCCGGGGCTGCAGCCAGCACTTGTCGAATTCAGTGTTATGAGGTGGAAAACAGCTTTTAAAAATAGCCGAATAACGTGTTTCCGATGCGCATTTACGTACGTGTAGTAACTTCGATCCGATTATCCCCACACACACACGTACCCTCGCTCGCATATTTCTTCGGAGTACCGTGGCGCGCGAGAGGTGGCAGTATAAATTTTCTAATGCTATCTCCATAATTCTGTCTCCATTCCCGCGAACGTCGTCGCGGGAAAATACGACGGTCGAAACGTTGCTAACGTATCCGAAATAAAAGGCGGATCGCCGCTAGGGGCCGAGGCTATTCGAATATTTTCCGAGTATTGGAACTAGCTATATCACGAATAAATTTCCAATATCATTATTCTAATATTTGAGTGTTCGAATCTCGTTATTCGAACGCGGGAACGGATCCGAAATGCTAGCGTGGAAAGAGGCGATCGAAATATAGAAAACTCTATTCTCGAACCATTTTATAGCATCTGCAAAATTGCACCGGGAAACTTTCGTGTTTGACTCGCTATGATTCAAAATATACGATATTCGTTGGATAGAAATTAATCTGAATTTCGGTTCTACGTTGCATACTCGGTAGAAATGTAGCGATGTACATACATACGTGTTACAGGGTCTGTCGAAGGACACGGAAACGGTCTGTTTTAGTAATTAGAATTAGAGCGAAAATAGACACCGTCGCAAGCTGTTTCGCGTCGCCGAAACGATGCATCCAGCGTCGAATAACACCGAACCCGAACAACGACCGAGTTGACCAAAATGGAAACGAGTTTCTTCCTCGTCCCGCTTTACAATTCCGTGTGAATGACGCGCGTGGAAAACAGGTGGACACGGAAGTTGGTCTGCGTTGAACGGCGGAAGAACCACGATCATTCGCATGTTCATTAAAACGCAAACGAATTCCACGCGGTCCTTCGTGCCGACCTGACTCAACCAGACGTCCTGTCTCTCATGCTCTGCCCATACTATACACGGTATGTACGCTCACTGTCGTGAAATTCGTTATTGTCCGATTCGAAACACGGCCCCGAGGCTGGCCAAATTTCAATCCATTTTTATTCCCCCGATCTTTTTCCATTTTCCTTGACGCGTTGCTCGACGGCTCGATTATGTATTTTTATTTTGCTGGTGAACGTTTTCTTCTCGGATAACCCGGTACGTATAAACGCGCAGCAGCTCCGAGTTTTTAAGGAAACTTTGTACGAGCCATTACGCATCGGTCGCCAAGTGACTGTCTCCTGTTTCCATTACCAGTCGCTTCGTTAGCCATGGAACCGACGGCGACGTTGTTCTTCGCGTGGGGACGGTCGTTCCGCGTTTCCAGCGGCGTGCCGACGCGTGGCGTCGCGTCGCCTTCTTTCCTCCCTTCGCGGCGAACGCCTCTCTGGACGTCATTTATCACGCGCGGGCCGCACGAGCCCCGCGATAGGTTCGTTTCATTTGCAACCGCGTCCATTAATACTGGCCGTTTCGCTCCGTAATTCTTTCGTGTCTCGCAAGACAACCGATGTCCCGCCGTCTCTTCTTGCCGTTCGTTTTTCCCACCGGTCGCGACAGACGAGGAATCGATCCGCGCTCGAGTTAAATAAGTGCATCGAGTTACCGCGCGCCGCCATTTTTCTGCTTTGCTCGTCGAAACGCGAGAAAATTAATCTCAGAAACTTGGCTGACCGCGTCTGACCATTGCTCGATATTTCTACTTGACTCGGTACTTTTAAACGAATTTCAAATCCTGCAAAAGGGTTAAACCACCCATATCCCATAAGAAAGCCTTCCAGTTTCACCCCTGCGGCGAAACAAATTGTTCAAGTCTCTCTTGACCTTTGTGCGCCGACGACATGAATTTAAAAATCGTGAATTTGTTTCTATTTCTTAAAATGTGTAACAAAACCAAGATCGGGTCCGTTGAAATTCAGTGGTATAACGTAACCGCTGACGCGGCAGTTGTATCTACACTGTTCTTGCCATTAGGAGAACTTTGATAACGTCTGAAAGGGCCGGTCCGTCAACAAACTACTTGCAATTAAATTTTTAACAAGGTGCACTGCTAGGTGTACAGTAAACCGCTGCGTTAATTGCAACGCTATTCATCGTATCGTCGAGTGTCCGGAAGTTGAAACGCATTGTTTTCTTCTCGTGCGTGCAACGCCGCCTTTTCTGCCGTCATTTGTCACACCTATCGTACGGTTACGCGATAGGTTCGTTTCATTTGCAACCGTGTTCATTAATCCACGGCTGTTCCCCGCCATGCATGAAAATTGATGTCCATTCACCTTTTTTCTGCGTTCCCGCGGAGCGTGCTAGACTTTTCATCGCGACGGAAATGCAAAGTGTCACGGTGAATTACCAACAATAAAAATATATCGTGCTCACTCGCATTTTTCGCGATTGTCGCCGGAGCCAATTAGCTTTCGAATTTCCCGCGCGATGCAACGCCGGATCGATACGCTCGCGTGGGACCACGGTGACCCACGCGTCTCTCGGTCCAAGTTCTGATATTATATTCCCTTTTCGACTAAAAATATTCATCCTGGAACTCTCTTCGTACCTTAATTTCGAGTTTTAAAAACCCATCCTAATTGGATCACAATTATAGGTCATCGAGCACTCACGCGGCGCGAATAAAATATAACAGCGAACGTGTAAAACCATTTCGTTCGTTCCTGGAGGGGCCAGGACCGCCGTTCGTGGTAAAAACAGTGGGAGAAGTTTGAAATTCTATTTTCAATCTCAGGATGGAATTCTTCCGCTGAAGTGTTACGTCAGGTCTCGTTTGTCAAACCCCGGAGAAACCAGGGACGAGGGAGAAAATTCTACCCCTTGAGAAGAAATTCCCTCTTTGTTACCCACTGCGTATCCCTTGCTAATGGACATTCCAAAACCCATCCTTTTTTTTTTCTCGAATTTGAATACGTGACAGTTCGCGACAGCTGCCGCGAAAGTTCAGGACAAACTAACGCGCGCGTGACGTTCCACTTTTCGACCTACGAAGAAGGAAAGTACCATGATCGAGGGAAATTTTTAGAAATTATACATTCTTGGACTTAAGCTTGACCCTGTTAAAAAAACATCAGTTACCGTACGTACACGTAAGCTTGTCAAAGTTTTCCTAAACTGCCGAATTGCCAAACATAAAAATCGGGAATTCAAGTTCAACCCCTCGGTGCGTCTAGTCGCTAACGACGTTCGCTCCCACCATCAACGCCACGGAACGGAACCGTGCTATCTTTTCGTGTTCCGGTCGTCGAATCGGCCGACGCAAATAAAGTTCCCCGTTTCCGTGATCTCTGCATTAGCATTCGAAAAATTTACGAACCCCGCCGGATAAACGCGCACGCGGCAACGAGGGGAAGAAACGACTCTGGGTCCGAAGATGCATGCGTTTTCAAGGGAGAGACGCGCCAGATAATAAAGATGTCTCTGACTCCTCTTTCCTTCAAATTTTTCGTAGAAAATTATTACGCGATTCTCAACATTGCTATCTTCTACATTCTTTCAATAATAAAAGCAGTAGTAAAAGCAACAGCGAGCGAGACGTCACCCTACAATTTACGTTCGACGCAACCCACAGCCTCTCGACAAGAATTTCTATATCACGTAACTTTATCTTCGAGTCAAGCCGCGAGGACACGCGGAGAGCGTGGTTTTTTAATCATCTAAAATAATCGTCGAGGCTCGCAGCCCCCCAAGCGAAAGCGTAACCGTGGATGGCGGGAAACACGAAGCTCGCGACTAAACGACGTCCGAAGATGCACGCGTTTCCAAGGGAGACACACGCCACGTAATAAAGGAGTCTCTCTCTGACGAATTCTCCTCCCTCGTGGGTCCCTTTATCCTTCCCTTCGTGCCTCGGTCTGGTTTTTACCCGCAGGTTTTCTCCGGGCAAAGATTACAGCGACGCGAGGAACCCAACAAAATATTCATGCCCTCCCCGTATCCCCGTACAATAACCATTGTGCGAGACTCGCGCACCATAATAATCCAGGCCGATATTACTGTCCTTTTTTTTCTATTCCACCCCTCCCCCCCCCCTCTCCCGTTTATTCCCCCGGGTGTCGTTTCAACGGGTTCGCCAATTCGAACCCGCGATCCATCGATCCGCGGCCCCGTCTTCGCTGTTCCGCGATGTTACGGGGGCTCGGAAGGGTATTACAACTTTTATCGGTACTTGTCGATTACTTTTCACTTCGCCGCGAAGAATGGAACGACCGCAGCCTCGGTGTATTACTTTCGGTTGGAAAAACGACCACGACGAGAAATTGATTCGCGACGGAGCGCGGAAAAACATCCCCCCTCCCCCTCCCCCGGCGAGCGTTGCCCCGTCGCGTCGTGGAATTTGTTACGGAGTACTTCGGTTTTCGACCGGGCACCGACGGCTTTAAATGGTATTTAAAATTGAACGACGCCAGACGAGGAAATTGGACGTGCCGCGGCAACGAGATCTCCGCCATTCACGTTGAAGTACTCGTCGCTGGAAACTGGGTTACCGTAAATTTTATTTTCAATCTTAGACGCTCGATCAGTCATTCGCTTCTCCTGTCTACGGATTCGATCGCTGGGGTACCTTGATCCACTCGATCCAACACACTGCAGTTTTTATCACACGAGAATAGGAACAGGTGCATCGAAGCTCGAAAACAAAAATAAATGCAAGCATAAATAACAAAGGGATATAAATGCTCTTTAAATATAAAAAGTCAATATCGCCTCAGTTTTCATGAAACAACAAAGCTATAAGTATAGCTATGTAAACGTCTAAAAGAAATACTATTTCGGAGTAAAAATGGAATTCCGTTGCTGTTATAGTCTCGCGTAAATAACTTACGTTGTCCGTTACGAAGCTCCGTTAACATTTCCTCGCTCGATTATTTATAGTCTTCCGTCAGCTTAGCTCCTCTAATTATTTATAAATCGACTTCTATTCGGAGTCGCGTGACTCGTGCATTAAAGGGCGCGTTCCCGCATGTAGTAATGATAAAAACGTTAACGTCGTTGACGTGGACTAATTCGTAATTTGCGGAAATATAGCGCGACCGTCCGTTGATCCGTCATTTGGGACGTCGCGAGTGTTTGGCGTTTCGAAGTATCGAAATGCGCGACCAATGGGATTACCAACCGCCGCAATCGCTAATATCGATATAATTGCTAATAACTCGAGCCCATTAATATGTCACTTTGGACACGAGGAGACGCATATTGTAACATTACAACGCGAAAATCGCCATCCAAATTCCCTTAAGGCAGCTTTCTCGCTTGGATGGCCCAAATAATCGACTTCACTTTTACCGAAATTCTTATACTTTGAACAAATATTCCAAATTGTATTCTACATTGTCCATTCGTTTTTGAACAAGGAATCATCACTCGATTCAACCACCGACGGATACACGTTCGTTTTTTCGAACTGCTGGCAACTTTTCATCCACTCTCGTCGCGAATGGAGTCGCAAAGGAATACCTCGCGATCCACCCCGCGACATGTTTCGCAGAATTTACGTAACCTATCTGTAAAGTTCGCCACACGAGGGTCTCGTCGCGTCACGCGATACGGTAAGTCAACGCCTCATCGATCCGAGGTAAACAGACCCTCGGCATCCACGACGTTACGGAACCGATGCTCGTCATCGTCGTCCGATTTTCTATTCCGGAGCTCGTCGCTGACCCGGTTCGCTGACTTTCGTGAAACTTTGCCCGAAAAAAGGAGGACTGGCCAGGATGAAGAACGGTCATCAGCGAGTTTCCAGCGGATTCGGGAATTCGGTCGTCGCGGCACGTAAAATCCATCGAACGGATGCGAGCGGCGGCCATCTTCTACCGTGGCTAGTTTACGGATACATGCTTGGAAAATGCGATAAATAAAAATAGACTCCGATAATTTATATTTATACAATGATAATTTATAACTGCGAAAAGTGCAACGTTCGCTTTCGTTTTGGTGTGGGGGATGGAAATATAGGCGGTCATCCCCTAAACCAAAGTAACGACAGCCGACGCCGGCACCGTCCATACGTCTTCTCCCTAAACCGACCAATAAATCGAAGAAATCGATGGCTGATTGAATGGAAGCAAGTAGATTGCCGTTCACGTTCTCTCTTCCCTCGAACGTTTCCTTCCTCGTTCGTTCCACCGCTATCCTTTTCCCGTAGTCGTGTTCTTAAGCGCGTAAGCTGGTCATCGCCGAGGCCAAGTGCTTAGCGGTTAAACGATCTAGGAATCGCGTGTGCCCGGCGATCGCAGAGAAATAATCTGTAGGAATTGTTGGGGATCCTCGGCCACGAGGACCCTACAGCGACCCTGGGTGTCCTAGGGGGCGAGGCTCGAGCCAAGCAATCGGTTTAATGGTAATAATATCGAGATCGAAAAGTGATTTGATTTTTCTGGAAAGCATGTGGCCTTTGGAATCTACTCATCGTCTACAAACCGGGGAATCGTAAATAGAACGTGTATAATTTTTGTATTTAATATGGAGCGTGGTTAAATATAATTCTGTTCCCTACAGTTCCTCGTTTTCAGGTTATATTAAACTCCAAAATTCTAGCTCGTATCGCGTTTCCTAAGTGTTTGATCACGAATTCTCCTCGTCGCGGAGACTGTTCAAACATCTATTAGCAATTCAACCACTAGATGGCTGATCTATCTCACTACCGAGTAGAATTCAAAGGCTCCGCTTAAACCAGATTCCGCTCGAAAAGCCTTGCCTATCCTTGTTTGAGCTAAAACCCGGTAATCGGGAAATAAATAAAATTGTATATCCTTTAAATTCAATTACGTATTTAACGTAACGAGAGGAATACTCGAGAAGGAAATATAGAAACGAGGAATTTTTCCTTCCAATTCAGTAGAAAAATTTGTACCTGTACCGTTTTGTAAAATAGTTACCGCTGTCTGTAGTTCAGCGTTACTCCTCTCGGATCAAATAAACTTAAACCAGCGTCTTGAGATGTAGCTACTCATGTTGTATTTACTCTTTCCCACGATTCGTCTTTGTACCCTTCCAACTCGCTGTCTGACGACTGAAGCTTAAAGTACCGACAAATCACTGACTCCCAAGGGACACGTTTCCACCTGCCACAAAAGGTTAACGTAATTCTCTATCTCAGGAACCAATCAACCCTTCAAGATTTTTTCTCGACCCGAAGCTTGCACCAAATGTATTTCCTTTGACAAAAATACTCGGACAACGTTATAACTGTATCTTTAACCAGAGATGTTTCATCTTTGGAACGATAAAAATATTAACCCCTATCATGGATCATTTAATTGCATGCCTGGTAATTCCGCGCTCGATCCATCTTTTAATCCTGTTAAACGCGCACGAAATTTCTCGTTCAATTCGCCTCATTGATTTTCTCCAGCGATTTTTAATTTTCGCAGCTGCACGTTACATGCATTCCCATTGCATTATCCACGAGAGAAATGCGGAGGTCCGTCCGAGGATCATTTAAAATCACCCCTAGCCTGGCGTAGCTTCGCGATGCGTGGCGCGATAGACCGATCAACGATCACGGTAACCCCTTGAAATTCCGTGCTCCCTTCCTAATTTCGATTCCGTTGGGGGAGCGTCGACGTTGACAGTCCCCCGCGAATTACAGACTTGTCCTGTATTATTTAGACCGGAATAGCATATCGGGCGCAATATGTTGTTTGCGATTGGATGTACAGCAGAAATCAGCCGTGCACGCGTCCTCCTCGAGTGTCTCTTTCAAAGAGAGTCCTGCTACAAATCCGGCGTCGAAAAATCGGCAACTGGACTAATTTGTTCGTTTCGTCCGGGACGCCAATTATCATTTTTAACTGGCACGTCCCCGACGCATGAATAGCAAAACGCAATCGGGAAATGTAACTGTGTTTAATGAGCTCGGCGCTCGTTAAAAAAGATTCTAGCGACAGGACGAAATCGCTATAGAATTAACGCGCATCGCCATCGGATGTCTCATTACCCGATCAGATGTTCCGAGTGTTAATTTACACCCTAATCCTGTCGCTATTATGAAACTCGACGCTAATCCCATTCATCACTGTAACACACATCATCGATTATTCCAAGATTCGTGCCAACCGTATTATAACGCGTGACATATAATATTTCGTAGCGAAAGAAGACTATATAATATGGAATAGCGGAAGAGATTTCGAAATCAAATTAAGTTTTTTATATGGCACTATATGTCCTCATTTAGGTAGACGTGCAGCCCATTTCGTGACGAATTCATTGACCTAAATAATGAGACCTGCAAATGACGTTGAGTACGGAAAATCTATATTTCAAGTGGCTTAAATATCCCAGTCGCTTTTCATGATACGAAAACACGCAGTGAAAAATATTAGATTCTTCTTGAGTACTTGGAATATCTATTGAGATCATATTGTCATCATTGGATTAGTTTTGACGTCAGCTATCCGACTTAGAATTAGGGATATAACATATATAACATATATAATAAAAGTATTAGATTCTTCTCGAGTACTTGATATACCTATCGAGATCATATTGTCATCATTGGATTAGTTTTGACGTCAGCAATTCGATTTAGAATTAGGGATATAACTCGAGAATAAGGTGAAATTAATTGAGAGCGATTTGTATTATTTTCTTGCGTCCCCGATCGACCATCCCCGTGGACGAGTGAAATACTCCGCCAATTGCATCCCATCGAGGCCAGGACAGAGGCCAAGAAGCATCAGGAGGCGATCGGTTTCTGATGGCGGACGATCCCCCGCCGTTGAACGGTTCGTCCAATAGGAGATAAAGATTACGTTTCCCGAGTTGGCGGCGGTATCCTCCGATCTCGATGTAATATTTCTAAGTTGCAGAAACGTATATACGCAACAACGCCGGAGCCCGGGGTATTCTATAAACCAGAGCCGGGCAGGATCGTTGATAGAAAAGGGCGGAAACAACGAGGATAACAAAGAGGGATAGAGATATCGAGTCCCAGGCTCGGGCCAAAGCAGCCCCGACCCCGGTTGATATTGAGAAGCAAATTGAATTTGAACGGTGTCATAAAAGATGGATATCAGTTGCACGCACCCCCCTCGCGCCCCGAATATCCTCTACAAATTCGTTACCGACTTTCGTACGGGTCGTACGTTCTCCATCGAACCTTATCAATCTCTCCTACCGTTGCCCGGTTACTACCTTTGCAATTACTCTTTCCGATACGTCGACCAAGATAGTGATAATAATAGCACGTCTTTGTCGTACCGAACTCACAAAGAAGATTCAGTTTATCCGATTCCTCGGAATGTTTGAAAACCACTGGCCTATGGAATAACGCGAGACTGTTTGTGCCAACTTTCCGCGTTTCCAGTCCGAGAACGCCGAAGCGTCGTTAATGCATCGGGTATACGAACGTAATCGATCGTGTGCATTGGCGAACCACGGAATCGAGGAACGCGAGGCGGTGACTTGGAACAGGTTGCCGGGCTTCGCAAAAACCCGATAAACGAGAACATGGAGCTCTTTTTAGATACTGTTGACGTAGATCGAAGAGCTTCTTCTTCGTCAGTTTCGAGACCCCCGAAAGAACGCTTCGCCAAAGAGGGCACCACGGGTCAAGGACTTGGGAGTATTTTTTGGGGTGTTCTAAACTACTTTGAATTTTTGATTAATTCAAAACTCTAAAGTATAATAATAAAACTTGAATTTCGATAGTCCTTTGCTAAACTTTCCGTTCGACGAGAAATCCAGCATCTTTTTTCGACGATCCCATAACGCATAAAATATTTCGCGATTTCACGGTCCCCGTGGATAAACTACGACGCAAAAAATAGCTTGTGTGGGTTTATTTCCATACGAGGAGGACGGTGTGAGCGTGCGTGGGCAGATCACAAACGCGCGGGTGGCGGGGCTCGGGCGTTGATTGAATGTGACTGTCGCGATGGAAGAAATTCCGCGAGCTGCATCGCACCAACACCGACCCGCGCCGGATGAATATGAATGAAACAGGTTTCCGGTCCGGCTGAGCCCGAACCATTTTTACATTTGCATTCGTATTTGTCGAACGCGAGGGCCGAGTAATAAAAGCAGTCTAATTTTCTCCTCTTTTTCGACAGCTTTACCTACCGGGCACACCGATGTTCCGCTCCGAAGGGACAGAGAGACATTTCTCTCGACGTCCTGCGGCTGGAACGGTTTTTTGATCATCCGAATCCGCGTCTCGTTGTTAATTACACGTACATCCGGTAACGAGACCTATTTTTACGCCTGGAATCCCGCGACAAGATGGTGGAAAACCCCGTCGTCGAACTTTTTGATACGGTTTCGTCCACGAAAGAGTTACGCCATTATTAACAGCTTCGCGGAATGAAGAAACGTCACCGTAGAAAATAGAGATCCACAAGAGCCAAGCGCAATGATAATATTCCTCTTATTGGAAAAATTCGAATCTTTCTAGCTCCCCCCAATCGTTAACTAGTGTTCCGTCTTCTAATTTATCGTTTCCAATAACACGACTCTACCTTCGGCAAACGCAATATTCCAAAGACGCTCGCGCGTAGCTCGCGACTGCGAGTTTCCTCGAAATAAACGGTCAGTTAAGCGTTTTAACGGTGAAAAGAGCCCCGAGGATCCCGACGTCTGTATTATTAGCGAGGCTGGGCGGACGCGAGCGCGCTCGAACCGTCGTTTTCTTTCTTATCGAGCGGAGGAGCCGGTTTTATTATTCCCCGCTGCTACCCTTCAATAATGCACCTTGATACAAGTTGATATCCGCCCGCGTCTGAATACCGGGGACCTCCTCCGACGCGCGATCGACCGTTTTCCAATTTGACGTCGTTTTTCAGCACGCCGGCCGATTTCACGGCGCTGGAACGTCGTCTCTGTCGGATGATCGATTGACAGCTCGACGCGTCCAACTACGAGCGTGTGCGAATGCGACGATACGGACAGTTAAGAGTCGCGTGTCTGCGTTCTTGAAACCGGAAAAAGGCGCATCAATTTCCACAGGAACGATGGAACTTGGCGTACATGGACCGGTGCACCGCTCGACCGAAGATTATTTGTAATCGATCGCGAAGACACCTTTGGACAAAGCGACGGTACTCCCTCGATATTCGCGTTAATGGAGTACGAATTTAAAGGTCCTGGATCTAAGCACGAATTCTCCGTTCTTTCGTTTTGCTCGTCGATGTTTTCGCGCAGTTCGCTCCCCGTTCTCGCAACAATAAACTCCCGCATCGTCGAGTGATTTATGCGGGAAGCGTCAGCGTCGAAACGAGATCGCGTAACATTTACTTAACGTTCGGCGAGGAGGGCAAAAGTTTCGGCGAGCGCGGGCAAGTAAGGCTACGCTAGCTAGAGGCTGCCTCGAAACTCTTTTATTTGAGTTCGAATTAGCCGCCTCGATGCGGTTTAAGAATGGATAGCAGAGAGTGGTTGGCGTTTCCCCGTTCGTGCTTTGTTTAGAAATCGCGCACTTATGCCCCCCACCCCCACCCTCTTCCCTCTACGCGCTAACTTATTCCACGCGTTAGCGTAATTGGATCAGCGAGAATTACGGAAACTCGCTTTCAGCTCGCCCCAAGCCGGCGAGGCGCGCCGAGAAACACGGATGCCGGGGTTTTCGCGGATTCCGTCGTTCCGTGGCGTTGGCCTGATTCGATTCTTATTCGCGCGACCCCCCCCGGTAAATCCAACCATTACCGCTGCGTTATAATTTTATCATTTTTTGGATACCCGGCTCGATCAGTTATGGAACCTCAAACGATTTCTAACCTTAACAGGAACAAACGTTTATTCAGTTAACAATGAGAGGTAGAACGTATGCTGATACAATATGGCGGAACTGAAACTTGAACTAAACTGTAGTAGAGCTACTGTACGGACTTGGAATTGATCTTGGACGGCCGGAGTGAAGCTGAACTAGAACTATTGCAAGACTAAACTGGCAGAGATCCAGAAGTTACATGTTCAATATAACAACGATATACAAACGAACTTGGTAGTCGCGTAGAGATAGAGCGTTCCCTCGGCGCAAGTTTGGCCAAGTTTTTAACGGTTCTGGAGTATGAGCGAGGATGATAGGGCGCGACACGGTTCGTAAAGTTGTGTTTTCGAGTACGAAACAGGTTCGATGACGCGGGGTTACGATGTAACTAACTTTACACGCGCGGGATCGATACGCGATTAAATACCAGATTTTGAGCGTTTCTATCATGCACAGGAGGCCCTTGTCGGGGCTCACTTTCGCACGAAACCGCTCACGAAAGTCCCAGGCTGCCTTTGTGCAACGTAAGACCGAGGCTAGGTGGAGCTTTATTAGATCCCCGACTGACCACCTACGTCCACATGAATACGAAAGTTCGACGCGTGCGGGTACAGGCTGTCCATAAATCTCTAGAAACTCTATTCGTTCTTAATCCCTGCGAATTAAGGGGCATATGTCGTCGCGGAACGAATCGTAAAGAATTGTCGAAATCCCTGACAGGCGACCCCTGCAACCACATTTCTATACGGCCACCCTATCGTAGATCAGGGTGGCGCAAGGGAGCACACCCTCCCCCGGGTGTCAATTTCTTGGGCATTAATTTTTTTCATGTTAACAAGACGAGCACGAAGACAGTAACTATTTTGTAATAAACTCTTATTAGGGGAACCCTGTTTTTGTTATTTGAAATAGCGTTTGAGATATTTTAGCGGATTTTGCGAGAGGATGGAGTCGCAACGGGACGGAACAACGCGCGAGCATGAATAGAGGAGGCATTAGAAGGTACACGCCACGAATTACGCGAACCCAGTCCTCCTGGCGCTTCCCTCTCCGAACTGTCGTGTCAATTAGAGCCGAGTCCCGGAACGGTTTGACGCTCCACGGTAACGACCTTAATTCCGCTAATGACGAAGAATATTCGCGGGAACGCGCGCGTTGATCGACTCCGGGACAGGTGGCCGTCTGCACGCGCGCGCGCACGGAACACCACGGCACCGGAAGTAGTCGGCTGTATGCCTGCAACACTTGTGTCTCGAGCACGTGCTCGTTTTGGGGAACGCGTGCTCTGCGGTGCCGTTGTTACGCAGTAGATCGGCTACAGTAAATCACCAACACTATAAACTCCTCGAATCGTGTCGAGCATATACAATGGCGGCCATTTACTTACCTACAAAACACGTTTCAACTTCCAAACTGCGCAATAGCGTCTTGGGGAAACTTGCAGGAAATATCTAAACTATAGAATTGTAGAATTTCAACCTGACGCGTTAATGATTTCGATTTTCCTTGGATTTCTTAACGTTGAAACTCTGGACGGGTTAATCGACTCGAAATAAAGGTGTGAACGATAGCGACATCGTCAACAAAGCCATAACTTTGCCGACGATGGAACGACAGTAACGATTTCCACCGCGCGGATCACGGTGCGTTTGGCATTTATGAGAATGAGTCAGAATTGCCTGGTTTCCGGTTGCGTGCGATCGCCTTCGAAACATTAGTCTCCGGGGGAGAAGGAAACACGGTAATGTCGTGAACCATGCGTTTCACGACGGTCGTACAACCTCCGCGAAAATTAGACTTTTCGACGAAATTAAAAAATTTCAAATCATTATAAAAAAATTATTTTTAGCTAGAGGGGTTAACTACAATCATTTTTGGTCAATAGACATACTCCCCAAATCCTAACCATTTTCGAGAAAAAAATTCATTACTGAAAATATACTGTCTGACCAGACGTACACTTATTCCCTTGAAATTTTTCAGTGAAAAAGAGTTTCAAATCGTTTTAAAAAAATTATTGCGGGCTAGGGGGATCAATTTCAATCATTTTTTGTCAATAGACATACACCCCAATTCCTAACCCCTTTCGAGAAAAAAATTCATTACTGAAACTATACTGTCTGACCAAACGTACACCTATTCCCTTGAAATTTTTCAGTGAAAAAAAGAATTTCAAATCGCTTTAAAAAAATTATTTTGAGCTAGGGGGATCAATTTCAATCATTTTTGGTCAGTAGACATACCCCCGAATTCCTATCTACTTTCGAGAAAAAAATTCGAGAAGATGTGAAATTTTTCGACAAAATTAAAAAATTTCAAATCGTTATAAAAAAATTATTTTAAGCTAGAGGGGTCAATTACAATCATTTTTGGTCAGTAGACATACCCCCGAATTCCTATCTACTTTCGAGAAAAAAATTCGAGAAGATGTGAAATTTTTCGACAAAATTAAAAAATTTCAAATCATTTTAAAAAAATTATTTTGAGCTAGGGGGAGCAATTTCAATAATTTTTAGTTAATAGACATACACTCCAATTCCTAACCACTTTCGAAAAAAAAATTCTTTACCGAAAATATGTGTGGCCTGGAATGTTTTCGTAAATTCATTTTCTGTTTCACTTCCTCCTATGTTCATTTTTTTGTAACCTATTGGTAATGTTACGAGTGACACGAAAGTGGTAATGGGGCTTTAGATGCTCAGAAAAATGGGCCGAAAAAATACATTGGATGTAAGGTCTACTTGTATACCTCGTTTGTGATTAAAGGGAGAAAAGCGAGAAAGATGACGGCAGTGTACGGGGCAATATTCTAAGTACGGAAAGTGCAGCTCGTATATCCGTATTTGCGATATTAAAAATTGCAACGGGCCCGCAGGTTGTCAGACCTGCGCGGAACACGTAATTATGTGGTCCTTAATTTATTACGCGACTGGCTTGAACCGGACAATATAATAAAACATAAAATAATTTGTATTAATTATAATTAAACGAATACAATATTATTTCCAGCTATATCACCGCGATAAATTTAATCTTTCAACAGACTGACAGAAAAGGAGACAATTTTACAATTCGTAATAAGTTCTGTAAATGTTGTTCTACCAAAGTGTATTTCGAAATTTCCGGAAATTTGGGGAGATTTGTTTAGAACGGAATGCGTCGTATGCACGAATCTGGGATGGCGTACGGCCACAGAGAAACAGACGCGTTGCACGGTTGCAGCAGCGTTAAATTCGTCGGCGACGGTGCAACGCCAAGTCTACGTAATACAATGTAAAATATGGCGACCGGACTCGTGTTCTAATTACGGTGTATCGGCTAGCCGTCCCGGTTGAAGCCGCGCACGTCCGGCAAATGGGAAGTTAGTGAGCAATACTTACTAATCACGACTAATCAGACCGGTAATTCCTGCAATTAATTGATATTCCGACGCGAATGATTGAAATCGGTAGTTGAATGTCGAGCTTGTTAAGTCCGTTACGCTTGTGTTCTTAATATATTGGACCGTAGAAGCGTTGTCCTACGTTGGGAACGTACGACAAACATATTCACCGCGCTGACAATTATGGCGGATCGTTTCGATCGATGCTCGCACCGAGTCAAAGTGAACCACGCGAACAAATAACCATTTCATATGTACTTTAAAGCAAAGCTAGAAATTTAATATCAGGTGGTTCGTAGAATATCCGACTTCTATGCAAAGAGTTCATTTTCCCATCGAACGAACAATGCACAAGAATTCTGTCCATCGCTGAAACGCCGCTGGACTAGGAGACGCGACGAATGCAACCCTCGGCCCCCGCCAGTCGCCCCTAACCACAATAAAAGAGTTTCGAAGCCGGGGCCAAACATCGAAACAGCCCGGGAAACGTATTTTCGCGCGGGGGCCAATAACGCCGGGAACTCCGCGTCCAAGTTTTTCGGGAGACGGTGCAATCGACGGATCGGTCTCGCTCGGGCGAGTAATAAATTTCGCCGCGACGGTGACCCCGATTCCCGCACCCTCCATCGTTCATCCTATATTTTATCGTGTCGCCGAAAATATATTCAGGAAAATCCTGCGTAATCGTCCCGTCCTACCACCCCGACGGTAATTCCCGTCACGACGCCAACGGTTGGACGAGCGGCCAGCGCCCGTCCACCACAGGCCCGGTGAAAAACCGTGCTCGAGATTCGATCGGTTTCACCAGAGGGGGGCACCGCGGATCAGGTTTCGGATTCTCCTAGGATTTAGATCATTATCCTCCGATACGAGCCGGGAACACGTCGCTGCGAATCGAGAGGGTTCGTGGGACGGGACGGCCTGTTCTTTGATGCCCCCGCAAATCCGAGCGCGCGAAACGATTAATGCCTAACCGGAATGGACGTTGGTGAACCGTGCGTCGGGATCACGACGATTCGACGATCGACGAAAGGATTTCGTGCCCTGGTAATTACAACGGACCGGTGGTTTTATGATTGGATCGCTGGATCTTGGGGGCGGCGCTGCAGTTTCCTTTTTATTTATTGCGCTACGAGGCCCCCCCGATCGAAATGTAATTTATAGCAACGCGAACTAAGAAACTTGGAAGCCATCGAAGCTCTCAGCGGTGCACCGTGTCGTCGTGGAAAATCCTCGATGAAATTTAAACGTTCCGTGCTGTATGCGTGCTCGTGACGCGTCCGCGAGCAAAACATATTTGAGGGGCGGACGCACGCGTCGCGACCGCATTAAAATTACATTACACCGTCGGCTCTGAATGCTCCCACACGAATACACGAGTGCACGCCCCTTGATTACGGGTTTTAATAAATTTCTACGGGATTATTATAAAGCCACCGTGGCCGCTGTTAAAACACGTGACCGTCGTGTTTGCGAAACGTTATTGCCGCGTCGCGCCGCGGGATCTTTTCCAAGGATGGAGTTGTAACCGGGCGGAGCCGACAAATGGATCCGACACGTGTCACGGACGATGCTAATGCTCTCTGAAAAATTATTTCGCGACGCGGTGCCGCGGGGCGTCTTCCGTGGCTCCCGCGATTAAGCGCCAATAAAATGACGGGGGGGTTCCAACGAGGCTCGTCACGTTCTTTCATCGTGACGATCGGACTCCCACACCCTTTTCTTGCGGGTTCTAATGATTTTCGAAGATTATCCGACCCCTGCTCACACGCTACCCCGTCGCGCGGGTTATTTATAGATCGGAGGGACGAATATTTCGAGAGATATTTTCTTGGTTCGGCCATTGGCTCTCTCCGTACATACTACCAACGTACCCACAATGAACCGATTCCCTTGATCAGTGTAAATTGGCGCAAATTTGGAGCGAAGCGTTTTAGAGAGCAGGGTATTTGTTGTGAATGGGTCTCGGCTCTATTGATACCTTGAATCCCAGTGTGCTGGTTCCAGGGAACTTCAAATTGATTCACGAAGACTGTTGCGGCGTCTCCCGTATTTGCCATCAGAGGGCTATTCAGCCAGTCCCTTTCTCGAAAGTTTTCGAACCGTCACCGATTCGTATAGGGCGTAGCGCGAAACTGGACCGGGCCGAAGTATTTTCTAAGGGGCAAGTTTGCTCGTACATACAAGTTTACACCCGTCGATTCGATCCGCTGCTCGGGGTCCATTACGGGCAAACAAACTAATTGGAAAATAATCGTTCGGAGTTGTACGATTTAAATATAATTGATTTGAACTGTCGTCGACTACGAGTTGCATCGAACAAACGGTTCCTCGAAGCTTGTCAGCCCCGACTTCTGATTAACCCGGGGCCACTCGATCGACAAACTCGCGCGGTAATTTATCTCCTCCGGTGGATTCTATTTTGTATCACGCGAATCAGAACAAACTGTAGCTTAGCGATAACGAGAATCTGAGTGCCGGGCAAGGAGGGAGGGTTGTCGCGGGGGCACGGAAGAGAGATCGAAAAGAAGAACGGTCGAGGAAGAGGACGGTTACCGGGGAGCGAGACGGAATGGCATTTGCACTGGCTCCCGGCCAAATCCCACCTCATCAAAATGTCGGAAAGACGGCTTGGGACGAGTCAAGGCAACACGGTCTGAATGTCATCCCTCGAGGAAGTATCCTGCGAGACTCAGCCGCCCTCGTAGAGGCTTGATATTTTTTGACGATGTACAATGTGGGGTGGAGCAGACACGACAAATGCGAGGGAGCCGCGAGAGTCATCGCTCATGCTGATCCGACCGGTTCTTTGATCGTCCCGTGTCCTGATCAGCAGTTTCCCGGCGTCGCCATTAACCGTCTCGCGGCAAAAGAAATATTTTTTCTGCGACGCAAACTCGGGGGCTCGAGAGACAACGGGGGGTTAAGCAAATGGAAGAATTAATAAAGACTCGACCGGCTGTTGACCGTTCGGTTTGTCGTCGGACAATGTGGAGTACGGGCGCTGTTATCGAGAGAGGAAACGCAACGTGGATTGTAGCGCGAATTCGCTCAAAGAGCCGTGTCCGCTTACGCGCCGCTTTATTCGCCGACTGCGCCGAACAGGATTCTTTTGAGAAAGGGATGATCGTGTTTCGTACAATAAACGTTCTCCGTTTTCACAGGGGCGTTCTGTCGAAGGAATCTCGCCGGAAGGTGCAGACATCCTATTATAGACGCGCGATCACCCCATCGAAGGAATCCTCGCGAGAGATACGAATGAATGGCGGGCGACGTAATAAGAGATGAATTTTTCAAAGCCCCGACCGTCCGTCCCGCCGTCTCCTTATAATTTCAGAATCAAGTTTCGCCGGAACAACAACGTCCCGGCCATTGTCGTGAACCGATCTCGCGAATATAACTCCGAATTAGTCGTAGAAATTGCGTCGAGGGGCCAATCCGATGGCTCGGTAATATCGATGCTTATAAACTTCCGAGCATTGTGTCCAGACATCAAACAGTTATAAGCCGTCATTGTCGTTTCTTAATAGAAACTTGTCGACGGTTTTTCTACCATCGATGCTACTCGAACGTTAAATATTGTTAAAAGTTCAAAGGAAGTTTGTACGGACGAAATCTTAGTACTGATTAACCGGAACTCTGAATTCGTATTATCCGAAGCAACGCCGAGCGCTGATTATTAAGTCGATGCATACAAAGTGTCGGATTTAGCGTATTTAGAAACAAATTGGATATCGACGATAGAATGTCTTGAAAACTAACCAACATCGAGCGTCAATTTATCGACGGTGGGAAAATAAATCCGAGTCCCGTCGCGATTCGAGAATTCCATGCACGGTTACGTCCATTTTTGTTACCGTTGCCGGGCGAGTTGCATTTCGACGAAGGTCTACGGTTTACGGGTTCGTTTCGGAGCTCTGTTTTCGCAGAATTTGTTCACCTATGCTTCGAACTATTTTATACCGTAATATATTGTTCGTTAGTGGAACAAACTCGCCGATGAAACGCGCGGAAACTCTGCTTTGCGCTGAAACGACCAGCGGCGACCGGGCTCCATGGAATTCTACGGAAAATCGGATTTCGAGTTTTGCCGCGCGATGTTGCCAGGTGTTTTCGTTACCTTTATCGCGCGCAGGTGCTGTATCCGTCTAGGATTGCGAAATTTGTTGCCTACGACGAAAGCAACGTCGAACCGTACACCGAAGTCGAAGTTCGGAATTCTTTCCAAAGAACTTCGAAATTCTTGAAGGCATTGTGCAAGATAAATCGAGCTTCCGGGAGATCCGACAGGAAGTAGAAATTGTTTCCTGAACGAGAACCAGACAACCAGAAAAATGATTTCGTTCATCTAAAAAATTTTTAACGTGTCAAAAACTGATAAAAAATTTATGAAGACGATGAGAATCGATACTTTTTGACAGAAAGGCACCGTACGAATCGTTCTGTTATAAAGGTTCGGGACGAGCAGCCCTCAAAGACCGGTTCCCCCGCAAAAAGTTTCATTGTATCGTGGCCAATAGTACGGGGTTCCCCCAATTCCTTTTTACGTGCGGGAGAAGCTCTAATTCGGTCTAACGATGAACGATTACCGATCCACGCTGAACGTATTCCGCAGCACGCAACAAACGTGCCCGTTAAAAGGGCCCGAGAACGTCTATATAGATCCGGTTTGGGGTACCCTGCAATTATGCCCGGCGTTTCTCGTTCGATCAGCTTTCTAGATTCCGGCCATATGCCTACCGTCCACCATCCTAAATTAGTAATGGAAGGCCCGATCGTGCGCGCCACACGTGGCTTTTCCGAGCATGCAAGGTGCACTCCAACGGGCAACTCGAACAAAAGGGGTGCTCTCTGCGGTTGCGAAGAGCGTTGCACCCAGCAACGGCGCGGCAACTGGAATTGTTCGTGTTTCACGGATTATCTGAATTACTTACGGGGCGATTACGAATAAAAATAGAACAAGAGAGGCTGTAAAACTCGCACCGGGTAGTCGTAATATCGTTAAAGCGGTCGGAGTTACGCCGTACGTACCACACAGGCGCTGAATATTTTTGTTAGCTCGCGCACGACGTTCCCCGTGAATGCGATTTTTGGAAACGACATTTCGAAACCGATATTTTCGTAATTCGGACGGCCCTAAAAAAAAATAAAATATTATGGTGGACAGCTGTTTCTATACTGCATTCAGTTCAAAGAAGTAACCAGAAGTTTATCACAGGTTCTTATCAAGTAATATGGAGCATGAAGCAGCGACGAAGAACATAAGAATTTTAATTTTCATTAACGAATGAAATTCGATCGTATCTTATCCCGCCTGGGAGCGCCAGTCCTTCAGATGGAAATGTTATTTAGTTAATTAAATCTCGTGTAAATATATTACGAACCCGGAAATGACCTGTACACAGTTTCCCGAGAAGAAGTCCCATGGACGCGTTAAAAACGCTCGCATAGCAAATCGATCAGGAGATTGTAAATGCCGTTTATTAAATTCCTCGCGCGATCTTCTTAAACGAAACACGCTCCCGTTCGCGTATCGCTTTTATTCCGCTCCCCTCCGCCGAGCGGATCCGACGCGGGCGTATCGAAGCGTCGAACAATGCTCGGGGGCCACCTGCAACAAGGGGCCAGGACAAAGTCTCCTTCGACGCATACTTATTCATTTCCAGGCCGGTGAGCATCAAAGCGTAACGCAGGACGACAACCTGTAATCTCGTGGATATTGCCAGGTGCGCCGTTTGCGTCGTTCCCTATCAGCGTCACGGGCGATTCAACGAGCAATGCCACGTAACGTCGACGCACGCGTCGCGGTGCTTTCCTCGCGATCGTCTGCAAATCCGTACATCTCCCAACACCCAACCCCTCCGACGTTCGATCTCGATTTCGAGCAACGAACGGATCAACAAGTAAATTTAGAATATTTTTGTTGGAGACACTATTTTTATTTGCATGGAAAATTCGAAACGAAATTGTTGATACGATTATTCGCGACGGGCGGAGATTAAAAATTTTTCAACATTTTTACAGGCTCGACGCGGCCGGTGCAACGGTTGCCGACGTTCGATGTAAACGCGATCGAATTAAATGCTTAGCGCGCGTTATTTTAATTCGCGTATGAAAAATGCGCACGGTGTAACCTATCCCCGTCTCTATTCGTCTATCTGTTCGTGCTCGGAGACGCGTGCATCCGCTTAAAATTCCGTCCCCGTAGCTTTCAACAGGTTCGTACGCGTACGTTTGCGCGCCCCACGCCCCGGGAATGAAATTGATCCCCTTCCGTTCGACGACGATCCCGCCGCCGGCGTGTCCTGTTTCGCTAGATCGCTACCAGATGCACGAATAAAGAAAGCAACGCGTGCCCGACGATCGTGTCGGATTCGAAGATACACGAAACTCGAGCGTCTAAGTAGCGGGCTAGATTCATCGATAAATAGGGGTTGCTCGAGATTTCTCACGCGTCCAAAGATCGAGGAAAATAGAAACGACGATACCTATAGCAAACGTCTTTACGATCAAATATACAGGGATCCCTCGCTAATATTTGCTGGTTCAGGTGGAATTAACATTCGTTACATATCGTCTGTTGAGGATAAATTTTGTTTAGCTCGGGTATACGTATGAAAGCGTCGGTGTAAACTGGCGTGGAGATAGGAAGAACGATTTATATCGCGCTTAAAAGGACGACGTGGCGGTATCTGCCGCGCGAGATACCGCGAATGGATACACGGCGGGACTTTTTTTCGGCGCGAGTAATTAGGCTATGGAGGAAAGATATTCCGTGGGAACGGTTGTCGCTCTTAATTCGCGGGGATTTCGCTCGCGCTTTTACCCGGTCGCGGGCTCCTTTAACTCGCGCGGATAATGTCGGTCGCAGCGGGTATTCTTCGCATTGAAAAAATTTCGAAACCAGAACGGCTTTCAATGAAATTCCCCTCCCGTATATATCTTCGGCTGAAAGGACCCTGGTACGCTCGCCCGTTTCGTCGACGACCCAGTTGAAGCTGCGTCGGTTGTTTTCAACGTTCGAGGACGCGCACTTCATCTTCGCGGGTCTGTTTGAGGACCGTTTTGGTGTTTGTCGAGAGACAGCTACCCGTAATTCGAACTTGAATGCCAAAGAGATTTTCGCGTTTTTCAAACTCGTTTTTGCCCGCGGACCAATTCTTTTCAAATTTCGCGGGACGAAAGTGGTCGTTAGTCGGTTGAAGCTAACTCGTTTCAAGTAGCTTTTGCTCTCTGTACCGTTTCAACCCTTACACGATGTCTAATGTAAAGTAATCGTCCTCTAGAAATTAATCGAAACAATAGACTATAATGTATGTATTTGAAAATCGATGTACGGGCGCGATTTTGGTTAGAAAAATCCAAAAGTTTCAGAGACATGGAACGTTAATTAAACTGTAAACACGAACGTATGCATAACGGAGTAATTACCTTATTTAAATTTGACAATCTGATTACATTTTCAAAAACACGTCAATGGAAAATTGCACGGCATTGCTTTATCAAAAACAAGCTTTGTTATAGGTGTCACTAATTTTTAGACAATTTTCCCTTCCTGTTCAAGGGAAGCGTGCTGTCACTACGAAACAAGCGATTTACAGGACTGCAGCGAGGACATGCTTAATATTTGAACAACTCGAAAATGAATCGCGGGAATATATCTTCTTTCTATTGTACTAAATCACCTTTCAGCGGCTTTAAATCGAGACCACCTTAAAGCCTATCGATCGAGGAGAAAATTAAAAGCGAAACCCTCCTCCGCTGCGAAAGTCACGCGTCGCGAATCAGCTAGAATGCCTGGAGCGATGAAAGCATTCAAATCTGTATCCCCCGACTGTTACGAGTAGTTGAAAACGTTTGGTTTCTTGCGGCGTCGTGGCTAGGGGGCTGCAGACTCGCGGACTAACCATGAAACACGGAATACCGTTCAATAATTCGTAACTGAGTCACCGACTGCGCTGCGATATCGTAAACTTTATCGTTCGGAAATTTAATGGGTCATAATTTAAAGAAAAGAATGCTAAATGTTCTATTTTGTGGGCGCGTTCACCATGAAATGGCCGCGGATTAACTGCTTGGTTGCGCGAGGGAGTCCATAGAAACTTAAAAAAGAATAAAATCGCAGAGGGGTCGAGTGTCGAACGACGAATATAAATTTTCAAAACAGGGTGAAAAACTATTAATAATTTAATAATCCTGCGTTCTCCACGTTCGATGTCACGAAGTTCATGAAAATCAGGGAAACCATAGCCGTTGGAAGCGCCAGGGAATCCCTCGATCGTGTTCGGTGGATTTCCTTGCGCGCCAATAACTCCCGCGGGTTGGAAAGAACGCCAGAAACGTTCCCTTTCTGGCGGAAATGGTCGTGGGTGGCGTAACGCGTGCCAGCGTGGCCATTACGCGACGGTTAAGCCGAATAATCGATCGGGCCAGCGACAGCAGGGTAGCGACAGTCGCGCGTTCGCTCGCAGATAAATTAGATGACCTGTCAATAACGCTCATTAGCGTGCCAGACTGGGAAAACGCTGCTGGCCGGTTGGAAAAATGGTTCGATGACTCGGGAAAAATGTCCACGAAGGCCTACGTACTCTGACCGAAACCACAAATGGACCTAGACTTCCTTGACTTCGGTTCAACACACTGATTTTTGAAATCGATCGCGATCCGAGCACGTAAGGCGTACACAGCTTACCAAGAATGTCAATTTACGAGGTTGCTCGAGAGAAAATAGTTCGAAAAACACGCAAGGGGGGGTGTAGAGTTAGGCGTGCCAGACGCAGAAAACGCGGCGGTTTATGAAAAGCGAAATTCCTCGCGACAAGACCGCGGACGGCGCGCAGGGCGCGGGAAAAACAACTCCGCGAGGCGGGAAAAATGTGTCCATGGCCGTCGAAATGCCTCGACGTAACGCGCTCGAAATGAATTTGCGGTCCTGACCGACGTTGTACGTGTCCCTCCGTCCCCTCCGACCCTCCCTCCTCCTCGTCCTCGTTATCAGATGGACGTCAAAACGCGCACGATAAACCCCGGGCCGCGGGCTCCATCGGGCTCGCGACACGCGTCCGTAAACCGCTGTCCCTTTCACGCCTAATTCGTCCGACCGCCGTGCAAATCGAATTAATTGTTATTCAGCTTTCGATCGTATGATTTCGCGTACGTCGTCCGCCTGGACGGACGCATTAGCCGCGGCGACGTAATTGGCTGGTCGGCGGTCGTCGATGTTTCTGGCCCCCCCCGTCACAGAAACGCCGCTCTTTGCGCGCTCTTCCATCCAAATTTTAGCTTTCACCGACCCCGCTCGCGTCCAATTTATTTATCCATACCGATTTTACGATCGACGTTATTTCTCGAGGTTCCAAATTTGATCTATTCGCGAGGGGGAGCACTGTACCGCGATTGTCTCATTTATCCGCTAATCTTTGTAGGCATTAGGGGTTCAAAGGTTGACCAATCCTCGTTATTTGCCCGGCGATAAAAAAGACTCGAAGAGTAAATTCGTGGAAGGGGGTTGGGGGAGGCGCGGTTTGAACAGCGGCGTCGAATGGACGCCGGATTCAAATAAGCCAGGGCCATCGAGCGGCGACGGCGGAGGCTTAATTAAGCGAGTTTCCCTCGCGCGTACGTGTCGAGCGAAGCATGGAGGAAAGGTCCGGACGAACGGACCAGGCCAACGGCCACATACTCCCGTAATAACGTACGTAAGCGTGGCACGTAACTGCGACGCAACAACGGGAGAATGGCGACTGATTGCCACGCCGTGCGAATTTAACGCGAGATTCCCCACGAATTTCGCGCGCGATGCGTGATATCCAAAGCGTTCGCACTTCCGGCCGAAGGACCGGGGAGGGCCGCGACGAGCGAACGCCAACTTCCACAATAAAATCCCACGGCCAGCTGGCCGCAGAGCACCCCGGAAATTGTTATTGAAATCGCAATCGCGATCGTAATTAAAGCACCGCCGTCTTCGCTACTGATTAGACTCGATTCACGGCGAACCGCGCACCGACGGGGACAAAATATTGTCCAAAACGTTTTCGACGGCAAGGTAGACATTTTCCAAAATGGATACCTTGTAACGACGTACGAAGATAATTAAGTACTACATAGAATTGGAAAAAAATTAATTAGTTTCTATTCCAAGGTTTCATTACCCCTGACTGAACGCGCTGCGTTTAATGTTTAGCCAGGGAACGTAATAACGAAATAGACGATTCGAGAAACGCAGCCAGGGTACGTGCACGAAGATTGTCAATTACACTGGAAAATATTTCTTGCCGCTATAATTCTTCCGCGGCGCATGTTCCGCGAAAGAAACCGCGTTGCAGTCGCGTAGAGTATCGTTACACAAGCTGATTAAACTTCCTCATAAAGTTGCATTAAATTCGCACTTGTTTAACCTACTTCTCGATGTTGCCGCGATCCTTCCTCTACCGGCGATGTACTTTTTCGAGTACAACCTTTTCGCATTTTTAGCCTTAATTACGTTGCCCGCTACCTGCGCCGGAGTTCTTTTATTTCCGGTCTTCCGCCCTTCAAGGGTCGACGAAACGTTTCATGATTACGCTGTTATCTCGAACACAGAAAAATCTGATGTTACCAAGTTTCTTACGGCACGTTGTTAACGATTTTGAGATCGTGTCGTTAGAATTTGAAAGAAGAAGAAAAAAATTTAACAGCATAGCTTGTGTATTCATTCATCGTGTCCACCTTTATTCCAGGCCCTCCTCCAAATGTTATATTTGTATTTTTCAAGAGAAATTGTTAGAGGAAAAGAATTCATCTTCGCGGGGATTAAAAGTAAATTGTGCTTTTAATTATAAATCTGTAACGAGCTCTGAAAGTCCAGGCATTAAATATGAAACGTTTGAAAACTGTTTCATTCTTCCTGTCGCAAATGTAGGTGGAAATGTGTCTGAAGTCGCGATGGGTGCTTCGCTCGAACAATGAAAACTTCGTTTTTTCTTCCACTTCGATACTTTTTTTCTTTTTTTAAATTATAACGTCGTTATTCTCGGAAAGGAATTCTGTGTCACCCGGTAACAAATCGTTTTTATATAGATTCGTTACGGTGTACGCACGAGTGCTCGGTCTTCTGCCTTTGTGACGCTTGTGATGACAAGGGCTGTTCGATAGCGTCACGAGTTCGACGTTTACCCGCGTTCAACCCGGCCGTAGATATTTCGACGCTTAATATATCGTTACACGCGTTGCATTATAGTATTTTATGCGACGTCCGTGTCGAAATTATTGTGACAGGCGTTGAAAATTATCCGATCACAAGCTCGACACTTTACCAATTTGCAAACATACGATTTAAATATCGTTCAGTACGCGTTGATATTTCTTTTTAAAAAATTAACGGAAATAATTACGTGACGATTTTCCGATAGTTCATTTCAATATCATTTTAAGCGAAAGGAATAAAATCCTGAGAGTAAACAATGCGTAATTCTTTATACATCGACTAAACTAAACATTGCAATCGGAAAAAAAAAAATAACAAGAATTAAATCGCTGAAAGTGGATAAAGTTTAATATTTGTTAACATTAATGGAATAACATATGAACACAACTAAAACGTATACATAAAATAAAGTGCTAAATGAACAGAGGCACATGCGCATTATTATTAAATAAATATCCCGTTGTGTGCCGAAGGCATTTTAATCTTGTTTAATATCGAACAATTAAAAGTTGGAAAATTTCGTTACAAATTTTATAAACCAGGCACACTCGATTTCATATATTTTTTATATTCTTCGTTAAGCCAGGTATGTGATTGGATTTTATTTTGCGAAACAAGTTCTTCAATTATTGGCGGGGAAAAATTCGCGGAAAGTTCAAACAATTTCCTGTAATTAAAATATATATTCAAGGATTATGTTGCGAAAAACATATCGAAAGTAAACACGATCGAACGTTCAAAGTTTATTTTTCAATGTTTTAAGTGTTAAAAACGAACAAATCTAGAAGCAATGTAGGATCGACCGATTTTTTTCCAGTTTGTTGGGAAAACTGTACGCTAAATAAAGAGTGCACATGATACTCGACACTTTTCAGTGGCCTGTTTGATGTGTACAATTACATGGAACAGCGTAGTATGCTTGTACGAATCAGAATGCAAATTTTTTTTTTTGTTTGCCCACGCCACAAGTATTTGCATTTATTCGAGCACTAATTCGACCGCAGTTACAACGTAATCGCGTCAATCGATATTTGCATTGTTTCATCGCAGTTTCGTGGATGCGTTATCTCATGCTCAGCCGTGGCGCCGGTACGCCGCGCTATCTGCGCGAAATATTTCACGAATGCGTTCCACATAACATTAATGGGATTTTTGCATTACTGACCCGTTTAGATTCTATCAAAACGTTATTCCGCGTTCGTTATCGAGCCACAAATTATTCTACGGGGGATCCGCGGCCGTTCTTGCGGCCCCCGCGTTACATACACACGTTCTCCTTATTTTAAGCCCCGACCCGCCAACGAACGCTGCCCGATACTGTCCGTGTTTATTTATGGCCCGATAAAAACCGGATAATTTTCGCCCGGCCGCCGCCTATTACGTTATAAATTATTGTTCGCGCCACGCCATCGACGCCCGAAATTAATTACGCGCCGCTATCACTTTTACGCGCCGCGATAACCGCGAAATCGCCGAAACAATGATGCCCCAGCAATGTTACGCGCTGCTACATAATCATGTGTCACGGTACAGTGTGCCTGCTATCGAAAATATTTTGTCCAAGAACATCGAAAGCCCCTCGATCACATCATCCTCTAAAACCCTTTGAATGTCGATGTTTATAGAAATCAATCTCCAAATTTCTCGGTATATCTGCATAAAAGTGTTGTCACCGTACTGGCGAGTATCTCCTGATAAAAATGAGCCCAAACACGATGTAGTTCAGACTGTTCGAGTGTCCGAAAAATTAGGATAATTTTTCAAACATTATGATTTACTTATAACTAAAAGTCGTTCGAATGGTGCCATGTTTGGACTCATTTTCATCGGTGGATCTTCGCCGATCCATTGAAACTACTTTCATGAAAATGTAACGCGAAATATTAAGACCAGAAAGGTTACTTCCGTCGCTTGAAATAAAAACTGTCTCTCGAAAGCGGATGCCACGTGTACGGAGCAACTCAATTTTCACACACGAGCACTTATCGAAATATTTCAAGAAAAATGAACACCTGAACCTTGGTAACCTAACCTAAACCCGTGCAAAGTATACAGAGCACCGAAGGAGCGGCGTTGCAGCCTCTTTCATACGACGAGGTTAAAAAGGCGCACGAGATTCCTCTTTCTTCGACGAGCCCCTCTTCTTTCCATCAGTCTTCGTCCCCTCAGCCCCGTCTCGCGTCTCACAATCGCATTTTCCGAGTGGCGCGCTTGGAAAAGCCGCCCTCTTATTTGCAAGATCCACGATGCCAGGCTACCGGGGCCCCATACTCGACCGGCGGCTATAATTGAAGAATATTGCCCCGCAAGGCTCACAAATGGAACACGACTCTAATTTCATTATCCGTGAGCGAAGCGTGCTCCGTCGTTGCCACAGAGGAATACCGTAGCGAAGGTGACTTCGCCCACCAGCGTCCTCGTATTGCTATTAGAGTACAGCTGGAGGAGAATGAGACGCGCCAGGCTGGTGGAAAAAAGAGAAACTACCCTGGAACCGCGTTGAAGCGGATGTATTACGCGAGGAGTTCGAAAGGAAATGGGCTTAACCGCGATGGAAGAGAGTCTCTCAGCCTCCCTGCGATCAGAGACCGTGTAACGATTCAGTTTTGGATCCCGTTGCGACCAACATAGCTAAATATTCAAAGACCATGTAAAAATGTCAAGATACAATGTGGAATTAAGTCCAGAGACTTTGATTGATACGATAACTGGTAACACGTGTGTTTGACACGTATAACGTTGTGTGTAAACTTGTTCTCCCCGAGGTATGTTGAATTCGATATTGACGTTTGTATGTCCCCATTGGATGATATACTAGGATACGTATTAATACTCGTCATATTAAGTCTCGACGAGAAATTATCTTGTGATTTAAACAGTTACAATTCGTAGCAGAGCAAACTAATTTCCATTTAAAGTATTTTTCGTGGGGTGGAGAAATTCTGATCACAGATACGTGAGACATCTTGTATTACGGTTCTCCTTTGCCCGCGTTGGATATAGTCTTCACCGTTCCGCGTAAATCGAAAGATAGTTCGTCTAAGGTGGACTCGAGACGCTCCTTTGCTTCCCCGCCATGTTTATAAATCACGAGTCATAAACAACGATCGTTCGTTCCTCTCGGGGAACGGGCTCGTATCGTTGCTCGATTTACTCGTTATCTGTTAAGCCCTTTCAGAAACGAGACGCGGTGCCTCTCGCCGTAGAACCCGGGAATCGATACCTTTCTTTGCTCGACAAAGAGGACTATTTGCCGTATTACTGAAGCTATATAGCGATGGTCTTCGACTCCTAGTATTAACTTCTTTCTGCAGCGGTCGTGGAGACCGTCGTGTTCGATTGCTCGATAGACACTCTCGGCCTCGATATCGGAACGATATACTCTCCGCGCGCTCTCTGAAGATTAAATTTTATTAGTCCGCGTAATCGCACGTTAAATAAAGGAGAGGCAATCTTACGCAGAGCTCTCGATGCTTAATGTTCCTCGCTTTGCGCCTGACACGGCGCAGACATCCGCTATCGACTTTACGAGCAGAAGCAGTAGAACCAAACGGACCCAAAAATTGAACGGTATCGTCGACTTGGAGTTTTATTAGATGCATTTGTCGCTACACACGGCGGAAAAATAAAATTCGAGACCGTAAAACTCCGATAGTCGATGTTGCTTATTCTACGCCTGACATCTACCACTGGCTTTACGGGCGTCAGTAGTCGAGCCAAGCGCGCAGTCGGACGGACCCAAAATTTTAATAGTACCGTCGCGGGCTTGACATTTTATTAGATTCATTTATCGCTCTGCACGAAAAATAAAACTCCAAGTTGTTCCTAGTGGTCGTTCTTGCTCCACGTCTGACACGAAACAGACCTCTACCACTAGCAATTTTTCCCCAAGTTCCGCTTTAATGTTATGGCCGGTGGTGTTTCGTGGGCGGTCAGTTACCAGCAGCGGGAGAAATTAGTCTCCGATCGGCAGTCGCGGCGAAACGCAACATCGAAACGGGTCGAAAGAGAGCGGTCCGAGTCCTCTTACTCCCCCGCGCGTATCGGAATAACGGTATGGCGCGGTGATGCGATCACACGATCCACGAGCCCGGACATTTACACGCATTTAACCCTTTGACAGGCGGAAACACGCGTGGCGAATCAGGGAATCGTCAGGAGGGGGAGGGGAGGGGACGACTGGTTGGCGCACGCATTCGCGGCACATGCCTCGGCATCCAATTATCGCACGGCTCGTCGACGCTAATTTCAGGCATTCAGATATCATTTCATCCGTCAATGGGAGCCTGATTACCGATTGTATAACGCTTCTTTCCGTCGCTGGCGCTTTGTGTTTTTTTCATACGATCCGCTGGTCCGGCTCGTGTAACCGTACGGAAGGTGGGGGGATGGGGGGCAACAATGGCCGTTTCGGCGGGCGATCGTGCGGTCGCGCCGCGACGGCCGCACTCCATCACCATAATATGCATCGGCGGTTGCCTGTCAATTTTGCAGCTCGCGGTCGTAAACACGGCTATTCCATTGCAGATAAAACTTCGCCCGTTTGACGGCTAATGACGCGCGGCCCATATTCGACGCGTCGCCGCGGCCCTAAATGAAATCTCCCGCGAATTACCACGGACCGCTGCTGTTTTCGATATTATCGATTTATTGCCGAAGGCCATAAAACCGTTTGCGACCGGTAGCCGTCCACGGCAGCTCGATTCCCCCCGAAAAAATCAAGTCGAAAACGCCTTCGGGAATATCGAAATTTACACGTCTTCGAGGGACGCGAGCATGTCTGGAAAGTTGAGGATTAGAAACATATATTTTCCCCCCGGGGTCCAAACATCGAACACACGCCTGAATTTAAGACTGATCTTGTCCACCGTTTCGAAGAGCCCGAACTTCGACTTTATCGAACCTATCGTTCGAAGAATCTGTTTGTCTTTCCTCGAAAGTTCGAAACCAGGCGCGTTTAATTTATCAGCGTTGTCAGCGAGAAGAGCAAAGTCCATTAACCAATTGAAGTCTTCGAGTAGTTCGGAGTTTTGATTTGTGGACCTCATACATTCTTTAATTTACTCGATCAAACTTGGGAACCGTGGAAGAATTCTGCCCCTTAACTATTTTACTCCTCGGCGCAAGATAAAATTAGATTAGTGTCTTTTAACGGTGCTTTTGGAAAGGATTGCAAATATTTTTCCAGGGATAATTCGTACAGAAATGTAAAGGGTGTTCTCGGGGAAATTGATCGCGATCGATTCTCGCGTCCGGTGGGTCGAAAATAAAATGTTTCGAAGAACGGCGGATCGACGGGGCCGGAAGTTTGCGTCGAATCGTGACGCGCGCCAAAAGCCTCTCGTTTCCAGGCGAATCTCGAGGTTCTGTTATTCCCACATTGATTGCAACGCGGCGTTAAATTCGCCGGACGAACTTCGCTCGAATTAACTTCGCGGTACATACGCCGAACACGATGAAATGTTTATAATCGTGACAGCGTCGTTATTGTCTCGCGCACTCGCGCGTATTTACGCTTTGCGGGCTGCGTTAACTTCGGAACTTCTGGCGCTCTGGATTCTGGAGCGTACTGGATGGCCGACAGATTGCGGTACAGTCCGTCAGGAAACCGGTACTTAGTTCCGAACCGATTAAATTAATCAAAACGTCTCGTTTCCCGACACTCACCGACGCTAACCTGCTTCTAAAAATTATATTTAAACAATACCAAAAATGGAAAGTAAATATAGCAAGGTATAGTGTCGTCGCTAGAACGTTGAACATTGATAATCCGACATGTTCCGGTGTACATTTTCATCGAAGCTATTACGCGGTCTGTCGGTCGGCGACGTTTATTCCGAACGCGTGCTTTCTAAATTGAATTTTTTTGCGGGCCGTTTTCCGGTCATCGCGCAACACGCTTCAGGGCATAATTAATAAAGCAAGTGGAAAATTAGGTTCTCCCTCGTAATTTTAGAATCACCGCCGCGAGTGCCCTCGGTTATTATCTCTTCGCCGCATCGTCGATGATTAAAGTGATGGTTTCGAAGCTGCGCTTAATACGTTTCGTATCGTGGATTGCGCGCTCCGCACACGTCCACGTGCGCGTGTAACCCGTTCGTGTGTCGCGGCACGATGAATGTCAAAGGCCACTAAATCCCAAGCTACTTATCGTCGTCGGATGAAAACTGTATTAACTGCATTAAGAAAATTGCCAGGCACGAGGACAAAGTTTCAGGGAATGAATTTATTTTCCAAACGTCCATGCTCGAATTAAAAAATTGACATGTTCTTTGGGCGCGAAGGGCGTGCGTTTACCTTCGTTTGCGTTGCAAGGTAACCGAGCTCGTTTCCTCGGGCAGGAAGAGGCCTCGACCGAGAAGCCATTACCAAGAATTCGCATGAGGATAACAACCGCAGCCAGTCGCTACGGCGAACGACCGCGTTACCGCTCGGTCGAACGTGGAACGAGCTTCCATTCTCCTTGCTTCGAAGCGGAACAGCCAATACACCGGCTCTATCGCGGTTAGACGGCGAACGCTGGACCGCTTAGGCGGTCGGGCACGGAACGACCGAGGTTGTTTGCGAAGCTGGCTGAAAAAGGGCGGCCAGCCGTTTCGAGAAAGCCCCGTGAAAACATTCCCCCGCGAACGCATTACCATATTTGGCTGGAACGAGCGCGTGCACGCGGGCACGCGCATACGTGATAGGATTGCCCTCGTACGCCGTTTCCTGTTTACAGACCGCCGTCGCGGCCCCCCGGCCGCCCGTTGGAATTTCCCGCCAGTAAATAAAATAAAAACGGATTAACGCGAGAACAAATAAACCGCGGGTAACGCCGGGGCCAGCCAGCGCCGCCTACCTCCGACACACAAATGCTCCAAGCAAGATCAAAGTCCCAACTCGTTCTCGCTTTTACTCTACATTCAACCGTTTCTATTGCAAGATATCGGTCGAATGGGAACGTAAAAGGGGTGGTGGCGATACGATCGAGGAAGGTGCCACGGATTCATTGCGGTCGTAATTTAAGATAGGAGAACCGAAGGCGGTGGACGGTAACAACAGATGGGCCATGAATTTCCGATTAGATGCACCGAAAGATCCTTGCGGAGTGTAACTTTAAATGCATCGTAGGCCGGGATTAGGCGAGGATTTCGCGAGCTAGGCTGTCCCATCTGGTAGCGCGATGCCCGCGCGTAGAAATGATTGGAACCGGGGTTATTTCGGCACGGATCATCGGACGTAATCGCGGCAGCGAGGGTCGTGAATGCACCGAAGGCACCGGCGATAGCCTTCCCATCGGATCCGTGTGTAAACCCCGGCGCCGATATCACCGGGCATCGATTAGGATAATAGCGCCGGTAATATTGGCATTACTTTATTGCCCGCCGGTCGAATTCCCGTAACGAATGCGTGACTAACGAACGACCGGCTCAACTGTCGACTGGCACGCGGCGTTCCATCTCTGCGAATCATCCCCGTGCATCGTGGCCACTCGCTAAACTTTGATATTCGTACACCAAATGTCGAAAGATGGTCGGTGGCGGCGTTCACGGAAAAATGATTTCGACGCGACTCGTTAGAGGGAGGGAAAAAAGCTTTTCGTTCATCCCTTGAACTTTGATCCCCCGGTGGCATGCCGCTGACAGGTTGTTCAATGTTTACTCGGTCGTTTGTCCTGCAGACCGGTATTTGGTTAATCAGCGAGTTAGTTGTCCATGGTCGAATTCCTGTCACCATCCCCGTTTCGCCTCGCTCTATTTGCCTCGCTCGACCCTCCCTTCCTCCGTCCCGCGGCTCGTGTTTTTCCATCTATGTGTTTATCGGCCCTTTCGCCAGATCGCAGCCCTTTGTCCGCGCGGGCACGGACGCGATTCGTCGGGCGGTATTCATCGAACCGTGCCTGCGGAAGCGTTCACGCGAGTTCGCCGTTTTCCACCTAAGATCCGATACGATCTCCCTGGGTTCCCCGTATCTCGAGTCGCTTCGTCCTCGATCCGCGGATTCGCCTCGCGGTTTCGTTCGTTTCTTCGATATTACGGAACAATGTGGAGAATCGTGGGTGTTTTTTATTTCTGGGAACTCTTGATCTTGGGTTGCTCGACTTCGTGTCTCTTGTCACTGGGTAAAGTAATTGTCGACCGGAGAAACTGCTGTCCAAGGGGCGTGAAAATGGCCCCCCAACACGGGGAAATGAAATTCTACTAATGTTACTACATCCTTTTAGAAATAGGAATTTGCAACGATAATAGCGTCAGCAACTTCTTTCGATAGACAGTGCACATTAGCTCGAAATTATACCAGCATAAAGCAATTATATCGAGGCTGTATTATACGTAAGCGTTCCCTTTGATAAATACCGAGCGACTCGAAGATTCTGGGATCCAAACCCCAGCCATCCACGTAAGTCTGAAAAGTACACAATCCGCAGAGATTCCTGCGATTTGTCACGCACTCTTGGATAAACTCCTGGATTTCTCTTTCAATAAACAGGGGTTGTATCTGAGATCCGCGGCACCCCAGCGTGAAATGCAAAACCAACAATACAGAGTGTTTCGTATTTTGCGACAGAACCAACAATCAAGATAATTCCTCGACCAGAAATAACTGAAACCGCAGGGTGAATTCTATTCGTGCAGTGTTTACGAGAACAACGTCTTCGAAAATCTGCTGAACGAGAGACGAGTCTAATTCCAGTTTTGTGAATTCTTTTTTGCAATCGCTGCAGTAAGTCGTTGGATTCTTGTATTTGCACGGGACAAACAGTTTGAACAGTCGCTGACGACGGGGATGGTCAAATGTCATGGAATTCGATAATCCAACAAATTAATTACCTTTCACATCGATCACATTTCGCTACTTATTCGGTACTTCGTCAATGTTAATTTTGTTCCACGGCCGAGTGCGTGAAAATTCATTACGGAATTCCGTTTACCCGTAGCCGCGTATATCTGTTAATTAACAGCGTTAACGATAACATTTGGTAGTCGACGAGTCGTCGCGGAACAAGGACAGATCGATACAGACAGCAGGAGACATTTTCCCTGGGATAACAGCGCGGCGCGCACTTGAACCGACTGGAATTCCTCAACTTTTAACGATCACGGTATCGTATCATTGTTTGCTCGTGTTACCGTCTCATTATTTTCCCGGTGGAAAGGTAGTGCTTGTTAAAAGCAGCCTAGCGACCCGGGACCGGACGAGATACTCGCAACGTTTTTAAATTGAATCACAGCTCGCATAAAATCCGAACGAAATCCGCGGTAATTCCGAACCGACGATCTCTTTAAATACCGCCGTTACGTAATACTCTTGCAAATTGAACGTTTCAAAGTTACCGAGATCGCGATCTCTATTAACGTGATTGAAGGTTCAACCGATCGATTGCAGTCTCGAAAAAAGACCAGCCGAAATTCGAGAGGAACGCGATCTGTATCGTTGGAGTGCTCGACAAGGAGGAAGAGCCGATTTACAACGTTCGTAACAATTTTCCAACTTTCAAAATATAACAGTACATCGTTTAAATACCTTTGACGATAACTTTGGGAACGACCTGTGGATTGGTATACGTCGAGTTTCGTGACTTACCTGAAACAGAAAAGAAAAATTTAATTAGCGAGGAGAAACGGATAAGACACTCCGGACCAGTTTCGGGGGAGGATAGACGTGTACGATCTTAGAAGCAACTCGAGGCTCTTTTTATTAACGCTATTAATTTCCAAAGCTCGCGAACTAGAACCCTTACACTTTTCCTGCATTATTTCAAGGATGGGAGGCGCATCTCGAAAAGTTTGGAAACCACTGCTTCAGACTTCGCCGGAATTACAGTGAAGTTGGCCAGTATCGCGACGAGATATTCCCAGAGCGTCTAAGTTTCATCGAACGCTTTTCATCGCAGACTTCGGGATCGCGATATCCCCATACTTTCTCATCCGCGACGGATAGAACTCCCGAAAAGTGTATCGAGTTTCGGGGCGCGGGAGTAGAATTCCGCGGACCTGGTTTTAATTCGGGGGGTGGGGAAATATAAACAGCGTATTCGACCGGATAACGGAATCTGATCCCACGCCCCGTCGCAGGAACGTAGCGTCCTCTCTCGGCTTCCGTAGCCTCCGCTTTCGTCGATGTGTGCACAAAGTTGGCGAGTTTGCGTAGTTAGCGTTACTTGTGCATTAATTGAGGATTACAACAGCAACGAGATATGAGACGGCAGGGTGGGACAGAGAGGGAGGGTTGCGCGGGCACGGGGAGAAGGACCGTAGAGACGCGGTGGAGAATCGAGGATGGCTACGGGACAGAGGGTTGGAGATGGTCGGACAAGCGAGAGCGCAGCCCTCGGTCTCAGACTCTGAGGCGCACGGTAACTTTCCTAATCACCGTACGAAGCCCTGAGGTAGTCATCCGCGCAGCCATCATACCGCCTAAGTACAGTAGACACGAAAGCTCGATTAGAGACGTCGAAATCGCGTGCACAATAAGCGTACCGGTGTATCATCCCCCCTGTAGCCCGGTTCCACGGCTTGCTCCGCACCACCTGTGCGCCGTATTCCGTTCGCGAGACCGGAACCGACGCGGATTTTGGCTCGTTACTATTTAGCGTTGTTGCTCGGAGCGTTGACTGGCCGCGTGACTCGCCAGACCAATCGAATATTAAGCAGGCAAACCGGACGACGCCGGTGAGCGAAATGCGAATGAAAAGTCCGACGATGTGTTGACTCTGGACCGACGTGCGGTTTCAAAGCGGAAACCGGAAAATTTTGCTCGACCGCGCGCGCACAGCCACGGTAAAACGCGGTAACGAAGTCTCTTTTACGCCACGTACTACGCTTTGACGCATTGTGACGTTATTTTTCTTCTTTCGGACTTCCACGCTTCGAATTTTGTCGACGATCGGTCCAAAGTTTGACTGCGAAACGCCTCCCTTTATCCCGTAAATAAGTAATATTTATCGCCGTGGGAAAGCCCGATAGAATTACCGAGGGCACTTGAAGTTTTCCAAATGCAGATAGAAGGCCGGTTGTGTTGGTGCCCCACGTGAATTCCGCGGGACATACTCGTGGCGGTAGTTTGGCCTGATGCGGAAGGACGTCTGAGCCTACACAGCGGCCCTTTGTGCACGCCAGAGAACTTGTCTTCCCCTTTTCAAAGGGGGTTTGGGTCCGTGCAGACACTTTGCTGAATCTCCCGTCCTTCCGTTTTGGCTAACTCGATGATGCCCTCGTGTGTACGCCGAGTCTCTGAAGACCCGGTGACAGCTCTGAATACCGCGCGCCAGATACCTTTCTCTCTGTCCCAGCGACGCGTTTCGCCTACTGCATATTGCAAGCTTTTCCAGTCCGCTATGATTGACAATGATTTTCGAGACTCGAACCCCGATCGCGGAACGCAGACGGAGAAATTCCAGAAAAGATCTCTCTGTTGTTTAAAACAAGCTACGTTATACGAACGAGAATGACACGGTTCTCGTGTCCCACGAACTGCTGGATTTCTTCTTTTAAATACGCGATAAGGAACGACTTTTATATAAAATGAACGAGATATAAGTTGAAATAAGAGCTTAAGATGCTTAGCCTCGTCGCGTCCCTCCGTCGAGCTTTTGCTCATTCTTCCCCCGGACCGGGCGTGATATTTAACGTACATGTGTTGATCGCGACTCGTTGGAATCTGGAAAGTTAAACGGTGACAAGGACTAAACCGTGCGAAATTAAAGTTTCATCCGGGAAGCCAGGACGCCAAGAGTGCTCGTATTACTCGACTTTAAAACGGTTAGAGACGCAAAGCTGAATAATTACGTTAAGCTGTAGCGAGGTAAGAAATACTGTGATATTTCATGTAATAAACCGCGGCTATATCGCGGTAAACTCGGCTTTAAACTTCCAGACGCGTCCGCGAAAACTTAAGCGACATATCATCCGCGGAAACGCGAGAACTGAAAGATATTCCCGTTGTATCTTGGCATCGATGTACCCCCTACAGTTCACAGGGCAGAGAATAAATTAGCGAGTATCACAGCGGTACGAGTACCCTTTAAAAATGCAACCATTATTTGTCCCCGCGGTGGGCGAATATCGCAGCGATCGAAACGTAAAATTATCACGGAGTTATCAGAGTTTGTGCGGACGGCGTATCGGGAAGATTCGCGGGACCGATTTCCAATTATCGAAGAAAATTTCCGACCCAGTTGTCGTTGGCGGGCGATTTCTGTTTTCGATTCGAGCAATCGAGCGCGGCCTTATCGCGCGATTACGCGTACTTTTAATCAAACGGGTCCGCGCAACAGCGCGCGCAGAGATCAAAGCGGCCGGGCCGCGCTACAACTCCCACGGCCATTTATCTAGCTTTTCACATTCGCTCCTATTTGCATGCGATTCATCTTGCGTGCCGGATTTTCAAATGGACACGTAGCGCGAGTCGGGGGCACGATAGAGTGCTCTCCGCGGAAAGTCGAGCGCGTTTCGAAGAACGGGGCGCGCGTAGCCCGAGCAACCGAACCCCCCGCGTGCACGCGCGCGCGAAAAAAACCGGGGGGAGGAGAGATTTATTGCGCGGCGAAGGAAATGTAGTTTGATCTTCGAAGATGAATACCCCCCGGCCCCATTCCGGATCGCTCAGCGCCGCGGTGCGTAAGGAACCGCCGGTGAATTCAGAAAAGGGGAGAAACGAGACACCCCTGTCTCGTGAAAACGCGATTCTTCATTCTTTCGCGAGATTTCCCGGCGTAGATGTCGGGGCTTAACGAATTGAAACGAGCATACATCCTCCCGTGACCTGACAGGTTGTATTCGGGGATACCCGATATAAATGAAAACGCCGTTTCAATTTATTCCGGGGCGACGCTTCCCGTGAAACTTTCCTCCCCTTTCCTTTCGCCCTCAACCCCTTTTGTTTTTCTCGCCCCGTCTTCGAAACCTCGTTTCGCCGCTACACCTTTTTCTTTCCGCTTTCTTTGTCTCGTAGCTTTTCTCGGAACTGCTGCGCTATCCACCTAGTTTCTCGTTATTCGAGTCTCTTTGTCTTGATCGTTCCTTGTGGCAGGACTTGCCACGATGGAAAGAAACAAGCCTGCTAATAATGGTTGGTCGAATAGTGTACGTATAGGAACGTTCGATACCGATCAAAGTCGCCTCGAGTTCGTAAATTATCGGACACACTGAGGGGGTGGAAACGTTATCTTGAAATGCGCATACTATCGCGGGCCGAGTGTGTACCTTTTCCGTGGAACAACAACCGCTGAAAACGAAGGTATACCCGGTGACGTTATCGTCGAAAATCGTTCTATATAAACACGGTCTTGCCCGTCGTCCCGGGTTCACCCCTTTTCCCGATACAACGTAGCCAGGCCGAGATTGACCGGGGGTTCAAGGGGGCGGAGGGGCCAGGGTGCAGTTGGCAGGGTTGAACCATCGTGCTCCGGCATATTCATGAGCGCTGAGTGCGCAGGGTTTGAACCAATATACGCCGCTTCTGTTACTCCCGGTGTGCATGCGGCCACGCATGCCTGTGTGTACGAACACACGCTCCCGTGTCCCACACTAGGGCCTCGCACGACGGAGAACGGTTAGTTTGGCGCCATAAGTAAGCGTGTTCCGTTTATTCAGCAGCTTTCGACGCGGTTATGCGACAAGTCCGAGGAGGACACGACGCTGCAACGCGGCGTCGCAACTTCCGTGATCCGATCTTCGAGTAGCTGTCTCCTGGCTGGCCTAGTTGCCACCTGCTAGCCTCGGACCGTATGCTAATTATTGCCCAGGATTCGCCCTTTTTACAGCTCGTTCTAGTTTACATTTGTAGTAATATTTCCAATGACGAATCCTACGCATCGCATAGCGAGAATTCTATGATGAGAACACGCGATCGACTTGATGACTCGCGCGAGCTGGACAGTTTGGGTGAAAAAAGGGGGCGAGAAAAAAGGAGTACAACCCCGGCAGCGCGTTGGACGGTGTCGTATTTCAAATCTGACGGTTCGCATTTTACATGCAACGATGTTGGATCGGCCGCATCGACTGCCACCTATGTAGGTCATTTCCGTCGCGGACGAAATCGGTCCAATTACACGACCATCGGACGTGCAATTACTCAACGACAAAAAAAAACAGCCAGAAAAAAAGGAGAAACTAGAAAAATGGAGAACGACAGAGAGGAAAAAGGGATTATTTATAGATAGATTCCGCCCCCTTCGAGCCCGGAATTCAAATCATGTTTCAGCGGCCATTTCCGGCGACACCGACCTCCAGGTAATTCGGTCTCGTCGGCGGTCGGGCGGAAGGAAGAACGCAGCGAATTGTCGACAATATTAAACTTCCATCGTCAACCTGCGCCCGTTCTCCCCTGGCGTCCTTGATATGTATAGATTCGATACGGGAAGCTCGTCGGAGGTTCGCTTGTTTGCAGTGGCCGTCCGACGCGAGGGTGGCGGATAAAAGTCTACCGGGGGCAGTCCGATGCAGGAATACCCATTGAAATACTTTAATTAACCCTTACGGCGCCTCCTTTCCCCCGGGTCCGCGTGCAGTTTGCTTAAAATGCTTTGTTGCGCCGTTCAAAGGAACAGATACGCCGCGCTCCGCGCAGATTGCTCGCGCTCAAACGATGTGTAAATCCAGTCGTTTGCAAGTACCGGCCAACCGGACGGGGGCTTCGGGGCTTCTTTTGCGTTCCGAAGAACTGCCAAAGCGACACTCTGGAAAAGCCAGAGAAACCTTCCTCGATCGTTGCGATCCTTCTACAGTCCCCCGTGACTGAAGAGATCGAGTAAAAGGGGTTTTCCAACGAGAGCTATAGAACTTTCGTCATATTTGTTTACATACGCGTTACCAACGCGTAATAGCAGAAAGAAAGAGTTCTTTAACGCCTTTCAACTCGACATAATCAACGGTCATCGTCGGACGACAGAGACAGACGTCCCCTGTTGGCGGGTTTCGCGATGAAATTTTCTAGCTGACGTATTGGAACGATATTCTCGTCAATATTAAATGTCATCCTAGCCGCGCTGGCATTAACTAATGTATGACGACGTTAATCTATTTTAGCCAACCGTAGACCGTAGCAATCATAAACTATTTTGCATATAAACCATTCGCGTCGGTCGGCCGCCTGAAAATCATTTTGCAATTCATTGCACATGACGCTGCCCGCTAACGCAATGAAAGTTAAGCCGCGACGCGTTCAATTCGCGCAGAAATCAACGACGTTCATCGAATCACCGCGTTCGCCGGTTTTTACAGACTACCGCGGAGTATGAAAACCGACCAATGAATCATAATGAATGATGATAGTGTGCCGTGTGTCGCTTCGAGGCAGCGTCTGGACAGGGCGGATCATTTAATTCTAAGTCGATCAGAAACGGTATGGGAACTCGATAAAATTACAATAAAAGAGAACGGAGCGCCAAAATGCTGTTGGCGCCGCGTAAGAAATCATCCAGCCCGTCAACGATCCCGAGAGCGACACCATCGGCGAAGAAAAAGCAACGGGGGACCGGAGAGAGGATTGCTTCCAGTTGCTCGAGCAACGACTAACCTGCTGCCTAGAAGATTACATCGGTACTCGCGTGGCAAAAAAAGCGAAATAAAGAGGAACGCGAGCAGAGTGTATCGAGACACACAGTGCCAGCAGCGGAAGAAATGGACCGGACGGGAGCCAAGAGAGGAGACGGATAGTTTTCCTTCCGGAAGCCAGCTACCGGTGTCGTCAAAGAACCTATCGATCTAAGTCGAACAAAGGAGCTACTTTAATTATCGACTGTGTCCCGCGCACCGGCACACCCACTCGACTATTTGGTGTCCTTTGTGCGAACTTAAGCTGCAGGCGGGGTTGCGTGCGGGGCGAGACAAGGGACGCAGGTCCAGCCCGTTGTCGCTTTCAGCCAGACGGTAAAACAATATGGGCCAGTCCCGGTCGCATGCGCCGTTAATAAGTAAATACGAATTAGCATTCCGAGTCCTTTGCCGATATAAATCAAACGAATTAATTACGGGCGCGGCGGAGGCGGCACACGCGCCCCATCGACCTCTTCCGGAAGAAAGAATCCACGAACCGTCGGCCTGCTTTGCATATTGCTCACCGTAAATACTAATAAATCCCTCTTCGTGCCCGCGCACCTACAACAAGGACAATTTAAACGCGATGGTTCGTTTCGCGCGGCGAAAGTGTCGACGAAGTGCGTTCGTTGGCCGGAGGGACGAACAGGACGTTCCTGGATTGAATTCTGATTCGGGGATCTTCGCCTTCTTTCCATCCACCGATACATAAATTTTCTTTCTTCGGTCGCATAATAAAATTTCTAATATCGAAACATTTTTCGAGACCACGGTACAATGCAAATATTTTCGCGACGGTCTCGAGGCAAGTGGGAACGGTGATCGATGACGGGGCGCGTCAAACACGAGGGGAGGTGAAATTTCTTAAGTTTCATCCCCCTGCATAGACAACGGTATACCTCGGCGCGAGGATCGGTCATCGCTCACTTACGGGCTAATAGAATTAGAAACCTGATCACGTTACGGTCATCGTGTTTTCGCCATCGAGTTACGCGATGCTTGACACGAGTTAAGCCGGATCTCCATTACACGCCTCGTAGTCAACGTTCAGATACTTTCGAACCTAATCTTCATATTATATATCGAACCTCAGATTTTACGTATTTCAGGAAAGAATAGAAATTGCAAGAGTGTCGCCATTTTTCTAGAGACACATTTAATTTTGATTATCCACGGTCTGGTGTGTGCTCCAAATTAATTAACTAGTTTCAGTCGTGTTAGGAAGCTTGCTTAGTCGCTTGGTAAAGTACGTGCCTGCGAGAAATTAGCGAAACTATGCATTTTGGAAGACAAAGCAAAGTCAGCTGAGATAAATTCGCGAGTTGATCTTGCTGCTTACGAGAGTTGTAAAAACTGGGAAGCTGGGCTCGCTGATATTTAACCCTTAACTTGGAATAGGATGGAAATTTTCTAATTAAATCGGGTTTCGAAACTGCGGATAATAAATACGCTGGCGAATAAAACGCGAAAAGTTAATTTCGTTCCTGGTTTTTTCGTTCAATTTGGGGGCACATATTAAATTTATTTTCCAGTATTGCATCGCGTTTCTTCTATCTCAAAGCGTTAAAAAATGTTCGTTCGTGAAAGGGCCGTAGGAATTAATTACGAGGACCCAGGCGATTTCGAGTACATTTAATAATAATCTCGCGACTCGACGGCGTTTTTACGATACCGTTGGCAGTCGTCGATGAGTTGATCAGGAAGTAACGTTTAATAACTCCGGCGATTCGAAATGGACCCTTCCTTATTGCATTCCGGATGAAAGTTATAAGTTGGTAGAAATTCTGCTCGCGAGATGGACGGAAAAACAGTCCGCGAACAACCGTTCCCTTCTACGCGAACGGACCCGGGAGTAATAGAGAGGGAGAAAGAGAGAGAAAGATTTATTTCATCTTCTCCGTGGAAGTTCGGGGAAAATGGAGTTCTTAAGTTACATATCTATGGAGCATCCTACGTGATTAAAAACCGGAAAATAAGTTTCGGTGCTCTGTAGCTGGCTCGAATACGAACGAGGAAACGTTAGGAGGAGCCGTTCAATTGGAGAAGTTCATCGCTACTTTAATTCTCGGTGAATCATCGATGGGATCCGGGAGCATTTTTGACCCAGACGTTCTCGATATTTCATCGCTACCAAGTTATACGTCCGTTAATTCTGTAAGCGGCTGTTAAAAAATATCATTCGAGATACAGAAGCTCGCGAAGCTCGATAAAGTCGTGACAACGAGATTTAAGGGGAATTTTTGGACAAACGGGATCCCGTAAGTATGTCAGTTCCCGATGACCAAAGGGGTGGACGTATTATTATTCCACTCGATGCCCCGGTAATGCAGTACGAATAGCGGCCGGTAAACAAATCGATTCCCACGAATGACGTAGTGCTGCGTCCACGGTAAACAACATATGGTCCTCGTATGACGTAGCACTACGTCATGGGTCAACAAAGTGACAATGGAACAATGAGCATACTGCGGAAGAGTCACTACATCAAGGTTCGAGTATAACAGGGGGGGCGTAAGTAGGTGCAGGCCGGTGCGGATGACGTTTCATTAAATATGCAGCTCCCGGTGCTTAAGAGCGCCACGGATATATAATCAAAAGCCCGGTGCTAGCGAGGCATCAGCGAACTTTACTCGGTGCTTATTCCTGGTGTTCCGTAGTCCCTGTGAAATTTCATCCGTTCGACCCCATTGGAACTGAAGACGATTCCCAGATAAAACGCGAGCTAATTAACTCCGATCTGGCGGTATCACGCGTAGAATTTCACCGATTTAAAAAATATTGACATTAATTTCAAAGTAGTAATCTGGACAGATGGTGTTCGCTGGAAGCATCCAGCTTTTGGGGTGCAGAAAATCTGTCGACGACTAGGAAATCCTAATTGCTAACAGTAACCTGACACAGTAGTCGCAGAATACGCAAAAATTCTATTCAAAAAGAATTTGATTCGATTCTTCTTTTCCCTGCATCCAGGGTTTACTCGACCATTCATCGACGACTTTCCGAGCCCGAGTACGCCGCTAATTCCGTATGTACGTTTTCCCAATTTCGGCAGTCGATTCGAATCGCGATTGTCCGCACGAGGGAACGTCAACGTGCACGGCCCCGACGCATTCGAATCGACGTTTCGATATTTAATTTGCGTCGTCGAAACGAGGCCCCCCCAGACGGGGGGTCGCGACACAAAGACGTCTCGGTACGAGAACAACCGTCGATTAAGCCTATAATCGAATAAACAACGCTAGTGACGTTGCTCATTTAGGAAAGGCCGCTTTATCTGTCACACACAGGCAGCCGATAGCGCGTGTGTCGGTGCATTATGCATAGGACGGCGTAGCATAAACGGCTCTAGGAGAAACCGAGTGGAGGATAGGCTTTTCATTACTGTTTGGTATCGTGTTTCCAGCCACCCTAACGAGTCGAATGAAGGGTTGTCGTGGCGCTCAGCGCGAACTGGCTGCCGCCAGAGAGGGACGAGGGCTGCGAGTGGGTAAAACAGGGGTAGTGTGAGGTTAAACGGGGATGAACGAGAGAACTGAGACAGGGTTGTTTGCAGTTTCCCTCTAATTTTGTTGAAAACATCGTTACACCCAGATCGTATCATCTTGTTTATGGGCTTATACCTAGATGTCGTTCGATACCGGGACACCCACCCCCCCGTCGCCGACCGCCATTTTATTATCGCGAACGGAAGCTCCGGCCAGATACCGAGCAACAACCCGATCGAATTTTTCGCATAAATTCCGCGCCCCGGAAGAATCAACCGCCATCGCTGGCCCCGTGACTTTCGAGTCAATTGGATTTCCAACTCCACCGAATTAGAAAAGTAATCTCTAGAAGCATTTTACACTGGGAAAAAAGTGTTCAAAAATTTATAACAGTCAACCATCCGCAGTTGAACGACGTTAAAACAAATTCGTCTAGTTCGCTGTTTAAATGGAACCGAGAGCGTTCGAGGTCTAAATCTCGTTCGCGATCGCTTTGACGGTTAAAAATTCAACCGCCGAAAATTGAAATACAAATTCGACCGCTGTAAAAATTCAACTAGCTTGTTTGACTTTTAAAATGCAATCGACTAGGCTGACGATTGGGACGCGACTGAATTTTGAGGGAATGGATCATTCCGCTAGCACGGTGCGCGAGGATTTGTTGACTTTTAATGAATTTCGATTTGGGAAACGACGGTCGCTGGGATTTAATTCGTTAAAAATATTCGGTTATCAGCAAAGGACGGATTGGTTTAGAAGAATTATATTATACATATACTTGTCAAGAATTGCTAGGATGATCCTGGCGCGACTCGAAGCAGGTAGATATTCAAGATGGCGAGAAAATCGTATTGCCGGGAGTCCATTTACGTACCCGCGACGGAAATATACTTTTATTGAAAAGAAAAATACGTATTGGATAAGTTTAGCGGTGGAGTTCGAACGGTGCCGGGTAAACCGAAGGCTCCACCCTTTTGGGAGTTCCGCAGCCGCCGCGGACAAGCCAGGATGACGTATAGCGATATTTTGCGGACCGTCGACGTGCACCCTTTCCAGTTTCTGTTTATCATCGTATTACCAAACTTGGCCAATTCGCTACTACCGGCAACGAGATAACGTCGGCTACAGGAATGCCTTCCATTCTGGAAGTTCCTCGAAACAGCCACCAACCAGACGTCAGACGTGTGTGACGTACAAGTACAAGTACAAGTGTCTTCCGCAATTTTCCTACTGGTCATTTCATCGTTCGATTCTTAGTCACGACTTGACTCGTTCTCGAAAAGTTGCTCGACTTAAAGGGGTAAATATTATGGTACGCCTCGTTTATCCATAATATATGGAATATCCGAAACTTGAAATTTTGAAGCTGCGCCAATTTGAATTATGCATTAGATTCTAGAAAATAAAAATTGTGGATTTATATCCACGGTCGGGGCTCGAAAAGCAGAAATTATTAACGATGACGAAACTCTCCATTAGAAATATAATTTCCGAGTTAAATTGACCGTATAAACCGGGCAATTAAACACACATTCGATACAAATTTCAGAAATAATTATTGAAAATACATATTTGCCCGTATGTGCTGCTCGCGTTATACGGAGAGTGGCCGGCGCAACTTTAATTGAAGCGGAGAGAAAGACCACTTTTTATCGCGGAACATTTCTCTCTTAAAATTTTCGAAATTATTCCATACTACCATCCGCGTATAAAATCGTCGGAAATATTCCCTTCGGAGTTCTCTTTATGTCCGTTGGACGGAATCGAAAATTACGTGTCCGAATCTTCGTTTCGTATCTTTACATATTTCTAGGTCATCCGTCGCGAGACTCTCGAAATTAATATAATATATCGCGTGGAATACATACAGAGTGAGTTTCATAACGCGACGGCTTCGTTTAACTTTAAATTATTTCCTGCATGGAAAAATGTTTCAAATAAAAGTTGCTCGATATCGAGAGGAAAATTTGATCTCATTTTTCATATTCAGAATTTCCTAACGTTTTATAAAATTTCGGGATAGCGCTATGGTGTCACGTGCAGCAAGGTAGCGTAATTTACGTACCTAGCGACAAACAACAAATTGTCCCTCGCGGTAGAAAAAAATATTGCAGTTAACTCGATGAATTTTATTTATCGCAGATTTTCGCTCGCATCTGTAGATACAAATAAATATCTCGATTAATCGAGATATATGAAATGCGGTTAATCAATATGTAACTGTAGACACTCGAAACGGCAATTTATTTTGCAAGCCTTACCACTCGCGCAAGGGAAATTAAGGTCAACAGAAAAAGGTACATAGAATCAGATTTCAACTAATTAAGCAATTAATCGATTAGAGGTACACGGAGCACGTTTTACCGTGCTGAAATTAATTAGCTGGAATTCGCTGCGAAACGTTCAAGGCTGAACCGAACTACCGATGTTACTCTCAGGTTGCCTCGGAACAGTGCTTTTAAATGGCTGTCTCATTTTTAATTCCCCCAATTATCGTAAATTAATATCTGCAGGTTCCACGGTAGATTGCAAAATGAAATTTAGTAGTAAATTTTCACTTTGTTATGTACGAAACCAATTAATCCTTCTCCTTAGTTCCCTCTAACTATGGCTCGAGCTTTTAAGTGTCGAATGGCGTGTCGTACCCTCTATCGATTTTTCTTAGTTGAACGTTCCATAATGATCCCAAATTAATCTCCTCAAATCTTCCGGAAGATTATTGGTCCCGTAATCCAAAAGATTATTATTTTCGCGTACAGCTTACGCTGAGCGCTCTGGCCCTTGCGCCTAAAGGGTTGTGCGTCGAGTGGAGAAATATTACAGGGGTCGCCCCTAATTATAATTCTAAATTTTATAACTCTCTCCAAATTAATATAGATCGTAAAAAAATAAAGAAACCTCCCGCGAATAAAATATCGATAGCAAAACAGAGCAAAGGGAAAATTTCTATTACGATTGCTCGTAAAGGCTAACCAGCAAATAAAGAATTACTCCGTATCGCGAGAAATAAAAGACACGACCGATTGTACCGTATCTAACGAGACACCCTGTCCGGCAATATCCACGCTTTCTCCCCTCTCCCCGCGAATCCATGGAAAATCACTACACGCGAAGATGTAAATGAGTCGTTTCGGTGCATTTATTGCGGAACGGAGACCGTCCACGTGTGCGCGATGGCCGTACGCGTACCAAAAAGAGACGGATAGATGGAGTGGGCATTGTACGTTCCCGCACGCGCGGAAAAATAAATCTTATTGTTTCTGGAATCGAGTTTACTCGCGCGGTCCACCTGTCACGCTCGTCAAGCGGCACGACAAAAAGTTTAACGATGTTATCGCGCTGTCCAAACAGAGGTGGCGACGCACCTGGTCGGCGTGCCCGCGTCTACATAGGTAAATGTATGTACACACCGCGATGGCGCCCGTCCGCCGTGATTTGCGTCCCCGCGTACGATCGCGACCCTCTCTTCCGTCGCCCGCGCGGGAAATTACCTCTCCTGAGGAAATACTGTTCAAGTACCAGGGGCATTCCTGCGAAATACCGGACCACCACCCTGGAAATTACCGTCGCCATTGCGCTCGATTCACCGACGAAACGATATTTTACACCATTTATCAAGGAACATACAAACCCTCGAATCAAATATGATATTCTGAAACGAGAGATCAAGTTTTCGTGCACTTCTTCAGGACTTTACGTCCTCTCGTCAAATGCTAAAAATTACGTAACATTCGATTTTGCACGATTTCGAATCCGTTCGAACTTGACGCTCTATTTTTCCCGTCCAGGAATGTGGGGTATGCGAGGGCCACGGAAACGATGTCAAAAGTATTCCGACTCGGCGGCCAGTAATTTTCGGACGCTCGAAAAACGCTCGACGAAGAATGTTGCTTGTCTTCGATGATTAATAACGAAGTCCGTTTAACGAGAGATTGGAGACTTCCGCGACGAAACGGCGAAACGAAATCGGGGGGAAACGGGTAACGAGCGTCGCCCTTAAATTCAGGGATTTCCGCGCGACACTGGCACGAAGTGTCCGCGGATGAAAAGAGCGGACTCGACGCGCGGCGACGCCTTTTTTGCCCCGGCCGTTCGCTCCATCGTTCAAAAACGATACAATTAACGTCAAGCTCCGTGCTCCGCCGTCCCTTAAAAAGTGGACGCGCGCCGTGAACTCCGATCGATCCGAGAACACGAAACTTTCTCGAATAATCGTCTCGCCCTTCCTGCTCAACCGACGCACGCTGTTCCCTTTCGAACATCGTTTCTACACAAACTACGACGGCTTTCTTATACGATTTAAACATCCCTTGGCAAGAGTTTTGAATTCATCCAAACTCCGAAATTAATACTGTGAGAATTGTACTGTTAGGTTCGTGAGGGCTTGAAAGTTTATTTGAACAAATCCCTCAACGATTGGGTCCCGGATCTCGGGGGGAAGGAAAGATGGGAAAATAAAGATAGACTGGTAATAAAATCACAAAATTGTAACATGTGCACCATCGAAAATTGCGACGACTTGAACCAGCAGCACTGCGAGGGTTGATTCTGGCCTCCAATTGAGCTATCTGAGGTTGCAGGGTATATTAAAATGCACTTGACACTTTGTAGAATGGGTCTCGAATAGCAACAGTATTCGATCACGCTCAAAGCAATTCGACAAACCGGTTTCTGGAGGTGCACGGTCGCGCGATATTAATAATCGGTCCTGACGAGCCATTGAGGCCGGTTCGTAATATACTTTTCGCATCGGGTTCCTTTCGTATTAGTCGATCCGTGCCATGAGCGTTCATTGTCATATTGTCGCACAAGTGGCATTGATAGGCACTGCTTTAGACGGGCGCGCGTATACCAGCAGGCGGACATGTTCACCGCCCGACCATTCATCCCCCTCTCGCTCCTCTGATTCCCTCCTCGTCGGTTCCTCTCGCGCTCACTTTGCACTTGTATTGCAAGACCGCGACTATGCACGCAGCTGCACTGCTGCACGTACAGGGTGATCCACGAATATCACATCCAACCGTTATTATCATACCAGATTTACTCGGGTTTATTTAAAACACGGACAAAAGTATTCGAGAAGAGCGAAGAACGCTCGTGGATTTACTCTTTCAAGGTTTCACGTGCAATTTCCGTTCCCCTTGTATGCATTAATCTCCCGGAACCCGTGTGCAAGAAATATTTGTCTGACGAAAGTTATACGGTATGAAAGGAACCATCTTGCCAGGGTAACGATGCCCGTAGAACGATCTTTGAGTTATGGATGTCAATATTACACTTATGAATATAATGGTATAAATTTACGTTAGAGATCTTCCCGGTAAAGAGACCCTTGGCGTCCCTCGATTCGAGACTCTATGCTGATTCGATCGAACTACTTTACATTATACACTGTGTACAGATTGGCAGAGGTCATGCGGTAATCGCGTAGAATCTTTTTGCAGCCGACTGTACACGGTGTAACGCGAAACAACTTTTCTCAGACAATCGTTCTCGTGCTCCAGTTTTCGTTTCGCTGATTCCCGAGGTTTCCGAATACGTCGGGCATTAGTAGATCACCCTGTGGATCGCACCGGAGCCCCGTCAGACGGGTGCGGATCGGTCGTGCAGCGCGTGCACACATTGTACCGGCGCAGACACGATGTAACGTACGGCATTATATCAAAATATACCATGTAACCCTGTATGATTCCGTTGTAACGCAATCCCCAGACGATCCAGGGATCCAGCGGCGCCGGCGGTATCGCTGGAATTCCGGATAACGTGCGCGGACATTGCGTCTCGTATCGGCCCCGCTCGCTTTGACGCCGTCGCGATTAAGCCTTTTGACGCGGCGTCCTACGCCGTGATCCTTGAAACGGGCCCGGCTCGTGCGTACCTGGTGACGGCTAATTCCCAGATTCTGGACACAATGGCCATTGTTCGTGGCCGGGAGGTTCGATCGCGGACCAACCCGTTCGCCGTGATCAACCGCGCACACCGCTCGACCATTCCTGCCACGGAGTGGAAATTCGACTGTACCCTCTAGCGTTTCTCTTCGTTACGTTGCCTCTGTGCCCGTTTTCGTTCCACCGTCATCGCGTGGTTTATTAATCGCTCGGTACAAGTGCACGGAATCCGTGTCACGGGGCTCGCCCCGCCGAAAGAACGCGAGAAACGACTAGAAATTGACCGATGGGTTGCCAGAAACTGATCTTGATGGAGCACTGGATCCTATTAAACACAGAGTCTCTTACTAACGTTTCATTCTCGAGATACGTGAGATCAATTTATCGTCTCCGTATAAAACGAAAAGTCGCTTACCACTTCTCGATGCGAAGCTTCGTTGCCAAGATGCATGGTTTTCGAAATTTACAGGCGCAACCTCTGACCCGCCATACTGAATCCCCATCCGTAGAGCGCCCAGCCACCCATGGATGCACACATACGCGAAAAATACTCGTGGAAATACGGTCACTCGCAGCATTGCTCCGAATGCACGTTCGCGAATTTTCACACGTTTTTCCACTAATTTTAATAATCGTTCGCGCTCTAAAATCACGCACTCGTGTCCTGTCCATCCAAACATAGTTATTATACCGTCACATTCTAGTTCTTCATCCATGATACCCCGACAAGTTCGTATAAATAGAGTTCCAGTACAATGATTGTCTTTCCGTTGTTTATTTGAAATTAAATTCACTTCGATTTTATTAATATCGACGTAACAGCGTTAAGAGAATTCGTTTCGCGTTATCTGCGTAGCTCGTTCCGATCGCTTCTGGTGTTATTCGACTTTGGAATGGTATTCGCTACCTGGCAACCTTGGGTAAGACAGAGATATCTGCCAGTAAACGTATACAGGCACCAGTAGCCTGATCCAAACAAGGCACGTTTATCCTTGAACGATACCAGCAGGGAACAGGCTTGTTTTCGTGTACAGTGGAGCCTGCCTACGGTGATAAGATAGACAAGGAGAGGAAATATTTTGACGGAGATAAAATATCGTGCATCTTTGATTTTTGCCGTGTGAGTCTCTTTTACGAAGCGTCTCGCGGAATGAGCGATGGCCCCTCCAATAGATCTTACACTTGGAATCTTCAGACATCTGCTGTACGTATTTCGCAGGACAATATTGTTAGAAAACGTCTAACATATATTGCGCGCGAAAGCTGTTGCGTAGGTTGCGATAACCTACGCGTCACGAAACAACTTAATCTTCCCTGACTGATGAGTAGAAAAAGTACACGGGCCGAGACCATAACGTTACCGTGTTTAGACACCGTAATTGCAATCTGCCCGGTCTCGGATAACCGAAAAACCACCGCACAATTTATTTGCAAATATCGAACAGTTAACGCAGCCCTTTTCCCAATATTTCCAGAGGAAACGAGAATAACAAATAAGTATCGATCGACTGTAAAAATTTACTTTCCGATCGGTTCAGACTCTCGCTTTAAAGAATCTCCGGGGCAAAGGTATCTCTGATATTATATAGGCAGACGAAAGTCAATAGTTTCCCAACGCGGTGGCAAAACTTTCCCCCCAAAAGTGTTCACGATTTCGCGTAAACCCATAAGTCTATTTACTCTGAACTCGTAAAGGGTAAGTAGCATTTTCTAACAATGCTCGGAATCCGAAGGAAATGCAAGGAAGATGTCTGCAGGGACCGTCGACAGGCTTACGATACCTTTCCTGCCTCGCAACGACGACTTTTAAAGCATTCGAGCGACAGAATCGTTCGAACGCACCAATTATTTTTAACTACTTTATAAAAACTAATTCACTCGATTCTTTGATCAAAACTAAACGCAGAATAGCCGCGTTATTTATTCTGCAGCCCATTGGGATATGCAATTTTCGTGTTCACGGTTTGATTCGACGATACCGTCCGTTTCCAAGTAGTTTCGTTTCCACCACCGTGGGTAGACAAGACGCGTATTGACAGACGTTAGGTAACTGTCAGAAAGAAGCGGGCAAACTCCCTCCAGCATCTTATATCCCCGTAATATCAAACTTTCGTAATATGTTGTACGCAGGGAACAAGATTTAGACGCTTAAAGTCGCAGGAAGTTACATATTCTTCCGTTCAATAAAGAGGTGGGGGTGGTGGTGGGCGAAAGAAAATAGAAAGAACGTGCTCGAGGAATAAAAGAACGATCGTCGTCCCTCGTAAGCCGCGAACAGTTATTATACATCTCCCACGAAAATACTGGCTGCTTAACGAACCTATTCAATTTATCATCTCGCTCGGTTCCATTACACGATCCAATTAGCAAGCTCCCAAAGGCAGAGGACACATAATTCTTGTTAACTCTCTCGCTTGAAGTCTCTGCCGTTCGTTACAGGAACTAATTAATTACAAGAACTTTTTCCTTTTGCCATTCCAACGGAGTACAAACGAGTCGGGCATCGTAACAACTGTTACGTTTCCCTAGCTTCGTCTCGCGGAACTTCGGACACAATACGCTCTTCGGCTGCCGTAATAAGGTGATTAATTTTTCCCGGTAAGAACGCATCGAGGCGAAGCGCGAATAAATCAACGATCTTTTAATTTTCATGCCCCCGACCCCCCCGTCCGTCTTGAATTTAAGTTACCCCGGACTCCGAGGCTCTTTAAATCACTTTTCGCGAACGTTGTTTAGGCCCTACCAGTACGTGCTTACTACTAATAAATAGTTTAACGTTCGTTGCATCGATACGTGTATATTTAGCAGAGTCGTACGGTCGTCTTCGATAAGAAATTTCCGAGCCACGGCTTATTTTTCAAGCCCGTCAGGCTGTCGGTGGCGGACGCCTTCCGATTGTTCTTCGCCGGGACACTTGACGTTTTATGCAGCCTCGGCCTTAATGCGGAAGCGATCGAAACGGAGAGGCATGTAAAGTGCAGGGCATATCGTGCTGCAATAGAAGATAGAAGTTCCGGGGTGCTTCGTGACAGGTCCTCGTATTTCTCCCGAGCACTCGAAAGAGAGAACTCCGGGAGGCCGTGGACGATTAAGCTACTCGCGTCTCCTTCAGCCCCTCGTACGGAGCGTATCAATTTCCTTTAATGTCACTTTGACGATGCCATTAACAGATAGACACACTGGCTCTATCTACCGTGCCGTTTACCTACGTCTACGTCTGCCTTCGTAACAGTCAATTGAAGATGCATGTCTGTCGAGTGCTTCGGAAAGCTCCGTAGCTGCGACGATGCCAGCGCACGTATTCAATCGCGCCCGACGGGGAGGTTTCCATCTCCGAACAGTTTTCCGAGACTGATTTCGCGTTCTTTGCGACATCGTATTACCCGCCAAACTCCACTCTAACGATACTATTATATTATCGACGCGTGTCGCGAGATTTACTCGAGATAATCATGGGGCGTAATTACTATTACGTAATTATATTGGAAAGGCAAACGATGGAGTTACACCGGTATTATTGATAACTTCGACCGGGAAGGAAACAATTTTGAACTCCTCATAATGATCCGTTCGGTGCTCTTAGAATAAAATTCTCTTCCCGAGTGCACCCTTCCCCTTTCAATTCCACCGTCGTCGCTTAATCAATTTCTTTTTTCTCCCGGCCATTTCCTCTACCAATTCCGCAGCTTCGTTCATATCTGTGTTTACCTTTCCACTTTTATTCTTCTCCATTATCAATTTATACGGCGCGGACAAAACGGGGAAACTTGTCGCCGCGCATGGAAATATTGCAAAATAACTCGACGCAAAGATTTTGCTTGAAAATTAACCCTGAAACGATGGAACAAGCAGCGCGTTTTATTCTTATCGGTCTCCGCGTACGTTTTCATTTCGCCATCACGCATTTTTCCGTCGGTTTCCCTCGTGGCTCTCTTGTTTACGGGAGCACGTTTTCATTCGCGATCTCGAGCTTATGAGCGTAGGCGCGATGCCGAACAGCTCCCGCAGGTACAATTGTCGCGGCGCAAATTACCGTGGCCCGACCTCGCCGGGGTCAAACCTCCTAACCGCGGTGACGTCACGCGCCAAAGCCTGCCAAAGGCGTAGCACGTGCCAATTCTTCTCGGTTCCCTCTCTGTTTTCCAACCCCCGTTGTCCGACGAAAATGCCCATGAACGCCCATTAGGGACATTAAGATTCCACGAACACGACCTCCGAGCGCCGTTCCGCGAAGCTGACGGCGAATAGAAATTCAGATTCGCGAATTATTATATTGACGTCGGTAATAATGACCACAGACGAGCTATACCAGGTATAAAACCTTGCATGCAATGTATTTTTTGTCACAAGACGAAGCGAAACAAAAAATGAATTTACAGAAATATTCCTGGTCAGACATTATATTTTTTTTCTCGAAAGTGCATAGGATTTCGAGAGTATGTCTTCTCACCAAAAATGATTGTAATTGAACCCTGCAACCGTAAATAATTTTTTTAGAATGATTTGAAATTCATTTTTTCACTGAAAAATGTACGTTTGGTCAGACAGTATATTTTCAGTAATGAATTTTTTTCTCGAAAGTGGTTAGAATTTGGGGTATGTGTCTATTGACAAAAAATGATTGGAATTGATCCCCCTAGCTCGCAATAATTTTTTTACAACGATTTGAAATTTTTTAATTTTGTCGAAAAATTTCACACCTTCTCGAATTTTTTTCTCGAAAGTGAGTAGGATTTCGGGGGTATGTGTATTCACCAAAAATGATTGTAATTGATCCCCCTAGCTCAAAATAATTTTTTTAAAACGATTTGAAATTTATTAATTTTGTCGAAAAACTTCACACCTTCTCGAATTTTTTTCTCGAAAGTGGGTAGGAATTCGGGGGTATGTTTATTGACCAAAAATGATTGTAATTGATCCCCCTAGCGGAGAATAATTTTTTTAAAACGATTTGAAAATTTTTTTTTTCATCGAAAAATTTAGGCACCTACCCCCTGTCGATTTTTCTTAAAAATTCGATTTTCATTTTTAATAAATTCGTTTCACGCTTTTTGTTGGTATCCATGAGGTATACATCGAGACTAATTTTCAATGAGATTCGTTCACTATTGTAGAAGTTGTGGACGCTTGAAAATTGCGTTTTTTAATCCCTTCCATAGTCAACTCGCATGGATTTTCAGCTCGTTATGGCTGTCAGATTGGGCCACGAAAGTCCATAAGGTGTAAGGTGTACACGTATAGCTCGTCTGTGATAATGACGTTCGGCCGGCGCGCGATAAGAAAGATGGTAATATGGAAATCGTTCTGCGAGGACGAGAAGCTGCTCCGTTTGAGGATCGTTTCGGCTCAATTTGTAAGGGACTGTAGAATCTCGATTAATAGGAGCTGTAATATCATGATTTATCGACTGCTCGCGATCTTGATACCGGAGATCCTCGACATTAGCATTTTAAACGCAGCGTTTCGTAATGAAATCACGAAACACCCGATTCGCGCGGAATGTCTAATAGAACCGTAGATTCGGTTGCTTATTAATCAATTGTAGAAGGAATAAAATGAAATTCACGCGAGAGAAGAGTAACTGAAACGACTGCATTTTTCGAAATAAAAGCTTTTCGAAACAACCAGGATGTTCGCAGCGTCGTTAAAATATCGCGGTACCCACAGCCCGCGGAGAAAAAAGAAAAAGAACAGAGAGAGAGCAAGTGAGAGAGAGAGAGCCAGGTAGAAAAAAAAGCGAATACATCGAACCGTCGAAACATGAAGTCTTTCACGCCGACGCGATCAAATCGTGCTCGACAAACTGTGAAGCGGAGCTCTCGAGCTTTTTCAGTCGTGCCCGCGGAAGAAAGGGCGTGCAAGTCGACGGCAGCGAGGAGGTAAAACGTTCATTGGCTCGGCGTGCATTTTTTCTGAATGCGCACGTTACGTAAATACGGCCTGGTGGCTAACGGCGCGCACGCGGCAAGAGCAACGACGCGAGCCGAGCTTTTCACGTGCCGATACGCGTACACGCGGCCTCGTCATCCGAAACATCCGCACTCGATCGACCCGCGTTTCAAGCCCGAATACTCGCTCGTTGCGCTCGCCTCGAGTCCCGCGAACGCACAGGGGTGTCTCGGAAACAGACGGCTCGCGAAACGCGAAACACGCTAGAAAACATTGATCCACTTCGTTATTTCCTCGGAAGAGTACCGCCAATCAATCGGTGAGATTCTCCCGATGAAAACGAGTCCAAACACGACCTGGTTCGGGCTATTCTTAATTACACGCTGCGCGAAGAATGTTGGAAAAATTTGGAATTCAGTGTAATTCAAAATGGTCCGAATGGGGTCGTGTTTGGACTCATTTTCATCGAGAGAACCTCACCAATTAATTGGTAATACTCTCATAGGAATGCAACGACATCAACTTCATCTCCACTAATAAACACCGATGGAAGACCATAAAATGGTGAACGATGTTTCAATTTCGATCACGGTTTACATAGTCGCATATATGGCCGAGGCGGACGAGGAACGGGTCTCTACGCGATGATTTTCGAAATTCGACGAGCACGGAGTCGAGTGCTTTCCCATGGAACGTGTGCAGCTGCAATTCGAGCGGGGAAAGTCGCGAGCCGCGCTCGTTGATCCCGCGTACGCTCGGGAACACCGACGAGATATTAATTTCGATGCTACGTTCGGTGTTAATATTTTCCGAGTTGTTGCTCGACCAGAGAGCTCGACCGTGTTTGAACAACATTATCGATATATCGCCGGTACGTGCCGCGCACGCGATCTTTTACGCCGCGGCTCCAACGGTAACAGTCAATGCTCCTCGATTTCCTGTTATTGCCGCGCGTGAGTAAACAGTGCGTCGAGCGGGGGTGGAAACTCTTTCGCGCCCAACCGTTGTGATCGAAGGGTTCGAGAGGCGAACAGGGTAACAGGGAGAGGAAACAAACGTGTTAAAAGATAACTTGTCGCTTAACTACGGCCATCTTGTCTTTGATTAACTTTTAATAAACCTACGACACTGACCATCGATATCTTTCTTTCGCAACCGTCGAGGCTCGACAACTATTTCCGTTTTATCCGGGAATGCCTGTGGCACGTTCGTTGAAAGTGTCCGTACAGCGCGACGATGTCCAGGTTCATGCTTACATTAAAGATTGCAATCTTTATTATGACGTCGTCGCTATAAACTTCCGTAATAACAGTTTCCTGTGCACATAAGCGGGGCCGTCGACCCATTTTCGCTTCGTTTCCGCGGGGTTTACTTTTCGCGCTTTAATTTTCCGCGTTACTGCCGTGGTCACTTTGCCGTAGCCCCTTCTTCCTTTCTCCGCCTGGCGTCAGGAAAATTTTCATCGCTGCCGAGCGACGTTAATTTTCGCGTCGCCGTGAACGATCGAACGATGGGCGATTTATAACCAGGCCACTTTATATTAATGACTAATTTAAATAGAGGGCGAGCAATATAATGTGTCGTATAATAAGCAGGAGGTAAAGTTATATTGAATGTGTACTCGTCGGTACGGATTAATTCAATGGTTATTACAGTAAGTATCGTGACCGACGTTCCCTTTGATTCGATTTCTATTTGCATAGTACTCGATGAAGTGAAGCTCGTACCGAATTTCAAAACGTTCGAAGCACGGATGTTTCAAGTTTTCCAAGCATCCGGCCGCTCGCAAGGAAGCACGCAAGGACCTCATTATATCGGGTGGTGGTATTACGAACTGGTCTCATTGAAAGAGAGTTGTAATGGGAAGCTATCTGGAGCGCAATGGAAGCAACAACGCAACTTCTGAACGTTTTGTTAAAATCAACTTCGTACTTAGGCGGAAGCATTAAAACATTAACGTGACAAAAGTGTGATTATTGTAACTCTATTCTATTGATTAATTTCGGACGCTTTTCTCGGATCACCGTTTCTAATTGGCCCAGTCGAGGACAATATTTCTCCGAATTGATGTTCCGATTATATGGCAGAAGCTCGTAATAAATAACACTTTTCTCGATCCACCGTACACGTAACATTCTTTGGAAGCTTTTAGGGTGGTTAACAGAGTTTTGTCTTGTTTCCACCCGACACCTAATGAAAGAGAGGACTGAAATCGGATTCCGAAAAAGAAGAAAACTATTTTTTGTCCCCCCTTGACGCGAGTCCAGCCCGGGCAGAATTGCGCCAGCGTGATCAACGGAGGGGCAAAAATTTGAGACTATTCTCGGAATGCAATCTCAAAATGTAGAGCTAAAAATGCACCCTCGCAATTTCACACATATTACCGCAAGAATGCCGACGCCGTGGGGCGTAGGGCGTAGGTTGACGGGGGGTTGTCGGCGGTCAGGGGAAGGCACGTGCGTTTTTACATTCCCCTTCTCGCCCGGCGTAATGCACATCGTAAAAAGCCCCGATATCTTCCTCTTAATGTCACGGTTTAACGAATTTTTTCATTCCCGGTTTATCGCGCGCGCGATTCGAGCCAGGCAATATGGAAACGCGACGTCCCGGCGTTTTTAAAATCTCGATTTACGCCCACGACTCGCGTTCCCCGATTTGATAGCAATTTCTGCACAGCGCCAGCCATAACTTCTATTACAAACGTTTACCAATCGTTAGAACGCCGAATCGCGTGTTTCCTCGCATTAACTAATTTCGGTTCACCGATATGGCGAACTGGTTCAAACCACTTTTGTCGTTGGCCTCGTTTCCCGACATGATTTTCCAAAATATTAACAGAAACGTTTCTTGAAAACGACTGAAGATCGATATTTCTCGCAAATTAACCCAAACGAATCGTTTCAGTTCCGTAGTTTAAGATCGACGAGGGTGTTTTAAACATTTGCATGGGACTACGACATCCTGGAGAACCAAAAATTCAATTGTAATCCAGGTAGCGGGTTTCACGAATTTTTCGCGGGAATATAACCCCCTAACGACTCGAAATCTCTCGAGCTCCGATACGGTTACGTTCCCGGAAATGTTCCCTTTACCCCCGAGGTAACCTTTACTCGGAGTCTTAACAGCCAACGCTGTCTAACAACGAGGAAAGAGAAAACTCTGGAGGGCGCGTTTCATCATTCGGAAAGCAACATGAGCATGTTCGAGAGCGCTCGCCGCATCTTTAATGACGTACCGTCAGATTCCGCGAGCCCCGTCCGTCAGAACGAAACGAAAACGTTGTTATCTTTAATGAGATTGTTCCGTCGATACTTCCGATAATTATTTAAAGGCCCGCTCGGTGCTTCCTTTTTCTCCCGGCGGCTGCCAAGAAACCGCGCACCGTACTGAAATATTTCCCGCAGATCCAAATCTGATATTGATCCGGAAATTAAAGGAAGCTCCCTGGTCCCAAAATTCGATATTCACCATCGTTAATAAACCGCGAAAAATTATATTACTAAAAATCCAACCCGATCTGACCGCCACGAATAACCAGTATCGACATTCCCAACCGATCGAAGGCCAAACGAGAAGATTTATTCTAATTTTCATTTATTATTACGATGGACCACCGGTGATAAAACGTAACGATGAATAATTCTCGCGCTTTGGACCGGCATTGCTCGACAAATCAACAAGTGTCATCGGTTCTAGAACCCCGAGGATCGAATCGATTACGTCGATCGTTCGACGGTCTGTTTCCAGGGTGGCGCGGGATCGGGAATAGCCGGTGAAATATTTTGCAAATAAGCAGTCGATAAATTCAATCGTTGCTCGTTTCTGCTTTTTCGATCCGTCGAGACGCGCTAATGTTCCGTCGGCCGTTAAAATATTAATTTCCGCCCGGCGGGGGAGGGGACAACACGCGCGTCAAAAAGTAATTTGTTAACTGCGCGAAACGCTTTTTCAATTTTTAACGACCGCGTATTGTCGAACCGATGGAAAATGAATTTCGCTGAAACGCGCCAGGAATGCGGCTGCCGACTCGTTACACACGCGCCTATGTATTTTCCTTTTTCCTGCAATTTTTTTTTTTTTTTTTTACACTCCCCAACGGCTCGATCGTAACCGACAATAACGCAATTTCCGTAGATCCAGAGAAAACGTTAGCGGCAGACGCGTTTGAATCGTTTCGCGTACGTGTGCGTGCACACGCATATATCTTTTTTTTCGCGTTAAAACGGTGATAAAGTGCAATATTGCAGCTGGGGAGGGGATCGGAATTAATCGCGCAAAGCTGCGATTTAGTGCTCGCATTGTGCAGATAGAAAATCAGCCTGGATCCGTACGGTCCGCAACGTGCTCTGTCTCGATGATCGAACGGATTGCAAATTATCGTTAATTAGTTATCGTGTTCTCCGGCCGGAAGAATAATTCATACCCTGTAAACGAACACGCGAATAAATATCGCCGCTCTTATTCCGCCGTTAGCCGTGTATTTTATTTACGGGCGAGGTATCGTGCCCGGTGAATCTCCGATGTGTATTAAAATCAAAACGAGAAGCGCTGCGGGCGCTAGATTGTTTTCGATATTAATAAATCGACGCAACGATTCTCCGTGAAACATGGCGCGGAGCGACTTTGAAATTCGCGGCCGAACCGTGCAAACTTTTTCTCCCGTTTAAGTCCATGGGAAATTGGTTATACAGTATAATAAAACGAAAAGATATTATTTTGGCGCGGATAGATACCTTTACTGGGTGCAGAATAGGTTACTGGTCCGATACAAAGTTGACCCCGAATAAGACGAAAACATGGATACGATTACTTTCTCGACGATGGCTCTCTATTTCCAATCCGCGGATTATTCGCCAACGGTTTATCGGTCTCGGGCATTCGGCCCGACGCGAAGTCGCTTATCGTTCCCGATTATCGCAATTTCGCGACGTAATGGCGATTCCGAGTAAAAAGCACAAATTACACGTCCGCGGATTCAATATACGCCGGGTTAATCGCTCGGGTCTCGCCCCCCAAACCGTTCCTATTCCCGATTGCGAACCGAACCGTTAATCGGTCCATCAATTGCCCTTACATTAACAAGAATTTTTACGCTAGAACGGCCCGGTCGGCGCAATTAAAACTGGCTGAGCCGGAAAACGATAACAGCGATCAACGTTTAATGCATCGAGCTTCGGTGCAAGAACTCGGTATCGTCCGAGCCAGCAGCGTCAGCACGGTTATCGATGCCTCGAAAATCACCTATACACCGCCTTACCCCTCCAACCATAGTTTCTCTATCATAGAATGCGAGTAAATTTCATTTAGTAATAATAACGTCGGAACAGTGACAGAAATAGGACGTCTGAGCAGCGATTGAAAGATCCGTGGGTTCGATTCCCCGGTAGCCTCCCTTTTTCCTGGACTCCTACACGCGTACAAACCCCCCGACAGTTATTATCTCGAATGACAGATATCGATGCCGCGAAAACACAGACGCTCCGTTTGGATGTACGGGCGGAGGACCGGAAGTGCGGGCGTGCACGAAAAGATATCCGAAAGTAATCGGATCAGCTTCGCTCCATGTTACGTAAATTGTCTCGATCCTTGGAGGCGCTCTCGTATTAATCATCGAAGGGAGCCTCCGTGAAAGATTGAGCAGTCACTCTTCCAACCTCGAAAGTCCTCTACCATCGTCCTTCTCCATCGTTCCAACCCCCGTCTACGTATCTTTCTCTCCTCCCCCCATCTGGGTGGCTTCCTCTTACAGCCCCGGTTGTTCACGGTCCCTTGTGCTTCCTCAGGTTCATCGGTCTTTGCCTTCCACGGTCTTGTATCCTTCTCCGTCCAATCGGCCGTATGATATGTTTAACGTTGAATGTAATTTGAAGGATAAGCGGCGGCGCACAGGTTGCTCCTTTGACGTTCGGAAATTATGACGTCGGGAAGTTCGAGATTGAAACTACTTTCCCTTGCAACAACAGAGGGAAGCCCACGACCAGGTGGAGAACAACGCGGCCGCCCGCGTATTTTCTGCTCCAATCACCGTGTTCGAGTATCCTCCATTATCCGCGCTTCCGTCGATGTTGCCCGCCGACGTTGATTTTTCTGCTGAAACTTTAATCAACGTACTTTCTCATCCGCCACCAAACCCTGCCCACCCACCCCTTTTCTTCCTGGTATCGTGTAATTATTCCCGGGAAAACACTCGATACACGATGTTTTATTCATCAGAAAACTAATCAATTTTGGCGTTCTTCCGTCACCGGTACGCGTTCCGGCGTTCCCTTGACGCCCGGAGAACCTTGTAATAAAGTCTAAGTTCCCTAAGGAGATGTTTATTTGCTTTTCCTGCCGAGGAAACCGTATAATATATAAGCTGTCTTTTAGAAGTTTCGTTATACGCGTCGACGATGACGAACCTGTGCTATCTCATAGGCAAACTTTCCAGGGATCTTTAAAGAATACGCGAGACCATTTTAAGTTATTGACCTTCGAATCGCGTGAAAAATAAATAACATCGAAAGATTACGATTCACCGCCCCGTAAACTGTCGAATCTCGGCATCTGGTATTCGCGAATGGCCGCCAGCTACGGCATTTGCATCGTTTAACAATTCCTGTAACGTCGAGCGTCGGGTTTTCTGGGCCGTTCGCGCGCGATTACGCTCGGAAAGTATTTCTCGGAGAAAGATGTAATATCTGATAGAGCGGTACACGTAAATGGTTTTAAGTGTCGGCACCTTTCCCGCGAGATTGGGTTAGTCGAATCGCGCGCGTACGGTGGCGTGCGCCGATTTCATTACATAGTCCATCGACTACGTACCTTTCGCAGCGCGAATGAGACAGAGAAATGGTGGGGAGAAAGTCGTGGAAAGTAGTTCTTACCGATGCATATGCACGGCATCGATTTACTTTACTCGGCCATTACCGTATGCACGGTGCAACCCTTTCCTCTCTGCTCAATATGCGCAAACGGCGCTACCTGGTCTATTCGTAATGCAAATAGATTTCCAGGATGAAATTGGATTCATGAATAAATTGCACCTTCCGATAATTTTGTTTTGTTCGCCGTGCAACGCGATATTTTCCACCCACAGATTTCCAACGAAAGTAACTTCTGCGATCGACTGTACGTAAAACCGATAAACGTTAATGACATGTGGGCCACGGACGCCCGATTAAGACGGTCCAAGCCCCCATGCGTGCCAGAGGACGCGTCAATCATCGTTCGCCACAAGTGCACGGAATCTCCCCGTTCGTAAATCGCCTGCTCGTTACGCATCTGCCCGATATCGACGTCGTCTTAAAGAACCTGTCATAGTTTACATCACGACGTAACGCCCTCATAATCCCCGACCCACGGGCTGCGTTTACGTCATTTACAGTCAAGTGCGTCCGGTTACTCACGATCCTATCTATCCCCCTAACTTCGACCGTTACGTCCGCATAAATCCGTATCGCGTACGTAATAACCTGGACGTCCAATACCTGAGACTCGGCCCTTGAGAGCTTCTGGTTCCAGCCAACCTAACCTCGACCTCGGCCAGATTGCCTCTACGATAAGGGCTACTGATCTCTTGCACTCTCCTGTCGATGAAGATTCAGTGGTCGAAGCCTGGACGTTCGAACATTTAATGGTCGCTATCGAGACCATCTTGTTGCTCTGCTATCGGTGCGTCATCAGGCCTCTAATGAAGATGGCCGCTGGGGCTGACGAAACGTCGAGAAACGTGACTCAAAGGCGCGATTTCGTATACTTTAATAATTATTTTCTCGCTGGAAGTTGCGACATGTTACGTTTAATTAAGTACACCAAGGTGCATTTCTTGCGTTGGTTGACCGTGTACATGTGTTTCCCTTGCGGAGGGTTTCTGAAAGAAAGATTCTTGAAAATTAGTCGGCGAGGATTAAGGGACCAAGGGACCTTCGTGTGATACACGACTTCCCAAAAATTCTAAATTAGCCCTGCAATAAAACGATACTGTGGCGCACGTAGGGATTCGTGGCTCTCGCATCTTTAATTTACATCTTAACAGGAATCTTTGATCTTTAATTTTGTCTAAAAGGCAACGGTGCTTTGCAACCCCTGGCGAGTTATATTATAACCGTATAAATTCGTTCGATGAAAATATTTTTGGTGTCGGCACCATATTGCACATCGTCGGTCGCAATCTCAGCTGGGACGCGGGACGACTCGGTGAAAATAATAATTCGTCCTGTAAACGTTCCGCGACACACGGGGACGAGCTAATGAAACCCACGGAGACGTGGAAAAAGGAGAAAGTGGAGGCACGAAAAAGCTGTCGGGGAGTTTGCGGGCATCGAAATAATTCCAGGGGACTGAAATCACTGGACGAGGAGCGTCAGCTGGCACGGTGACGAATCGCGCGCCGGTTTTTCCGCCTCGAGACGAGGAAACAACTCGGCGGAGGCAACTGGTGCTCGCCAGAAACACCACGGGAAAAATTATAAACAAAGGAACGAAGCTATAATTTCTGAGACGACAAAAATTAAAGTAAATTAAACTCGTAGCCTTTGCATTTCGATTAATGCGTCTTGTCGCCAATAACCTCGTACTTCGAACACGAATCTTCTACGTAAAAAAAAGAACTGACGATGTTTGCGTTTGTGAAAGAACAATAAGAGCCTGGTAAAGGGTGGGAGGGAACGGGAGCAGAAGAAGGCGTAAAAGGCAAAGCAGAGACCTGCTGCGACTCTTCTACGTTATAAATCTTTTGTATATTAAAAGTAATTGCTTTGAGCCGCTCGACGCTGGCCATTTAGGTTGTGGTTCGTGCATCTTGCATAGCAAGAGCTTTCTGGGGAAGATACGCTTTCCGTTACTCGTATATTCACTAACTTGGTCTAAACTCTAACAGGAAGAACTTTTATATGAGTACGGTGGTAGATCTTAGTCGTTGGAGTCGTTAAAAGAAGAAAAATGTAGCGCAACTCGTATCCTCTGTACAGTGAAACGTTTCATTTTACGTAAGGGCAGGAATAACAAATTCCAATAGAGTTTAGAGGTCGGTGCAATTACAAACCGTGCAAAGAAGTGCTGATACGCAAGAATTATACTAAAAAATGTACGAATATTTTTATCCTCTTTATCCATCGATTCCTCAGCTACGGAAAAGCCTGTACAATTAATTTTCCCATAAATAATCGTCGTCCCTGGTCGTTTTTATTTTTTATTAAGTAGACGTTACGAGGGCCGTTATTTACCGAATGCTCCCGTTTATGAGCATTGTGAGAAAGGCAATTTGCGATGTCGTAAATGATCAAAGGGTCCACGTGCGAATAAATCGCGCGGCGTTTCGCAGTTTACATCGAACAACCGACACCTGGCCGTAGGAAAATAAATGCGCGGATGCTGGTCGTTTATCGGAAGCGCGGGTTAAAATTTCAACCGTCTCCCTGCTTTATAGGGTGTAATTTCAAATGGCCTCTATCGGCGCCATAGCCCGTAGGAACATTAAATCCGGGACATCCCCTTATTACACGGCACGGTACGTTGTTTTATTAGACGCTCATCGCGCCGAGGGTACCGTTAATTTAACCATGGCGGTTTTAATTTGTCGGGGAAGGCTTCTCTCCCTTTCCGCGCCGTGAGTCATAAGTCGGCCCGTGGATAATAGAATCCGAAGCGTACCCCGTTAAAGCGCCTAAGAACGGTCCCCGTAGGCGTTTAATCGCTTTTAATGAAAAAATTTCATTTAGAAATGTCCCGAAACCTATTCGATTCGTCAACGGGATCGCCGTAATCGAGACAAGCAGCATACCGCGTCCGTCGATCCGGAATTAACGATCGCTCTATCCGAGAAAAACGGTGTTCACGGCGTCTTTGATATTCTGCGAGTCTGTAAAGGCTCGAGAAGCAAAATCACGAATGGAAAATCACCGACAAAACGAATAAAGCCGTTAAATAAATATATGCTCCCCCGCGTACGCGAGCCGAAACAGCCTAAGAGAAACAACGGCGGAGGAGAAACTTACGCGGCGGGGCGAAAACAATAAACCAGAACCGATACGACGCCCGCGAAACCCGCCAGCTCGGAATAACTTGCATCAACTTGTTATTTAATTAGAAGTTCCGATGAAAAGCCGAGACGCGGGATTGTTGCGCGGCGTAACACGACGCGGGATCGCGCAAGACGGGATTGTTGCGCGCCTCAGCTTCGCGGGGGCGAAGCATTATTCCCCGCGGCTTCGCATTTTCATTTTTTTTAACAACGTTATCCGCCATAATGAGGCGGCGCTACAATGGAGCGCAAATTCAAGTACACGGTCAGAGAAGAGGCAGGTTTAAATTGCTAATCAAATCTTAAACTTAAATTCAGCTTCGATCCGTTGGTATTTTTATAAAGTTTTTGATAGCGTTCAATCATTTTAACGCTAAACCTACCGGCACTATTCAATCAAATAAAAAATTATGGTCCAATTTTATCGTGTACTAGTAGTACGATCAGTAGGAATTGCTGAAACCACTTTGGGTATGTAGCGTCAAAGTAAATGTGAAAATAAACATAGAAGGCAGAATGAATTATAATTGTTTATATTCTCATTGGATAGGGGATGAAATGCCCTTTAAAATGAGAGTTTGTACGAGTCGATAGCTTTATTAGTTCCGGAGATATAGCGATTTTAATTTTAAGTCGATGCGGTGGCTAGTTCCGGAAATAGAAGGGTCCGAAGCGTTTGTTTACTTTTTTGCTGCGGCCTTGTCAAGGTCGTTGACCGCGCGCGCGCGCATTGAAAGTAGGTCACTGGGCCACGATGGTCACGAGTCACGTGCGAGAAAGAGAGGTCCAGCGCGACGCGTCAGACAAAGACAGCGATAGTCGAATTAGAAAAATTACCCCTTTACAAAAATTACGATATCTCGAAAACGGAAAGTCGGATCGACAAAAACCAAAAGCCATTTTAAAGGGGAAGGTTTACTGCTTCTAACAGTGGCTCAATTATGGAGAAAACACTAGTAGCTTCGGAACTGTACATGCTTAAAGTTTAACTATTTTTCATACGCGTTGTTTGACTGTTGTGAGAGAATGGAAACTTTGCTATACATATATTTCCTATTTACATCGGAAGCTAACCAGAATTTGGTACCAAATTTTGTCCAGTTTTTACAAAAAAAGAAATATAAATCATTCAAACGATCGGATGACCGATCGTGGTAGGTTTAGTGTTAACGTTTACCCAAGTCGGTTTCCGATTGCCTTTTTTGTTCCGAATATAAGTAAACGCTATGTCCAACCACGTCGGCGTTTGTGCAAACTTCTTGGCCCCCGGTAGCGGTCCCTAATTAGCGACCGACGAGCCAGTCGTCTGTTAAACGGCGCGTGTCCGTGCGAATATTTGCCCGACGACTAGAAGTCTAAACAGCTCTGGGTGCACATGCACCGACCACGCGAAACCCGGCCCCCGGTGTTCCCGAGTGCTCGCTGTCCGGATATTTAACAGTCGGTCGCAAAAGGCTCCAAGGACGGTCCCCTTTCCGCCGCCGTAATCGCCAAAGCTCCGTGAAACTCAAGAGCCGGCCCGGTCCGCCTTTTGCTTTTCGCGCGCGAAGGATTAACTCCGTTCGACCGTTCGAGCCTTTTTCAGTGCTCGAGGAGAGAAAAAGAGAGAGGGAGAGAGAGAGTTGGCTAGAGCGTAAGGGAAAGAAAAAAGGGAGCAGCGGACTCCTGGAGAAGAGATCGACCGGTCGGTGGAGGCTGGATAGAGGGACACGGGGAATAAAAAGGGAGAAAGGAACGCGGCAACTTGGAGAAAAAGAGCGGGTAGTTTAGGTGCGCGACGGCCGTTTGAAAGGGGCTTCGAGAAATAGCGAATCTCGCGTCTCTCGCTCTCGCCCTCCGACGGTGGCAAGCGTCTCGCCGCGGCTAGGTATTCAGTCCAACCCCGTGGCGGTCCGTGGCAACCCCCCTTTTCCTTTTCCACTTACAGGCCGTATAATTTCCCCTCGCCCGTGCATCATACACTCACTTATTTTCGCGCTACAATGAACCGGGCGGACGCGGCGGTGGGTTAAGCTCGGGGGCGGTTAACGGGGGCTCTGACGCGAGACGGAACGAGAGAAGGGGCGAAAAGATACATACGAGCACGGAGGGAGAGAAATCCGAGGGGGTCAAACAGCCAGTCCAAGGGAAGAGAGAGACGCAGTCAACCCTACCGAGCCCATGCCCGGATAAATTATTACTTTCGTTCTTCGCGAAGCAATATCTGTGCTAATAGGAAATCACGAAGGGCTTCCAACCCCCGCCCGCGAGCCCCCATCTTCCTTCAGCGCAACCATGAAAGGTTCCTGGAGTTGATGGGGACACCGTGTAAACGTGTACCGAAAATTTGTTTCGGATTCCACCGCGATTATCCTCGACTCAAAAAATTTTAAGCATAACTGTTATTTTGTTCCCCGTCTGAAGCGTTTCGCGCAAATGTTTGGGGGAAGTGGTTGGCGTACTGTCTACGACACCGTCCCCGAACTTCCCAACGAAAACTACGAGCCGAGAAACGCGTAATTATCGTATCGTCGGCGCTGGAGCGTCTCGACAGTGGGTCCTCGAGTTCGCCCGACGTCTTCTCGAACAGTTTAATAGAGTAACGATTAACGTCTCAAGGATATGTAAGAAAGTAAACTCTCGACGAGAGCGAGGGAGGGAATCGGAACAACCGAAGTTCCCGGCCGTCTCGTGGAAACTGCGAAACGAGAAGATATTATACTTTCACCCGATACAAGACGGCCTCCTCGAACCCTGACACCCTTTTCCCCATTTTCTCGAAAACGGGGCGCGAGACGGAACGAAGCTAGAATTAATTAACGTCTCCTTCGACGCGAAATCGAAGGCACGCACACTCGGAGCGTCGATGCGAAAGTTACTCGGCCCGGGCGAGACTGGTGCGTGACAAACAGCGATTTCGAGTGTTTCCTGGAATAACAAGTCGCCTATCGGGTGACTGGCGGCGGCAGACGAAGGGGGTGGGCAGGATGGAACGTTGGCGCGGTAATTATTATTATTCAGTTTGTCAAACGGCTCGGTTTGCCAGACGTCGTCGTCGTCGTCGTCGGTTCCGTGTCTCGCGTGGATGCGTCATGGATCTCCCGTTGGCTGACTGAGCGAACCCAAGATGTAAATCCCATTAGCGAACTTGATGCGACTTCCTGGCCCCGAGTGTCTCCGTGCCGCGGATGGAACGACAACCGCTCACGGGGTCGACGACGCCGATGGGGGGCTGACGACGGGACGCGTGTACGAGCTAACGATTCGTCCAACTAAATAATCGCGAACCCAACCGTGCCAGATTTATCGGACCGAGCATTTCGTTGGTCTTCGCACAGGCTATTTTCTGCGATCGACGACAAGGATTCTGGCGAATGCGTTCGAGTCACGAGTTTCCAAAATTCAAGAAGCGAATCTTACCGCGTTTTTGGGGTAAATGGGCCACCGTGTGCCGCCGTGAAACCGCCCAGACGCGTATATAGGTGCGCGAGGGGCGGATTTGCATGTCGATACCGGCGTCGGAGAATAAATCCATACGCATGAAGGAAGAAGGGGTCCTTAAATTGGTAATCGCGGTGCACCGTCGGAGTTTCAGGAGTCAGACGAATCTCGGAGCTCCGCAATGCCGGTCCCCGCGTCTTTTGCCAGTGCGGAGCGCAAACATCCGGTAACCCGGTGTCGAATGTCTCGTGTTTGCGGAGACACTCGGCTTCCGGATTAATTTGCAAATTTAAATGCACGCGCACGCCCCTCCGAGCGCTGGATACAATTACCGCTTGTAACTTATCTCGACCCGCGAGCTCAGAATTTCTCTTCGGAGAATACTTTCCCCGTTGACAAAGCGCCTCGACGCGGGAACCTCGAGCTTATCGCCGCCATTCGAACGGCTATGAGAGATAAGTTCGCTAGCATCGCCGGTAGAGGTGCATTTTTGGCTCGATTGGGAGCGAGTTGTAACAATCTTAAAGGCAGACAGCCTTTGTCTGCGAGATGTGCACGAAACTCAAAATTGCACAAAAATACAGGCGACTATTAGCGGCTGATATTTTGAGATACGTTTGCAGTGATTGGCCCTTAAAAGTTGAGCCGGATTTTATCCAAAACGGACTCGTTCGGGTCATGACCTCCCATTGTTGGCTATACGAAAATTCGAGTTAAAAATTTTTTATTATCCCTGCATTTAACGCCGCGTTTTCGACGCAGTTCCGGGGCGTTGAATTGTTTTAGCAGAGGAGAATTAACTTTCTCGTTCTGCTTTCTATTTCAATATTTACGTTCATTAGTAGACTGAACGCGACGTTGTGTTTTAATTGAACGAAATAAATATTGTCAAAAATAGACGGACCCATTGTTTGCTATTCATTATAAAGACGAAAGCTTAAACAACCCTTCGAAAATGAATAAAATAAAACCAACGACCACTCCGACTACATATTTCTAACAAATCTCTGCTGCTTCCGGAAGTTTCGAAACATTTTTCGTGCCAGTTTAAGGCGAGGGTTCTGGCAATAGATCCTTCCTCGACCTCCCATCCATCGGTCATCACTTATTCAACAAAGCTGAGCGATAAAACGGAAAGGGAACTCCGGTAGCCGTGTTCATATGAACTTTTTCATTTCTTGTCCCGACAGGATCTCAAGTTCGCGCAGCCCTTTTAAAACTATCCATAATGCATGCTCCGATGTATAATCCCGTCTTCTCCTGGGCGAGGATCGCGAAAATCTGCGACTCCGGGGCCCCGGCGCACCGACACCGGCTCAGACGTAATAATCCTTATCTCTTTCAAGTTCGCGCAAGCTGTTCTTAACATTCGTTTCCGTTTACGGCGCGAAACAGCCACTACGGCGCCAGAGCGCGTGCGGAGAAAGAGGTAATTTAATACTCGAATCGGCGTCCAGGTAGCGACCGAACTTCCACCAGCCAAAGGAACCGCTTCGGGTTACTTTCGGGAACGACGCGGGCCGCGATTAAACTTTCATGCCTGTGAAATCGCACGGAGGCGATTTCAAGAATGCATAGGCTAATCAGAAAGCCCGCCATTGCGGAGGGCAGCCGCCCAGGGAACCAGACAGCCAACAGAAAGAAGGGTTCGCCGGTAAAGTATACCTAAAACCCTCATGATACAATCTCAAGGTGTGTTTCCATTTAAATACCCTTTTATATTCGGAAAATCCAAATGAAAATTCAACGTTGCGAATCAACAAGCTGGTAAGATGGGGTCCTGATTTCTCCGTTGTCTATTCCTAATGCGTGAGAGAAAATCGTGTGATGGATAGTGAGAATCCTCTACGTTCCTCAGGCCACAACAGGTCGCGCAGGAGGATCGAAGCTATGCATAGCGGATTATTTAAACGGGTCCTTTGACACAACGTTATCGGAATACTCGGTGGCCGTCTGGTTCTCGCCGAGGGCGCGCTAAGTGGCAGGACTTCGGACGGGAGAGGAATTCTTCTCCCCCCCGGGGGATCCCCGTAGCGTCGGTCGTCGTCGACTCGGCGCTAGTTTTCCCATCTAATGAATATTTACTTAAGAAATTCCGTCCGACGGAGCGGACGCAGCGCGTCGCCGCTACACGCGCCGAGGGTAATCTTCCTTTCACGCGGACTCGCCGATGACGCGATAAAATTTCCAAACGCACGGAGACGTAACATTGAAATTCACCGCGGAGACGGCGTTGTTTACCTCGCCCCGGTGTTCCCCGGGTGCGTTTAGCGCTGCTGCTCCCATCGCGCAAATATTTGCCCAAGAATTTACGCGACTAACATTATCCGCCGATTCGAGTGCACCGATCTTCCGCGATCTTTGGCCCCCCGCGACAGTGTCACCGTCGAAAAAGATCGAAGCTTCCGGCGCTTTTTCGGTTCGAGAGTGTTCATGAGAGCGAGGAGTAGAATCGTGTAGAGGATGTTCTGTTGAAGTCCGGGTTGGAGAAATTAGTACGCGGGTGAAATATGAATATATGTATATTTGAGGCAAACAATGGCGGACATTAAAACGAGCCTGACAGTCCGACAGTCAAGAATGTAATGCTGTTTCTTGCCTACTTTCTAAATCTTATATACTAAGACTGAAGAAAGGAAAAAGGGCATGGTATGACGAACCTAGGTGAACTCTACCCTTGTTGACAAAATGAGCAAGGGCTTGTCATGTAGGCGACTAAGAGGCGATGAGCCAGAATATACATTGATAAGGAGATTGGTCATCCAACAGTTCATTGTACTTTTCCTGGTATCGTTCGACCAGTGGCTCTCGAAATCGTCGGATAACGCGTTCAATTTAATTTTCACGGGATGCGATTTTGACGGCTCGCGTTTCTGACCGTGTATCCCGGCGCAAAGAGCCGGGCCGGTTGATTTACCGCCGTCGACGTATCGGAATTCGCGGGGCCGGAGGAAAAAAAAAAGAATAAAATAACGAGCAATAACGACAGGCCGCGTTCCACGGATGCCCACGGTCGCTCAGATTCCCCGCACTGTACGTAACGCACCGTACGTGGATAACTTGGAGCGTCGAGACGTGAAAGCATCCCGACGTTGCAGCGGCTCCTTTCGTTTCTCAATTATCTCGCGAACCGCCGATGCCCTGGACGTTTCTACTAATTATCCCGTCCGGCCAGGCCAATAGTCGGCCCCGGAGGGGCCGTCTCTATAGGAGCACTGCAGAATGTGGATAACGTCGTGGGGCTCGGAGGGGATGCCGCCACCGGAAATAATATGACGGGACAGCGGAAGGGGACGAACGACACGGGGACGGGACGTGAAAAGGCCGGGGGGACAATTTGCCGAGAATTTCAAGAACGCAACACCTTGATCGGCGCGAAATGAAATAAGCCAACGAATATTAATTCGGCAACGCCCAGGGGGCCCTGCAGACGCCACCGTTCGATACAGATTATCTGACCTCCCTTCCGATACGGGGGGGGGGTGGACCGCCGTTGCCAAGGAAAACGCACCGGGCCTGATGCGATTCCCGACCGTAATAACGTTTCACCGTATCCCCGAAACTTTGCTTTTTATTCGAACGAAATATTGTAAGGATCGTCGAGGATGGCCAGAGAGGCGTGTGGACGGATTCAAACACTTGAACACCAAACGTAACGATACAACTATATTATTGAATATTTACTGAAACTATTTAACGTAAAGAACATAAAACATAAAAGAAAAAAACCATAAACGTGAAACGGTAAGTGCTCTCGACTTTCTGCCGTCGAAGTCGAACATAATAATAATCTAAACAAAACGCAGTACCCCGGACATATTACAGCTTGAACCTAAACGCCTCGCTCATCGATTCCAACGATCCACACACATACGCTTCTTACAATATTTTCCGAATTATTACGAACGCGAGGAATCCCGCTGGCGATGGAAACGGTCGTCGAGCGTGCACGTATAAACGCAAGTTTACACATGTACGCAAACTTGAACCGCGCGCGGTGTGCACATTTATAACGCGGCGGGGTCACGCCATCGCCTCCGAGATTCTGCCGGCTCTCGCATGCAACTTATGATCGTTACTAACAGAACATTATGTAAGCCGCGATAAGCGCATAATAGTTCATTCTAATCGTTATTTAAAACGGGCCTTCCTATCGCGCCAGACTTGTTAACTCCTCTGTAATCTTCCTGGAACGTTACTAATTGTATTAGTCGCTCCCGAACTTCGCAGACTTACATACGCACGTCTTATAAAAATTGTACCTTGTACCGGTTCCGCGTTCGAACGGATGTTTGATTTATCATTTCTGCCGTTTAATTTGCTCGGAATTTTCGTATTTAGACAAGTCGCATATAAATATTAATGAATATTCACGAGAAGTGAACGAGAAGTTTGAGTTTTTAACCGGATGAAAGGTACTGACTTTCAAAAGAAACACGAAGTGCGCCATTTTTCCGGCACTTCAGTTTGAAGCGTTCGCAAAATGATATCCACGAGGCCCCATGGTTTCGCTGGCCCCGGCGTTTCCAATTCTCGACGTCGGATATTTATCGTTTTCGCCGTGTATTTACAGCGTTGTGCAAACGAATCGGGTATCCCGGGCGCACTCGGCACTCGACGTTGTTCTTAGAAAGTTGCCCCGACTCTGTAAACTTAATTCGTATAAACGATTTTATTAAATTCCGTTCCCGGGGATTCGCAAACACGGTTATATTGAAAAGTAAGTTCCTACAGTTATAGAAACAACGATCAAGAGGAGAGCGAAGGAGACTGAATCATTTACGAGCTGAATATTTATGGAGCAACGAAACCGAGGCGGACATTTTCCACTTAACAACTCATTAATAACTTTCCCGTTAAACAGAGATCGCGGAACTTTCGCTGCAATTAATCGAGCAGTCTATTTCACCGAGTTCTCGTTCTTAAATGTCGCGAGAAACAATCGGGGGGAATGGCTATTTTTATTAGCGGCGAAACGATGTCGAGGAGAATCAAACCAATGACGTACAAACTTTATTTAACCTTTGAAAATGGGTGGTGTAAATCGAGATCGTTTATATTTATACCGAGTAAATTTCATAACACCTGTACGGAACCTGTACAGGATGATCGATACCAACTGATTCCGGTTACTTCTCAAAGTTTCGATGGAAAACTATTTCTACAAAATGTATTCGATCCGCGACGAAACCTACCATCGTTCGATCGAAAAGGTTCTCGCGCGATTCAGGGGATTTCGAACGATCGAACAAAAGCGAGGCTGGTTTAGAAACCGCGGGGCAATCGCGGAAACTGAATATTACCGGTCGCAAGAATCAAAGCAATATCAGAAACCGTCGGTCGACAGCAATATCATTATCCAAGGTGTTCGCGGGTACGTGCGCGCCAGTTACGATTGGTTCCTCGAGCGGAATGCGCGTGCACGCATGCATGCAGATACGATAAACGTCAAATTTATTCTCCCCGTGAAATCAGCTCGCTATCCCGATAGAAAATAGATATTGCATCGGAATTGGTTTCGCCAGGGCTTTGTCCTGTCGGCGGTAATTTCAGTCGCATTCATGGCCAACCATCGATGGAAATAGAGTCCCAGGCCTCGTCGAAAATATTTAATGGCGGTCGAATAATCCCGTCATCGTCCAAATCGAGTTTACGAAGCTGCGTTTTTAATATAAACACAACGTGCATAAAAATAAGAACGCAAGGGTACGGAAACTCTGTTTTTGATCCTGAAATTAGCAGACTGCCCCGTCCGTTCTGGCGCTGTTGCGAACAGTTGACGCGTTTCCGCGTTCCGCGCGCGGAACCTCGTTACACGAAACACCGGCTCCCGCGGAAATAAACTTCCACCTCGAAGAAGTTTAATAAGATAGGACGATTTAATGCGCGCCGCAACAAGTTCGCCGGCAGCGTTCCATTCGTGTCTGAATCGCTTTCGACGACGCCGCGGCGCCGATGGTTCAGCGAAAGTTACGCTCACGGGTTAATACGTTATTCGGGGGAGTTGAAACCACCCTGTGACCTCCTACTCGAGAAACGAAATCTTTCGATGATCGTGCTTCGTGTTATTATAGTAAAAAGTTGACGAGCCCCGCGATTCGAGATTCCTACGCGAGCGGAGCGTCAACTTCCGTTTTCCTTCCGCTGGATGTTCAATTTTTTGTCGCCGCTTCTGTCGTCCCCTACAAATACCCTGGCCGACCGCTTTTGCCTTTGTCCGCCTCTCCCTCGTCCTAATCTCAAATTAATTACATGACAAACAATTTCTTGTCGTTCCCGCGCCGTTGTCTCGCACTTTCTTCTTGCCTCGACGACAGCTTCGTTCCCCCGGAGTTTCCTTTGCTCATTAAATACACCGGAAGTTACGAAAACAGCGATAAGGAGTGCAGTGGTTTCAGACGCAATTTTTACAACCATTACCGTCGCACGTCTCGTTTATTTATAATTTATTAACTTTTTAACATCTGTTGGATGACCAACACGACCAGACAAACACCATCCTAGTCCAGATTTCTAATCCTTACTCATCCTGAACCTAGTACCCTTCCTGAGTCACACTATCCCTTGAATCGTCGTCCCTACCTCTACCCATCTCTACCAATAACATATAAACGCCTGCAATACCGAAAAACGGACAGAAAGAGTCTAGTCTTCGGTCGACGTAATAGCTGTACGAGTTTTCTTCTCTTAAATAAAGTGTTGGAATCCAACACATCGGATAAGTGACGTAAGATGCAGCTTCGTCGTATTGACTCGAGGGTCAGAATTCTACGCAGCGATGATATATAGCGCCGCGGGGCCTCGATTATCGCGTCCACCGCTTATCCGGAATTTCGATCCATCGAAAATCTGTTCTACGGAATATCGATCATCCGAGACAACGGAGGGCTGCGTGGAACACGGGTGCACGGGTGTCTGCCGTGCTTCCGTTTATCAACGGGCCAATGCCTCCGTGAAAACCGGTAGAAGGTATTTATTCTGAAATATTAATATACAAAGCTACGAGGAGGGAAGCAGAAGGTGAAAAGGGCGAAATTTGAGACAAAAGTTACGCGATAAAGCAACTCGAATCACAAATCTGCGGACGCAATCGATTTCTAAAGTCCAAGGGATCGATAACTAATAAATAGACTGCGGATCTTTATGCAAATTCACATTTTTATTAATAGAAACGGAAGCTTCGCAGAGTCTCAACCCCTAAATATAATAATTCGTATCTTACTTTAAGTGTTTCTTATATTTTTGCATATTAAATGCATTCTGTAGTTTTTCGAGGATTAAAATTTCCCATAAATGTATATACATCCGCAGTCTACTGATAAATTTCGTCGAGCCACCGGGCTTTGTTCGTGTTTCGGTACGTTTAGGAATTGGCAACAACGATCGTCGATTATTACAAGACAGACTCATCGAAAAGGATTACGCCAAGGCTCTCGACGAATTTCCCTTAATTGCCAATATCTTTTAATTACAGGCATTACTCCGGGCTCCCTAATCCTAACTCGTCGGGCCGATTAAGCGAGGCAACGCTCGAGGTCGCAGCTCAGTATTACCGGGGCGAAAAAAAAAAGAAAAAAACGAGAAAAACCGTCGGTCCCCCGCCGTGAAAATTGAATTTCACTTTTAACAGCAAGATGGAAACTACTTAAGCGTCTGCTTCGCTGGCTGGATTTTGATTGTAAACTATCCTGTCCACCCCCCCTCGCAGGCCCGTTTCACCCTCTCAGCCGGAGATCGCGGAGTCCCATAGGCAGCGGATCGGCCACAGATATTATTGGAAAAATATATCGACGCTATAAAAGCCGCGCGGAAGCCTTTAAGCTGAAAATTGCTTTCAGTCGAAAGTGGTTGGTTTCGCGCGGTGGGTGGAGGGGGGGCGCGATATATTTTTCCAGGGTAAGCTAAGCCTCGATCCGCGAGCGTAAATTCGATAATCGTCGCGCGTAAGCGTACCCCCGATGTTTTTTGCGACGGTCGACCGGGGTCGCGAAGCATTTCGTTAATTATAATTATCTAATTAGACCATCTTCCTGGTCGCCACCCACCCGCCCTATCCCCCCCACTCTTTCCCGGAATCGTAGATGATAAAGCCAATTAAAAAATTTTAATTTTCACGTGCTGGAAAATGTAATGAAATTCTTCGCCGGTCCGCCCGTCTCTTTTCCACCTACTTTCCTCCTCCTCGCGCTGTTTCTTGCCTCCTTTTTCCACGTTACCCCTTTCTCTGTTTTTTGTTGCTGAAATGCACTCTGCACATTCTACTCTAATTAAATTTAATCTTACCTCTGAAACGTTTCCGTTATTCGCCCGCCCGCGAATTCGTATAACCGTCTCGGGACCGTGGATTTTATCATTAATTTCGTGTCCGATGTAACCGTGGAACGCGATATTATTGCTCGTCCCGTCGCCCTTTGTCTCGGCTTTCGAACATTCGCCGAGTAAAATTTCATAAATTTAGACCGGAGATCGACAAAAATCCCCCGATACGACCGCAAGAAGAGTGTACGTAATTCACGTCCGAATTGATATTCGGCGAACAACCGCTCGGATAAGACTGCATTTCACGAATAACACGGGCAAAGGCCTAACAGGTCGTTCCAACTCGCGTGATACGTTTGATCCAATAAATCCTCCGGTGCTGCCTTCCCTATGTCCTTTCTGGCATCTTCTCTTTCTCTCTGTCTGGCGTTTTCACCCCGTTCGCCGTTGTTTCTATCCGTCGGCGAGCAACCCTCCGGGCAACCGGGCGGCGTTTCCTCATTGTGGTACCAACCGGCATAACTCAAACTGTCCTCGTGGAACCGAGCAGAGGCTTGGATTTAGCGCGAGATCTTATCGCCGGGACAACAATAGCGCCACCGGCTGGCTCGCCGTACCTGAAATACTTATCGTCCACGCTCGCCTTCGCGGCTGGTAAATTTATAAGACGTCCGCGGGAACCAACCTACCCACGGGCACGGGGGTTGTCTTCGCCGTCGCGACACGCCGTGCCAGGTATTACGAGAACTTCGATCCCGTCGCAGGGCATAAACCATCCCTGGGCCCCGGTAGCATTTTCAGCGTTACAACCGGACGCCCAGGCTCGCGGAATGTTAACGCTTCGTTCTATCGGGCCGGATCGCGATAAAGAACCTGGACGGAGGGGGGTGGTAGGTCTTTTTTGAATACCTCGACCGAATCGCGAATTCCCGCGCCGTTCTGCTACAGAGGGTTGTTGCGCAACCGACCCCGGAACTCGCCAGCTTTCACCCAAGTTTTCGACCTATCCTTTCCCTAGGGCCTCGGTTTAATTACAAATTTTCTATCGGAACATATTGGAATTGGGTGGAAAAGCAGTACACTTTGTAAGTAAAAATGGAACTTTATTCTGTGGTTTGGAAGCTACGGTCAGATCCCCTAAAAGAGAATCGGGCGTCCACTTAAAAAGGAAAGAAACCATTGCCTGCATCATGTTTATTTCCCTTTCCTTCGTATGCAGACAATGGACAGTGTTTCTCACCGTTAGATTCAGTTTTCCAACGATTATTTATTAATAATCCAACAGAACGCCCGAACAAAATTTGATTCGGATCGAAGAAAGACAGCTCCGCGTTTCGAATTTTGTTATTTACGCGGCGGAGAATGTTCGTTGTGCGTTTATTCGAATATTTTGAAATATGAAGTGGCTCAAAGGCCGCGTGTGTTTATTTGCTCGGCGATATCCATCTTCCGTGGAACCGGGATCAAAGTGGTTGCACACGCTGGCCAGATCGTGATTTCTCGTTCGCCGGGGCGTCCCGGCGCCCGGGAGGTAAAACGCGGCCGGCAACGTTTGGCGTATCGACCCGCGAAAACGCAGAGGAAAAAAATACAATTCGGGCCGAACGGGAATTTTTTTGCCCAGAGATACCGGCGGGCCGTGGACCTTTCGCAAATATGTTGGTAAATTTCGCGCACGCTTCGGGCGGACGGGATTCCCGGGGATAATTTAATAAATGGATGAAGCTATTTTTCCTGCGCGTTGCCCGGCCGCTCTCTGTAAATGGTATTTTTCGCGAATTAGAATCGTCCGGAAACGGATACCCCGGGTACAATCTAAACACGAACCGCCCCCCGTTTAATTAACAGCCTGTGTATTTAATTCTAAATTTACTCCCGCGATTCCGGAATAATTATCGGAACTTGAAAATTCTCCATTTGAAAAAATCGCCTCGCTCGTTATCGCGATGCTCTTTTCCCCCTGCGGGTCGAGAAGCAAAAAAAAAGAAGTCGTACCCAATTGGATTCCCATCGGATTGGCTGGTCCAAAGAATCGAGTATAAAAGGGCCGAGGGATCGTTTAATGCAATATACACGAGTACGTCTCGCGATCCCTCCGTCTGGCGGCAGTCTTTGGCCTCTCCGCGAGCATAAATATCATCAGATCCAGCAACCGCAGTTATTAGCTTCCGCGACTGCCGCAACCCCCGCACTACATTATTTCAACCGGTCTTCCGCGAACTCCAGCCCCCCCGCGTCGGCAACCACGGCGTTTCAAAGGGCACCCTTAATCGTTTCGAGTTCCGACGGGAGAGTTTCTCTGTACGCGAGTGCCTCCGAGTCCTGGGAGGACGAATTCGATCCTGCAGTCGGCGCGAGTTGTTTACCCACGCGGGGGGTGGAAACCCGACGAATGTTTGCCTTCTTCTAGCCCCTGAACGGAACTTCCCTCCTAATGCCTGGCCATCCCCCACGACAACAAAGTGGACAGAAATTTGATTAATATAGTCGCGGAGAACTCTGTCAGCGATCGACGCGAACCTCTACGAGCTCAAACTTTTCGGATTTTCACACCTAGATCAGGACAATTGAACCTTCCTGTTCTTGGCTTGCATCATGTTTGCGTTTCTACGTGCAAGAGTTACAAGCAGCTTTTAAATTTGGATTTAATGTCCGGCCGAATCTAATTTTATATTCAAGCGCCGCAATTGTTTCTCTCCGGTAGAAAACCATCCACAATTTGCTCACGCACCGTTGTACTCTCTATTCTTTGCATTAGAATTTCAACATCGTACGCGATAAAATACGATTATAACCTCAATTTGTACGCTTGTTTCACAGGAAAGAGGAGCATTTCCATATAAAAGGCAAAACAGCCTTAATTACTTCTATTTCTCTACGTAACGCCGAGTTTATTTTATACTGTTTAACAACTCTGATACAAGCTTTTGCTTTAATACGTTTATGCGCTGTTGCGCGCGTGACTCGCGTCTTTTATTAAACTGGACAAAAACAGAATCGAAGACGTACTGAAAATAATTGACTACAAATATTTCAATGTTTTCGATGAATATTTATTTCGAGAAATTCAAGATTAAGAAGGTTAAATTCAATCTTCCCCCTCCCCCTCTCTCTTTCTTCTACGTACTCAGTCACAAGTTTTAGAGTAATTATATCGTACGAAAGTTATAAAATTGCAGCGAATACCACTACGGATTTTACAAAATTTAGTTTGACTCGGTGATCCTAATGAATTTAAAATAGTCGAAACTTCTGAAAGCTCGCCATCTTGAAAGCTTTGGTACGTTGTAGATCCTCGAGACTCTACAGTGTGTTGGAAATATCGAACAGTGTTGAAAGATCAACGTTAAAGACTTAAAAAATCGTGCGATCCATGTTCGGTTGGGTGTATGTTCCTCAGCCACAGCGTATACCGGAATTTTGTTTTTCAGTGGCCTTTTATTCAGATTCGCGCGTTACTTTTAGTCGAACGATCAAACAAGTTTGGTCCAAGTTCATAATTACTGCAACGAGGACTGCTCGAAGAGGTCGAGGAGGAAACGTTACAGAGGACTTCAAAGAGAAACAGAGAAGCGCCGCGTCTTGATAAACTTCCAAACTACTTCGACTCGACGCCGAAGTCACGAGACATCGTTAAGCGACAGCGCGTTATTTACAGCGACGCGTCGTATAATGTCTTTGTTATTTACGATCGTATAAAAAAATTGAATCCACAGTCCGGAAAGTCCAACACGAAGAAAAATGGCGTTGGTAATTCCGCGAGCACGTTTCTCTATTTTTCCCTAAACAGAATCCAGCGAAGACGCGCCGTCGCTCCCGAAGGTGCAACAATAATTATTTCTAATTTCCGGTTATGCAAAAATACGTAAAGCTTAAGCACTCCCGGATAATAATATCCGTTCTCCCCGTAGACGCTCTCGGGGGTGCGGTGAATTTCGTTCCCCCGGCCGCGAACCATAGGCCACGAGGTAATTTGCGTGGAACGACGCCGGGGCGAGAACGGAAAATACGCGAACCGCCATTTCTTTCGCAGAGGCGAATCACACACCCGCGATTTCCGGTCTTATCGTGTCCGAGGAACGTTCGATAACACGGGAAACCGCTGGGGGGGTTGTCGGCGACAGTTTCCATACAGTTGTTTATGGGTTTCGAGAACATCGATCAGTAACTTCAGCGCGTTCGAACAATAGCCTATAGCGTCGAGTTAATTTCGAAACTACGAGCGTTTATAGATACTCAAACTTGCGAGCGTAATATTAGTTGCACCCCTTGTCGTTTGAAAAATGTCTAAACGCATGGTCGCGTCAGAAACGAAGGGAATCCAGCTCTGTTGGCGAAAACGCTGGACACGTTCCGGAGTTTTAGTTCTCGTGAAAAGGACGTCCGCGTCATTGTCGCGTCGCGGTGCAGTCGTACGCAGCCTTGAGAGCAGTAAAATTTCCCCCATGCGTATAATTTGATATACACCGCGGAAACCTGATTACGCGTCGGAAACGCAAGAGGGGAGAGACGGAGAGCGCGATGGGGGTTGCCGCGGGTTACAAGTGGCAACCATCGGTCCGAGGCCATCGATGGAGGGCTGGATGCTTTATTGTCCACGGAAGAATCGTCACTCGCCAGTACCCCGCGTCCGTTCGTGAGTTACCGCCTCGTAATGCACGGTATTATCTCGAAAAGCATGGCGGTACGCGCGATTTTTCGACTATCGCCATTACGCAGCATCAAGCCTGTTGACGCTTTATCGACGGACTTAACGCGCCCCGAAAACGGCCAGTTTTCAATTCCCGAGATCCCCTGATTGCTCGCTAGATAGTCCCCTGTGCCCGGAACGGACGAGAAGAATGTGTTGAAATATTATATTCGGACGAACATACGCGATCTATCGATTACATTTACCAAGATTACATCCACGAAATAGATGCATTATAATTGCAGTGTAATTAAACCGTAATTACACGGAAATTGCACGATAATTATACGGTTAAATGATTTACGATTATGATTACACGACAGTATCACGATAATTGGAATATAATTACAGTGCATTCAGTTTGTGTATTATTAATGATATAAAGCTGGTTCAAGACCGAACCGCGATACTATCGTGGAAAGGCATACCAAATTCGATCGTTCTCGAATAATCGGTTTTACTATGTTTTACTGTTAACTGGGACTACGAAAGTGTTTTGTTGTTTGTTTTCATTA